>NC_140595.1:68260894-68978394 GCF_964204655.1 Triturus cristatus | reverse complement strand
ATCTTACTCAGGTATCATTTTCAAATGCATTATTAAGATATTTATTAAAGTACGAGTTAATTAGCTTCGGTAACAATATATCTGGTAGAGACGCTGTCTAGCTGCAGATTCCTCAACTTAGAATTATCCCTAGGCGTCAGACTGGATCCGGAAAATCTTTTGCAGAAGCACCTCTGCGCGCCGGGGGACGGCGTCACATGACCCCGCCCTGACGTTGTCCACGGACGCGACGTCAGCGAGGACATACAAGTCCCTCCCGGTGCGCTGACGTCAGTTTTCTTCAGAGAAACTTTCCCGCAGCACAACACGGAGCCACCAACAAAACTGTGAAAGTAGGGGAACAGTGTGCAAAGAAGGAAAAATCCGTAAAACAAAGAGATCGGATGATGCATAACATCATCATAAAGGACAGTGTCAGACACTGTATACCAATAGACCAAGAAGTAAAGGCAGAGCATCGCTCTGAGAAACAACCCCGCAAAGCGAAGCGGAGACCCTCCCCAGAGGCTAAGTAACAAGGGAAGAATATCCCGACAGACAACAGAAAGACTGCCATTACAATGCAGACCTGTGTCGGCCAACAAGGGTGGAGCACAGGAAAAACAACAATCCACTGCGAGATGACATTACAAGGAATGGCGCTTTCCCCTGTAGAGATCGAAGGGCCGAGGCACAGCCCAACAGATCCCAAGGAAGGCGACTGCAGAGGCGACAAGAAACCCTAAACCGGAGGAGGGAGGGAGGGAAAGAATAGGAGAAGACCCCACACTGGAAGGACCAGAGTGGAGGAATACAGAGAAAGGGAAAAATAAATCCCCTGTGAAGGTGAAGCGAAAAGCACTGCTGCACCGGAAGAGAAGCCACCCAGAGGGAGGCGACTACAGAAGGCAAAGTCTGAGAGGCTCGCACCAACTTGAGCACCCTGGATGGAGACCAGCACCAACTGAAAGGAGGCAAGGTGGAGAACCCCACCTGGAATGGTCATCGCAGAACGAGGAGGATGGGTGGGCGTTAAGGAATCTGCGGCTAGACAACGTCTCAACCAGATACATCGTTACCGAAGGTAAATAACTCGTACATCTGATAGAGACATCTAGCCGCAGATTCCTCAACTTAGAATAGATACCACAGCCATACCCTAAGGGGGGAGGTGGGCCTGCGACAGAACAACAAAAAGTGCCAGAGAGCACTGAGCCGGCAACAGGGTGACTGACTATAAGGAAAGCTGTGGCGGAGCAGCCAATCAGCAGACCAAGCAGCTCGGAAGAGCAAAAGACAATGGGAGCCAAAGGCACCACAAGACGACCCGAAGGGCGCAAGACCACACCCGTGTTTATGCGGGATGGAATAACGGCACTAGGCCATATCCCAGAATGGAAGAGAGAGTTCATAATGAAGGAAGGAAGAACTACTCCCAGAGCCCAATGGTGCGCTAAGTTGGCACCAACCAAAATCTAAAGGACAATATGGAGTGACATAATCAGAGCCTACCTGGCGGGCCTACGCAAGGGAGGCCGGATAGGCAGGAGGCGAAGGGCAAGAGGCAGGAACTGAGCAACGTCCCAGAAGCACAGGCGTGAAACATAAGACACGCCAAGTGCAAAACTCAGTCACAAGAAAATGTAGTTAAGACGAGTAAGGGACTGCCCATCAAGGCAACTGGAAGGCCAAGGGGAAGAACGCACCCAAAGGGAAACAGAGATGCAGGGCGCAGCACCCGGGACGACCCTCAGAAGAGGAACTGTACCGCAGGCACACCAGACACTGATAAGGGTGACACCAGAAGGAAAAAAAGACACATCTGAAGGATGTGTCATCTGAGGCACCAAAGGTGCCTATAGGAACTGTGAATAAGTGCACGCAGAGCTGTGGACAACAACATCAGAGCCCCAGAACCACCACCTCTGACCGGGAGGAGAAATGCACCCCCACAGAAGAGAGGGACTGTTTAGTACATGAACTGGACAGACAAGACCCCCAAGAAGAAGAGCATCCAGAAGGAGGCGGCTAACCCCAGGGAGCGGAACCATGGGAACCGTTGTTGCCGAAGCAGCATGGAGAGGAACCAAAGTGTACTATAAAACGTGCAAAGGAAAACGCCGCCGTGCAGAAAGACGACAAACCTGAGTACAAGGCACTTGCCGTGCAGAATGACGGCAAACCTGAGTCCAAGGCACCCAAGTGCTCCCTGAAAAACAGGGATATAGGACCAGACCTCGACAGATCGGTGGAGGCGTATAAAAAGGGTAGCCAGTGGTCAGTAACATGCAGGTATATATAGAAAGGACGAGCCACAAGACCAACGCAGCTGCAAGCGCTATAGCAGGAACTCGCCTAATGCACCAGTGGGAGGGTGGCAGCCTCGGAAGAAGCGTGTTGAAACACACTGAAAATAGTTACAAGGAAAAAACCTCTAGAAGAGGAGTATGAGACACACACACACACCAGGTGCAAGCAGGGCACAGCAAACCGCACATACGGTAAGATAAGGATGCAAGGAGACGGGGGGGGATGACCCAAAGGGTCCTCCATGACTACCTGACGCGGAGCAGAGCTATACAATAGCATACAGGTACCCCACCTGGGGTATTTAACACCCCTACGAAAAAATAGGGGAACACCTCTTAGGGTAAACCACAGTCAGAGGTCCACACACGAACACCGCCACTGTCTGCTTACTGTCAGCCCGAAAATGCACAGTCCAACTTGTGGACGCTGAATGAAAGTTGCAAAAAGAAAGGAGGGGTAGCCACCCCAGGATAGGACGACCTGAGACCTGCCAAGTACAGGCCTATGGTGGGGGGCGAAAGCCCGCAAGGAGGCGCTGAACCGCTGAGTCGTGGAGGTATTAAACAAAAGGACCCCATCAAAAGGCAGGTCAACAAGGCGCTCCCAAATATTCTCCGGGAAGATGCCATCCCGCAACCAAGCATGGCGGAGTAGTGCAACAGAACCGGCCATAGCCCGGCCTAAGGAATCTGAGTTATCCAGGGCCGACCGGATAGTAAATTCTGCAAGATCACGTCCGTCACGGATATGACGGAGGAGGTCAACACGAGCTCCCTCAGAGGGGGAAGAGAGAAGAGACTCGGCAGAGTCCCAAAGGGCAGAAGTAGCCTGAGCCAAGACACGCACTGTATTGAGGGAGCAAAGAGCCGCGCTAGTGGAGGCGAAAATATTACGACCCCATTACTCCAGCCATCTATATTACGACCCCATTACTCCAGCCATCTGGACTCTCGGGAGGGAGGAAGCAGCAGCGGAGGCAATGAAGGAAAGGCAGCTTGCAGAAACAAGCCCCTGAACGTCCGGATGAATAAACAAGCAAACTGGATCGTTTGGGGCAGGGCGGTGGCGGTGCATGATGGAACGAGCCACCGGATCACCCGACGCTGGCGGAACTCAGGTCCCCAGAAGGGCATCATAAAGGGGGGCTTAGAAAGGCAAAAGCGGCTCTACATTCCCCGAACCGTGGAGGAGATCATCCAACAGGGGGTCGATAGGCAGGGGAACTGAAGGAGGCTGCATACGCAGAATGCCGGCAGCCATGGAAACAACCCTCACAAACGCAACACCAGCCTCAGTAGCCCGCCGAGGAGGGGACAGTAACTCATCCGTGGGTGAGGGCTGTAAGCCGAGCTGCCCACTCCAAGGAGATTGTCCGGTAAACGGAGGATTAGACCAATGTCCAAAGGGAGGAAACCCCATGGACGAATGAGGATCCTGAAGGGGCTCGTGAGGAGGCGGAGAATCCGCCAGAACCACAAATTCCAAGGGAGGAAGAGGCAAGGACAAATCCGGCGTTGACTGACGTCGGGGTGACGCCAAACCTCCTCCGGAGAGGTGTTGATGATCCGGCGTCGAGGCGGCGTCAGGGCGTCCTCGTCCGGCACCGAAACGGCCTCGTCCGGCACCGAATCGGCCTCACCCACAACAAGCACAAGTTCAGAGGGATGGAACGGAGCCGGAGAGGCAAGTCTACGGCTCCGGACCGGCGCCGACTCAGCTTCAACCACAACAGGCTCAGACTGCGAAGCAGGGAACAGAGCCGGAGAAGAAAGTCTACGGCGGCGGACCGGCGCCGGCCTCCGCAGAGACAGCCGCCTGTACGGAGGGCCGAGGGGGACTCTGAGACAAGCTGTGAGTACCAGCAACCACATGCGACGCCACAGGGAGCCTCACTGGACTATGCGGCGCGGTAGGGGTGTTACGGACCAAAGAGGGGGGACCCAGCCGGGCCACGCCCTGACGATGCCATACCTCCATCATCCCTAGAGGAAAGGGGCTCAATCGGCTCTGGGGGCGAACCCGCCGGCGAGCCCACCGGAGACACTGCACGCAGCGGAGGGTCTGAGGCCGCCCCAGGGAGAGGAGGGTACAGAAGAGAGGCCTGAATGGCCGCGGCATAAGCCGCCATTTGGGTCCGAGTTGCCCACACGCCAGGAAATGGCGGATAGGGGAGGGCCGACTCTTGGGGGCACACGTCCGGGAATTAGCGCCCCCTTCAACAGGAGGAAGGGAGGTCGATGACCTTGGCGCCAGGACTTACCAGGAATGGGCGAGCGACGCACACGGGAACCAGACGGCGACCAACGTCGCAAACGGAACCCTCCGCCACTGGGACCTGCCACCAAAGAGGAGGCCTCCGGCCGAGAAGACTCCAACCGGGACAGGCGAGTCGAAAGTAGTTTCATCCAGCGCTCTCGCCGGGACTTCGGCTTGAGTTGTTGGCAGGCGTCTCAGTCCTTCGAGTCGTGGTGTTGGCCCAGGCACCACATGCAGATAAGGCGCAGGTCCGTTGCGGACATTTGCCGTGAACAGGAGGCACACGTTTTAAAACCCAAAGACAACGCATACTGTTCCAGACGCAAAACGTCAAAAGGGGCCTGAAAACAGGCCAGAGGAACCACATATTCCGGAACCGCGTTGCACGCGGAAAGAAGGAAACTGACATCAGCGTGCCGGGAGGGACTTGTATGACCTCGCTGACATCACGTCCGTGGACGTCACGGCTGTGTCATGTGGCGCCGCCCCCGGCGCGCAGAGGTGCTGCTTAAAAAGATTTTTCGGATCCAGTCTGACGCCTGGGGATAATTCTAAGTTAAGGAATCTGCGGCTAGATGTCTCAATCAGATAAAGGGTGAAGATTACATTTATTACATCATCGGGTAAAAGGAAAATTAACCTAAAAATAAGCAAAACTGACCTACAAATATGGTGAAAAAACATGCATGTAAACAGTTCTCAATCAAGGGATCCTTCCATGAGTTATAACATGGGAACAATTTAATGCTGCCAGGCGAGGCTTTAAATAAAATTTTAAAAAACTCACAAATGTAATAAGTTTCCTAAAAAACTGTTTATTCTTCCTTCTAGATTTGCAGACACCATAATATATGGGAAAAGCTGCATTACCCAGGTTTACTGCCTGAAGACTTTTAATATGGTATGTGGCGCTTATTGCAGAGCAGCGAGGACAGACCTCAGGTAGGAATTTTAAATCAGTTCTTGCTTTTTACGTCGTATCACCTAAGCATACTTGATAAGTTTAGATTTCCTCCTCTTTTTTTCTTTTAAGGAAAGGTGCTCTCTTTTGTCTCCTCTTATGTCCATATAACTGTCACTGTATATGATATAGGTAAGCCACCACTACAGCAGGCCCTGCAGACCTAAGGCAGGGTGCTTTATATCTATGTGAGGACCTATCAGCATGAGCAGAAATGGTCCTGTGACATCCAGTTCAATTTCTAGATATTGTAAGTGAACTGGGAGGCCATCTTAAGGTATGTACTGAGCACTGGTCAAAGCGAGTTACCCAGCTTCATAATAGCTTCAATAAAACATATGGTGTTCGGAATAAAACACCATATATTAACAAACCCACCCACAGTTATTTCAGTGAGGGATTTAGTAATATATGCACCCAGAGGGCACCTTAGAAGTGCACCCTGAAAACCTACCAGCTACTGGTCTGTATACTGACCGTTTTTCACCAGCCTGACACCAGAGACACGTTTCTGACACAAGAGTGAGGGCCTTGGCTCTTGGGAGGTCCAAAACAAAGCCTGCTGGTGCAGAGGATGAGTACACCCCCCCGGATGACTTGCAGATTAGCATTCCAAGGCAGGGAAGCTTCAAAGAGCCCATTGCCTTTGGTACGCGACTAACTTCCCTCACAGGAGAGTATGCCACCCCCTTTGTCCTCTGGTACCTGGACAGGTGGGAAAATTAGCTATGCAGGAGGCGAGTTGTACTGCCAGGCTGGACAAATTTTTAGGTTGACCAGCTGGAAGTGAAGAAACGCGTTACTTACCTGTAACAGCAGTTATCCAGTATTGGTGTCTTTCATAGATTCACATGCCTGAATCATTCCCCGTCGTCGAGACGGGAGCCTCCGGTACATAGAAAAGTAATGTCCTTATAGACATACATAGAGAAAAATAGGCCTAAGGGCCTCCCCTTAGTGGCCTATCCTTGTCCTTATGTAAAAAGGACCAACCTCTTAGAGCCAGCCAATCAGCTATCACCTCCCTCTAGAACCTTCCTGACAGGAGCCTCAGTCTCTCAGATTTTCGTACGCACTAAGCTAGGTAGGCGTAATATAGTTAGAGAGAGAGATGAGTCCTTCCAGGGGAGGCGGGAGGGTTGCATGTGAATCTATGAAAGACACCAATACTGGATAACTGCTGTTACAGGTAAGTAACGCGTTTCTTATCCAGTATTAGGGGTGTCTTTCATAGATTCACATGCCTGAATCAGAGTAATCAGCAATACATTATGCACATTTCTGATGTAATCATGCCATATAGCCATTTTAGATAAAACACATATTACTATGCGAGTTTAAAACATTGGCATACATCAATACAATATATAAGCAAGAGATGTGCATTCCAGGATGGCGGGATGTTGGAAGGCTCACCTCACTGGAATAGATGGCGAAGCACCGCCTGGCCCACTGCCGCATCCTTCGTAAGCTCAGCATCCAGGCAGTAGTGTCTGGAGAAGGTGTGCGGTGACTTCCACGTCGCCGCTCTACATATGTCCAAAATCGGCACTCCAGCGAACAGTGCTGCTGATGTGGACATCGCTCTGGTGGAATGCGCTTTCACCCTGTCTCTCAAAGGCCGACCGGCCCCGTCATGGCAGAATGCTATCGCTGAGGAGATCCACCGTGAGATGCTCTGTTTCGTTAGAGGCATACCCATCCTTGGCCTACTGTAGGCCACAAATAGCTGAGATAACTTTCTGAAGCTCTTTGTTTTGTCTATGTAAAACTTTAGACACCTTTTGAGGTCCAGAGAGTGGAGCGTCCTTTCTGCTGCCGTGGTAGGGTTTGCAAAGAAGGAACGGAGAACCACCGGTTCATTGAGGTGAAAGTCTGAAGGCACTTTCGGTATGAATTTGGGATTTGTCCTCAGCACTCCCTGTCCTGTTTGAACTGCATGAAGGGCTCCTGAATGGAGAGAGCTTGAAGCTCGCTGACTCTCCTGGCAGATGTTAGAGCAAGCAGCAGAGCCGTTTTCCATGAAACGTACTTGATGGAAGCTCGATGAATGGGCTCAAAAGGGTGCCTCATGAGTTGGTTAAGGACCAAATTGAGGTGCCACGTCGGTGGGACCCGTCTAGGTCTTGGGAAGGACCTGTATAGTCCCTTTAGGAACTGTTTGATAAGCCTACTGGACCAGAGAGACGGGCCTTTGTAAGTCCTGGTGAAACGTGAAATGGCCGCCAGATGCACCTTTATAGATGCATGCGCCAATCCCGACTGTGCCAAGTGTAGTAGATATGGCAATATCTGTTCAGGTGTGATATGGAGTGGGCGCAGGCCTTTCTCTAAACACCATACGCAGAATCGTTTCCATTTGAGAGAGTAGGTTTTGTTGGTACTGTCCGCTCTCGCCTTTGCCAGCACGTCCCTGCAATCCTGCGGGATGTTTAAATGACAGAACTCTCTGTGCTCAGGAGCCAGGCCGATAACCGGAGCGATTGCAGGTTCGGGTATTGCACCTGCCCGTTGGACATTGTCAGCAGGTTCGGGTGCTGTTTCAGACGAATCGGTGTCCTGATGGAGAGGCGATGAAGATCCGAGAACCAGTGCTGCCTCGGCCAGAACGGAGCAATTAGGATCAGGGTGCATGGCTCTGCCTTCATCTTCCTGAGGACTCTGGAAATCATCGCAAATACGCTGAACCAGCCTATGGAAAAGGCATTTCCGAGTGACCTTGGTTGGGGATGCCAGCTTGCGTAGTTTGGGCATTTGGCGTTCTCCTGGGTGGCAAACAGGTCGATTCCAGGGACCCCCCCATTCCGAGAAGATTTGAGCTAGCGTATTCTCGTCGAGCTCCCATTCGTGGGAGAGGGATTTCTGTCTGCTTAGGGCGTCTGCAATGGTGTTGTCCTTGCCCGGGACATAGTCCGCCCTGAGAGAGATCCCATGGAGAACAAGCCAGTTCCAGATCTTTTGCGATTCGCGTGATAGAGTGAGCGAACGCGTTCCTCCCTGTTTGTTTAGATAGTGCATCGTCGTGGTGTTGTCCGTTCTGACGAGCACCTGGGAGTTCTGGATGCGTGGTAAAAAGGCTTACAGCGCCAGATGCACAGCCCTCAATTCCAGAAGATTGATATGGAGATGCTTCTCCTGATCTGTCCATTTGCCGCTTACTTGAAGGTCCTGTAGGACGGCTCCCCAGCCTTCCAGGGATGCATCGGTGGTGATCACCAGCGGTGCTGCTGGAAGCAGGAATGGCAGTCCTATAGACAAATTCCTGCGATTTCTCCACCATTCCAGGCTCTTGGAAATTTGCGGTGTTATCCTCACAATGTCTTCGAACGAACCTGTACTCTGCGTCCATTGGTTCGTGAGGGCTTCTTGCAATGGACGCATCCGGAGTCTGCAGTGAGGGATGAGGAGTATACAAGAAGACATCATTCCTAGGAGCGATTTGTAGGTGCGAACTCTTAGGGACTTCCTTGATGCCACAGCCGTGGCCAGAGATATTATCTTGTTTTTCCTTTCCTCTGAAGGGTATGCCCTTGCGCATTCTGTGTTCAAGGTCGCCCCGAGGAAGGTGATGCTTCTTGTTGGGGACATATAGGATTTCTGGTGATTGAGAGTCAATCCTAGATGTTGGAAAAGATTGGTGCAGGCGTTGGAGGATTTGGTTGCGCCTGCAGCTGAAGGTGCCTTTACCAGCCAGTCGTCGAGGTAGGTGAATACTTGGTGACCCATTTGACGCAGGAAAGCTGCCACAGGTGAAAGGCACTTGGTGAAAATCCGCGGAGCGGATTTGAGCCCAAACGGCAGGACTTTGAATTGGTAGTGCTGTCCTGCCACCTCGAAACGTAGAAACTTTCTGTGCCCCCTGAGTATCGGGATGCGATAGTAGGCATCCTGAAGATCCAGCGATGTCATGAAATCTCCTTTTTCTAGAATGCCCAGAATTTCTTGGATCGTCACCATCCTGAACGACTGACTCTTGAGGAAAGAGTTGAGTGCCCTGAGGTCTAGAATGGGCCTCCACTTCTCCTTCTTGCATATAAGAAAGAAGCGGGAATAGAATCCTTTCTCCCTCTGAGACGATGGAACCCGTTCGATCGCTCCTTTCTTCAACATCGCAGATATTACTCAGAGTAGCAGTCGCAGATGTTTGTGTGGGAACCTGCGGGGAGGGGTTGCAGGTGGGATGGTGGTGAATTCCAGGGAATGGCCGAATCTTATTAATTGAAGTACCCATCGATCTGTGGTGATGAGATGCCAATTTTTTAGGAAATGGGTCAATTTGCCTCCAATCTTTGATGAGGGAGATAGTCGCTGGACTGGCTGGAGTAACTGGTCACTGGCATCCGCCGGTGCCCCTCTTCTGGTTTTTGCCCCTGAAGTTTGATCTCCCATAAGAAGCCTGACGACCTTGTTGTTGTTTCTGCTGGTACTGGGATTTATTCTGGGAGGAATACGAGTTCCTATTCTGATAGGATCCCCTATAGGAGGACTGGCCTCTGGACTTGTTGCCTCGAAAGGACTGATTCCTTGCCTGTAAAGTACCAAGCGCTCTAGCCATATCAGTGTCCTTCTTGATAGCTTGGAGCGCCTCGTCAATTTTATCTCCGAAAAGGTGTTGGCCGTCGAAGGGCATGTCCAGCACCTTTGTCTGCACTTCCTGCCTGAACGATGTTGCCTTCAGCCATCCCTGACGGCGCAGGACTGCAGCTCCAGCCAGTTTGCGAAAGCCTGTCATGGCCACATCTATGGCACAATCAATGATCTCGGCCGCCGAGGTTTGGCCCTCAGTAAGTAGTGCCTTGACCTCCTCTGGAACTGCACTTGGCAGCTCCGCTAAATAGGGGGCTATATCTTCCCAAAGTTGGCAGTTATAACGCCCTAACAGGGCTATGGAGTTGGCCACCTTGATGGTCATTGCCGACGTAGTTGAAAACCTTTTACCAATCGTGTCCAACTTCCTGCCTTCCTTGTCTGGTGGGGCGGACAGAGGAGAGGAAGGGTTTCGAGAATTCTTCTGGGCCGCCTGGGTTACCACCGAATCCGGTTTCGGGTGCCCATTAAGGCAAGCTGGCGCCGTGGATGGAGCCTTGTACTTTTTATCCAGGCGTGGAACAACCGCAGGTACGGAGGCCGGCGTCAGCATCAGTTTCTTTCCCAGATCCCAGAGAAAGTCAATAATGGGGATTGACTTAGTCGTCTTCTTTGTCTGCTCCTTGAAGTCATGCAAGAAGCACTCAGTCTCAGTCGATTCCATCACCATATGAAACCGCGTCGCTGCTCTTTCTACTATCTTATGGAAACCGCCAATATCCACTGGCGGTGAATCTGCTTGGCGCGGTTGCGGGGAAGGTGGGGAGGAGGCCACATACTCCTCTTCCTCATCCTGATCCGTCTGGTCTTCCTGGACTTCCCCCTCTTCCATCTCTTCAGCCTCCTCATCCGACGACTCTATCACTTGAGGAGGCACTTTCTCCTGGCGGACCTGGGTAGTTGGTCGTGTTTGAGTTGGGGCTGTCTTTGGTGGATTTGTAGTAGGCACCGGGCCCCCTGTCTCAAGCGCCGGTGATTCCGGGAATCGTTGTTTGTAGTCCCGGATAAGGTATTTGAGGTCATTAACAATCGACAGGGGAAGGCATACCATCGGGGTGACCTCCGTGCGAACCTGCTCCCGGACAGGGAGTTCCTGGTAGCTCATCTCCTCCTGTTCTTCGTCCGTGCTCAGACATTTGACATGCAGCTCAGAAGGGGAAGTAGCCTGATTCAGGAATTCTTCTTCAGACTCCTCACTCTGAAGAATCTCCATAGGCAAATGTGTTTGCACCTTACTTGGAGACGTTGTTTCTGGAGTAATCTGTTGCCTTGTCAGCTTGCCAGATCCAGAACCTTGTACAGGATCCCCTGCCGTCATCCGTGTTGTTGTCGACGGTGGTAGGGTCATAGACGACGTTCCTACTAGTTTAGATTTCTATGGACGACGACGAATCCCCCGTCGACGATACCCTTGTCGACGGCATGGTCTTCGTAGACGGTGTCCCCGCCGACGATGTTTTCCTCGTCGTCGAAGCCTTCGTCGTCTGAGTCGTCGACTCCCCCGTCGACGGGATAATCTTCGTCGTCGACGAGGTCTTGGACGTCGACGACGGCTTTAGCAGTATAATAGATGAAATAGGTGTACCTGCTGACGATGATGAAGGGGTGGTCATCGTCGACGAGAAGACTGACGACGCAGTCGTCGTTGACACAGTTGTCGTCGCTGTGGAGACATGACCTGGCGCCCCAACTCTTTTTTGCGCTGAGGAGGTTGTCGCAATTTTGCTGGCCGACTGGGTAGGCTTCTTAAAAGTCTGAGAGTCCTTGTCAGACACTGAAGATCTTGCCTCTGAAGACTTCTTGTGTGCCTTCATAGGAGGAGTGTCTGAGGGGCCAGGAGATGCAACTCTTGGCCTCTTCAGGGAGACTTGAGCGGTTCTTGAAAAGCTTTCCTCTGAGGAAACCACACTCTCCCTGTCCTTAAGCCTGTCCAGCCAGATAAGCAGACAACCTTCTCTGTCCCTCAAGGTCTTGTGAGGGAAAGATCTGCATATTTTACAGTCCTTAGGCACGTGGTCTGGATAAAGGCAATATAGGCAGAGGTCATGTTTGTCATCCACATGGAGCCTCTTCTTCCCACATGAAGAGCAGGCCCTGAAAAGGGCTTTCTTCTGGGATTCCGACATGCCAGAAGTTTTAGAAGAAAGAAATCACTCACTGCAGTAAGAAGTGGCCTGAAGCAATCTCAGTTCAAGTCCTTGGAGAAATAAGTCACTAAAAAAGTGAACAATCTGGTTTGAAAGAAATCCTGAGGAGAACTCAGGCTGGAGACTCCCTAGCACAACGTGCGGTGGAAAATCTGAGAGACTGAGGCTCCTGTCAGGAAGGTTCTAGAGGGAGGTGATAGCTGATTGGCTGGCTCTAAGAGGTTGGTCCTTTTTACATAAGTACAAGGATAGGCCACTAAGGGGAGGCCCTTAGGCCTATTTTTCTCTATGTATGTCTATAAGGACATTACTTTTCTATGTACCGGAGGCTTCCGTCTCGACGACGGGGAATGATTCAGGCATGTGAATCTATGAAAGACACCCCTAATACTGGATAACACAACATTAGAAATCCCACCATATTGTGTGTGGTGGAATTAGGAATTTTGAGTCAGGGTGATGCCAACTTTCCAAATGAAGTGGTCATTTAGGCGGTGTAGTGACCCCAGAGGTGAGTAGCCCATTGGCTACTACCCTCAATCCCCTTAACGCCCCTAAATTGAGTATTTAGGGGACCCCCGGAAACCACGAGGAGTGGACAAAGAAGACTGCTGACCCAAGAACTGAGGAGCATGACTGACTTGGCGCCAACCCTGCCGGCCTACCTGCTGCACCCGACCCTTATGGAGCAACTGACTCGTCCTGCTGCTGTGCAGTCCTCAAGAAACCCAGAGGGCAACCAGCGCCTTGCAAACTGCCAAAGTAACTCCCTTGCATTAGGGGAGCTACTACCCTGGAGCTACCAAAGACGTAAGGTGCGGTCCACTGAGTTGACGCTCCCTGGCCAGCCTAACGCAGCAGCTCCCAAGGAAGAGGACCCCATGCTGACAGTCGAATCTGTCCTCCCGCTAAGTTAGGACCAACCCGAGCTGCACCAGACCAATACCCTGCATACTGGACCCCTTGCAGCAGTCAAGGCTTCTTGTGTCCAGACCAGACACCAAGGCAGAGGAAGACCGAGTGGCCCAGCTCTCCTGTTTGCCCCTCTTCTGCAAAACAAAGACCAAGACTGTCACCGCCGCCACCAACCACCTCAAAGCACCTATGCACCTGAGCTCCAGAGCCTGAGTCCAACGGAGGTTCCCAGACACAAATAAGCTAAGCCCATGCTTGGGTTTGCCCAGACTGGACTTCCAGTCGCCGACTAAAGCCTCTTTCTGCAGGCCCCCTCCAATCGTGAGACTCCTGCACCAAAATCCAACGTGTAAAGACGTCACTGCACCCGAGCCCCACAGCCCAGGAAGAAGTGGACCAAGGGTGTCCCTGTGTTCCGGAGGATCTCAAGGACTGAGCACCCCTCTGGATTCCACCGGACTGGTGTCCCAGTTCCTGCTTGTCTAGCTGTCTAAGATTACTATACAGCAATGTAGTTTTGTAATGACCTTTCCAGGCACAACAGTGTAAATTTTGGGAAAAGCGTTTTCAAAACCTGCCATCTCCATTTACAACATCACAGTATCATGTACACAAATAATTTAGCATTCATGAATAAAAAGGGAAAAACATTATGTAAAAACAACAGGAAGGCAACAATGCTGAATAACTAGCATAACTACTAAAGGAGATTTCTAGTAAAAAAAAACAATATCTCACCTGCACTGGGTGCCTGGCCATGAATAAGCAATGGAGGTTTTAACCGAAATACACTGCTCTTTTCTTCTGGAAACAAAATTAAAACATTGGATACTCGGTTACAGATTGCATGAAACAAAACATGTAAGAATAAACACCATGCCCTTGAAACTGTGCACTTTACCTCCAAAGTCAGTTTCTTTTTATGAAACAAATAGCGAGGAGTAGGTTTTATATTATATTAAAGTACTGGATACATTTATTTTGATCAGTGGTTCATGTTACAGCAGTTACTGCAACCATCAACATGGTTTAACTGAAACCAGGACGGAAATCAAGCATACAAGAAATATTGTCCAGAAGCAAACAGATCTTCAAGAATCCACATTATCTGCCAGCCTTTTTAGAGACATCCTTTACAATTACTGAATCAGTAATTGTCAGCTGAAAACCAAAACAATTATACAAGCATAGTCAACACTTTAGCGTTAAAACAAAATCTTTAAAATGTTACAGCAGCTGAATCCATTTTAAGAGTCCGATAATATTCAACTGCCAATTAGGCCTTGAATTACTTGCAGGTTGGTTTCCTTTAATGATTGTGAAAAGCGAACGAAAAATAATAAATGTAAACAAATACCCAAAAACAAATATCACACATGACTAAGCCTGGAATTAAGGATCTTTGGCCAAGATAAAAGTTAACAGGTTCTTTTAGAGTGCATTTTGGGGTTCTAGAGAAACTAGAATCTTTCAAAGTAACAGTACAGAAACATCACTTCTATGAAGGTGCTGCTTAATGTTCTTTCTTGTTTTTCATATTCACAGTTAGAAATAGAAATGGAGCTTAAATAGTGTAGTTTGTTTTTAAGCTTCATCAACTTTTACTTGGCCGTAACAAAATATCAAATAGAAGTTGTGAAAATATCCTTTTCCGTGAAAAACAATTATCTAAAAAACACAAACCCCAATGCTAATAGTATACCACTTTCACTCTTAGAAACCAGCTACTTTCCGCTGCCATAGGCAGTCTTTGCTGTGGACCCTCGCCATTGTTTTATTGCCTATCAGCTACCTTAAACCTATATAAATATCACATATACCACATGCATACATAATAATGATTAAGTACATTTTAGACCAACATTTCAAAGGTCCCTTGCAGGTTCACTAAGTTTTTTTTTTTTTACTATGAAGAAGTTATATTATTATTTATTTACATTTATTTTTGAGTAACTGAATGCAACATTACTGCTGCTTATAAAACATTTTGTAGGCAAAATAGCATTGTAAAGGTGATTTTAGAACATCACCTGGAATGACAAGACAGACTATATAGCAAAGCGAATATGCCCGGTCCTGACAAGCAGGAGTCTACCCCCCCCCCCCCCCCAACGAATGCAATCGCATGAATAAATTAAATACAGTAAGAAGGATAAATACTACCATCTCAAGTTGGCATGCATATAGTTGATAATAGTAACCAAAACGACCCATTCCACAAAATAATTAACAACAGAACATGAATTTAAAGTAGAAATGAAAGCAGGGATCAGCTCACCAGCCCATATGCCTGCGTGGGCTGCTTTTTGACAGGATGTGCAAAAGTAAAATGCGGTCGTTAGCAAAGAAGAGAGCCAGTAACTGAAGTGGGCTGACAAACTGCCACCATGCTGTGGTGGAAGGAAACAAAATATAAATTAAACTCCAACAAACTAATGGATGGAGGGGGCTAATAGAAAAGCCCTGTATACACAGAGATGCATTTTTATCCTGAGTTTTTTGGGGGAAATTAGGATGGACAAATGTCTAATGTGATATATATATATATATATATGAAAGCTCAAGGGTTGCCCCACGTGTGAGAGGCACTCGATTCACAGCGCTGAGGTACAAGCCCTTCGTTCAGGTATGGTCGGCTTGCGTGTGCAGGAAAAAATTAAACAGTGGTTCCACGCCGAACGCGTTTCGCATAAATTAAGGGAAAGGTCCGGAATGCACACATTTTCTCCTGCGTCCCTGCTTGAACTTTACTGGCATAATTTCAGTTTAAACGCAAACTTATTTTTACCCAAAACACCAGATGTGCACCCTGCATTCTCTTTACAGCCCAAAAACAATGAAGTATGGTTTGATGGCATCCTCCCTGAAGTCCGACAACTCCTACGGCACAATTCTTAGACTGCCTCTCTCAGCCTGGTTTCCCTCCTGCTGAAAGCCTGTTTGCTCGTTCGCATAGTTAGAATTGAGCTGTCTTCATATGGTGTTGAAAGGTGTCGGAAGAATTCCCAGGCAATGGAGTCTTGTGATGGTCTCGCCTGCTCCATCCATCAAAAACTTAGATTGGTGTCAACTCTCAAATAGTCCGCAGACATCCACAAAAGTCAGAGTAAGTCCTGCCCTCACTGCTAGGGGTGCTATGTCCGTGATCTCTTCACTTGAGCGGACCCTGCATACATTTAAAAAGTTGAGTTAGGGTTGACCAATTCCCACGACCCTATTAATTTTTCTTTTTGAGTATAGAACACTCTGGGGTTGATTATTTAATCTTTTACATTTCTGTACAGCTTCCAAATGCACCTATAGTCCGCAAACCTTATTTCAAGACTGTGGACGCTAACACATCAGATGGCAGCGAAAATTCATGGTAGTTTCATGGTCCACAGACATCTCACAGCGAGTCCCCGGACTTGAAAACCAGTTTGTTGACTATTTTAGGTGCATGTAATCCAAGTATCGCACATGTAGTCCACGAACAACGGTGCTTTTTTATTTATTTAAGTTTTTATGTCACTTAGAGGTGCATTGAGAGACTTTTCTGGTGGTTGGAATGTTGGCTCCAATCCCTTTACATGTTATTTTTTTTTAAACTATTGGCGTTTCTCAAGGCGGCCTGCAATGGCAGCTAAAAGGGATTTTTTCTTGTTGCTAGTCAATCATAGCTCTTTGGGTCTGCAGACTAACCTTTACAATGTGGTTCCAGAAAAGTGAAATGGGAAAAAAGGTTAATTTGGTTTAATAGGAGGCCTCCGTTTCTTGGAAATTAATTAATGAACGTCTGGGGACCTTGTAACTGACACAGACTAAAATTGCAAGATCTACAAAAGTAATAATCCTTACAAGCCTGCTCAGAAACATTCATAAAAATGTGAAAATATCAAAACTACTGTACAAATGTATAGCCATCCAACAAAAGCATACTTTTGGAGTAAAGTTCTACTTTCATTCACTCAGAAGTGAAGGCTTTAGGCAATACAGCAATACCACCAAAGGTGGAGGTCTAGGAGTTGAACTCAGACCAATTTGCCATTAAAAATCACGTGTGCAAAGTGACCTTCCGCCTGACCCGCAGGTTTTGTGAACATATGAATAATAATAATTCCTCATTTGTAAAGAGCAAACTTATCACCCTAAGGGTATCCAGTCGCTGGGGGTCTGTCGGGGAGATTAAGTGAACTATTGCCCAGTCACATGATGCCAAGCTGAGCTGCTGCCGGCGATCGAACTGTGAGCCCTGCGTTCCGGAGTCAGCCACTCTGGCCGACGTGCCACACCTCTCCCGTACGAACTGACGGGCAACTGTTCTAGGATGCTTAAACCCAGTGGAATGCACCCGCAGTCTTTCAGAGAGCTGCTTAATAACTAGTATGCCGCAGATCTTAATAGAGAGGACTATCCACCTCAACAAGGTCTTGTGCTGCATACGCTTCCCTCTCTTTGAGCCAGAGAAATCCACAAAAGGCTGATCATGCAAGCCCTCTTAGGGTCAAGACTATGAAGCCTGTCCTACACGTTTTAGGGGTGAGGCGGAACAAAAATGCTGGCAGAGTAATAATCGACTAGCCAAAGTAGGAGGAAGTCATGACCTAGGTCTCAGTACAAGTTTGTCCAGAAAGAAGACATACATTAGAGTCACTCAACCAGCACCAAAGTAATAAAAAATGTTTTTAATACAGTGCAGGAAAAACAAATATGAAGAAAATGTGAGAAAAAATGTGCTTCTTTCATTTTTTCAAACATTGTTTTTTTACAATTTCCTGAATTGGGGACACAGTTTTTTTTCATGAGAAAGATATCAAGGATGATAAAATCGTGAGCAAACTGGTGGGAACCTGCCAGCAGCTACTCTGGTGTTGCACACGTGAGATACTTTCTCATTTTTTCTCACATTTTTTCTAACATTTTCTTCATATTTGTTTTTCCTGCACTGTATTAAAAAAAAAATGTTTATCACTTTGGTGCTGGTTGAGTGACTAATGTATGGCTGGTTTTTTTCACCTATTGGGAATTATTAAGTACTAAGTTGCATGGCACTGGGGATTTAATGATAGTTCATGACAAGAACTACTGACGTAGGAGTAATAGATTTATACATTACCCTGCCAGCAATACCTTGTAATCATATATGGAATATGCTACTTACCAGTATGCATCTGTTCTTGGCATGTAGAGCTGCAGAGTTGTACACTTAGCATAGATCGCCATCTGGTGTTGGGCCCGGATTTTTGCAGTTTGTTTTTCTTCTTGGACAGTCTTTGGAAGTCACGAGTTTGGTGACTCCTCCTTCGGTCCGTACTGCGCATGGGCTTCGGCTCCATCCTCAGATTGTTTTTCGCCAACAGGGAAATGATGGAGCGTAGTAATAACAGTGAGAAACCCATGTGTTGTATCTAAATAAGATGTACTGGAACGGATACAGGTAGCCGGGGAGGCGGGTGGGCGTGTACAACTCTGCAGCTCTACATGCCAAGAACAGATGCATACTGGTAAGTAGCATATTCCGTTCGAGGCATATGAGCTGCAGATTGTACACTTAGCATAGATTATATAGCAGTACCCAACCTTAGCGGCGACCACCGGTATCCGTTGCAGCTGTTTGAAAAAGTGTCTTTAGTACAGCCTGGCCCACCCTAGCTTGCTGCTTGGAATGCACATCTACACAGTAGTGTTTTGTGAAGGTGTGCGGTGTAGACCATGTGGCTGCTTTGCAGATGTCATCTAAGGGTATATTCCCTAGAAAGGCCATAGAAGCCCCTAACTTTCTTGTAGAGTGGGCTTTAGGAGGAACAGATAATGTTCTCTTTGCCTTTTGATAGCAAATTTGTATGCATTTTACAATCCACCTAGCTATCCCTGATTTGGAAATGGGGTTGCCTTTATGTGGTGGAGAGAAGGAAACAAACAATTGTTTAGTCTTCCTGAAGGGTTGCGTTCTTTGTATGTAGTATAGCAACGCCCTTTTCACATCAAGTGTGTGTAAGGCCCTTTCTGCAACAGATTGGGGTTGCGAAAAGAAGACAGGTAATTCCACTGATTGATTGAGGTGGAAGGGGGAAATGACTTTGGGCAGAAACTTCGGATTTGTGCGAAGTATGACCTTGCTGTGATGCATTTGTATGTAGGGTTCCTGTATGGTGAACGCTTGTATTTCACCAACCCTTCTAAGGGAAGTGATAGCTACAAGGAAAGCTGTTTTCCAGGTGAGAAACTGTAGCTCACATTTGTGCATTGGTTCGAAGGGCGGACCCATTAGTCGTGTAAGAACTAAATTTAGATTCCATACAGGGGAAGGTGGTGCCCTGGGAGGAATTACGCGTTTAAGGCCTTCCATGAAGGCTTTAATAGCGGGCACTCTGAAGAGTGATAAATGCTGTCTGTTTTGTAGATAAGCAGCGATCGCTGCTAGGTGTAGGCGTATGGATGAATATGCCAGGTTACACCTGTGAAGATGGAGCAGATAGCATATGATGTGCTGTATGGATGCATCTAGAGGGTTGATTGTATTGTTACGGCAGTAAATTACAAATCTTTTCCACTTTGCGGCATAGCATGCTCTAGTGGTAGGACGTCTGGCTTCCATGATGATGTTCATGCAATCAGGGGGAAGGTTAAGGTATCCGAATTCTAGGATTTCAGGAGCCAGATCGCCAGGTTGAGCTGAGCTGGGTCCGGGTGCCTGATTTCTCCATGGTTCTGGGTTAGGAGGCATGGGGATAGATGCAGTTTTTGATGTGGTACCACTGACAGTTGTAGTAGCGTGGTGTACCACGGCTGCCTGGCCCACGTCGGAGCTACCAGAATGAGTGTGAGTGAGTGCTGTTGTAGCTTCCTGACCACTAATGGAATTAGTGGGAGAGGTGGAAAGGCGTATGCAAATCTGCCTGACCAGTTCATCCATATCGCATTGCCCTTGGACAATGGGTGTGGGTATCTGGCGGCGAAGCTTGGGCATTTTTTGTTTTCGTGGGTGGCGAAGAGGTCTATCTGAGGATGCCCCCACTGTTGGAAGAATGGGTGAAGAACTTGTGGATGCAGTTCCCATTCGTGTAGTTGTTGCGTTTGTCTGCTGAGCAGATCTGCCATGGTGTTTTGTACGCCTGGAACGTGTTGTGCCAGGAGAAAGATGTTTTGAGGAATTGCCCATCTCAATATGCTCTGGGCTAAGCGGGAGAGCTGGGGAGAGTGTGTCCCCCCCTGTTTTTGGATATAATACATTGCAGTCATATTGTCTGTGCGAATGAGGACTGCTTTGCCCGAAATCTGTTTTTGGAAAGATTTTAGGGCTAGAAAGATCGCCAAGAGCTCCAGATGGTTGATGTGGAGCGATTTTTGCTGTGGCGTCCATAGACCTTGCATGGTGAGGTGTAGAAGGTGCGCTCCCCAGCCGGAGAGCGATGCGTCCGCTGTTAGAGTCACCTGAGGAACCGGGTCCAGGAACGGCCGCCCTTTGGAAAGGTTTGTGGTGTTCCACCACTGCAGAGAGTGATGTGTGCGGCCGTCCACCAACACCAGATCCGTCAGCTGCCCCTGGGCCTGGTTCCACTGTTGTGCTAGGCACTCTTGAAGTGGACGCATGTGGAGTCTTGCATGGGGCACTATGAAGATGCAAGACGCCATCATTCCTATAAGCTTCATAAACACTCTTGCTGGAAGAGAGTGTTGAGGAAGGAATGTTTTGCGTAAGGCTTGAATGCTTGTGATTCTGGCTGAGTTTGGATAGGCAATACCTTTGGAGGTGTCTATAGTGGCCCCGAGATATTGCTTTGTGTGAGATGGTATGAGGTGGGACTTTTGGTAGTTCACCGTGAAGCCTAGCTGGTGGAGCAGTTGGATGGTGCTGTTTGTATGTTGCACACATTGGTTGTAGGACGCGGCTTTTATCAGCCAGTCGTCTAGGTAAGGGAAGACGTGAATATGTTGACGTCTGAGGTGTGCTGCTACTACTGCTAGGCATTTGGTAAACACCCGTGGTGCGGTGGTGACCCCGAAGGGGAGAACCGTGAATTGGTAATGTTGCCCGTCCACCACGAACCTGAGGTATTTCCTGTGAGAGGGGTGTATTGGAATGTGAAAGTATGCGTCTTTCAGATCCAAGGTTGTGAGGAAGTCTCCCTGGCAGAGGAGTGGGAGGACTTGCTGTAGGGTGACCATGTGAAAATGGTCTGAATGTATGTAGGCATTTAGAGGCCGGAGGTCGAGAATGGGTCTGAGGGTCCCGTCTTTCTTTGGTATTAAGAAATATAGGGAGTAGACCCCTAGATTTTGTTGATTGACGGGGACCTGCTCTATAGCGTGTTTTTGGAGGACTGAGAGTACCTCTTGTTTGAGCAGTGTGGAATGTTCTTGAGACATTGGACGGTGCCTTGGTGGGATATTGGGTGGGGTAGATGTTAATTCGAGACAGTACCCTGACCGAATGATTTGGGTCACCCATTTGTCCGATGTTATGGACTCCCATGTGTGGATAAAGTCTTGTAGTCTGCCCCCGACCGGAGTGGGATGGTCTGGGGGGAGCGGAGGGGAGTCATTGTGCGGGTGGGGTGGCAGAACGGGTGTTGTTGGTTTTGCCCCTGCCCTTATTGTTGTTGCCTCTGTAACCGCCCCTTTGATTGCCCTTTGAAAAGGTATTTTGAGGAGGGGACTTGTAGGAGGTAGAGGCGTTATCGGTGGAGGAGCCTCTGCCTGTGCCACGAAAGGACGAGCGTCGAAAGGAACGTTTAGAGGCTTGTGTTTGGAGTGCCCCCATAGACTTTGCTGTGTCTGTGTCCTTTTTCATCTTTTCCAACGCTTCGTCTACCTTTGGCCCAAAGAGAGTTTGCTGGTCAAAGGGGTGATTGAGTATGGACGCCTGGACTTCAGGTTTGAACCCTGAGATCCTGAGCCAGGCATGGCGACGAAGCAGGACACTTGTATTTATGGCTCTAGAAGCAGTGTCGGCTGCATCGAGGGCACACTTAATGGAGGTGTTTGTAATTAGTTTACCCTCCTGTATTAGGTCATGAGCCTTGCGCTTGTGTTTTTCTGGAAGGTGCTGCATAAGAGCCTCTAGTTCGTCATAGTGTGCTCTGTCATATCGCGCAAGCAGTGCTTGTGTGTTTGCAATGCGCCACATGTTTGCAGCTTGGGAGGCGGTGCGTTTACCAGACGCGTCCAGAAGTTTAGATTCCTTGTCTGGCGGTGGGGCTTCTCCTGAGGATTGGGAGTTAGCCCGCTTTCTAGCTGTGGAGACAACTAGGGAATCTAGGGGAGCAGGGCCCTTAATGTATGCAGGGTCTGTGGGTGCCGCTTTGTACTTCTTCTCTATTCTAGGGTTCAGTACTCTGGCCCTGACAGGGTCTTTGAACACCTCTGTAGCGTGCTTGGTGACACCCTTAAGCATGGGTAAAATAGAAGTGGATTTGTCTTGTATGTCAAATGTATCCAGTAGGAAGTCTTCTTCCACTGGTTCACTGTGCATGTCCACCCCATGGTAGTGTGCTGCTCTCTGCACTAAATGATGAAACCCTAAGGAGTCCTCTGGAGGAGACGGCCTGGATGGGTATAGGTCGTCCTGAGGTATGTCTGGTATATCAGGGTTATTGTAATCCTCCCATGGGTCTGGGGTCCCTGGTGGAGTGGGATCCATTGGGGCGTCCGCCGGGTAATTGTCCGGGTCCCCGTCATCCGGATCTGGGGATGGGGCCGGATCGTAGTGAGGTGGAGGTGGCGGAGACCTGGGAGGGGGAGGGGGTGGAGGTGGTGGAGGAGGTAGGGGAGGCGGTAGTGGGAAGGGCACTCTGAGGGGTGAAGTAGCAGAGTCCTTCCTTTTGGGTGGTGGAGGAGGAGCCGGAGTATCAAGGCGTCTTTTCTTGATAATTAAAGTCAATAGTCCAGTCTTTGGATCTTTGGACAGAGTCTTTTGTAGAGGGTCTGGTGTAAACAGAGCCAGTGGCGTCGAATCGCCGGTCGGCACCGGTGATTTCGGAGCCGAGGGCTTCGATGGTTTGTGTGCGCCATGCTTTTTTGGGGCCTCCTGTTTTTTCGGCGTCGAAGGAGTTTTCGGCGTCGGTGCCGACAGATTTATGTTTGTGTTTGGTCGGCACCGAGAGTCCAGGCTTCGGCACCGGTGGTTTCGGAGTCGAGCTGGATATTGCTTTCTTCGGTGCCGGATGCTGTTTTTCGGCACCGGGCGTGGGCTGGCTCGATCCCGAGCTGCCGTGAGACTTTGGATGCTTCGACACCGAGCCCGAAGGTGGGGTGATCGAAGCTTTGGTCTTGGTTTTGCCCAGGCCGGCAGGCGAGGGAGTAACCCGAGTCTCTTTGGTTTTGGGCGCGGGGGTGGGAGGGGGCACAGTACTCACGGCCCGCTGCGCCGGTGTGATGTCCTCCACGTCGGAGTCGTCGGCTTCGGAAGCGCTGACGACGTCTTCTTCCTGCTCGGTGTGTGTTTGCCCCGAAGCTTCGGCGCCGTCTCCGAAGATGTCCGGTGGAGCTGCAGACGATGAGTGCGCCATGGTGCGTCGAGCTTTTCGATCCCGGATGGTTTTCTTCGATCGAAAAGACTTACAGGCGGGGCAGTCTCTGGCCTCGTGTTCTGGAGAGAGGCAAAGATTACACACCTGATGGAGGTCGGTGTGGGGAAATTTAGACCCACATTTTGGGCACTTTTTGAACGGAGTCCTTTCCATCGGCCGGGACCGGAGTCGAGGAGGGCCCGAAGGCCGGTGCCGATGTACGGGATGGAGAAAAGTGCCGCTTCGAGAGATGAAGATGATGATGAAGAAACTCGAAGATACGAGGATTTTCCGTCGAGGCTGGAACCGTAGAAGTTCGAAGCCGGAGCACGAAGTATCACATCCGAGCCCGATGGCGGAAAAAAACAATCTGAGGATGGAGCCGAAGCCCATGCGCAGTACGGACCGAAGGAGGAGTCACCAAACTCGTGACTTCCAAAGACTGTCCAAGAAGAAAAACAAACTGCAAACATCCGGGCCCAACAACAGATGGCGATCTATGCTAAGTGTACAATCTGCAGCTCATATGCCTCGAACATATTGTTTAGATAGTGCCTTTTTTGTTGCCAGGTCTTTGTTGTTGTATTACAGATTGAGTGGAGGGTGGCCTGGCATGTATTTTCCCTCTTCAACTCCTTGTTGAATAACAGAAAGAAGACATAACAATTTACTCACAAGGCACGCAGACATTATGGAAAGGAGAAAGACTGCCTTTAGAATTAACAGTTAAAAGGACAGCTGTGCAAAGGCTGAAATGGAGTGCACAAGAGAAACATCAAGGAAGTTCAGATCCACTGAGGCATAACAAAGACTTTGGATGGAAATTTAAAGAGTCAAACTCTTTATAAAACACATTGCAACCTGTGAATTAAAGATGGTTCGCCAGGTTAACACTGAAAGGCTGAAAGACCAGAAACAATCTTTCACTGTGCACACAGCAAGGTTTTGTAGGGCTAAAAAAGAACAAACAAAAGAACATCTAAAAAGCATAGCTTTGGATTGGGGTCTGGACACCTGATGAGGCAACAAATTAATCCTACAGCCCAGCTATGATAATCTCTGTGGAATCCAATACAGGAGGCAGGATGACATCCACCATTATGGTCAGTAAGTCGAACACATTTAGCTGCTATTGCTCAATCTCCATGCATGGAGATGTAGTTTGCCAAACTCTGATGCAGGTCTTTGCCCTGAGGTGGAAGCTTGATTGGATGGCAAGGGCTTCGGAGTTCTGCGTAGCAGACGCTCCTGGCCCAGTCCCAGGCAATAAGAATGACTTGGGCTTAGTGTTGCTTGATCTTCCACAGAGTTCGCGGTTCAAGAGGTAGTGGTGTAAATGGAACAGGAATCCAGCCCAATTAGCTGGAATGAGTATCTTAATGAGTGGCTTGGGGGAACTCAAGTACACAGAACTTGTGATACTGCGCGTTCGACATTGGCTTCAACACAGATCTAGCAAAGAAACCCTGCTCCGTTTCAGGTTTAGGACTGGTGGCCAAGAAGATGCTTTGCTGGTTCAGCTACCTCCAGAAGCATAGCGCCTCCTGGCACAGGATTCAGGACCCTACTATACCCAAAGTATTGCATGGAGGACTATTCCCAGCCTGATGGGCGACAGGAAGACTTTCACGGCCAAACTAATCGCCCTAATATCAAGCGACCCCGAGCCCCCCAGAAGAGAAAATGACAGTAGCATGCAGGGGTGGCTGATGTGTGCCCCCACTCTATCACTTCCAATTGGTACAGAGTAACTGCAGTGTCACACAGTGCTACCTGCCGGCATGGACGAGGACTGCTGAAGAATTCTCCAGATGCAGTGTGACACCTGAGGATATTCTAAAGGTGAGGAATCTGCAGTAAAAATTAATCATTAACAGATACTGAAAAGTTCAACACTTATTTTGCTTCCATCAAACTATGTACCAACCAACTTACTCATGCCGTTTCTCTGCATTTTTTTCAATCATCCAAGTTCCGAAGCTTTCACATGGAGTATATTGCTTTATAAAACCACTACATAAAAAACAGCTACTGCCAAAACATGTTATCAAAAGGACTGGCATCTCACCTGGCTCGGAGTCCGAGTTTCCAGTCGAAGGTTGACTGAAGTTAGATGGCATGAAGACATTATTTTTGGATACTGCAACCAGTAAAATAAAACGGACAGCATTACTTAATGTAAAACACTTACTTCTACGGAGTATTTGGATCGACATTTAACAAAGGTCATAAGAATCGTCCCTAATCCTTTAATGATGTAATAGAGGGAAACATTTTGGTGAACAATCACACTGTGCAAGAGATCAGGTCTACTGGATGGAGGTCAATTAGGTGTAAAGAATGCCAGGCTTTGACAACTCACAAGGAAAAAAATCCTCACAATAGTTGTAAATGTAATAAGCATGGGGGTGCTTGTCCTAATAATCATGGAGGAACCGATCCCAAAGACCCATCTTGAACATCCTGTTTCAATTCAACAGTAGGTGTTCACATTGTCTTTCCCCAATTTATTATTTCAAATGAAAAATGAAGACTAGTGTCACAAAGAATAAATTAAAATCATGCTAATATTTAAAAAGCTCCACACTCAAGAGCGAGATTCTTTAGTATTTTTACAAATCATACCTGCTTTTCAAAAAAAGTTATTATGTCTATATTCAGACTACATTGACTGCGGTCAATATTGATATTTCCTTCGAAAAAAGGGTATGTAAATATGTAAACCAATCTCCAAAACAAGAGTAAGGGGCGGGACCATTAAACATGTGAAGATGGACAACAATTAAATGATTATATACACAATGAGGTACCACGGTGTAAGGAACCTCATTGAGTATATCATCTTAAAATGTAAGTAGCCATTAGTATGAAATTAGGTGCAAGCATAGTCAAACACCAACATATCTCACAGACACTGTTCGCTGTTAATCTCTTACTTGGCAACAACATCCTACCAACCCCCTATCTATACTGCTGTTCCTGTATATCCCAACTAGTTACCATTCAATCCACTGACTTTGCATCCTTTCCGCCATCATACCTACTTCAACACCTATGCGCTCAGATACGATCCATCTACTACATACAGGAAAGAGATCCTAATTACTGTAAGGCTAGATATCTAATCTTTTTAAAACCTTCTGCTTACTGCTTTATACGTATGTTATGCTTAAAACATTGCTGACCACTTTAATTAAATAAATGTCTCCCACAACCTTCTCTTGGAACTAAGAACATTTGGAAGAAACAGACTTACCAGACTGTGATGGAGGGAACTGAGTTAATGAAGACGTTCGTTCCCGCTTTCCTGGTGGGATATAATGCTCATCATCTTTATCTGAATCTGCAGTTAAGCAACAAAAGAATAGGAACAGTAAGTGGTCTCATTTTAATATTTTGCAGACTGTGTAGGAGTGTGCAACCATTCCTGTATCCAGGTCTGATTGCCTGTCATTCTGAGTCAACATACTGCATGCCTCGTGGGCCTGTCTACATACCTGTCAAAAACGTTTTTAAGTAAAATAGACTGCCATGAATCTGAATTTTTACTTTGGCCAGCAGTATGCACCTCTGGGAATCTTGATTTGCAGAAAAAAACAAGAGCCATTTATGTCCGCGCACTTATTGTATTTCTGACAAACAAATAAAAAAATGAACTGGACTCATTAAATTAGCTCTCTAGTGGTTGAAATATGATTTTTCATTACAGAACCGTGCACATACCACAACAGGGAGTGAAGTGCCTTGAAAATCAATCTTTGCTCAGAATTAGACAAGAAAGGCCCCCGGCGTTTTAGAACATTTTAATAATGTCAAAGAGAAATCTGATTATACAACAGTGTTATGAGTAAATGCAGCACCATCCGCCACATGATTTGTGCTATTATCAAACTATTCTAGCAATCAAACAGAACCAATATTGTCAGAAAGCAAACATCCACACTTTGCAAGGTATAGATGTTGAAATCAAGAAAGGAAACTAGGTACTTGTAGTGAACACTAATTTAAATATTTAACAGAAATCTATTCTTACATAGTCTCAAAAGAGCAGGAATTTATATTGCCTTAAATACCAAGTAGAAAGGCTAAATTTGCTTGGAGGATTTTGGCCCCTTGTTGGAACGAAAGTCTTATCCATGGCTTAGGAGAACAGTGTCGTCCTTCTGTTGTACGTTTTGTGGACAACACTAGGTATGTTTCTGTAGTGTGTATGCGGATGCATGTTGTGAATGGATTAGCGGAGTTCAGCTGTCCATATGTATGCTACAAAAGAAGGTGGCTACCTTTGGCCTATCTGCCAATTGTTCACCTCAGACGCTCCAAACTATATGTACGCTCACTTCTTTCCAAAACAGTTGTGTTAGTGAGTGATAAATGGAGTCCATTCACCCCCTTTGACTTCGATGAAGTGTTCACAGCAAAAGAGAACCCACTCCCTGCTTCTTGTATTGTAGTCATCTATTGTGATGAATTGAGCGGGTGTTTGAGAGTTTAAAATCATGTTATTCATCAGAAATTAGGGCAGGCTAGGGAGCTAATCAAATCAGCTCCTTCGGACCAGTTATTTTCGATTAGGAAAAAACACAACTTCAAATACACTCATCTTTAAAGAAGTTATTTTCATGTTTGATGCATAATATCTTTCCTGGTACCTACATCTCCTGCTCATTAAAGTAAATTGAACATGACAGAGTTTTAACCTCCATTTACCATAGGAAAAGGGATCAAAAAGCTCAACTGCCAATTCTCTTTCTTCACTTGAGATAGAGGATGAAAGATGTAAGTAACCAAAATCTTGATATGATCTTGTATGTCAATTACTAGTGTATCAGGGATGGATCATTACCTGGACTGGGATTATTTTGAAAACTGCCCGACCAATTCCTTAAGTTTCGGGATGGGTCTGTTCATGAAAAGTGCATGTCTCTTACAGTGCAGGGTACCATCAAATTCATTACTGCATATTGAATTTTCTGAAAATGTTATGGGCTCCCTGAAACAAATATCTATGTCCATTGCTGAGAAGTTGGGGTACAGGTACATCCTGCATTAAAACGCCTACTAATATAAAAGTCTCGGTTTCAATAGTTCTGATCAGACAGCAACTTTTCCTTGTAGTACATTTTACAAAATCATTATAGGTTTTAATTTCTACGAACTTTTATTAAATGATTTTGAATCCAACTGAGTCGATCGGAAATCCAATAGGACATCACCATCCACAAGCTCATAGTTAAATGGTTTTCTATTGCCAATCAATGAGCAGCTAAATATTTTTAGTTGATGGGAGCATGGTTGCGATCTTGTTCAATAGTCTAAACCATGGCGCACGGGATAAGCTGCCGGACGCTATAGTTGGCCCGGCAGTTCCATGTGTTGCTGGAAACCGTTGAATAAAACTTGGACATGCCACCCACTATGCCTGTTGACTAAACAACCTGGAAAAATCGCCAAGGGCAAAAAATACTGGTACATCTAGCCCAACACTAAATATCCCCGTATACCAGGCCGCTAGATCAATAGGGTTGTGGTTCTGGCAGGTACCGTTGTGAACTGCAACGGAAAGCACAACTGCATCATAACGCTATGGGTGTGTTTGAAGCCCTCTTGTAAATTCAAAATACTTGACAAAGATCCTTACTATGTCTTTCAAATGCTTCTTAGTTCAAGAGGCAGAAGGGAAATGCTAAGGGGCAACTGCTAGTAGGCATAACTGGTCTGACTATCTCTGTGTATCACGTTTTTACCATTTTCCTTTTATTATTGCTAATTAAGGTGATATTCATCCCTGACCTCAAGGCCTCCATAACTGCAGCATGCTTTTAGCCCATGCTCCTTCTACAGCTGTTCTTGTGTTAAAGTTAACTGAATTTCCTTTCATTGAATATTAGCTGAATTTATGTTTATTATGCTAGCAAATATTGCCCTATGTTTTCATGAGTATTGTAAGCTAATACTATTTAAAGAAATGCAGAACGTAATAATAATATATATATATATATATATATATATATATATATATATATATATATATATATATATATATATACACACATACACCACACACACATTACAGTCTTGATTCCCAAAGAAGTCCAAATGTCACAAAATGTAAGCTGGGAGTTTTTGGCTAAAATGTGTGTGTGTCTGTGTGTGCGGGGTTGAAGGAAGATGTGGAGGCTGCTGGCACTATCTTCCACACTAGAAGCATGCTATGGGGTAGCAAATAGACCAGATATAGCATGCACCTCATCCAACCTTACTCCACTCAATCTACTCTGCCCATAGGTATTGTCTGCATAAAAGTATTTAAGCTTCAGAAAACGGATTCTTCACTGCAAACGTTAACATTCCTCCTTATCAATATCAGAAAAAGTACACTTTTTTTTTGAATCAGAGTTTAAAGAATGTGTAATAGTGTCTACGTCTGATTGATTTACTGTGTGCTTGATATAATATTATTTACATGCTGCCTTTGAAATTCCCAGGTAACTAGTCAAAAACAAGTACTCCAAATTTGACAGACTCTTAATCAGCTTTCCAAGACTGACACTTTCACAATGATCACCGATCTAAGTTAAAGTTGGGCATGGAGCATCTGTGAAGAAAATGGATGAGGTGTTTAAGTGAGATATTATATATTTAAACAGTGGCTTGCTGGGCCGGATGCTTGATCTGTGAATCACTCCGTAATTAAGATGTAATCCATGTATACTCCTTGACTGACTGACATGCACCCGCAAAACAAACAGTCGAAGAGCAAAAATAAATCAAATGCTCACATATATCACACATTTATAGAGATGGTTCTGCTACAAACAAAATTATTTTTTAAAGGTTTTGTACATGCTGGAAAAATAATTTTCTACACTTCTTTTTGGATGTCACAAATGTCTAAACACTGGTAATCACGTTTTTTTCCAGAATTTATGAAAATACTGGAAAATATACATAGTTTCCAAAAAATAAATAAACATACTTATATTTAAATGGAGTGACATTTCATTTTCCATGGACATCCAACTGATGAGTCATTTTGATGAAAACTCCTGTTGAATGTTCAAACAGATTAGGTGGGAATTTTTTTTATCTTATAGGTGACCTATAGAGTTCTGACAGTTGAAGGCACCAAGAATTTGATTACCGCTGTACCGTATGGTAGTTACCTTTAACCATTTGTTTGTGACACTGGGGTTGCTGTTGCATGAAGTGGTGCCCATTGTCAGAAAGGTGCTTATTAGCTAAGGCCAATGTGTAGGCAAGTTAACGGTGGGTTCACATGTCAGCAAAATATATCTTAACTAAGGGCAGAAGAACCACAGGTAGGCCAAATGTCTGCAGTACTTACAGAGAAAGCAACAACATTGAGGTAGAGATCATAATCAGGAAAGATAATCTAATGTCCCATAAATCCATGTCCAGAGACAGAGAGACTAATTGCGTGCCAAGTATGAAATACTGTAGGAAATGTATTTGTGAGAAATAAAGTGTGTATTAAAAAAAATCCAATCAATGCCATCTTGCTACACTTTCTACAGACACAAATGGATGCAATTATAAAAGTGATATACATAGTCAGCCAAACTGACAGACTTGTAATAAAACTACATCCTCACCATCGCCATCTTCTGGACTTGAGCCACCGGCAGATCTCTGAAATAATAAGCACAAAAAGCAAGTGAATGGCTGTAAAGCACCCGTTTTTATTTTATTTATTATGCAAGTAAAGTGTATTTTAAGCAGCAAAGAATGTAGTCCACAATACTCCACAGTGCATGGCTGTTCAAGGGATCTCAACTTATTAAACAGTTAATCAGCCAAGCTTAAGATACCAATGAGACATTCAAAGTAAAACACACAATGCGTGTAACTGAAAATGCACATTTCTATAGGAGGCTGTGGGGGTAACTGAAAGGCATCATTTCAGGGAAGGCTATAACATGTCTGCTATTTGTGCAAAGACTTCCTTATCACAATCTTGATTTAGTTATTACACTCCATTTCCATATACAAGCACATTGTAAATGTAAAAGCGTTTCAAGGGCAGAAGATAGACTGGGTCTAGTGTGAAGCATTACCAATATCAAATCCCTAATGTAGAAACTGGTTCAGGAAGTAAAGAATAAGTTACTTACCTTCAGTAACGCCTTATCTGGTAGAGACAGGATCTAGCCGCATATTCCGTAAGGATTAGTTACTTACCTGTAATCCTAGTTCTCATCCAGGGGTATACTCATCAAAGTCATAATCTATGAATAATCCCCGCCCATGTGCGGGATCCCGGAGCATATAGAAAATACATATATATAAATATATATATATATACATATGTGAAAACATATAAATGCAGCCTAATAATGTTCAAAACATGGCAATGCTGTAAATTACATATTTTTGCATAGTAGTGCCCCCGTAACCCGTCAGGAAAAAAGGAAGCATCAGGCAAATTATAACACAGCACTGCTTTATTGCCATAAAGCAACATGTAATTGTAGGCATTCGCCAGTAGGCTGCAGTAGAGTATCAAGAATCCAAGAAAACTGACACCTTGCCTTTAAGGCATTAGAGTAGGGGGACCGTGCCTTTAAGGCCTGCCCGTGACCCCCTGCTCCCATGATGCACTACAGGTGACAGTTGGGCCAGTTCTTTTTGGCGGTGCCTCCGCACCTGAGTAGATCTGCCTTCCATACATCACTTATTTAAAGAGAAAACATTGCTCGTCCGGGGAGGTGGGTGGGTCGCTTATGACTTTGATGAGTATACCCCTGGATGAGAACTAGGATTACAGGTAAGTAACTAATCCTTCTCATCCAGGGGATACTCATCAATAGTCATAATCTATGAATAGAGTAGCAAGCCCATACCCAAAGTCTCGCGGACGAGCAACAAAGCAGTTAAAACATACATTAAAAGACACATCTTGTATTACAGTTATGCAAATAGGTTCCTCAAAGAGGCCTGCCCCACCTGGGCGTCGGCCTGTGCGTCTGAATCTAGGCAATAATGGCGCGTGAAAGTATGGACTGAGCGCCATGTAGCCGCTTTACAGATCTCAGACATGGGAACGTTGCGAAGGAGTGCTACCGTAGAAGCCTTCCCCCGAGTAGAGTGTGCTCTAGGTTTACCCTGCAGAACTTTGTGGGACAGTTGGTAAGCCAAAGCTATACAAGAGACAATCCATCTAGAGATAGATCTCTTGGCCGCAGCCAGCCCGGTATTAGTGGGTCCATAGTTAACAAAGAGCCTGTCTGACTTTCTAAGAGTAAGGGTCTTAGCTAGATAGAATTTCAAAACCCTCCGGAGGTCAAGAGAGTGTAGAGCTCTCTCCGGGGGTGTGGTCGGCTGAGGAAAGAAGGTGGGCAACGTGATCACCTGATTAATATGGAAGTCCGAAACCACCTTGGGCAGGAAGCTCGGATGAGTACGGAGCACCACCCTATTAGCATGAAACACCGTGTAAGGTTCCTTGCAGCAGAGGGCCTGAATTTCACTAACCCTACGGGCCGAAGTGATGGCTACTAAGAAGGCAGCCTTCCAGGTCAGATGTTGCAAGGAGGCCTTATGAATCGGCTCAAAAGGACCTCCCATCAGTTTAGAGAGAACGATGTTCAGTTCCCAGGAAGGGGAAGGAGACCTCACAGGTGGGTAAACTTTCTTAAGCCCTTCTAAGAAATCCTTTACCACTGGCATCTGAAAGAATGAGGTCTGGGTAGGAGACTTCCTATAGGCTGTAATAGCAGCTAAGTGTACTCTGATGGAAGAGTACTTTAACCCAGACTTCGCCAAGTACAGTAAGTAGGGGAGAATAACCTGTTCTTGACCCCGGATCGGATCAAGGGTGTTATCTCTACACCAGAAGCAGAATCTTTTCCATTTAAAGCCATACGACTTCCTCGTGGAGGGCCTCTTTGCCTCCCGAAGAATGCTCATACAGTCCGGTGGAAGATCTAGATGTCCGTACTGGATGAATTCAGGAGCCATGCCGTCAAGCGGAGGGAGGGGAGATTGGGGTGGAACACTCTCCCCTTGTCCTTGGTCAGCAAGTTCGGCAGGCATGGCAACCTCCTCTGTGGTACCTCCGACAGCTGGAGTAGATCCGGGTACCACCACTGCCGGGGCCACTCCGGTGCTATTAGGATCATCCGAGTTCTGGCCCTGTAGAACTTCTGAATCACAGCCGGGATGAGAGGGAGAGGAGGAAAAGCGTAAAGCAATGTCCTCGACCAGCTGATCAAAAGCGCGTTCCCCTGCGAACCCCGTTGAGGGAACCTGGAGGCGAAGACGGGGCATTTTTTGTTGTCCGCGTCTGCGAACAGATCGATGTCTGGTATGCCCCACAAGCGGAAGATGTCTTGAGCGACGCCTTCGTTGAGCACCCAGTCGTGCGCTTCGACGAAGTCTCTGCTGAGGCCGTCCGCCTGCACGTTCAGGGTCCCTGGCAGGTGAACAGCGACGATCGTCAGGTTTCTCGCCAGAAGCCATTTCCAGATTGACTGGGCCTCCAGAGACAGGACCCGTGATCTGGTCCCTCCTTGCTTGTTCAGATAGAACATAGTTGTGGTGTTGTCCGTCTGAACCTGAACATAGTCGGTCTGCAGGGATGGGTACAGGGACTTGAGAGCGAGATGGACTGCTCGTAGCTCCAAGAAGTTGATGTGATAGCTCTGCTCGGTAGCGGACCAGAGACCTTGTACTTGTAGCCGGCCCATATGAGCCCCCCAGCCCTGCATGGAGGCGTCTGTGACCACCGTCTGTGTCGGAGGCGCCTGATGGAATGGGACGCCGTGAAGCAGATGGGAGCGCTTCATCCACCACCGGATGGAATCTTTGGCGGCTTGATGAAGGGTAATGTGATCTTCCCAGCGGCCGGTCCTCTGCGACCACTGATCCTCTAGGTCTTGTTGCAGAGGACGCATGTGCAGACGTGCGTTGGGCACGATGTAGATGCACGAGGCCATGGATCCCAGGAGAGATGACACTTGTCTGGCTGTGGGATATTCCGTGCTGAGAAGCGTGCAGCTTTTTTGCAGCATGGAGGATAACCTCTCCTCCGAAGGACACACGCTTGCGCTTGAGGAGTCTAGAGAGGCGCCCAGGTAGTGGATCCGCTGAGTTGGATTGAGGATCGACTTCCGGTAGTTGACCTGAAGGCCCAACGAGTGTAGAAGATTTAGGCAGAACGAGAGATGACTCTGGAGTTGAACCGGGGTGGAACTTTTTAAGAGCCAGTCGTCTAGATATGGGTAGACGAATATCTTCCGTTTGCGGAGAAATGCAGCCACCACCGCCATGCACTTTGAGAATGTTCGTGGCGCGGACTTGAGGCCGAATGGCAGGACCTTGTATTGATAATGTTGGTGAAAGATGCGAAATCTGAGAAACTTCCGATGTTTCGCTGAGACAGGAATGTGGAAGTATGCATCCTGTAAATCGATGGCACACATCCAGTCCCCTTGATGTAGATGTGGGAAGATCTGGTGCAGTGCTAGCATCCTGAATTTTTCTCTTCTGAGAAATCTGTTGAGTAGGCGGAGATCGAGGATGGGTCTGTAGTCTCCGATCGCTCCTCTTTTCTGAACAAGAAAATACCGGGAGTACACTCCCTGATTTCTCTGCCTGTTTGGAACTTCCTCTATGGCGTTTTTGGAGAGGAGAGTGGCAACTTCGTCCTTCAAAAGCTTGTTTTGGCTGGGAGGGAGTGGGTGTTTCCGTGGGGGTACCTGCGGAGGGGGAGATTTGAACCTCAGCAAGTAGCCACGCTCTACAATACTCAGCACCCATTTGTCGTTTGTAATTGTATTCCACTCTGCCAGGTGAGCGGTGACACTTCCTCCCACCGGAGTGGCGAACGAGTGCGGAGGAAGTAAGTTTTCACTGCTTGGGAGGTTGCTTGTTAGAGGACTGCTGCTGTTTAGCATTTCCTCTTCCTCTGCCCCGGCCCCTTTGTTGAAACTGGGACCTCTGTTGGTTTTGAGAGGACCATTGGGGCGTTTGAACGCGCTGGTGAAAGGCACGTTTGTCGCCCTGGCGAAAGCGCTTGCGGAACTCTTTGCGTTTTTCCAGTCCCACAGCCTTTACAGTGTCCAATTCCGTTTTCATCTTGCTCATTTGGTCGTCCGCATGAGCTCCAAATAGCGATGATCCATTAAACGGCAGGTTAAGAATCCTTTTCTGCGCATCTGGTTTGAGGGCTGTTAATCTGAGCCAGGCCGAACGGCGGGAGCAGATGCCATGGGAGTAGCCATGCGCGGCTAGGTCTGATGCATCCGCCGCTGCGCTTATTACTTGGTTGGCCACCAGTCCGCCTTCATGTAGGATCTCCGTGAAGTCCTGCCTGTCCTCCCTAGGCAATTTCTCCACGAATCTGGCCAGGGAATCCCATAGGGAACGATCATACCTCCCTAGCAGGGCTGAAGCGCTAGCGACCTTCATGTGCGCGGCAGATGTGTTGCACATTCTCCTGCCGTAGGAGTCCATCAGCTTGCTGTCCTTCTCAGGGGGGACAGAAGCAGATATTGAGGCTGAGTGAGACTTCATGGCCGCCGCCACTATCACCGAATCCGCTGGCGGGTCCGCCCTCAAGAATAAAGGGTCCTCGGCCGGAGCCTTGTACTTCTTTGCTATTCTCGAGGGGACCGAGCCCGCTGTAGCTGGTGTAATGAACGTGGCCATCGCTGGTTCTAACAATCCTGGCACCAACGGGAGCAGAGGTCTGGGAGCTGACCGATGGTGTAAAGTGTCAAAGATCACAGAAGTGGGTGCCTGAGGGGCGTGCAGTGCGATGTTCAACTTTTGCGCCCCTCTACCCAGGACGTCCGAGAAAGTTATAATGTCATCCACCGGGGACACTCGCGATGGAGGCGTGGATGAAAAAGTAGGGGAGTAGTCCCGGACTGAGGATCTTGTGGATGCAGTCCCAGTGGACGACCTGGTGCGTCGCCTCTTGTGGGAGCGTTCGCTTTGGTGAGCCCTTGATCCTGATCTGTGCTTGGACGGAGATCTTGGACGTTTTGGCGCGGTGCGACGGTCCCTGGAACGAGACCGGCGTGGTGAAATTGGCCGTGGATCCCTCGGAGGCGATTTACTCCTGCGCGGTGGGGAATACATGCGGGAGTAGTCCGATCCCGGACTCCGACATGCGGCAGCGCCCACATCTCGTAACCAGCGCGGTGACAGTCCAAACCGCTCTGGAGCCTCGGGTGATCTTTCTGGAGATATTTGCACGATGTGCAGTCCCGGAGATGATGACTGTTCTCCTGGGGACCTCTCCGCGGGCGGTCCAGTCTTCGCCCTCGACGTCGAATCCCTTGACGTCGACGACGTCTGCGTCACCATCGGCAAGTGTGAGGTATGCCGTTCTGGTCTCGACGCCGGTCGTGGAGACCTCGATGTCGATCTCCTCTTCTCTGGCACCTGACGTCGGCTAGATGACCTCGACGTCGGCCGTGTCTTCGACGTCGACCTCTCTCGCCGTCGACTGGGCGACTTCGACGTCGACCTCTCTCGACGTCGACTGGGCGACTTCGACGTCGACCTCTCTCGACGTCGACCTCTCTCGACGTCGACTGAGCGACTTCGACGTCGACCTCTCTCGACGTCGACGTGGTGATCTTGACGGCGACCTCTCTCGACGTCGACTTCTTGACGTCGATCTTCCTCTCGACGTCGACCTTCTATGTCGCCGAGTGGGGGTAACCATCGACGGCGACCGGCCCACTCGCGGCGGAATGTACGTCGCCGCATCTCTCGACGTCGACCCCCTCGAGGGTGGCGGAGAGTGTCTCGACGTCGACGGAAGCCTCGACGTCGACGGAGACAGTTCAGATGTCACCAGACTAGCAGCCTTCGAGCCCGAAGGGCCGCCTCTCGACGCCGACTTACTTTTGCGCGGCGGAGACTCTTGATGGTGGGATGAATCCCTTGACGCCGAAGTTCTCTGCCTCTTCGCCGGCATCCTCGACGTCGACGGCGAACCTCTTGGACTCCTGGTCTTCTTGGAGCCCGGGGAGCTGGTATGTCGCCGTTTCTGTACTTGCGTAGCTGAAGAAGGTGGTCTTGATGAGGAATGCTCGCCTTCACGACGGCTTCGTTCCTTCTCCAGTCTTGCATGCAGTTTAATGCGCTCTCTGTCCCTCAGAGTGCGCTTTGAGAACTTCTGGCAGTGGGGACACTGGTCAGGATCGTGTTTTGATGGTAAACACACAATACACACCGAGTGTGGATCCACCAGTGCCATTTTATTACCACAAGAAGGGCATTTCCTGAATAAAGGAGACATTCTGACTGGAAAAAAATTGGAAAATTCACTGGAACCAGCAGAATTAGCCCTTATAAGCCAGAAAACGTCGAAAAAAGCTAGAAAAAGCTGTAATTCAAAATTTCAGTCAAAAAACTGAAGAGCTCAAGCTCCAGGATCCTCACAGAAGGAGCCGGAAAAAAGAACTGGCCCAACTGTCACCTGTAGTGCATCATGGGAGCAGGGGGTCACGGGCAGGCCTTAAAGGCACGGTCCCCCTACTCTAATGCCTTAAAGGCAAGGTGTCAGTTTTCTTGGATTCTTGATACTCTACTGCAGCCTACTGGCGAATGCCTACAATTACATGTTGCTTTATGGCAATAAAGCAGTGCTGTGTTATAATTTGCCTGATGCTTCCTTTTTTCCTGACGGGTTACGGGGGCACTACTATGCAAAAATATGTAATTTACAGCATTGCCATGTTTTGAACATTATTAGGCTGCATTTATATGTTTTCACATATGTATATATATATATATTTATATATATGTATTTTCTATATGCTCCGGGATCCCGCACATGGGCGGGGATTATTCATAGATTATGACTATTGATGAGTATCCCCTGGATGAGAACTTAGAATTATCCTCAGACACCAGACAGGATCTGGAAATTGTTTACAGCATTACCTCTGTACATCAGTTGAGGGCGTGTAGTGACGTCATCCTCCAGATGTGACATTGACGGAGTCCATATAAGTCCTCCCCTGAAGCGCTGACGTCAGTTTCTTCTTCGACTATGTTTCGCACCAACAACACGGAAACTGCTTATGCAAACAGTGTGCCCAAAAAGAGACATCTTTGTGTCAAACATTTCCGAAGTCCTAAAGAAGGGCATCAGAATGCCAAGACAGGGATCTTGTAGGTATCAGTGCTAACAGTTCGCAAAGCAGGGAGGATGGGTGGGTCGTTAATGAATCTGCGGCTAGATCGGATCTTTACAAGATAAGGCATTACTGAAGGCAAGTAACAAATTCATCTGATAGAGGTATCTAGCAGATTCCTTATCTTAGAATTATATACCCAAGCAACACCATCCTTGGAGGCGGGTCTGCGACCTGAACTGAGAAAAAGATCCCTGAACAGGACTAGTCGTTCCATATTGCGAAAGAAACCAGGCTCTCTAGAGAATTCTAGATGAAGCTAAGAAGATGCTCCACCTGAAGGACTGTGGGAGCACCGCATGAGAAACATGTGGACAACATACTCACAGCAGAGGGATAACGTTTGTTGGAAAAAACATTTCATAGAAACAATAATACTATGTAGCACTGCCAAAGATAATCAACCCATGATTGGACAAGGCTTAAGAATCAAGGCATCAGCCTATGCCTCTGAATTAGAGCACCAACTACTTGCCATGGAACTAAACTGCGATCTAACCTTACCCTGTGACACAGAGGTAAGGGAATCTCAGAGCACATCCACGATAGAGACATCCCTACAATGCAGAACAAAATCATTGCAAGAAGAACGTTTGGTAGAGAACCCTCTCAGATGGAGAAAACCCTCCTAGAGAGAAGATAACCCCCTGGGACTATGTAAGTAGAAGCCCAGGGGAGAAAGGAAAAGGAAATGCATAAGCAACTACCAAGTCAAGTTCAAACTAGAGTCTGAAGAGAAGCGCAGTGACAAAAGCAGATACGTACTCCCATGGAAGTAGTTCAGCACAACCATACTTGAAATATATACCTGTATATATACACATGGACCCATATAGACAGACATATATACAAATATATTATATATACATACACACACATATACATATGGCGACGGAAATAATCAAGGAAATACATACCGCATTTGAAGTCTGCTCTGGTTTGTTCGGTAAAGTGACAGAATTCGTTACAATATATAAATATATATACACATGCACATATATACACCGCTACACACAAGTCTATCAGAATACACAAAAAGTATTATCATCCACATCGGGGAGGTAACACTTGGAAAGCAGGGAGACTTACCGGTGTAGAACAAGGAACACCGTGGAACAGAGTTATCCATTGAAAGATGGATATAAATACCAACACACATTGATCAATAGACCAGCAAAAGAGTGAAAATTATAGCTATACAGATATCACCAAGATGGAAAACCAGCAACATAATACTGTTAGAGGGAGTGGAGGAGCACCGCCCACCTCAGAAAAATAATGGCAACCACCCATGAACCAACACTACTACTGATGAGTCTCCCATGAGGCGGCTCACAAGAAATCAAAAGAAAACAGCAGGTGTGAAAACTTCTACCATGAAGGGAATAAAGGCCATCCAAGGGTATAGTCGAAATAAAGGCCAGCACAAATGAGGACACGGAAGATAAAGATTTTAACAGAGATATCAGGCAGCAAGACCTGACTGACGCTTTTTGATAAAAGATGGAGAATTACAGCATGGAAGGGATCAAGCCCCATGAAACAAATGCCAAAAACATAAGATGAGAGCATACGAGCACGACAAGGATTGAGATCAGTAAGAAATTTCTCACCTGGAGACACAATGTATTCACGACTAAAAAGGGGAAAACAGACCCACATCCTCCAAAGGAAGAAAGGGAGGCCAGAAGAAAAAATTCCTCCAAGCAGACGGAATTCACAAAATAAGACGAAAGGGGTAAAATTCTTCAGCCCAAAGTGGGGGTCAGAGCCGGTGGGGCCAGTTGCTGGGAGCAGCAAATGGCTGGGACAGCTCACAAAGGCGGCAAGGCTTTGAAGCTTCCCCTTCGTGGACCCTTACCATCATGGGGGAGGAGGCTTGACACCTGCCCAGAGTATCCTTTGCTTCATGACCCCCGAGAGCGGGAGGCTCTCGACCCAGAGGTCCAGAAACATGTCTGGGGGTGGCAAAGGGCAGTCAGCCAGGACACTAGAGTTAGGTCTTTTTTTCAGGGGGCATATCTAAAATGCCCTCTGAGTGCAACTGGCATTAAATCCCACCCTGGCATCAGTGTGGGTTTAATGTGCCGAGAAGTTTGTTCCCAAACTTCCCAGGTTTCAGTACAGCCATTATGGCGCTGTGGAGTTTGTAATGACAAACTCCCAGACCATATTCTCTTTATGGCTTTACTGCACTTACAATGTCTAAGAATGAACTTAGACACTGTATGGGTACAGGGCTTGCACCTGTACCCTCACCAGTGGTATAGTGCACTCAGCTAGAGGGCTGGCTTACCTATGCTATGGCAGTGGAATGTAGGCAGGGCATTATGTGTGCCATGTTGACTCTTCACTTTGCTCTGCACCAAAACACACAGCTTGCAATTGCATTGTGTGAGTGTTGAGGTACAGGGCCTCTAAGGGTGGCACAATATGTGTGACAGTCCTTAGAGGCCTTCCCTGGCTTCAATGCCCTTGGTACGCATGGTACCTTTTACAAGGGACTTGCATGTGGCCAGAGTTGCCAATTGATTTTGCAACAGCACAGTTTTAGAAGAGTACATAGGCCTTGGGTAACGGGTTTGCAGGAACCCAGGGCACACTTAGTCAAAGAGCATCAAGATCAGGCAAAAAGTGGGGGGCAACCATGAAAAAAGGGGCACTTTCCTACACAAAGTAATCCACTTTAGAACTGTTCCGATTAATCAACATTCATGGAGATCTGTCAGCAGTAATTGACACTGTCAAAACCTCTAGCTAGGAACTTGAAACTGGAGATTTCCATTCAAGGGAGCGTTCAATACCTAAATTAAAATTCCCAATCAAGATGACACATTGAGACAGTGCTGCTGCTTCAAGAAGAAAGAAGTCTTAAAAAGCAGGTTTGTCATGGTTTGGCGTATGGGGTATGAACCACTGATTTTGTAATTAGTCCAAAATGCAGGCTGGAAATCAGAAGCAGGACCATTTAACTATTAGAGGTCTGTCTAAATGGAATTGTGTGGTACTACCTGAATTTATTCAATGTGTTTTCAGTCCTTTAATGCACTTCGGATTGTGCAGAAATTTGGATCTCTCTGAAGGATGACACAATCAGTTTAGCCTTGAATGCAACGAGCAAGCAATTAACATTCAAACTAAACATACACGTTTTGACAAGGGAGAAGAAAGTCAAACAACTAATAATCCTGGAATAAGAACCAGCTTAGTCGAACCTGCCTCACAAATGCAGTGATACTACTTTTCAGAAAGAAAATATCAGATTGCGCATAGGGGTCTTCAAACTTAACAGTATGATTCTCAGAAATAGGAGCATTGATATACAATCGGAGCTAGCAGCAGCATTAAATAGCATAAGGTATTAAGAGCTCCTGATCCCTGGCAATTCTAACCCTCTGATGGAGCTGGGTTGGCCAAACTACCTAGGACCTGCACCCGTTCCTAAACCAGCCATAAAAAGCAAAGGTGTATTGCTGGATTCTTCTTTAAATTTGGAGGCCCAGGCAACAAAGTTTCAGCATTATTCTTTGGCATCCTCAAGATGCTCAGAAAAATCCTTTCTTTGCTACATCCACTCTCCAGGAGACTAGTGGTCCAGGCCCTACTACTCTCTCGCCTGGACTAAGGAATTTCACTCTAATTGGGGGCCCCCAAAAGGACCCTGAGAAAACTTCAAGTAGTACAGAATGCAGTGGCTTGTATTCTTTACAATGTCCCCAAACATCACATCGCCTGTCATAGTTTGAGATCTCTGCATTGGCTCCCAGAAGCTGAAAGTATTAGGTTTAATACACTTGCATTGCCCACAGGGCCTTTCTTAACACCAGGCCACATTGTCCCCGATTTCTCCCTATGTCCCTGAGTGAACTCTTTGCTCCTCTAATACCCTCCTTGCCAAATGCCAGTCTATCAGAAGATCGAGATGGGAGGACGGTCCTTTATGATGCCAAGCTGTGGAGCTCCCTCCCCTCCCAGAGATCATCTACGCAGGAACTCTCGTTGTGCAAACTACTTAACCCCTTCAGTGCCCGCCCCTTTCCCCGCCCTGTGCCGGGCGTTTCATTAGCGGGCGGGGTTTATGACGAGCTGGTCTCGTCATGGGCACAGCGCAACCGCGGCCCATGACGAGACCAGCTCGTCATGGGCACTGAAGAGGTTAAGACATGGCTATTTCAGAATAGCCCTTCCTGAGGTATCGGAAGAGATGTTTTCGCACTGATAGTGCTGGGAGACCTCCGGGTAGCCATGCGCTATGTAAGTGCAGCAACATAACATATTGAGCTTAGAAAGCAACATCCCCTGTAGTTGTCAAGCCACTCACTTGGAAAGAGTACCTGCTTCCAGAGGCAACTAAGCAGGCTTTTCCTGTGTGTCAGTGAGGGTAGTGAGATTAAACTTTTAGTCCGTATTCTCTCCTACGCTGGGTTGCTGGCCTCCTCAATGGCGGGATGACTACAATAGCATAGGCTCACCGCTCCGGTTTCTTTACCCGTCCAACGGAGAAAGCAGAATGCCAGAGCTAATCTGGGGTTCAACAAAATTCAAACATTTGCATGATCTTCAAATCCTATCACAGAACCCTGTTCTAGTTGTTGGTTATATTTCAGAGACTTAAGCCCGGAGTCCCAAGTCAGCCCAGTTTAGGCTGGTAAAGGTGTTGCACAGGTTGTCTCAAAATGAAAGACAGCATCTTTTTCTAGTACACTGTAAATGGAGGTGATCACAAATAGGAAATGCAGGATGGGAAGGTTTCAACCAGAAAAGGAGAAACCTATACTACACAAACTAAATCAACTGGATAGCTACCAACCCACTATAGACACAGTTTTGTAGGGATCAGAAGGTATGCATTTCACAGAGACCCAATTTTGTGCAGCGCATGGACAAGTGAGCCCAGCTAAAACCAACCATGCTCTAGTCGAACCGTCAAGCACACACTACACACACACACACTTTTAGCACATTTCACAGACATGATCAAGGAAAGGGAGCCCCAGTCACGGTGAGTAGACTGGTCTTCACTGGGGAGGATCTGGCGGTAGGTTCCCTACTGAGGTATGGGCAAAAAACACCCTGTTTCCCCAGACTAGAATTGCTTTTCACTACCGATAGCTCGTCAATAGATAGTTTGGCTTGCAAGTGCCACAGCCAACATCAATCAAAATGGGGGGGTGCACTTTCAGTCCAGAACAGAAGATACCCTTCTGGTCGTAATGATAAGATGCTTGGTGGGCAGGACAACACACGTAGAGCGTGCTGTGAAAGAGTAACTAGCGTTCCTACAGTTTACTGAATGCACTGAGCATGAATAAAAGTCAATCTGCTAACGCGGACATGAATATTTGCATAAAGGTCAAGCTCTACTGTCACTTGTAAACCATGAAGAATCTATCAGTGAGTGATGGCTCGGAGAAACCAATTATTTGTGTAGGGATAGATACAGAGACCTTTGCATCAAAGCAAAGATGCAGCTAGTCCTCTACATTTCCCAGATACCATGTTGGTTAACTTAAAACACACAAAAATAGTCTGTACTGCAAATACCAATTACCAATCCTGAATCTTTTGAAACATCAGTGGTTTGCACGGACTAGGAAACAGTAATAAATGATTTGTAGATTTTTGGTGCCCATCAAACATGCTTGCTGTGGATTAAATAAAGATCTGGTAAAGCGCCAAACATCAACTTGTCTCTCTTGAATTACGTGTTTCCCAAGAACAATCTACAATTCATGCTATGGTCTTTTCTTCTTGAATAGGCAGGATCGGTTGGTCTCTGATCTAGCCGGTACAATTCAATCCATTTGTTGTTTATTTCATTTCTTTAAATCAAGATGCAAGTTACTTTTTTAAAGATCCTATATGATTAAGCACTAGTTTCTAGGCATATGAATCACTAAACTAAAATTACTGATATTAGTCAAAAAAGAGCAAGATAGTGGGACATTTAAGTTCGCAATTGTTTCCATTCAAATAGTGAAACTTACCATATATATATTGGATCCTTCCTTTTTGTTCAAGTAACTTTTACACTCAACTCCAACATTACCAATGGCTATAAGGAAGCTTACAGTAACAGAGCATATTTTTATCTCTACCTATTGCTATTTCTCTAACTCTCTATATAATTACCTCCACTCTCTTCTAGAAAGCAATTAATACTGTAGGGTTGAGTATATATCAGATTTCTGTAGTGATCTAGAGTCTACTGGCCTAGGAGAACCTTTCAAGGTGCTATAGCTCTAAGCATGAATTGGTGGGACAACAGAATACGAGATGGCTTCCAGAGACTCTTTGGAGTTTACAAATTGCTGGTCAACAAACCAACCAGTGCAATAGTGAATCATATTTTGTTTCAGTAACCATGGATGCAAGTAGCTTTGAAATAATTGTATATGCCAATGAACAGGAGTGAGGGTGTTAGTCCAAAAAGTAGCAGTGTGCAGAGACCTCCCACAAAAGGGGTGCGGGCTAAATTTCAGCGATGTACTTACATCCGGCTTACAAGAACAGACTGAGTGGTACAACAAGAAGGGTCATGTGTGAGGTCATCCAAAACAAAGAAGTCCTAAATCACAATTTTTGTCAGACTATAACAGGGATCATACACAATGTAAATGTTTGTTGAATTATCCAGTTGTCAGGACGTTCAGCGACACCATCATCTTCAGAGAATCTACTCCTGTGAGCCTATTTTTTTGTGAAGAATCACCTTTTACTCCGAGTTTGAACAGGTTCATGTAGTGTGCGAGAGGAACCAGGGTCTTATTTAAATTAACAATAAGGTGAGTCTCCAAAACACTATATGGGTTCCGTGTAGCAGTTTCCTTTCAGGAGCCCTGCGGTCCTAGGTGCCTGCGAAAGTTAGCAAGGGCTTGAACCTAGTGAATTTGCTTTCTGGACACTAGCTTTGTACCTGTGAGAGAGCAAGATTTGCCAGAAAATCTCTACCAATAATAATGTATTGAATTCCATAAGAACGTGGTATGCTAGAGCCTTTGGAAACCCAGTAAGTATGCATATATCCCAAGTTAGAGGTTCAGCTGCTTTATTTAGACACACGTGCCACAGTCTTCAGGACTTCACAGTATTTACATAGAATCTCCTTAATATTGTCCGGTAGTGGAACCCATAACAGAATTACACTGCTGCTGTTGTAAATTAAGGTTGTCACATACTTTCCTCTTTAAACAAACTACAAGGCTGATCATTGAGTTGCATGCAACATTAAGGACCACTCAAACCATCTTACACCCATTCCGTTAAGAGGTATGAAACTGAAAAGTGTCAGCTTTAAAACCACACTTGAATGCAAGTCAAAGAAACTGCTATCAACACTGAAACATTCGGAAATAGGAACAAATTCCAATCACTATGGGATGTGCAAACAATGTTAAGAAGTGCTGACACGATATTTGAAGTTGATCTGTGTACAAGGAGGAAGGACATCCATGCGCTGATCCTAGATTCTTTAGCATAATTTCCACACCAATTGTACAGCAATGATATTTAAACATTACTGTAATGAGATTATATTAGAAAACAATGCATGCACCATTCCAAATTAGAAAATGGAGCACAGGAAGCTACGGAATATGAGCATAATAGGTTTAAGAGTTTTAAGCTACTTTTTTTTTATTGCACTCAATAGATTAAACAAGACATGGTTAGACTGTGAGCAGCAATTCTACTAAAGCCGGGCATTTTTTGGGTGAGAATGGGGAGCTAGTTGAGGGAGTGGCATCTAATCAACGAGAGGTAAAACGTTTCTAATAATTTGACTACTCAGTGGTAATCCAATAATCTTAAAAATTCTTACCTTCTGAGCCTTATCCTTCTGGAACACGAAGACAGGTGGAGCAATAGCAGGCTTTTCTATTTAAAGGAAAACGAGACTTATGAGCTTGCTTACATATGACTGGGTAACATAATATACTCTTCAGTAGTTCAACGAGTCAGTGGCAGAATTATCAGTACATTTACACTTTAGTTTAAACCGATGGATGGCATACAAGACAAAAGTTATCCAACTATATAACTACAGTAGTTGAGCATTAGTATCTTTCACAGATTCGCATGCTCTAATTATTCCCCATCACCAGTCAACTTTCTTGCATTGGTTGCTTTAGTAGTTTTTTAATTGCACCCGTAGAAAAATATATTTAGGAATTGTCTGCAGCAGTTAGACTGGAAGGTGAAAACTGTCTGACTGGTGGATGGCTTTTGTAAAAACTCTAAATTATATATGCAATTAACAATTGAGAATTTAAGAATTTGCGTTAGAGAACTTCAAAGGCATAAGTTGTGAATGTGGATGCAAGAAGTCACCCTCACTTGATTGTGCTTTAAAAATCATAAGCACCGTTCCTTTTGGTTTCTGCTGAGCTTTAAAATCATAAGCGTCGTTCCTTTTGGTTTCTGCTGAGCTTTAAAGTCGTTTTTCATTTGCTCCATAAGTATTCTAGGCAGTTGAAGGATTGGCGATAAAAGGCGTATTGTTTGCACTTTGCTCTATACTGCAAGTAGCTACTCTTGTCAACCTGTCACCTTCAAGAGACCAAAAATTGGGAGAGCTTGTGAAACTGAAACACCAAAAGGGAATGTGAAGTGTTGTAGTAGTCTTTATGCATATTTTCTGAATAGCCCCCAAAAAACATTTCCAGAACCATTCCCTTTACTTTACTCCAAAAGGAAGAGCACTTAACCCATATTCCTTTTTGGGGTACAGCTGCTTTCTCTAATTGGCAGACGTCCACATTAAAGACATATATGGCAGCATTCACAATAGTAACAGGGGCACTGGCTCTCTAACAATCAGTTTTGCTTCCTCCTTGTATTAACTGAACTTAATTCTAGAAATGAGGAAATGCAAGTCCACATTTGCCCATCATAACATCCTTAAAACGACAAGCACATTCATTGCCTTACTAGTTCAAATGTTTATTGTTAGTTAAAACCATAACAATATGGATTCTAAAAACAGAAAGACAGTAAAAATGCTTTAATTCCTTAAAATCATAAAAGTCTTTTGCTATCAAATATTAATACTCTAGTATATGAAAAGATGTCTGTTAAACAATTAGTAGATCAATTGATGATATTTAAATGTTACAATACGTGATTAACAATTAGTGGATCAGAAGCGTTAATTAGCTCATAGTCCGTTGTGAATAAGAATTTCTGAATTTCATTGCCTTACTAGATTCCACAGATTATAGAAGTGATCTTTTTATCCATGGCATTGATACATCTGCCATTCCGGTCAGACAGTATGAAGGCAGGTGTGATCGAATTGAGAAAGCTTTGGTGAGAAGCTGCATCGATAACCAAATCTGGGCATGGGTGAGCTGGCAGACAGGCTGTGGAAGAATCTGGAGCACTATACTTCTTCTGGAGATGGGTAGGTGGCAAGGTGGGGGGGGGGGGGGGGGAGGGAGAAGACACTAGTGTAGGAACAGTCACTGGTGTTTTCCTTAGGTTAGCTCCTTTCTGCCAGACAATGTTCATAACAGGGGCGTGCTGTTTCTTAAAATCATAGGAGCACTGCTTTTCTGCCAATGTCAAGGGAAGGCCAATTTATTTCCCACCCTTAAATGTGTGAAATATGGATGTGATAGTGCTTCCTGTCCATTATCAAAAGTGCGGTCAACAAGGACAAATTGACCGGAGCAGCACCCGACATAGAAGCAGACAGTCTCTTCTTAATATATGAAAAGTTTGCTGTCAGCAACTTTCAGATGGAACGTTAACCAATTTTCATAATATCTTTCCAGGGAAAGCACCAGAATGATCATTGGAGGCTTCAGTAGGAGTCAGTATGATTTTTGGAGCAGATCTAGATTAATGAGTGCTTTCTCTTCTGCGCCTTTAATAATAAAAAAAAAAAATGTAATACCCCTAAGGGAATTACTCACAGAACTGTCTCCCGAGGAGTGGCCAAACATTCTCTGAACAAAGATTTCTTCGACGTAAACATTGGCATTATTTCTAAAGGCTACTCTGGTCCAGAGGAAAACACAACCAGAAAGAACTTCCTGCAAAACAAAGACTGAAGATGGGACACGCCAAGAGGAAGGAAAAAATCCCCTCTGTTGACTCCCTCAAACTGCATCTGCCTTACAAAATGTAAGGTATGGTGGTCTCTACTAGTGTTGGTGTGTGTATCTTACTGGTTAAAGTCTAGATGATTGTTAAACAGGTAAATTTTCTATTAAACAATCTTTCTGGGTTAATGCCCATTTCGACAAGGTTTAAGATGGAAATCTCTAGAACAATGACGGAGAATATTTGAAGCATCTAAATCTTTGAAATATCCCATGTTTGAGAACCATTCTGTCAAAACAATAAGTGGGCAAACAAGAATAGCTTGTCCTACGTATAACAATTCTGGATAGCAAACCTTTTTATTTTCCTTCAATCGAAAACATCCAAACAACTCAAATATGGCAGTCTCCCAAAGGGAGTGCTCCACATTGTGGGTTACACTGGTATTTAATTAAATTATTATAATTGTTTCTTGTATTATCCAGAAAGGCCACAGAAACAAAACTGGCCTGTAAGGCTCCACTTTGTGACAATGCCTCTGTACTAATCTCATCAGAGAGGAGGCACGGCCTTATTAACCATTTTATTAAATAGACTGGAGGGCAGGAATAGGAAACAACAAGAGACAACCAAACTGGTATCTCGATTAGAACTTTAAGGATGAGCAAAGATAGTTCCATGAAGGTGGGTTATGAAGTAGCTTATCAAGAATGTTTTCTCTGTTTACATTGGCTCGAACCTTATAGCCACATATCAAAGTGGAGGCTCCATATCGGATTTTAAATTTAGAATTACAAGGACACACTGAGAAATGAAGCATAAATGTTCAAGTACAGAAACCTTAGTCAACTATTGCAGATCAGTGCATCATGTGAGGAATCCAGTGCTTTAACGGTGGAATAAAGGAGTAATAGCCCAGGAAGTAAAATTACAGGCCAAAGAGGAGTTAGGAAACATTAAGTGAGTAGGCATAGTAGAGAAACTGGCGATGAAGAAATAATAATGCCAGAATCAGATGCCATTTGTGACAAGAGGAAAATCCGGTTCTAGCAGATTCAGGTTACCCATATTCCCTACACATCAAAAATAAATTCAGGTGGGATTTTACAGACAAAAAGAGGAGATAAAGGCAGCTGATATTAATAGTAGGGATTTGTAAAAAAGAAGTCATGACATGCATCAACTAAAAAGGTGTCTTGAGACAATCCAGAACTAGATCCTAAAGCTCCTAACCTAAATCTTAACTCAAAGTTGAATTTCCTTTTCATTGTCAATAGAGCTACAGATTCAAATTTGGAGCTCACAGATTAACGCGGGTAGCTTAATCACCCACCCCACCCAAATCGGACAGTCATTGCAAAATCACAATTGACAGACTACATGTTCAAGTAACACATTGCTAAGACCAGGTACCTGCCTTGGCCTGATGGAACTAAACCCTTAATCCCAGTAAACTACTTCAGAACAGTCATCAAAGATTGTAGAAATTTTTACCCTATCACCCAAACTCTGATTAAATTATTTTGGCCCACACTCCAAGCCCGATCATCTTTAAGACCTGCTGAACTTCGTAACAAATCAATGCTAGGAGATCTATGTTCAGGCCATGCTGCTCCCCAACTAGGTCTGCAGCTATACACATAAACCCACATACAAAACTCTGAGACCATGCCCTTTCACTAATGACAGAAGAGCAGTCAGCAGGTGATAGACAAAGGTGTTTCCCTACAAATTGTGAACTCTTCACCAACAATATTAATGACTTGCTCAGCCAAGGAGTAGCCTCCTGCTAGGCTACCATGTACAGAGATACTACGTAAACGTGTGTTTGACTGATTTGAACTGTTGTGGTGGAAATGGGGCACGCCAGATACAGCAGACTTCCTGAGTGCTCATCACAATCCCACTTTACTAGGATCCGCAACAGGTATGCAGAATTGCTTTATGAGCTGTAAAATCATCTATGACTGACTGGTTTGTGCGAGTTCGATTCTTAATAATAAAGTAATATAGGGGGGCTTCATCAGTACAAGCAGACTTTGCACTTATTTAAACAGCCTGATTCACACGTCAAGTGAAGGAAAACATGTGGCTCGCAGCACTGCATGGATGCAAAACATGTTGGGGGAACTTGTGGTTGACTTTCAAACAAGCCAAACTGCTGTATGAATAATTATTTAACCACCAGGGTAGCAACTTCTCTTACAAGCTCACTTTAAGCCTTTATCCCTTTTGTTCTTCAAACTTCAGAATCAGCAGTACTAGTGTTTGGGTCGTCTTAAAAAACCACAACCAGCCATTCACATAACAAAAAACAAAACAGATGTTCTTTATTCTAGTGCTTTAACTACTATGCTTGTGGTCAATTGTTTTTCACATTTAGAAAGTATGTTATTATTCATTGTAGAGAAAAATGTTCTTAGGAATGATAAATTCATCCTTATTGTTGCCATCCACTTTCTAATCCGTCTAGGTTCACTGGATTGATCCACCTTGAGTCAAAAATAATATATATTATTGACTTGGATAAGTAAAACTAGTATTCTAGCTCTTGAAGAGAATAGACTTTGTAATGTACACACTATAAATTGGCAATATGCGCAACTCAGTTTATCAGTCCTGAATATTTTCTGCAGTTTTCTTCCTGAAGATATGCATACTACATACCTTGTGATGAAGTTGTTGTTCCTTCTAAATTTTAGCGACATACAGATCGTTTGACTGCAATTATATTCTAAATGTGCACATTCGGTGGAAGATAGTCCTATTCGTATAATATTTCCAGAAAAGCAGACTCCAAAGTGAATGATCAATTTTAAGCAGAGGAAAACTGACAACAGCACTTGACCTAACATATCAATGGGTCAAGAACATTCACGTCAAGCCTGCTTAAACCTCAAAGAACAGCATTCATGGGCAGCATAATTCAGCAAGTTGTGGTCCTTATAGCAGACTTTAAGCAACTTCTTAAACCCCCCTGTGCAAAGAACGGCCTTCCTTTAGCCATTAGGAGCATAGTTGCTCAGAGCACTCATATGTGAGCCTGGCTTGAGTGTGTTACTGTGTCTAGTAGAAAGAGGTACAAGCCAAGGAAAGAAAGCATTTTTCCACTGAATTTAGGAACGAAACAGGAGCAGTTAAGTCCACTAGGTTAGAGTGACGGGTGCTCTAGGCGTTCTTCACTTTGTGGGCTAGCAGACACGGGCCCAACCTGCATCGCCTCTGGAAATAGGTTAGATACAATCACCGAGAAGGATTCTAGGGACAAATGGGTGGCAGAGGAAACACAGAATGTAGCAACTCCAAGAACTTGCTCCAGAATTTCGTTTCTCTTCTACCATCTTTTGCTAATACGCAGTTGCTCGAACCCACCGTAACTATCAGTAAATGACACAGTGAATAACAAACTGGCGTTTGTCTGCAGTGAAAATACTAAAAGAACCCTCCATACTCTGGGTGAAACATGCCGCCAGAGTGTGGATTACTGCTGTTTAAAAACTTAAACGACAGACCTTGGGGATACCGAAGAGCGGGCAGACTATAAACAATTAGTTCACTAGAAAAGGTCAATCCCAACACTTCCATGCCCATCAATGCATCACTCACACAAAATCGGAATGTGAGGCACATGGCTGTGACATAAAAGCACAAGGGCAAGAACAAAGCAGAGAATGCCAAGAGAAAAGTGTCCCAGTATGTATGTGTGTGTGTGTGTATATATAATAGCTAGGAAAATCAGCAACACCGTCTGTGCTTCGGAGTAATAAAAATGTTTTTGCGTCTCCAAAACGCTGCAAAACTAGTTCCGCCAAAACCAATAGTTGTGGGTCTGTGCTTCAAATATCACTATCTTATGGTCTATGGTGAGTGTGAACGAAATAAATAGATTGAAGATTAGAATGCAGCCAGGAGATAGCTTCATATCAGGCTGCAAGCCGCAGCCTTCCCGATTCTGCTTTTGACAGTTTTTAAACGAATATTAACCAATGTATCCTTCCATTACAAACGTAGATCAAAGGTATCGCATTCTATTAAAGATTTACGGTGATGAAAAACATTTTAAAAGAAATATTTCAAAACTCATGATTTTAGTTCGGGACTAACAGCTATAAATCAGGGGTGCCTAATACAGGTCCAGGAGGCAGGAATTCATTACTGAATTTCACAGCATCCAAACAGTTTAGTGTAAACAGAACTCATTTACATTTTTTAGTAGTTTTCCAATTAGACTGGCGTGGATTATGCTCCCCATACCTAAAGTGGACACCCATTCTGTAAAACAAAACAAACGAGTAAAGATCAGAACATCTTATTTCAATGCGAGTTCACGAAGTCTTCTTGCTGTAAGCATGTATTGTCCAATCTGGATTACTTCTCCCGATGAAGAAGAATGCAGTGGAGGGCAATTCAAATATAACCAGTAAAAGAATCTCAAAACTGGGCAGTGCTCCCAAGGGAAAGCTCCTTCTGTTAAGCAGGTGGCAACATTAACAGCTAACACTCTTATGAGCTCACCTGCAGACGTGTCCTCCACAGTGACCTTCACTTCAGGAAATACCATTCCGCAGGAGCTCACCACAACTTCATCTGTTCTACTCTCACCAGTTGGGTCAGACTCCTCCACTGTAGGTGCACAAGGTATCTCCTCTCAATCTATTCTCTCCATAACATGCATTAAGTAATTAAAATAGATTATCTTGCCTATTGGTATATCTCAATAACGCGGAAACTACCTACAAAAACGAGATTTGGAGGACAGCTATCCTATTAAGTATTAAAATACTGAAGAGTACATACGTTCATATAAATTTACAGTTACAAAATACCCCTAAAGCAACACATTTCAGTATACTAAAGTTATTTATAAAAAAAATAAATCAAATAGACATGGTCAATACAATAATATTTTGTGAAATACTACAGATCTCTAAGGGAAATTGTGTTTCTGAGACCTACGTAAGTTGTTTAGGGATAAATAAACAGCACCTTTATGAGATTAATACTGCAGTGCTTCATATAATAAGTTAAAGGTTCACTGCTTCTGTGGAGTAATTAATAACTGAACAGGTAAACAAGATACTTACTCTGTAACAATAATTTCTTGCATAAGATAGCATTTTTTTCTGCAGCTATACATAATGACCTGCAGAACCCCTTGTGATAGCTTAAGGAAAAACAAGCATTTGCAATGCAATAGGTCTCGCATTTACGCGAGTTTGAGCTATTGACATTGCAAATAATAATGCTTTTTATTTTTGTTTTCATTTTAAAAACATAAATAAAAGGCATTGTTATTTGCAATGCCAATAGCTGAAACTCTCGTAACTGCGAGACCTATTGCATTGCAAATGCTTGTTCTTCATTATGGTGTATGAAAGCACTTTCAAATATGTAAGTTCAGAGTACCAGTTGTAAAAAGAAAAACAATTGTGCTTTATTTAATAGACTATAATGTTGCTCTTTAATAATCTAGGCCGTGTACAGGGTTTACATAACATCCCTCTTGCCTCTTAGTTTCACAGGTACTTCTCAATGTAGTGCTATAAAGTGACGTATTAATGTCAAATCTTCCACATGTTAGAGAAATACACATTTTTGAATTTTGAAGAGATCATAATATATTTAACATGATGTTTGTTGTGTGATTTACATAACAATATATTTAGGCATTGGCCCGTGCACAGGCTGTAGCATTTGGCATCTAAAGTTGAATCTGGCCTGAAAAATATTTTATCATTTATTTACTGTAGGGGATATGGCCTGCAAATGGAAAAACACAAATGATTGCAACTCAATGTTTTGTTTAGGCAAACTAATGAAGCTCAGCATGCCATTACTGTATGAAATACAATCATAATTATGTTTATATTTCACACAGCATGGGATCGAATCCTGTCTGAAGCACTTCATTCTTAAATTAAAGGAAATAGTAGCCCCTCTGTTTTCAGTCGATGTCCTAGTGTGCCTACCGCCTGCCACACGCAAAAAGAAACAAGCATTGGCCACGAAAGTGAAAGTAATCACGGTAAAGCGTGGCGCGCGTGCCCGCGCACATGCACTGTAGCTCTAGGCTAGCCTGGTAGCATTTTTTGGAGCCCTCTCAATAAGTCTCGCCAGACCAGCGCATGCGCTGGGTCAGACGAGACCTAACAATAAGTATTGTGAAAGTCAAGGGGCTTCGCCTTTTTGTTGGGTTTGGGAATGGCAAACAGGCATGTTCTAATACACTGAGTGGTACAGTGCATGTAAAACTGGTATCCCAACTTTTTTGTTTTGGACCTAGTGTGGCACTAATCTGTGCAGAGGCCTAGGCGGGTGCTTGACAATGCAAGGTCCGTGACCTGGGGGCTGGTTGGGTAGTTGCGTCACATGAAGCGCACCCTCCTACTGAACGATGGACTAATGGCTATGTTCGTCACAAAGCAATGGTGGATTCATACCATTCATGTAAAATCCAGCTGCTATCTGAAAACAAGTCTGTGCTGATACCCCATGTGCATGTCAAGTGGGTGTGACTGTACAGTGAGCCTTTGATACATGTATGGTAGTAAGAATGTGTGCTTGTGTTGGAGTACTGAGGCGGGGGGGGGGTCCATTTTGGTTGCCACTAGTTTAGCACTACACAACTTGGATGATTAGCATAGTTTCTCAATTGCCTGCATTCCTGTGGTTGGAAGCTGGAGACTCAGACACCGAAGTGAGGATTTGTTAGCGAGGAGCGGTTGATTAGTTCTTCCTTAGCAATGCCTTTTCAGGTCTGGGACAGTAGTTTTTGTTTAAGGTGGGGTCGTTCTAAGCCAGGCATGTCATTTGTCTGTTTCAGAATAAGGCTTCAGGAAGGCTGATGACAGCCCGGTGTACAGATATCACTTCATTATGACACCGGTGCCTAATCCTGCTTGGAGGCAGCCCCAGTGCAACCGGATGTGAAAAGTATCACTTTACACAAAGGCGGTGTCTGAAGAGCAACCTGAGAAAGGACACTTTAAAGAGAACCAACCCAAACAAGTGCTGAAAAGTAAGACAGTGGGTCCACATCCCACCTACTTAATGTGGTAAAAAAAATCGAACTCAAACCACTTTGTTCTACTGCCAAGTTCTACTCAATTAGGAAAGAGTGTTCTGCAAAATATTGCTACTGTAACTGGAGCTAGAGAATGCTCGACAACCTGTCTCCCAGGGACGAGGGCGCATCACCTTAAGTCACAACATTCTTCTGGAGGAACTGAGATCTGCCAAAGGAAACCTAGAAGCCTGCATGCTTAAAGAAAGAATTAGTGTGGTTGGTCCTGCAGGAGGACAGACATGCCAAGGAGAGAACAGTGTTATCCCAATGAGAGGGGCACTCAAAATTATTTAAAAAAATAAAAACACATAATAGGGCAATCCAGGAGAGAAACACACTGAGAAGGATTTCCCAAAAGTTTCTAGGCAGTGTTTGAAAAGTTGCACTTAAAACTAACTAAACTTTTGGGCTTCCCTCTGTGGCTGCCCAAAACTAAAATCATGGGTTCTGAAATATTGGTTTTAAAAAGTTTTTAATAACTGTACCAGAACGTGTCGACCTAGAAGACAGCCATGGGCTTAGTCACTAATCTTTTGACTCCAGAAATGCTTAGAGCAGCCACAGAGGGAAGCCCCAACCCATTGGCAGCAAATGCCTGGAGGCCGCAACCACAGTGAGCTGAAGAACAGGGTCACTATTGGCATTTGTCAATCACAAATCGAGGTCAAGACCAGTGGAGAATTTCTCTCTCACCACGGTGTATCGGCTGTTAGATTGTATTGTTCCACCTCCAACCAAGTGCATGCATTTATGTGCATTTCAAATTAATTTACACGTACATGCCTGTTTTTTAGCTTCTTAATGATGGCTACCGCTTCCTCTCTTGTTCACTCCTGCGTGCTTCCTCTCACACCTCCACTGGGAGTGGATCTTTATTCCTCCTTGTTTCTATTCCATACCATACATTCCTCCCATTCATTCTCAAGCATGCCATTGCTTACATCGCCCGCCCTTCTATCCATCACTTTGAACTCCACACTATTGTCTCCACTGCCGCTGTAAAAGCCTTGCTGCTAAACCGCCATCATTTCCAGTTCCCAACATCCCTCTCCCTGCCAACATTTTCACCATACACTGCCTCCAACTCATATGTGCATCTACATTCTACGGTCTAGCTTTAGGGGCGTTTCAGGCATCAGCTGAAAAACGTGGCGTTGCCAAAGCTATTAGTTTAGAGACTGGAGTTAAATTTCTTGATTTGCAAAAAAGAATTCACATGTGGAGAACAGATCCTTAAAGGATTAAGTAACTTGTTCTAAAAAAATTAAACTACTCTGCATGGAGTTATGCTCTTTGTCCGTACACCAAGCACAACCTTGGAAGACAGGACACAAACGAAACTGGACACAAACTAGAAAATGCGAAATGGGGCATTTTATGGTACAGCATGAGACCAAAGCTACCTAGATCGACAGAACTGTCACTGTTGCCATATCTTGCAATCTAGAAGTTACCGAGGTGATGTCTATCTGGAGTGACCAGGAGGTCATTTTACAAGACCTTCTGGGAAGCATTCAAATTTGACCTCAATGGGATGATGCTGAGTGGATGGTGTTAGATCTGGCATCCTTAATGTGGTTTCTGCTGTTTTTTTGCCTCTACCGCCTGTATTTTGGATGTTATGCTGGACTTCGTTTTTGCTGGTTTATGTACTCTGGGCCCTTTACCACTGCTGATTTGAGCTAAAGTCCCAACGCTGCCTGTGTAAGCTGTGATTCTGATTGGTTATCCGTGATTGACCTATTTGATTTACTGGTAATTCCCTAGTAAACTGCACTACTGTGTGCCCATGGCCTGTAAATCAAATGCTAGCAGTGGGCATGCAGCACTGGTTGTGTAACCCACATGAGTAGCCCGGTAAACTTGTCCCGGGTCTGCAATTGCAGTGTCTGGGAGTGCAGTGTAATTTGCCATGTCGACCTGGCAAGTGCACCCACTTGCCAAGCTCAAACCTTCCCCTTTACTACATATACGGCACCTCTAACTTTCAATTGAGAACAGCTAGGGATGTGGAATTTGAGCTCTCGGAGCTCAGAATTAAAAAAAAAAAAAAAACATTTTAGTAAAGATGGTTTGTAAATTGTGTGTTTGAAAACGCCACTTTTAGATAGTGGGCATTTTCTTGTTTAACCATCCTGTGCCTCTGCCTGTCAGTGGAATAAACTTCTGGTTTAGACTGACAGGGGCCTGTTTGTGCATTCACTCTAGACAGTCACACAAAGGGAGCTGAGGTGTGCCAACCATATCCTGATGGCCCATCACCAAGCTGATGTTGCTTCCTGAGCTAGGGTCGTGGGAGGAATTGTCACATCTACCTAAATAGGGCTATGTCTGGCCTCTCACAATGCTGTCTCCACCCCCCCTGGAGGGTGTCTAGATCCAAGACCAGGCAGGACAAGAACTTGTGCACTACAATGACAATTCTTTGAAAAATGCCTACTTCAACAGGCAACAAGCATTTGCAATGCAATAGGTCTCGCATTTATATGAGTTTGAGCTATTGGCATTGTAAAATTACAATGCCTTTTATTTATGTTTTGGTTTTAAAACAAAAGGTATTGTCATTTACAATGTCAGTAGCATAAACTCGCATAAAAGCAGTGTGCGGCGTGCAGCAGTGTGAGGCGTGCAGCAGTGTGAGGCGTGCAGCAGTGTGAGGCGTGCAGCAGTGTGAGGCGTGCAGCAGTGTGAGGCGTGCAGCAGTGTGAGGCGTGCAGCAGTGTGAGGCATGCAGCAGTGTGAGGCGTGCAGCACTGTGGCGTGCAGCACTGTGGCGTGCAGCACTGTGGCGTGCAGCAGTGTGCGGTGTGCAGCAGTGTGCGGTGTGCAGCATGCAGCAGTGAGTAATACAGCAGTGTGCAGCGGTGTGCGGCGTGCAGCAGTGTGCGGCGTGCAGCAGTGTGCGGCGTGCAGCAGTGTGCGGCGTGCAGCAGTGTGCGGCGTGCAGCAGTGTGCGGCGTGCAGCAGTGTGCGGCGTGCAGCAGTGTGCGGCGTGCAGCAGTGTGCGGCGTGCAGCAGTGTGCGGCGTGCAGCAGTGTGCGGCGCGCAGCAGTGTGAGGCGCGCAGCAGTGTGAGGCGCGCAGCAGTGTGAGGCGCGCAGCAGTGTGAGGCGCGCAGCAGTGTGTAATGCAGCAGTGTGTGGCGTGCGGTAGTGTGCGGCGTGCAGCACTGTGGCTTGCAGCAGTGTGCGGCGTGCAGCAGTGTTGTGCAGCATGCAGCAGTGAGTAATGCAGCAGTGTGCAGCAGTGTGTGGCGTGCAGCAGTGTGCGGCGTGCAGCAGTGTTTCGTGTAGCATTGTGTGGCGTGCAGCAGTGTGCGGCGTGCAGCAGTGTCGTGCAGCATGCAGCAGTGAGTAATACAGCCGTGTGCAGCAGTGTGGGGCGTGCGGTAGTGCGCGGCGTGCAGCAGTGCGCGGCGTGCAGCAGTGCGCGGCGTGCAGCAGTGCGTGGTGTGCAGCAGTGTGTGGCGTGCAGCAGTGTGCAGCGGCGTGCAGCGGCATGCAGCGGCATGCAGCGGCGTGCAGCAGTGTGCGGCGTGCAGCAGTGTGCTGCGTGCATCAGTGTCGTGCAGCATGCAGCAGTGTGTAATGCAGCAGTGTGTGGCGTGCAGCAGTGTGAGGCGTGCAGCAGTGTGAGGCGTGCAGCAGTGTGAGGCGTGCAGCAGTGTGAGGCGTGCAGCAGTGTGAGGCGTGCAGCAGTGTGAGGCATGCAGCAGTGTGAGGCATGCAGCACTGTGTGGCGTGCAGCGGCGTGCAGCAGTGTGCGGCGTGCAGCAGTGTGCGGCGTGCAGCGGCATGCAGCAGTGTGCGGCGTGCAGCAGTGTGAGGCGTGCAGCAGTGTGAGGCGTGCAGCAGTGTGAGGCGTGCAGCAGTGTGAGGCGTGCAGCAGTGTGAGGCGTGCAGCAGTGTGAGGCGTGCAGCAGTGTGAGGCGTGCAGCAGTGTGCGCAGCAGTGTGTGGCGTGCGGCAGTGTGCGGCGTGGTTTGTAAACAACAAGAAAAGCGGACATCAAAGGAAGGGTGGGAGGGAACGAGCATATGGGGTGTGAGTTATAACGAAAGTTCTGGTGAAAGCAGTCTGCTGCTTTCAAGTCCGATGCCAGATGCCAGCTTCGCGCTTGAATGCCTCAGATGCACTGGCCATAAACCGCATTCCTACGGTCTTGTGCCCCTTACTAAATCTCTCTGAATGCGTGAGGCGGCGCACGCGCAGGAAGTAGCTGGTGGCAAATGGAATGCGCGTGGTTGTGTGCGTAACCGCCACCCGATTCGCCTTTGAGAGCATTTTCGGAAGCCCCTACATAAGTCTCGCTGAGCGATCGCGTACGTACGCGATAGCCAGGCGAGACCTAAAAAGGGGTGTAAGTATTGGATCTAAAACCCCAGACTTTAACACTTCTGGATCAAGAGGAGACTCTACCAAGGAGAAGAGCTGAAGAGCTGTAAGGAGGAGAAGTGCCCTTTTGCTGTGTGTTGCTTTGCTGGGTTGGCCTGCAGTTGCTGCTTCTGCTTTGGAGAGGAAAAGGACTTGACTTTGCTGGGTGTCCTGCTTGTAAAGTTTCTCCAAGGTATTGTGTGCGCTTGCCTCCTGTTAAGAAGTCCCAGGCCCATCAAAGACTTCACCTTCAGTATCCCTGAACCCCACTGCTGGGAGTTCGGAGCTACTAAATGGTGCCAACTCCATTTCTGGGTCCTTGAACGTTCATGCCACAAAAAGCTGCAATATCAATGCACTGCCCTTTCAGGGCCTGTTTATCTGACGCAGCACCTCCGTGCAGGAGAACTTTCCACTCACCGCCGTGTGGCCAGAGAAATTGACGCAGCGCCTGCCCGTGGCCCGCAAAACTGACGCATCACCTCCCTGAGGACTACGGAACCGACGCATCCATATGCGTTCCGACGCATTCCTCCTCTGCGACCTTATGGATTTTGACACATTTGAGGTACTTTGTATAATATTACTGCACTCAAGAGTTCTATGGACAGAATTGCTTGAAACCTTTAAAAGTCATTTTCAGTGGTGTATGTTGGACGTTTGTCGTACTGGTCTTGCTTGGATAAAGATACTTTATTTTTCTAAACTGATGTAGTGTCCATTTGTAGTGTTTTAACTGTTTTGCTGTTCGTGTTATGTACAAATACTTTACACATTGCCTCTGAAATATGCCTAACTACTCGTGCAAAGCAACCGAGGGGCTGAGCAGGAGTTCTCTTGGGTGTGTAACTCCCTTATCCTGACTAGAAGGAAGGTTCCCCTACTTGGACAGGGTGTATACTGCCAACTAGAGACCCCAATTTCTAACAGAAAGTTTTCATTATCTGCCAATACATGCATCAATTCCCAAGAATCTTTTACCACAAAGGGTGTTACAACGCCAGTATGTACCCCGCTCTCTGATATATCAATTACCTAGTGATGGTCATCACTGGCTAGTTATACTTCGGACCACGTTTCTATAGGAAAAGCATTTTTTGTTTTGCTTATAACTTTGGTGCCATTAGACAAATCTTCATGATTAACAAATCAAGCATTGGCATAGCCAATAGGTCTCGCCTTTGGGACCTTATAAGTGTTTAGCCATGCAATAGTTGATTTTGTTGAACCAAGGATATTGTGCTGCATAACTAAATACTCATAAGGTCCCAAAAGCGAGACCTATTGGCTATGCCAATGCTGGTTTTCCCTCTCTCTTTCTGACCCAAACAGGACTGCCTCCAGAGCCTTAACAATGTATAACTCTTGGGCTGCAGCAATCTTCTTGGAAACTGTCCTTTTACATACCTTAGAGCTGTTGCTATGTGTTGGATTAATAATACTTGTGGTTTCTGCACTTGCAGAGCCCAATTTAGATTTGATGTTAATCTAAAACCCAGCTAGTCAAAGCCTGATCAATAGGATCCTTGCCCACAATACACGCTACTGTTTCAATGTTTAAATAAATACTCAGTTCTGAATGAACCAGGGGGCTTTTCTCCCATCATCCATTTTGAATCTGCGAACCCAAAGCCAAATTTGTGGACCAAAGGCTCTCTGATTGGCAGGTCACAACCTGAAGAAAAATGTTGTGGTGAAACTCAGTCCCCCTAGTTCTAGAAAACAAAAATGAAGTCACCATAAGGGGGTAAGGAAGCATTAATTGCTGCTGGTGCTCCAAAGGAACCCCTGGTTGATTTTTCTTTTTTTTTTTTAACGATCATATTGCTCGGGGGGATTGTGCCCCTCATATATGAAAAACAAACAGCATAACCTGGCCCACTGAGAGAGACGATTGGAAGCACACAGGGCACACAAGGAACGCCTGAAGTGCCTTGCATGTAATAAGAAACATCTGGAAGGACAGACACTAGGTGCTTATGCAAAGTGCAGTTTACCAGTTCATATAAAGGGATATTATTTTGAACCAGAGTTCAAAATATTCAGAATAAGTAAGATGCTTTCATCAAACAGTGTGCTTGATAGAGAGGAGAGGCTTAAGAAAATAACCGGAGAGGCCTGTGTCGCACCGAGCTAAGAAGTGTCAGCCTCATAAGAAGCCAAGCACGAGGCTTGGAATAAGGAGATACAGTTATGCAACTCACCTCTTAACTATTTCACAAACTCAGCTGAACTAAAGCACGTTAGAGCAACCACTCGGATAAATACTAGATACAAGCAGTGAACAAAACGGCTGGCAAAGTGTAAACAATCTAATAAACGCGTCTCACTTACACAGGTTGTTCTTAAACGTATAAAGTTGTACCACTTTTTCAAGGTTGTTCAGTGTTAAGAATGCTCATTGGTCAATAAGGACCTTTGTGCTGAGCATTCGGTTTCATCAATTGATCACATAGTGCCTCAGATTTATGATCCCTTTTGCCACCATCTACACAACTACTACATTCTATAAGACTGTTAACCCCTTCGATGCTGCGCAGATTCCGCCGCTGTGCTGGCGGAATCTTGCGCGGGCGGGGTCATGACGGAATGGTTCCGTCATGAGCACAGCTCAACCGTGGGTCATGACGGAACCATTCCGTCATGAGCACCGAAGGGGTTAACTTTAACCAGGGCCACTGGAATGATGTGACTGTGCGTCACGACGATTTTCGCATAGTTATAGATTTGTGCATTTGCCATATAATCCATCCTCTGCTGTATAAACTGCAGATTAAAGAAATGTTTTGTTTCTACCTCAAAGTGTTAAAATGCAGCGACACGTGTTGCAGCGCAGCCCTTTAGTAAAGCTGGACTGGTAACTTTTCAGTTGCTTGTTGCTCCCCTAATGGCACCTTCCTGCATGTGGAGGACAGGATCAGCCGGTGCCAGCCCTGCCAGGTGTCCCAGCGTGGGAATGGGGCCAGAACGCCCTGCAGCCAGGAGAGGGACACCAGTGCGAGCCCTGTCCTGGGGGGGTTTTCTCAGAGAAGAGCAGCCCGTCGCCGTGCCTGCCCGGTTAACGAGGGGATGGTAGGGCTTTGGGAGTGCCCCACCTCGTCTGCTGTACATGGGTAGGTGAAGCACATCCTAGAGCGCAAATATGCATGCTTAGAAGGCACCTCGTCACCTACTGTACCACAGAAGTCTTCAATGGGATTCATAGATTCATGCCCTACACTGCGGGTCTCCCTTTTGGACCAACATGGTCGCCCCTCACTGGAAAGCATTCACCAGAACAACACTACTGCACATTTGCCCTCATTACAGCCGGCCTGGAAAAGGGTGCGAGAGTTATCAAACCGGATATATTTCCACACTGCAGGGACGATAATTGATCGGGTGCGATAAACAACACACAGAGGCGATTGTTAAATTCAACAAGATGGAGGAAAACCGATCTGAGTAAAGAATAGGAAACCAGAGGGATGCGTTGAAGAAAAAGATTGATAGACCCAGAAAGTCCACCTCATGAAAAGTATCAGCGAAAGACACTCACACTAACCCGCAATCAACATTCCAATGTAGAAACAAAGTGCTCAACTACACAGATATCGTGTCTACCAGCGCTGAAAAGACCAAAAGATGTGTTCATAATGCCCCGAGACTGGAGATGCCTTCTCTGTAGCGCGATCTGAAAAGTGTCAATAGATCAAAAGACTACTCGAAAAACAAGGCGGAGAGGCACGCAAGGCTTAATGAGCCTTGACAGAAACCAACATGGCGGCTGCGCACGTGAACGCAAGCTTGAGGCCAGCAAAAGCCTCTGGTAGCATTTTCAAAAGCCACTCACTAAATTTCTTGCAGAGCTGCGCATGCGCTGGCTCAGCGAGACCTAAAAAAGATCATCCACCTCGGCTCCTTCCTTAAAGGTTTTGGGGTGATCTGTCAAGCCAGCCCGAGAAAAAGGGTGGTCCCAAGGGGTGTTTTCCCCTGCAATTTAGAATAGGAAAATTAGACAGAGCTACAGGCAAACTGGCTGAATGGAAGTTTGGTGGAAAGCTAGATCTATACATATATATTTACATTCATCAGTTTAAAAACAATTACGGTATAATGCATTGGCAAGGGGTCAGAGTTGGTCGTAGGAGCTTTAGGGTTAAGACATGGGTAAGGGATCTTAATTGTAGGGGTTTTTTAGGGGAAGAGTAGTGGTAAAGACAGGTAAGGGGTTTATAGGGTTTATGAAATGCGACAGGTGAAGGGATAGGGGGTTGAGGACAGGTAAAGGAGATATGTTTTTTTAGGGATCTGTGGATGGCAAAGGTAAAGGATAATGAATATTAGAATTCGGGGGAGGGGGGGTACTTTTTATGATCTGGCTTGACAGAGCACCGTTGTCAGACAATTATGTGGGCATCACCAGGAGGGGAACTTTAGATCCGCCCACATGTGAGCCAGGAATATATTTTGATTGGGCGTAAATTGTGTGCTTCCACAAAAATGCTTGCCCTACACACAGCAGTGATGGTTTGTTCATTTATTCTAGTGATCCACCCACAGGTATGTATGTATGTCAGGTCCTCCCAGAATAGGTATGTATCCCCACAATTGTGGGAAGTACACACTAGTTGTTTAAATACCCCTCTCACACCAAAAGGGCCCTTGGTGTCAAGCTTCATCATAGGGGTCTTCCCGCCCCTCTACGGGACGGGGCGTGCTGCGACCTACGTTTGAATGCACCCCTGACCCGGGTGCGAGAGTTATCATACCGGTTATATTTCCACACTGCAGGGCCGATAATTGATCGGGTGCGATAAACAACACACAGAGGCGATTGTTAAATTCAACAAGATGGAGGAAAACCGATCTGAGTAAAGAATAGGAAACCCGAGGGATGCGTTGAAGAAAAAGTTTGATAGACCCAGAAAGTCCACCTCATGAAAAGTATCAACGAAAGACACTCACACTAACCCGCAATCAACATTCCAATGTAGAAACAAAGTGCTCAACTACACAGATATCGTGTCTACCAGCGCTGAAAAGACCAAAAGATGCTTGCTAGGGGCTTAAAAGATGTGTTCATAATGCCCCGAGACTGGAGATGCCTTCTCTGTAGCGCGATCTGAAAAGTGTCAATAGATCAAAAGACTACTCGAAAAACAAGGCGGAGAGAGGCACACAAGGCTCATCGAGCCTTGACAGAAACCCACATGGCGGCTGCGCACGTGAACGCAAGCTTGAGGCCAGCAAAAGCCTCTAGTAGCATTTTCAAAAGCCACTCACTAAATTTCTTGCAGAGCTGCGCATGCGCTGGCTCAGCGAGACCTAAAAAAAGTCATTCACCTCGGCTCCTTCCTTAAAGGTTTTGGGGTGATCTGTCAAGCCAACCCGAGAAAAAGGGTGGCCCCAAGGGGTGTTTTCCCCTGCAATTTAGAATAGGAAAATTAGACAGAGCTACAGGCAAACTGGCTGAATGGAAGTTTGGTGAAAAGCTAGATCTATACATATATATTTACATCCATCAGTTTAAAAACAATTACGGTATAATGCGTTGGCAAGGGGTCAGAGTTGGTCGTAGGAGCTTTAGGGTTTAGACATGGGTAAGGGATCTTAATTGTAGGGGTTTTTTTAGGGGAGAGTAGTGGTAAAGACAGGTAAGGGGTTTATAGGGTTTATGAAATGGTACAGGTGAAGGGATAGGGGGTTGAGGACAGGTAAAGGAGATATGTGTTTTTTAGGGATCTGTGGATGGCAAAGGTAAAGGATAACGAATATTAGAATTCGGGGGAGGGGGGTACTTTTTATGATCTGGCTTGACAGAGCACCGTTGTCAGACAATTATGTGGGAATCATCAGGAGGGGAACTTTAGATCCGCCCACGTGAGCCAGGAATATGTTTTGATTGGGTGTAAATTGTGTGCTTCCACAAAAATGCTTGCCCTACACACAGCAGTGATGGTTTGTTCATTTATTCTAGTGATCCACCCACAGGTATGTATGTATGTCAGGTCCTCCCAGAATAGGTATGTATCCCCACAATGGTGGGAAGTACTCACTAGTTGTTTAAATACCCCTCTCACACCAAAAGGGCCCTTGGTGTCATGCTTCATCATAGGGGTCTTCCCGCCCCTCTACAGGACGGGGTGTGCTGCGACCTACGTTTGAATTCACCCCTGACCCTTCCTCTCACACCCCTACACAACACATAGTTGTCTCAACAACAGTGCTCCCACGCAAACATAGGTCGCAGCACGCCCCGTCCCGTAGAGGGGCGGGAAGACCCCTATGATGAAGCATGACACCAAGGGCTCTTTTGGTGTGTGAGGGGTATTTAAACAACTAGCATGTACTTCCCACCATTGTGGGGATACATACCTATTCTGGGAGGACCGGACATACATACATACCTGTGGGTGGATCACTAGGTTTATTAACTTAATCTTGGGAGGATGTATCCACCTCCACTACTCATGTTGAGTGGTACCTCTCTACTCCCCATCTTGTTCCTTTTTTGTTCATTTATTCATCTGCCTGAGCTTGATCTTTCTCACACTCTCACTCTCTCTCTCTCTCACTCTCTCAAAGTGTTTTAGATAACTAGATCATTTTTGTTGTTTTTTGCTGGCAGCTGCACAGATAGGAGGAGGTCAGTCATTAACCTACATAGATTTTAAGGTCTGGCTTAACAGTGCAACTGTCACCTTACGTTTTAACCTACAGCAATATTATTCTACAGTTCTTTGCTTCCATAATTTCCCATGCTACCTACTCGTAATGCTTCATATTACCGTACAACATTCCTTTAAAGCCAGAACTATTGGCACTGCCAATGTCTGTTAGGGTTTTAAGGTTTAGTGGAGGGTAATGACAAAGGGAAGGGAGGAAAGGTATTTACAGAATTGAGGGACAGTGGCAAAGGGAGCTAAGGAGTAAAAAAAACAAAATCTGAAATGGTGGCTTCTCACAAATAAACACATATAGGAACACACAGTTGAATTAGAATTGACAAACATCTATGTTATTGAGAAAGAAATTCAAAGCAATCTGCTATACCCTGATGATCTAAAGTATTAGATACCTGTACTGCACCACCATTTATTTCTCATGCTCGGAAACCAACAGATTGACACTGTAACTGTATGGGATAATGAATATAGGAAATTATTGTAATGAGTTATATCTGGGAATATATTTGTTTGAAAGAAACCTCCCTCAGTTTTTAGATATTTTGGGGAGCCAAAACATTGCTACTGTCATTATATGGGATAACAATTGTGAGTACTGACTGAACTAAACTGTGTTTATATTAGGGAATTGACTTATTTTAAATAACTAACAACAAAGAAACGCCCCTCAATTGCTAAAATAACTTCTGTTGGAAAAACCCATTTTGAATGGAACGTTCTCCACGCTGTTTTCAATAACTGAAAACACAAATATCAGTCAATAGTAATGTTCATGCAAAACTGGTTGGGAGCTTGATCAATAATGCACAATGAATTAAGACTGTGGACAGTAAAAATGGTGGCGAAAAAGGTCCGGACATTGGCGCCTATCATGTTCTAGATTTTTTTTTTTTTTTAGACATGGTAGAGGCATCCACTTTCACTCGTGCACTTTAAATTGATAGCTTAACCTACAAGACTCTATGGTGTAGTCAAAGACTACTTGCCAAAACACAGAAGTCATTATTTTGCATTTTGATGAATAGATTGCATTAATAAAATCCAAGGAGAGCACTTATTGGAGTGCAGCCTCCCCTTTTGTAGAGAGAGAACATGAGAAAAAACACACACACCCACCACCCCGGTCTGACATCCTATTGTAAAAGCATCCAATTCTTAAAAGTAAAGAAGGCCTGCTCCGCCTCCCCACTGTATTTTTAAGAATCTGATTCAAAAGAAACATTTGACAGTTCATTTTTGTTGGGTGGTGGGGCAGTGTTTGTGTGAGTAAACCTGGTCCTGCAGTAGTCCGTGAGATTTAAGTGTATATCAAACTGCACTGCTGTCCAATGCAATGGACAAGGCAAGATTCTTTTTAACTACTCTGAAATGGAGGCCGTACTACATAAATAGATAGAACCCCTACTGCTCTAGCTAGATTTACTGCTTTAAAAGCAAGAGCTTTAATCTCACAAAGAAACAGGGTGGACTATTACACTGACAGATAACTTTTACTGAAAGCATGATACGCTATAGGCTAAAATTAAATCAAAAGGATATTCATCTCCAATATTCTCCCTTTCTCCCCTGCCCTTATTCCAAGAACGAATGTTTGGTCTGCACCAGTAACACCAAAGCTGGAGCTTTCTTAGTGAATAATACAAGGACTGAACATCATTGTTTGAAAGTAACCCAGGGGTCTACCAGCCCCAGGAATTACCTATTTTATGCACCACCTTGCCCTCCGCCTGCCATGATCATCAAAAGAAATGTTAGACCTTAAAGGAGGATCCTGATAAGAGTGTAAACTGCCAGGCTCAAAAATAGTTGTGTTACAAGGTCCTCATGCCTGTTGTGTTCAAAGAAGATAACATTGTGGGCCAGTGTTAGATACTCCCCTGCTCGGTTCAACAGAAAGCATACCTTGAATTTTTTGGGGTGTACCAAGTCACAATGGTAAAATTACTTTTAATCCGATTTAGAGGCGCCTTAAATCCAACACACCAGATGTTTAAAAGCCCACAGGGTTCAAAATTTCATGTGCGTGGAGCAGACAAAAGAGAGCTGGAAAAAAAAAAAGTGCATGCATTCGCCTGCCTGTTTTTACTGTCCACATACCTACCAAGCATGACTAGAAGAAACTGAAGATTACCACACTCCCCACAGAGTTTACCTCAACTGATTGCTAATCTTGTTGACCGCCCCCCTCGTTGCATCCAAATGGACATCATGGTTACTCCAACTCATTCCTGTGAAGTAAACTGTTTAACAAGCGGGTCTAGAGCAGCAGTGTATGTTTTACATCACTTGTTGCTGCCACTTTAGAGTGCAGACAGTTTCTCTGTTCAGTCTTTGCCTTCCCACCACTACAATGCTAGAACTGCTCAATATTAACTGCTGGAGTTGAAGTAGTGAATTCACAAGAGGATATCAGAATCGAGTACTTGGAGAAATGTTATTACACAAAAAAGAAACAAAAAAAAACAACTCTTTAAAACATTGGGTTCGTGGATCAGGCCATATTGTTCAGAAAGTCATCAGCCTTAGCAATCTGGTTTAATAAAGTGCTAGCTCTTGTATTTGCCATATCACTTTAAAGCTATCTACCACAATAGACATCATAGAACGTAACCGGATTAGTTTTCTAAAATGTAATAATTATAATTCCAGGTGTTGCATCGGACTTCGCTCCAATCAACTGGAGATATTGTTTACTACGTCTGGAATCAGTGAAGACAACATATGAGGCTAAAGGTTGTAAGAAATCAACTAGGATCTCGTTGCAAAGTAAGCGCTCTCGTCCTTTTAGTTAAGTTTGGGTGAGAAAGAACTAATTGTTTTAAACAAGCAACCAAGGGACAGATCATAAAAATGAAGCATTAATATGAAAAGCATCAAAGTCTGAATTAAGGAGGTAAACACTGACCAAATCAAATTGGCTTTCCTGGTTATTTAAAAAGTTGTCCTGTGACCCTAGCGCCCAGGAGTTTGCTAGCTCTATTTTCTTGACTGTTGCCCCCTGTAATGTGGTGTATGCTCCTGTTTTCTACAGGGGCAATCTCAAGAGGGTGTTTTGATTTTCTCGACTTTATGAATAAGGTCAGACCACAAAAAATGAGGCATGCATATATGTAATTGCGAGCGAGCTCCCAAGCTGGCACCTCTGAATACTTGATTGGTTTTCAGTAATGAATAGGTTTGTTAAAATTATTTTTAAAAATCTCAGCGTCCTCTGGATAATAGGGCCATTTTACTAGATGAGCTGGGTTTCGCTTCGAGAGGAAAGCTGGAGCATTTTATGGAACGATCTACTACAATGCTCAACCAAGTCACTCTAGATTTATTTAAATGAACACTTTGGTTCCGGCAAGAATGTTCCTGTTAGAAGCTCCTTCTAAATCGAAGTTTTAAAAATGTAGTTAATCCCACAGAAAATCCGGAAGCTGCTCAGCATCCGATTGGTAGCTTAATCCTGCTTAATAATGCGACATTCCAAAACAAAAGCAATGCACAACATGAAGGTACAGTATAAAAACATATGCAGATAAAACAAGGTGCAACATGTTTGCACGATGGTAGCTTCACTCAAGCAGACACTTCAGTCTGTTAAAACAATCAGTACTACACAGGACTCTGCAAGTCTTTAAGAAAGGCAATAACATACATAATATTTATTTAAGCAAGTGGAATAGCAGCACTGGAAAGTTCTACCTACTGACTACTGCAACTCCTTATTTCAAAACATAAAACGTGGAACATTAAATTATTGTTGAACATTTGGTTCGTTTTGTTAAGGAGCGGCTCTGAAAACAGTTTAGATTTGCTTTGGCATTAACAACTAGTTTCACTTTTCCAAAGCCTTCAGAATACAAATGCGTGAGTCTACAATATGAGACTAGCTGTCTAACACTTAGCAGGCCTCGAGTGACTAACTCCAATGCAAGGACTAACGCGAGCTAGCATATTCCTGGTACTTCTTAAAGGATCACGTAATGTCGGCAGTCAAGTAGTTCTCTGGGGGTGACAGATGTCCTGGAAAATAACAGGAACGCGCCTCTAAAATAGTTTTACTCACGTTAATCTTTGGGCGGGCTCAACATTTCTGCAGCAAGACAGTGGCATGATGCTGGAGTAAAAATAGATGCTGAGTCTCGCTCATGGGGACAAGACTGACCAGCATATTTACCGGCTCTGCACAGGGCAATGATCTGCAAGAGGTTCCGAGTAAGAGTTGTACAGAGACCCTAGAAGATTGTGACAACTAGTGAGACACGCCATCGCTAGCAGAAGCCCACACGTCGTGCAGCTGAGTCACAAAACTAGAAATGACAAACAGCAGCCTCAGTTGCTTTTTGAAGAAAAGGATCCTAAGAAATCCTAAGCCCCTCGTGCACAAATATCCTGACCTGTGGTTAAACAAGCACTGGCAAAGCCAATAAGGCTCGCCTTTACGACCTATTGGTTTTGCCAATATTTTTAGCCATGCACACGATATACTGACGCAGTAGCTGTGTCATTTTGTAGTCCTGCACAGGTGTTCATCATAGATGTGCAAACCTTCAAGAACTGAAAATTTTTCTTCCTATTTATTTTTAAGAGCTGGATCGGTAAACTTTTAAGAAAATGGGATGTGGAGCAAAAGCAGTGCTTTGAAACGCAGCACAAAGTGCTTAAAAAACAAATTAAAAAAGAACGATCATGCAGCAAGGTAAGGAGAGGGCTGTCAAAGCAATACAGTCGGAGAGGAGTGAAACAACATATGCGAAAAACAGCAACTTGAACCGCAGCAGTGCAGGGTGGTTTGGGGTGTGGGCAAGCGCACAGTGGCGAAAGCGCAAAATGAGTACTGGTGATGGCGGAGAGAAGTACATGGGAGAGCGATTGGAATGTGGAAGAGGATAAAAAGCACACATGGGGAAAAAGCAGGAACACATGCTTGAACAAAAAGAAAAAGTAGTTCCCCAAAAGCAAGCAGTGAACGCATAGAATACAGCCAATCAAAGAGTTGGCAAAGAGGCTATTTTCGATGGGAGGAAAAAAACAAGACTGACAAGTTGGGAAACGAATAAGAAGCAGGCAAATAAGTAACAGTAAGGCCAACGAATGGTAAGTAGTGGCTGAGCAGCCCCCGGTGTGTTTTTGGTAAGCCCACAATATGTTGCAGTGGTTCCCAAACTTTTGACTTCTGAGGACCCCCACTTAATCATTACTGGAACGCGAGAAACCACACTGAATTATTGGATTCTGGGGACGCCCCCGCAAGTCACTACTAAGCACTGTCAATGATTTGAACTGCAAAATAATACACATAAATAAATTAATAATTTTAATAGAAAGGTTGAATCTTTTCTACATTCAATCGAAGCCACTCTTTGTCCTTACTATATTCTGTTTGATGCACCTGCACTGCTCCCACGAATCAATCTGAGGATACAAATTACATTTTTAACCTGCAGTTTCAAATTTCTTCACATTTCTACACTTTATTAATCTGTTAAAATTATTTCAAAATAGTTCCTGACCCCTGAGGAGGCCTGGCAGATCCCCAAGGGTCCCTGAACCACAGTTTGGAACCACTGGTCTATAGCAACAGCTGTAGGCTTGACCTAAAAATTATGGTTTTTTTTTCTCCCAGGCCTTACAAATAGACTCTTGCACTCTTTCCAGCTCCGGGGCCTATCCCATTTATTGGAATGAACCCTACGATGGAAGTGACATTGAGGTCTAGGAGTCCTAGAGAAGTTCTATGCCTTTAAGCTTGCCTCTACCGGCTTGCCTATTTGCTTGCTGCCCGAATAATCCTGGGCGATCACTACCTGTTCCTCAATTCTACCATATAGTCACCACGTTCTTGACACGCATGGGTTCGCCGTAGCAGGTTCTTGTGGCACATAGAGCTCTGCTCTCATTTTTTCACCTGACCCCACAACCCCAGCTGGACGAAGCCCGATGATGAATCCTAAAGTTTGTACTCCTAGCTTGTCGAATATTGAGTCTTCAGGACACGATGCCTACTCAATTAATTACCTGTTTAACCTAACAAAAAAACGCATCCAAAAACTTTAAACACAGACTCTTAAAAACGCACCCAGAAACCCTCATCTCGGATCCCTACTTCTGCATAAATCGAGGTGCGGTAATAGGTGACCTTTTCTTAACGAAAAGACAGGCTAAATGGAGGCTGCATTCTACTCAATGCTCAAAATCATCACCTCCAAGAAGACCCTGCCCGGGCTCAGACTTACAGTTGCCCCCTCTCCCTCTTACGAAATCGAAGCAGCCATCTCCCTCTACAACAATGGGACTATCCGCATACAATCATCTGATCACAACCTGGGCATCGTCGAAAACATCTTCCCCCATCATCAAGAACATTTTGTCTAGTACTAACATTCCCCCTCCCAAAATTCCCCTTACCCCGCTGGTGTATTCTCACAATTCTGAGAGCCCATGCGACCCTACCCCTCCACTCCATAGCTTCGCTACAGAGACTTGCATATTAAATAGCAACTCTTCCAAGACAATAGACAGGTCAGATCACATCTCTACCTCCTCTCCAACTTGCCAACAGGATCGCCAACCGGATAAGTTTATAGGGGCAGAAGCACCAAACCAAATATGGCACACTACCTTCCTCTTACTTTCCTGTCCTCCGTGCTCACTCCTATAGTACACACAACTTTCCCTCATCCACACCGGTTTCACACCCACTTTCCTACCTCCCTAACCAGGCCACCAACATGACGCATAAACCCCAGGTACCTGCTCACAACCAGTCATCTCCCATACCACTGCATGATGCATCCCATATATCTATCCAGACTACAAACCTCTCCAATCTCCCCCCCCCCCCCCCCAGCTCCTGCCCTCAAGGACCAGGAACCCGCTCCCACGCCGGAGTGGACTCTAGGCTGGATCATATCTCCCTTGCCCTTCAACAACTCAAGGCAGTTGTTCAAAGCCTCTTTATCCTCACATCAGAGCCATCGGTTATTAAGATGTCTAGGGGTTTTTCGAATACTGTGCCACTCATCCCTCGAATCCGGGACTAGGCTGTCTGTATAATCCATACCAACTATAAGCTCACCTCTAGGGGATGCTACTCACCAAAGTTGGTAAACATTACCATTTCCTAATGACCCCACTTGGCCTTGCAGAGTTAAAGTCTCACTCCAAGACTGACATATTAGAACCCTTCTTCTCTCTTATGACCCATAATTTGCGTTTAAAACAGATATGGTGTGCCAAATTGAAGCAATACACTCTGACCCGACTAGAGAAAATACGGCTAACTCTAGATCACTGAACAACAACAACCTCGCCATAGTCCCCACAACTATTCTTTCCTCAGATGATCCCAAGCCACAGCTTAAATGCATGCTTCTCAACTGCAGATCTGCATTTCGACACGCTACAGACATCGCTGCCCTCCTCTTAGTGCAGAGGGAAACTTGGCTTAACGAATCTTCTGTACCAATAAATCGACATTCTAGTGCCCCTGTTAGACCTGTCAGCCCTTTGGGTGGTCCCTCCTCATCATTATTTATTTTGTCCCACTTTTGCCTCAAACCCTGTTAGTATTTTTTCCTTTTTGGGAACCACCAGACTTTTTAGTGTTGATGCAGATTCAGGGAGCCATTTTATCTACCCCTGGAACTTCTGTCTGAGGGCCTGAAACACAAAATGGTGGCCACCCATTGTCACCTGTGACATCACTGGAACCTACCAGCACCTTCCAGAACATTCCAGAACCCTGTGACAGTGTGAGGCAGGTTTAGAATGTTGGGAAGCTAAGTCAGGGTTGACAGTTGGAGCTGGCAGTTGGCACCTGACTGGTGAAGAGAGAGGAGCACAGAACTGAAGGAGGAAGGAGTGAGGCAGCAGGGGTGAAAACTTGTGCCTGGAGTGGGGTCCATAAACCCACCCTTGATACTAGTCCCTACTGACTGAGCCCAGCCTGGAGCCCTGTGTGGGAGAAAGCAAGAGAAACCATCTTAAGGACCTGGACAGCAGGAACAGGCCTTAAAAGTAAAGAACAGCAAGTTCCTGACCTGGTTACTGGTAACTTCTTGAAGTCCGACGTCGAGAAGCCTGGAGACCTGGAGCCCGAGGTGGAGAAGCGGCGCTGACTGGAAAGCAGACGTCGTACCCGGAGCCGCCAGAGGTCGAGAGAGGGCGCCGACGGAGGTCGTGGAGAGTACCAGAGGTCGAGGAGGAAGTCACTCGAGGTCGAGTGTGCGGCGTCGATGGGGGAGTGAAGTCCGCCCTCCGGAGTCGCCGGAGACCGAGGTGAAGCGTGCCGGAGGTCGGGAGTGGAGATCGCACTCCGGAGTCGCCGGAACCTGAAGAGAATCGTGCCGGAGGTAGGGAGTGGAGGTCGCACTCCGGAGTCGCCGGAACCGGAGGAAAGGAGCACCGGAGGTCGGGAGTGGAGATCGCACTCCGGAGCCGCCGGAAGTCGACATCGAGCCAAGACTGCCCGACGTCATTGAACCGAGGCCGCCGACATCGAACCGGAACCGCCTCCCGGCGTCGACAAGAACTGTCATTGAGCCGAGGCCGCCGACATCGAACCGGAACCGCCTCACGGCGTCGACACGACTCCAGCGGCGTCGGAACTTCATAAAAAGGGCAGTAAGTGGAATAGAGGGCGCCCTTGGCCCTGTGAAGCCCTAAGAGACCATCCTAGAGGCTAGAGAGGTGCTGGAACCAGCTTGATAGTGCCAGGGGTGAGCTGAGACTAATACAGAGGGGTTGTGTAGTGTGGGAGAGCCAGATCTCTAGATTCCCCCTTGATCTACCTCAGTTTAGGCCTCAGCCTTGTCCAAGCTAGGGAGTATACCCCTCAGGCCATCCAAATCTCTACAAGCTGGGATTGGGTCAAATCATCCCATAGTACCTCAGGAATGTGAACTGATTTTCAAGTGTCACTGTTGGCTTTTATTATTTATTGAGAGCACTGTATTTATTGTATTTATCCTATTTATTACCTCACAGTATTTATTGCCTCACAGTATTTATTGTTTCACAGTATTTATTGTCGTACAGTATTTATTGTCGCACAGTATTTATTGCCTCATAATATTTAATTGCCTTTTATGTAATGCACTTATATTTATGCCTTGTTTATTTATGATCTACCTTATTTATTGAATTGTTGAAGTACTATTTATTTGACCTACCCTTCCACAGGAAAAGCCTTGTGTACTGTGATTGTATTATTTATTTAATCAGCAACTAAGAGAAAAGAAGATAAAGAGATATATTTTCAGTATAATTTTTAAGGTGTAGTGTCGTTTTTGGAACGGATGCACGCATGGTTATTGTGTGGGTATGACGTATGCTTAGCACGGTGCCTGATCCCTGACCACTCGAGCCAAGCTACCACAGTGTATGTCTGGAAGACCCACTACCACCCTTCCGGTGTGGGAGTGTGGTTTTCTAACAGCCCCCATACTATAATATCATCAGGCTTGATAGGCTGGGTGGGCTATGTGGAGGCGTCACATGCATTCACCATATCAATTTATCAGTTAGACAACTTCATTCTGATTCCCTGTCATCGTGCGAATACCTGGGCTTCGAGGTCTCATGCAACAAGCATGCTTGCAAATTCCACGTGCTCAACCACCCTTCAAGAGACAATCCCTCCCACTCAACGAATGTGGACTGTCACTGCACCCAGATCTTCCCGGGGGACTTTAACCTTCATTGGGATGACTTAAATGTCTCGTCAGTCAATAGCCTCAAATTCTTCATATCAGACCTCAACCTCACTCAAATATACGATAGCCCTACGCACATCAAAGGAGCTACCTTAGATCTGGTCATTGGCAAGAGCAGTTCCATTCAACTTGAATCTTATCGCCCCATGTGACTGGACAAACCACCATTGCATCTCCTTCCTCGTTTCAGAACAGGTGAGAACCATTAAATCTCAGCCGAAGAAACCTAGACTCTGGCAAAGCAATCTGAGAAACATTAACATATACGATTTGTTCTCCCGCACAGACAGCATCCTGCCTTCTCCTACGGGCATGTTTGCTGTCTGTGACCTCATAGACCACTACAATCACTTTATGTTCAACATACTAGACTCTATGGTACGACTACACCTGAAAAGAATGCCGTCCAAAATCTCTAAACCATGGCATAACAGGAGCCTGAATATGGAGAGAAGAAATCTAAGACTAGCAGAACGTATCTGGAGATCCTCGCCCTCCGTGGACCATATTACTCAGCTGAGATCTCTCAGAAACGTATATAACAAACGCATCAGATGCTCTAAAGCTAGCAACTTCAAAGAACAACTAGATCAAGCTAAAAATCAATCAAAAAACAGTTTGAACTCATCAAGCTTGCTTGCTTTCTTCCGTGATAACTCAACAAAGATTGAACTGGAACTATTGGCAGCCCATGTGAATCTACCGGCCACCTTTACATCCTCTGGGTTGGATGTGCTGCCATAACGTCCAATTCTCCCTCCCAAAAACAATGCCTCTCGGAGCCTATTGCAAACCGTTGATAAGAGCACCATTTGAAAAACTCTGGCTACTCAAACCTTACAATAATTTTTGCAACCCCGTACCACCGAACCTCTTGAAGGAGATCAGATCATTCATACTAACTTTCTGGGCAAAGGAGCAAACTTCCATTTGAGCATCCTAAGGAAAATAAAACTGTTCCTTCCCAACAACGACCTCAGGACCACGGTTCAAGTATTAGTGATCTCTAAACTGGATTATGGTAGTGCAACCCTTTGTGGACTTACGAGATCTAAGATGGCTCCACTTAAGGCCTCTCTCAATTCCGCTACAAGGCTCATTACAGGCTCTAAAAGTTATCATATCTCACACGAGTTAAAAGTTCTTAATTGGCAACCGTATGAAGCAAGGATACATCTAAAAATCGCTTGCCTGACCCACAAAGCTCTACACTATCTTGCACAAAAACTTGAGCACTCAGGAGGCTCCAGATCCTCTAGGGCCTCCAGCACCTTACTACTTAAACCACAGAAATTCCATAAACAGAAAACTTACAATCGAGCATTCTCATGCATTGCACCTAGAATTTGGAACTCCTTACCACCTGAAATAAGACTGAATAATTCCACAGCTTCCTTCAAAAGGGAAGTCAAACAGATTCTGATGAAGACATTTCTGGACTAGTTTCTAAGCCCACCTGAGTACTCGCCATCTTACTTTTGTCTAGAGTGAACTGGTAAGATTGTTATTATCCATTTTGTCCCTGTCCTGTTCGGTTGTGATATTAACTATCGTTCCCTTAAGAAAGTCAAAGGGATCTGTTAAAGAAATCACTGGTAAGACATGCAATCTTACCCTAGGATTGGCTTTCTTAGAGTGTGAGAAGGGTGCAGTAGAAATGCACCAATGCACAATAAGGTCGCTTCCATTAGCAAAAAATTAGATGGGGGCAGCAAGACTTTGTTGCCTGCATGGGCAGCATTCCAGCTAGTTTCAGTCAGCATAGAAGCGCTACTCCTTAACAGCAGAGGCAAGCGCTATACCTAAAATGAGTGACTTTCCATTTCAGTGCGGTGATGTGGATCACCACACTGAAATGCGTTAGTCTAACACCTGATGCATGGCACTTGACAGGGATGCGAGTTGCTCATGAGGAAAGTGCTGGTTGCAGCATCCTTATTTCTCACCAGGAGGTCTGTTGCTCTGGTCTTTTTTTGACAACACTTGGGCATTTATTTTGTAATGGGCAATTAAAAGCCTTTTCTGAAAGGCTATTCAGAGCAGCTCCCCAAACTCCCATTTGTTAAACAAGAAAAAGTGTGTGCGCGCGCGCACACACACGTGCCTCACACATCTCACTGCGAAATCTCATTATCTATCTCTAATTTACAGCCAGAGGTCAGCTCCTCACAACCTCCAACAATCCATTACCAACCTTCTCAACATTCCAGTAATACCAAGGGAAAGACCCCAGCATTCCAAAGTGGACCAGGTACAGAGTATAATTCACCCTCAGGACAAGTGCTTTGGAAAGTGGAAGGAAAATGAGTCCTCTTCATTGCAAAACAAAGGTCTGACAAAGTTTGGGCCATTATTAAAACCTGTAAATCTAGTATGTGGACACTATCATTTTTAAATTAGGAAAAGTGGCGTCAAATGTAAGCTTACCAAGTGTGCTTACTGGTGCAGTATGGAACTCTTCAAAGTGCTTACTTGCACTTAAGAAATACGTGAATAATATCTAGAAAACTACCAAAGCCTTTTATAAAGCAGGCTTCAAATTCGACCACAGTTTCTCAATTTAGCGATCATATTTTCCTTGAGGATGGTCTCCAGCCCCAATTAAATTAGGTATAAATCACATTGTCTTTTTGTTACTCTATATTATAGGTCAGTACATTGGCTAACAATTGGCTAACTCACCACTAGGTTTCCCCACATCTCTTCAAATTACATGTCTCATGTCTAATTTCCAGTTCATGTGTTATAATGCTGCAATCACTTTACTAACACACGTATGCTGATTTGCACAGTTGCGGTTCAGATCTTATTCACTATCTCCTTTATACGAATGTGGGAGACACCTCAGTGAGCAACAGGGAGGAATGTACAATAAGACTTTATGGACACTTTGGAATGTTGTCATCGGTGTATCCGAAAAAGGAAAAAAGCTGGCGAGAGAGGAGGGACACGCTTTCACTTGCATTAGTCTACCCCTCGTCCCAGAGACTATAAACCAACAGGATTGTGGCATCTCAGCAATTCCCTAATGTTAGACCTGGCTTTCCAGTGGGTTTATCGCCAGACTTTTTGCATGTTGACCTCCTCTTTTTGTTGGTTTTATGACTCTGTGCACTTTACCACTGCTGATCGGTGCTAAAGTGCACATGTTCTCCCTGTAAATTGTCTTTATGGATTGGTGATTACATTATTGGCATATTTGATTTACTGGCGAGTCCCTAGTACAGTGCACTGTGTTTGCCCAGGGTCTGTAAATCAAATTTCGATAGTGGGCTTGCAGCACTGATTGTGCCACTCACATGAGCAGCCTGTAAAGGTAATTCACACCTGCCACTGGAGTGTCTGAGTGCAGTCTAGTACTGCCATGTCGACATGGGAAGTGCACCCACTTGACAGGGCCTAACCTTCCCCTTTCTTACATTTAAGACACCCCTGTTGGCAGGGTGCAGTTTATGTGAAAGGTAGGACATGCTCTGGTGTGTGTGGTATGTCCTGATAGTGAAAAACTGCCAATTTCGTTTTTTGCTATTGGAAGGGGGGTTGATGTGTGTCGTGCCTTTCCTGAATGAGTCAGGGCTCGGCTGAATAGACCTGGGCAGCATTCTGAGTGGTGGATTTCCCGTGCACTTGAATAGTCCCTGTCTGGCTTACACAATGCTGTGTACACCTCCTGCTGGGCAGCTACACCACAGAGGACAGAACAGGTTTTGGCGGAGCACAAGAGAACAAAGGAATTTTCTGTATAAATAGTGGAACCCAGACCCCATTATTTTAGATTACTGGTGAACTAAGGAACATGCCAGAAAGAAGAACCGGGGAAATCTGAAGGAGGAGTACTGCCTCTGTGCTGTTGGGGTTGGCCTGAAGTGGTTGCTTCTGTCTTGGGCAGGGAGAGGACTGAACTGCGCTTTCATCAACCTACTGTTAGAATTTTCTCCAAGGGCTTGAAGTAGAGTTTGCCTCCTGTTGGAAGTCTAAAGGATAGAAAAGACTTCAGCTATCACTTCTGGGAATCAAAAGGAAGCCTTGCCAAGGAGAAGGGCTGGAGAAACAGAGGGGGGGGGGGGGTGCTACCCCCTTGCTGGTTGCTGTCTGGGGTTAGCCTGCAGTGGAAAGGACAAGGACTTTGCTGTGTGATGTATCCCCTGCTTGAGGAAGATCTCTAAGGGATTGAATTAGAGCTTGCCTCCTGTTCTGAAAGGACACAGACTTCACCACCAGCTCCCACGAACTTCCTTGTAGTTCTAGATTAAGAATTTAACTGCCTTTGTTATGCCTGATGTCACGCCTGATGTCACATTTCAGTTCTGTAGGGATGCCATCTGGCCTGGCCTAATCATCTTAATAATATTGTAGTTTTCCCAAGATGACATTTTAGTATTTGCTGACACACTGGAGATCCAGAATATGATTTTGAACCAGGTTTTTGATGTGTTATCCGACAATGGTGTCACACTCAAGGAGAAATGTATTTTTGCTGTGAATGAAGTGGAATATCTGGGGGCATATGTTGTATGCCCATCGTGCGCCTTGCTCATCATCTGTAAAGCGCTCTGATACCTATCGGTCTAGCCGGCACTAGATAAAACCTTAAACAAATAAATAAACCTGGGTTGACTAAGATCTGCTAAGAGGTGCCTGCTGCTGTTTCTGGACCTCTGGAGGCTGTTTGGCGCTGGGAGCTGGAAAAGTAACGTGACTTCAAGAAGCGTGACGCATCCACAACGGTTTCCGACGCATCGCCTGCAGCAGCTCGAGAACTCGCCTCATGCCAAATCATGTGCAATGATCTCCGAAGCCAGAGATCACTGCCCCGATTTTGATGCAGGCCCTGCTGTGCGGGTGCAAGAACCAAGGCATCTTAAGACCACAGCTGGAGAGATCAATGCAGTGTCGTAGCTGCCGCATGGAGAACCGACGCATCCCCAATCCTCACCCATCGCATCTGTATGCAACGCCGGCACGAACACCGTGGTCGCAGTAATAAAACAGACAATCACCTCCCCACAGAGTAAGGAACCGACACATCACCTCCTCAGTTTGGTAGTAAGGCACCGATGCATTACCTCCCCTGAAGTAAGGAACGGACGCATCACCTTCCCTGCGACTGTTTTTGTTTGTGTGTGCGGCGCATCCAAGGTACTTTGTGTGAAAAGTGGCGCATCTGCAATTTGCTTTGAATAGAACTATTTTTACAGTTTAAAAGTTATATTTTGATTACTTTATTGTAGAATTTTTTTTGTTTTGGTCTTGTTTGGTTTAGATAAAGATTATGTATTTTTCTTAACTGGTGTAGTGTCCATATGTAGTGTTTTCACTGTAATACTGTATGTGTTTACAAATGCTTCGCACACTGCCTCCGAGATAAGCCTGTCTGTTCATGCCAAGCTACCAAGGGGGCGAGCAGGGGTTATTTTAAGAGTGTATCCCCCTTACCCTGACTAGGAAGAAGGGTCCCTACTTGGACAAAGGTGCAAACTCTTTCCAACTAGAGACCCTCACGTATAACGCCTAACAAGAAAGTTTAGCCAGTGATGGTGTCAGGGTATAACTGTGTAGAAATCAAAGAAATTATCTGACCACACAATGCACTGTACTCGAGATGTATCAGAACTATGAATAGCATACAAAGGTGTGGTATCGGTGTAACTAAATGGAATTGTTTCATTCTATGAACTGTTTAAGGCGCTATCTAGTCATTGGTTGATGTAACATTCTATGTATTGTGTTACGAAGCCAGGTTATTTTTGGATTCTTAAGTGTTCTGTATTAGAATGTACTTTTTAAAAAAGTGGAAGAATCCTTTCTTTCTACAGAGGCTACAGACATGGGTAATGTTGCAAGAAACAAGTGTTACAGTGATCCCCAGGTCATTGTTTTGATTGATGTGCACAAACCACCTAGTGGATTCTGGAGTAAGAAATAACATAACTGACATTGTCAAATTTAAGGAGAATTGGGTAGATATGGTTTTGTTGCCACAGTTGCTATTACGACAGCTTTCTAAGGAAGTAAAACTGATTTGGTGGGCTACTTCTGGGTGAACACAGCATTTTGCGAAAAGAGAAATTAAGGGCAAAGTATGTGGCGAAGAAAGGGAACAATGTGCTGGAGTGGTTGTAACAAGCAGACTTTGGTATGGTAATTTGGCCTGGAATGCACTGTCAGAGACTACCCAATACGTTCTGGGGTTGTTTCGGCACTGTCCAAGCTCCAGTGTTTTTTTTATTTTTGAGATGGTGTTCAAAGCCAAAGTTGGGGTACTCAAATTTTAACTGTGATCAAAGTCAAAGAGGGGTACATACCAGTATAATATAAGTTACGCAATGTGTTATTTAGTGTAAGGGATAAACTGTCCCAGATTTCTTTGTAAAATGCAGGAGGAAGGGATCATAGAATCTGTGGACACTACTTTGTTTTTCTTAGCTACAACTACTGGGAATAACCACAAACAAAACAAACAAAATACAGGTGAACTTCGATTGTGTCTCAACTTGGGAGTCAAATGTCCTCATACCACGCACTGAGGATCTGATAACTGCAGCGGGACAGGCCCAATGGTTTACTAAGTTGGACCTTAAGGCAGCTTACCATCAAGTAGTTCTAGATTAAGAATCGCACCATCTAACTGCCTTTGTTATGTCTGATGGCACATTTCAGTTCTGTATGGATGCCGCCTGGCCTCATCTACATGACCGTAATGATATTGTAGTTTTCCCAAGATTATATTTTAGTATTTGCTGACACACTTTAGATCCACGATATGATTTTGAACCAGGTTTTTGATCTGTTATCTGACAATGGTGTCACACTCAAGGAGAAATATATTTTTGCTGTGAATGAAGTGGAATATCTGGGGGCATATGTTGTATGCCCATGGTGTGCCTTGCTCGTCATCTGTAAAGCGCTCCGATACCTAAGGGTCTAGCCAGCTCTATATAAAAGCTTAAATAAATTAGCAAACCTGGGTTGGCTGATGGGATTGTGAAAGCTCATCTTCCTACGGACAACTATCACTTAACGTCTTTTTTAGGCATTTGTGAATTCTATTCAAAATTCGTGAAAAACTACTCTGATTTGACTGAATGTTTTAGAATTCTTCTAAAGAAGAATATGGATTTTATCTGGTCTCCAATATGTCAGCAGAAATTTGACCGTATTAAACAGAGAATTGTATCTGCATCTGCTTTACAACCGTATTCAGAACAATGGAAAACATATGTTGCACTTGATGCAAGTGCTTACAGAGTGGGTGCAGTGCTAACACAGTGGGATGATTCCAAGGAGGTTACTGTTGATTTTGCCTCTCGTAGATTGAAGAAGGTCGAGACCAGGTACTCCGTCATGGTGAAGGAGATATTTGGGTGTATGTGGGGTGTGAAGAAATTCAAACCCTATTTGTGGGGAAGGTGGTTTTGGTTAAAAACGGATCACAAACCTTTAGTTAACATACTCCTGGGAAGAAAGACAAAGAATTCTATTGAAAGACTGGCCAGATTGCCTTTGTCACCAAGGTTTGGCCACGTGGGAAGAGCGTAAAGGTCAATTTGCAACCTTTTTGAAAGGTTGCCTATTAGTTGTCTTCGAAATGTGATGCCTTGGCTGGAAGAGATAAAATAATTCTCCCCATTTTACAGACGTAGGATTTTGGAGACGGAGAATTCTGGTCATTTGGGCGTGACAGCCACCAAACAACGAGTGCATTGTAATTACTGGTGGCCGAGCATGGATGGTGATGTAAAGGATTTAGTCTGTCACTGTTCTCAGTGTTGTCAGTGATAAACATTTCGTCACTTCGAATCAGACACCCAGTTTGCCACACTGCCCGGAAATGGTGTGGCAGCAGGTGGCAATACATTTTTTTGGGTCCTTTTAATGTTTTTACTTCTCACATGATGTACTTGATTGTTACGATTGATCGTCTGTTGAGGTGATGAGTGTGGCTAAACCCAGTAAGTGCATTGTCATTACATTTTTTGAGATGGATATTCTAGAGAAGGAACCTCTTCTGAAATGTTGTTAGATAATAGTGTGCAGTTTACCTCTGTTGTAATGAATTTTTAAAGAAAAATTGCATCAAATATTTGTGCACTCAATTAGATTATCCCCAGTTCAATGGTGAGGTGGAAAGGTTAAGCAATGTACTGTTGGAATGTATCCAAAGTGTGCTCAAAACTGGCAAGGATTGTGTTGAAGCTTTTAGAGACTTACTGTGGGCCTATCGCACTACACCACATTTGGTGACGGGACAGATTCCTTTTGAGTTGATGAGGGAGAGGAGAGTGGTGTCATGTCTATCTCCTTTGTGAATTGTTGGTGATTCCAGTGTTAATGTACAGATGTTGTGTAACAAAGCGAAGTAGGCCAGTGATGACGTTAGCACATCTAGATACATTCCTGAATGTAGGTCAAAGTAAATGCGCACAAATGTTGTGGATGTGGTGAGATTGGACTTGCGTTAAAGATCCATTGTTGCAGAGAAAAGGTTTATTGAAGTTCAGGGATCCTGTGGTGGACGTACGTGGGAACTCTGTTTGGGCTTCCAATGGCGTAACATGGTCTATTTGGCAATGTTGGTTGTCCCGGAAGCTGTTAAAGTCAAGTATGGAGAAGCCTTGGGGTCTGATCGAGCTGGTCAGTCATGTAGGAGTTCATGTGTTGGAAATTACCTAGTAGGTTTATTGACAAATGTTCTTGTTTTTTAGGTCTCGCTCAGTCAGCGCACATGCGCTACTCGGAGAGACTTTAGGTGAGTTTTCAAAGTGCTGCTGGCTGGCGACAAGCTTGCGTGCATGCGCGAACCGCCAGCCTTCAGCACAATCCGTCTTTCCTCTTGCTTGCTCCCTCCCCCCGCCTTCGCGCTTACACGCGTAAGCAAATTAACATGATGCAGCATAACATAATGGCTACGGATATACACCATTTTTATTCTGCTAAAATTTCAGAAAGCCAACAATAAATCAAATCTACTTGCAAATACAACATACTGGGCGAATGCCACTCTCATACCTGGAAGCTTGCATTTGCATTAGCACCACTGCCCCCAGAGGACAGAAAACGAACAAGCAACTCAAAATAACAATACGAGTTATGTTCATTGTAAGAACATTTACGAGCAGCAGACTTGAATACTGCTTAGCCCTCCACAGAATACAAGAAAGATAGGTTTCTTCTGCAAGCCAATAGGTAAACAGCAGCTCTGAATTTTACTAACTCTTTGTCGAAATCATCAATAAAATCGAACTACAGCGCAGAAAAATCTACAAACTTTCCTTTAGAAGTGTAAGTTGCTCCATCGCCATTACACTTTTTTTTCCTTCTGGATAATTGTATGTGGGTGGTGACATGAGAAACGCAAACTATTTCATCTGCAGGATGCAATACACAAATACATCAACATTTCTATGCAATATATATATCGAAATCGAACCGAAATGATTGCTCCGTAAGTTAAATGATCACTGCTGATACTGCACTGCAAGTCAAATGTTCAAATCCCTGCAAAACAGACAGCCTTTGCGCCTTTCGAGGTCGGCAATTTGATCACCATTAATCTGGTATAGTAACACTGCGCATTTGCAGGGTTTACAAACGGGAAAACAACACACACAACACATACCACATACACACAACCACACACACTCAACCCCCACACACAACCACACACACACACACACACACACACACACCCAACCAACCACACACACACACACACACACCCAACCAACCACACACACACACACACAACCAACCACACACACACACACACACCCAACCAACCACACACACACACACACACACCCAACCAACCACACACACACACACCCAACCAACCACACACACACACACCCAACCAACCAACCACACACACCCAACCAACCAACCACACACACCCAACCAACCACACACACACACACACAACCAACCACACACACCCAACCAACCAACCACACACACACAACCAACCAACCAACCAACCAACCACACAACCAACCACACACACACACAACCACACACACACAACCAACCACACACACACACACAACCAACCACACACACAACCAACCACACACACACACAACCAACCACACACACACACACACAACCAACCACACAACCACACACACACACACACACACACAACCAACCACACAACCACACACACAACCAACCACACAACCACACACACACACACAACCAACCACACACACACACACAACCAACCACACACACACACACAACCAACCACACACACACACACAACCAACCACACACACACACACAACCAACCACACACACACACACACACAACCAACCACACACACACAACCAACCACACACACACACACAACCACACACACACACACACACAACCAACCACACACACACAACCAACCAACCAACCAACCAACCACACACACACACACAACCAACCACGCACACACAGGGAGGAGACAACTGCAGCAGGACCTTCGGCTCGATCAGGACAGCAGAACCACCAGAAAAGGAACCCCTTGGCACGACCTGGGCAGCAAGAAGTTGTCACTGGAGACATCGTGCTCCTATGAACAATAGTGTCATCAATGATCTAATCCAAACTATAAACTGTGACAAATAACATCCCTATATATTGCAGTACCACAAAAACAGCAACAAGCATTGGCATAGCCAATAGGTCTCGCCTTTGGGACCTTATAAGTGCTCTGCCATGCAACAGTTGTTGTTGCACCAAGGACATTGTGCTGCATAACTAAATACTTAAAAGGTCCCAAAAGCGAGACCTATTGGCTATGCCAATGCTTGTTTCAATTGGGTCATATGGGTGTGGATAGGGCGTGTGTGTGTTTTAGTGTCTGCTGGGTTATTGTGTTTTGTATTCTGGTTGTTTGAGAAGGGGAGATATGTGGTATCTGTGTAGCTATATGGAATTGTTTCATTCTATGGACTGTTTAAATAAACTATGTTGTTACTGGTTAATGTAACATTGTATGTATTGTGTAAGGAAGCCATGTTGTTGTTGAATCGTTGGAGGAATCTCTGTGCATTTTTACATCTGTACGAAAGATGCTCCTGTTAGTTCAATAAGCTACTCTTTCTGGATATCTACATTGTGTTCCTGTGTGCAACTAATTCCTCAAAAGGCTACATTCATATAGTCATCAAAAGTATGTTTCACTGCTGTAACATTATTTGTGAAGTTGTATCAGGACAAACACTTAAAATCCAACTCTGTATAAAAGGCACAATCAGAGGATTCTGAAGATCAACTAAAGCTAAGCAAACACTTCTCTAAAGGTAAAACATGAAGAAAAACAAAATCTCTGTTGCACTAAATGGTCAAATATCACTCTCAGACCTAGAATGATTATCTGCAAGTCCTCAACCACTGGTCAAAGAGAAGCCTCTTTAAGCAGAACTGGTGAACTGGGCCGCAACACTCTAGTGGCACCTGACCGCCCACTCCCTTGAAATAACTGCCATGCAGGCTTCAATTTCTGGGCATTTACCTTCATCTTTCTAGATGGTGCCCTGAAGTCTAGAGAGTGCTATAAAAACAGGCAATTTCAGCATGGCCTTATGAGTGGGGTACCAAACACACCAGACTAGGACTACAAAAAGGGACACACTGTAGCACACTCCCTTTGCCAGCAGAATCTTTCCCTTTGCAGCTGAACGTCTCAGCACAAGGATGACTTTCAGCAGACTTTCAGACTAGATCAAACGGTTCGATTATAAATGTACGGCCAGAAAAAGCTGAACATAGACAGGGAGGCACAGCTTTCCTAGTCAATAAAGACCCATGTTGCTACACTGTGATTGTCATTCTAACTTTAAGCAGGTCACTGATTATAATAAAAAAAGAAAAACGTTCCAGTAGTTTACTCTATAGTCAAATCAATTCAACACTTTGGAACCATAGCAATTATACAAGAAGAGACCCAACCAAGGTTAACATGAATAGAATCCTCACTGTTTGGCTTTGGTTCTTCTATGTGCATTAGGATTCGTTTTTCTTTGATTCCTTTTTTTTTTTTAATCCAACCCTCAAATAACAGCTGCCTGAGCGACATCTACCTCAGCCTTTTTTGGCCGTATACAATAACATATCGTCTAGACTTGCCTCAAACAATGAAAAAGACGATGCATTACTATTGTTTGTCTTATTTCAAGATTGATCTTACTAATACAAGACATTTAGCTGCGCAATCTCCGAGAAGCAAATATATTCCATAATATAACGTGTTTTAGTGAAGCATGTGTTCACCCCATAGGGAATCTGGGAGCTGAAAAACAGGTGCCGATACCCAACTCAATGATACTTATTTAATTAACCTGCAACCCCAGGCTTCTGGAGTGGACGTATTAGACCAGCGAGTCACCAGACAAAGCTCTGTACAGCTTTCATCAACTGTTTTCTAGGTGGATGCACGGGGACTGGTAGAGGAGGCATTTTTATGTAGTGAGTCTATTAAGGACTTACATGGAGTTGATAAGCTACAAGGAACAAATAAAGAAGAGGTCCAAATTACTAGTCAAAGAGCATTTAAACATGCCCTTAACAACCTATTGCTACTAAGGTGCAATTGCGACTTACTAGCCACCCAACGCTTTTTGTATACTTCAGTTTGACAGGTATGTCCAGACATGAGTTGTGTGCTCACTGTGCCACTGGAAACCAGATACACCCAACTAAAAAGCTCCAGTGAGGGTGAAACTGGTCTTGAGTTTCTTCTATGCCGGTTCAGGGAGGGCCTGACCGTTTGGGCTGGATTGTTCCTACTTGAGCAGGGTTTAAATAGGTTTCTAGTGGCTGCATCCAAATTGAGGTGACATGGTGTGCAAAATAAGATAGACTGGGATGTGGTCTAGAGTAAGTACCAGTAGCTAGGATTAATTAAAGTATTCCACCCTTCAAATATTTGTATATTTTATTAACCTCATAGATAGTCACATCTTTATTCTGTTTGCGGCTTATGATATGCACACATGACATAAGGGAAGCGGGATAGGCGCATCAAGATTTTGATATGCCTCAACTAAGCTTCATCTCAAGAAGTCAAAATGTATTAGCATAGTTACTTAAAACCATTGCATAAGAAATATTAAGCATTACAATTCTTACTCAGTGATAAAATATTGTGTGGGGAGGAAGAAGTCATTTAAAATATATAATTTAAGTTATTAGAATATATCTTGGTATAAAATTGTGCGGCATTGGAGGGATAGCCCTTGGGGGTAGCTCCCCCTTGTGGCAATGATTAATTTAATGTTAAGATACAGTGAGGCCATGCATACAAAGTAACATGCTGCTTGAAATTAAGATGTGTCTGTAGAGTGCTTTGAGTTGTTTTGGATCGGAAACCTCTACCTCAGCAATCTGACATCTTTTTAGCCACCAGTGTCAGGAATTGTACTAGTCAGCAGTACAGCCGCGGAAACTCTAGTGCAAAGCAGGCCAGTACGGCCTTTCTCTGAGCCTGTATCCCCCTTTGATTAAAATTAACGTTTAAGAGCTGCTGCTGTTCCTTTGAGAGTTCCTTGCAAGTGCATACGAGGTGCAGCAGATCTTCTGTGGATGTGCCACATAAGCAGCAAGCAGTTCCTGCACGGTCCCTTTGCCAGTACTGAAGGTGTTGAGCGCATTGTAGTAACTCCAGTCGATGTTTCAGGAATTGGTCTTTAAGGGTATTTTTAGCAGCTTAGGCTGAAGTATTTTTGGAGGTGCCAGTGCGCCGCTATAAATGCTCAATGTCATCCAGTCATGTGCCCTATTTGCTAATGCAGCTTTGTCTTAAACCAGCGAGAGTCTTTACTGAATTGCACACTAGCTCTTTTAATGAAGTACTGCTGATAGTTGATTTACTGAGCTGTAGCTGTAGGAGCCCTGTGATGTGCAGGCACTCACGTAGGTAAGTCATGGCTGGTGAGGAGTCTCTCTGTTGCAGATCTAACCATAGGTAATGATTGAGGGTTTCTGGAGGAGCCTTCCGGATTTTGTCCCAGTTGATAATTAAGGCTCATTGCCTTGCCATGGTCTGCCTTTGTAGTCCAAACTCCAGCCCGATTTGTGCTGGCGAGGTGTGATTTGGCAGACTGAAGAGGATTCTACACTCTTATTACGTTGCTGTCCAGCGTCTTAGCTTCGCTTCCCCTCTGTAGTGGACTGTCGTAAGCCATAGTTGGAATAGGTTTGGCTTGTATTACTCTAACTAAGGGAAGTAGCATTGGACCTTTCAATTTTGACCTAAGGATCCTTAATGTGACTGCCAAAGTGAGGCCTTTTCTTTTGATTGAATCTCTCTGGGCACAAAGTGACCTACCTGGTCTATGATCACCCCTGGGTATTTGTATTCCATGCTTCGTCGCGTGTTTTGCCCCAGCTTCAGGTCAGTGGTTTCTTGTAGTTTTTGCCAATCGTCATGGTCCTTGTTTTATCAGGATTGAGGTTTAGGTCATTTGCTTCAGAATATTCTTTTATTGTGATGAGAAGGTGCTGTGGGCCGACCTGTGTGTGGCTGACCAAGACTGTATCGTCCACATACAGAAAGCTTGACAGTGCTAGGGCTTCTAGTCGAGGGGCATGGGAATTATAGGCATTCAATGACAGTACCAAGTCTGCCAAGAAGACTTTGAATAGGGTCGGGCCAAAACACATCTCTACTGGAGTCCCTTGCTCGTCGGTATGTGTCGATAAAAATGAGCTGCCACCGGGCTTTACCTGTATGAAAGGTGATTAAAAGATTCAGCAGTCTGTGGAATCCCTCAATGTGCCAATTTACTCCAGTCTGTCACGATTCACCTGATCGAAGGCGGCCTTGTAGTCAATAAAGCATAGATGTAACAACATTTTTTTATGCTTTTGCTTTGTTAATTAGCAGTGATATAGCCAAGATGTTTGTTGCTGTGCCGGCTGACTTTGAGAACCATGTCTGATTGAGAGGTATGACTGATCTCTCATTGGCACACGACAACAGTTACTATGATAATGTTCCTGCAAAGTATTTTGCCTTATTGTCCTTGAGAACGACTAGACAATAGTTTTTAGTCAGGGACTTGTTGCCGTTTTTAAAAATCAGAGATATTATTGAGCCCCTCCAGGAAGATGGAATTGTAGCAATCTGCCTTATTTTGGAAAAGAGAGGCTTTAATGCTTTAGTTCTGCATTCTGTTTGAATAATGCCAGGAGCCCCCTCCCTCATACATTTGCCAATTTGCCTTCTAATTGTTGTGATGTTGAGTGCTGGAGATGGTAGGAGTGTTGTGCTCACTTCTGTTGGAGGAATAGTCGCCATCTACTTGGACGGTGGGGAGGTTTCCAACTGAATGTTTTTTTTGTTCTGGCCCGGTAGTGTGCGGGGTGCCGTCTTGATGGAAGGGGTCCCCCAAGTATCTTATCTATTCTTCAGAAATGCGGGAGGCAACGCCCCCCTATCAGGCGCGAGTGAGACTGTTGATCCTTCTCCAAAATTTAGTGCAAACTTTGTGCCCAGACCTCTTCTTCTCATCGTCTGCTGGCAGACCATTTCAATCTCTTTAGATGTAATTTTTGCTGCTGCAGTAGTGTCCGAGAGGCCTCGTCAGTTGGGTTGTGGCGAAAAGACCTTCGCGTGCGATTGATCATTCATTTTGCATTCTTGATTTGAACCCATTGTGTTTTTGGGATGCGCCCCATCCTGTTGTTGTTTTGGTGCACTTTTGGTTTTAGTGGAACAGCAAAAGTCTCTGCCATGTTGGTGGTGAAGGACTCCCATCTCTCTATATCACTTGTTCTAGACAATGCCTCCAAGAGAGATGTGGAGGATTGCGAAAGATGCCAAATTGTTGCCTGTGCAAATCTGATCTTCTTGTAGCCGATTGTAGAGATTGACTCAGGCGCAGTCCGTGACCATTCCAAGATGGACATAGTTTTTTTTTTTTTTTTTTTAGAGCTCTTGGCATCAGTGGTCGCTATCGCCTTTGCCCCCCAATTTGAATTAAATTACATGTTTGAACAGGGAAAGAGACAAAAGTGTAATCTATTTTCCGGCTTGTAGTTGAAGAGTAGTAGGTGGTTGCGAAAAGGTTGTCGTCGGCGAACTTCCCAATGGTGGCTCTTAGCTTAAGGCGCTCAAGGTACTCCAATAAGCACCAGCCTGTTCTGGTTAGGCAACCTGGTTTGCAGATGGGTTGCCCTCTGATAGTAGATGTGCAGGATACCCAGGTTTTTAAAAGGGGGTTATGTTTCTCCCTCAGTTCCCAAAAAGACGGAGCTTTCCACAAGACTTTCAGTGCAGTTTTCAATGTTCCCTAAATAGTCTTTAGGAGTTCTCCTCAGTGGGGTTTTGCAGCAGATAAATTCTATTGACTTCAAGTCTGTTGAGGATAGATCTGTCCAAGATGGAATATTTGCCAGCAGCCAGACTACATTTCCTCATTTCAGGACGTGGTGCAATCCTCTGGATTTATATTCTGTACTGAAGAGAAGGAGGTTAGTGTCCCCCTGTGAATTTGCCGCCGCAAGGGCCTGGTTTGTCAGAGTTTCAGAAAAGCAACAGGCGGAGTATTGGTAATCAGACAGTGCTTGGGTCCTTACCCCTGCCCTTCTTTCTCTGCCCTATTGGTCAACGTCATTGAATCCCCCTTGGGTCAGCCGAGCTGTGCCTCCCCAAGGCAGAGTGCCACATCCATGCCCATCAGGCAGAGATCAGGCTGCCTCATCGGACATTCTCTGGCTTGTCAGTGGTTTGGTGAGTGTGGTATGAACTGTAATGTTTTCTGGATGGTTATCCCTCTTGGTTGCGCGGTCTAAACCCTTCTGACAGTCGCCATTAACTGGTGCTACCTGGGGGGCCATGTTGGTTGGATGTGGTGTTAGGCTGGAAGCTTGTAGGTAATGGGCTGTTCCGGCACCTGCTCTAGAGGTGCTTGGTTCCATGGATGCTCTATTTTTGGTTCTTTGCTGTCGCGTTTGAGCCCTTCCTCGACAGTCCCCGAGGTGGCTTTGCATGGAGTTCCTGTGATGGACGGATGGCTCATGGTCATTACAGATTCCGGTGGTTGTTCAGCTTTATCAATGGATGTGGTCGCAGTTATCCTATAATGGGGGGGGGGGGAAATGTATGTCTGGTTTAAGACAGGCTTCCTATTTCAGCATTTCCTCCATTAGGCACTTCTTTGCCTTGCATTTGTTTTTGGATCTGGGGAATCTGGTCCCGTCCAGGAATTTGGAGAAGACTCATTGTCTGGTTGGGTCGTAGCAGTCTTTAGGCACACTTCATGACTGAACAAATTCCACTACAGATTTATTAGAGGTTTGGTGCAGGTCGTTAAGAGGGTGGGTTCCCGCGCACTTTTGCTCTGTGAGGGGAGGCTGCTCCCTAGGAGGTCGACTGTTGGCACTCAAATTTCTGTTTTTGATATCCTTACATAAGTTGCCCAGCACTGCAGGAAGAGATGCTAGTTTGTACACTAATGAACTGCACCCGTAGCTGGGTTTTTCCATCATAAGGTCTGTTCTGGCAGTTTGGAGAAGTAAGCTCATATCTCCTAACTTCCCATTGAAGCCTGGTATAAAGACTGCCAGAGTGTTAAAAAGGATAAACTGCATGTTCAGTTAGTCTGATTGGTATTGTAGAACCTCCAATAAGAGTTGTACTGTTTATTAACAAATTGCCCAAGCGCTTTCGGTGCTAAGTTTTCTCCCCCGCCGGTGATCCTGAAGCCCCTGGCCTATTTTTCGACTGCTAGAGGGTTGCTACACATGGATGTATCCTGGGCATCCTGTGTGTAGGCTGCTAACATATCGTCCCATTCTTGTGTGCCAAGATGTGAGAGTTGCCACGGAGCTTCTGGTTGATGTCTTTAAGCTCCCTCCTGCGAAAGCAGAAACAGAGGAGACAAGTGACTTGACTGGTCAGTTTGAAGAGAGTGAAGTTGTTTGGACGATCTGGGGCTTTAGGTTTTTAAAGGGATTTTGGCCCTGGTCTGGAGACGTTGGGTTGTCCAACTGCGTTATAGTTAGGGGCTAATTTGTTTTGCAGTTCTTCCTCCTGATGCTGGTGTCTTTTCTAGACCACAAATTAGGTGGTTCTATGTTCCAATTTTGGGCCCGCTGAGGGGGGGCGGGCAGAGACTAGCTCCGGATCATGCTCATAAGCTGTGTTGACCTCCGCGGAATCAACTGGAGTGTGTGCCCAGTTTGCTGCAGTGTAGGCACAGTATGGTCTGGTGGTCCTAGGGCCATGGCAGGGATCTGTTTGGTCCCTCATCCTAGTTTGGCTGATTTTGCCTGAGTACTGTCTTCTTCCCTGTGACTTGCACTTTCGAGTGGTTGAGAGGGTGATTGCAAGCCCGGAGCCCCAGTGACACTAGAAAAAAGCAGATCCTGTGTCATTCAAGAAGCATAATTTAGTATATATTTTTGGTTGGAAGAGAGTGGTGCAGCATTTTTGGCGTTGAATTTTCTCTCTTCTGCAGTGCCACTTAGTAGATCTCCTTTGTAGGAGTAGATTTCTTTGAGGGCAAGATCTGGTTGGAGATCGGATAGAATTTGCGCAGAAAGTTGAGTTAGCTGCAGCCCCTTTTGTGCTTTTCCCCCCTTCGTCTTTGACAAACAACCCCCATTCCGGCCAAACCACATAATTCAATCTGTGGTTGAAGATGTGGTTTACTGGCCGATCCTTATGATTCCATCTGTGGCTTTGGGCTTGTGAGTATAGCCTTCCAGAAGATTTGCCTTACATTGGACAGCGCCACCGCTCCCCGCTTGTCAGTGTTAGCCTATGGTTCCAGGCTGACACTTACTGCTGACTCTAGCCCGTCATGCCAGAAGAATGGGCTTGTCACCCCACAACTGTGTCCGTCCCTTACATGCTCGCTCCGTTCATTCAAACCGGTGCAGTAAGGACCAGGCAGATGCAGCTGTCCCGCTGCTTCTCCAGCTCTCTTCGGGCTTTGGCATGTGATGTCACACGTGCTGCAGAGCACAGTCAAGTCGAACAGCAAGACAATTACCATGGGATGCTTCTGCATGTGAAAGCTTATGTTTATTCACTTCAATCGACTGCAACTGTCAACCTGAAGGGGCACAAATTCCTGGGACTGATACAAAGACCCAAGACACTTTATCCCCGAAGTTGAAAGATGTAAATGCCCTGAACATCACTACAATACACAATCAAGAATCTCTAACCTAAAAAAAGCCACAACTTAACCGCCTTAAAAAAGTGCATACACTAAAACCATTTACTATCTCAAACATAATTTACAGCTCTCTCCTAAAAAGAGAAATTTATACGCAAAACAGTATCAAGCTGCACTCATACGGTACTCTGCCACACAGAAGGACATACATTTTTGGACCACTGTATCCATCAATGGCATTTTCTATATAAATAAGTAAAAACTGGGTTTTCCCCTTGGTTTTCTAAACACACAATTTCACATCCCTAAATCTCATTTCATATCAGTCAACCAACAGATATGGAAAGTAAGCAAGCAATAAAGCCCAAACAATAAGCTCATGTGCCAATAACTACTGAATGTTAAATAGAAGCTTTGTAGGAATTGCCAGAGAAATAGGTGTACTCCTATTTCAGAAATCTTCAGCCTCATCTGAAACCAGTACTGGACTCAACATCAATCTATTCAGGAAAACGTAGGCATGGAACTTTCCAGCAGAACTTTTAGTTGGTTCGTTGATATGTACCAGTCTTTTAATCTGAAAAACTTAAATAGGTCATTGATAGCAGGCATTGCACACTGCATCAAAGAAAATTAGTCTGGCTGGCATGTTTTGTCTCATGTACCGCAACCAAGTTGTGATAGTGCATCATAAACCAGCTCACAAATAATACCCTAGCTCTAGGTCATATTTTATGGAAACTTGATGGACAATGCAATCATTCCCCGCCCTAAGGAGTCGGTTTAGTTAAGAGGCTTAGAGTACTAAGCATCAGTAGCCCAACCTATTTACGTGTGACGCATCCCTACATTAGGTTATTATGAGCTTACTGAAAAGCAGCATCACTGCTGCCCTGAGAAAATGTGGCCTAACAAAACTAGGCAAATAACTAAAGAATAAAAAGAATGTGCAATGTAATCCGGTGCTCCTAGCCCTCTAATGTCTTTGGGCCCAGTTCGCTGCGAGCCTTTAACTTTACCGAATGTGTCATATGCTTTAAGAATTACGTCAGGCTACCAAAAGCAACACAGCAGAAAGATCAAAATACTGCTGCCACCACAAGCCATCCATCAAACTGATTTTAAATATATAATCAAATGTACATAAGAAGGAAAAGTTGCTTCATGCTTAGTGCAGACAAGGCATGGGACAGTCATTAGTACATCACAAATATTTACTAATAATTCTGTGAGAATACTTGCAACCAGTAAAGGACAGTAAAAGCTGCAGTCTAAATCATCTTAACTTCTATCTGAGGGGACAACATTGGGCCAGTAGAGAAACATTTTGCACTGAATAGACCTGCAGAAAACCATTTAGCGAGCATTCTCAAAGCCAACAGGTTTGGATAGTCAAGTTAGTGTGATGCTATTTTATCTTTTTGCAGTGTGCCACAAACTTAAATAAACTGTTTAAAAGTGGCAACCTATATGTGGAATAAATATACAGTAATTCAAAGATACATTAACAATCACAAAAAACTGCAGGCTGGCGATATATCCTTCGAACGGATATAATAAATAAAAAAACATTTGTACTTTTTTTTAAAGTTTATGACGCATCAAAAAATGATGCGGGCGCCTTTTTTTTTTTAATAACTAATGCAAAACTAGAATGAACAAAAAAAAAAAAAAAAAAAAGAAGAAGGTCATGAATACTTTCTGGATAAAATGCATCAATGAAAATGTATTTAATGTGCGATAACTCTGTAGTTTTTGAGATGTAAAACAGTCCATGATGCATTACAATACGAGCACCCTAAAGGAGGCGGAATGATGCACCAAATAGCCCAACGCATGAGATTAGGAAGCAATGCTCCTCTTGCGGGAGCCAAAGTCCGCTTTATGTATATTTATGCATGTTTCAAAATATTGCTGGTAATATGTAATGAGAAATGAGCTGTAAACCCAGACCAAAGAAATGGCATACCAGAGCCATTTAGGGGATATGACTGGAAGTGGCTTAAACTTCCAGTCTTGGTAATCAAGGCTTTTTAACTTAAGCCAACCTGAGAAGCGTATCGCCCAAACAAAACTAGATTTTGAATAGAAACAAAAAAGATAACCATTTTCGTTAACTAAGAAAAACAAACATTTCCAATGCAATAGGTCTCGCATTTATGATTTTGTGTTTTTAAAACAGATAAATAAAAGGCATTGTCATTTGCAATGCCAATAGCTTAAACTCTCGCAAATCCGAGACCTATTGCATTGCAAATGCGCTTGAAGCCAGTGGTATAAATATTAAAAATAAAGCGTTAGGAGAAAACGTGTCCTGCCTGCAACAGCCGCAGGGAAAAGCTATTTGAGAAAATAGTGCTCTGAGGCTGTAATTAAAGCCTACCGAGTAACAACACACGTAACAGGAGGGTGTCCTCATGGGATGTTACAAAATGACACAAGGAGGTACTAAGGAGGGACTATGCTAAGCACAGATGTTTGGCTTACGTGTTTTTAAGGACAGACCATTAATTACACTGGCCACGCCCCTTTGAGAGAACCCCCCCCCCCCCCCCGAGTATTATATCCCACTTAAAGCCATGCTGGTATTAGAAATTTAAAGGCATGTGCTGCTTTTGGGCGGACATGTAGCACTGTAGACATATAGAGAGTAAACAATAGAAAATACCAAAATAGCATACACACGCAACATCACACACTAAAAACATAGCTGGGCAAAACAGTCCAAACACAACCCAACACTGAACAAGCCAGCATCGCTTTGTAATACTGCAGCACAAAAACCCAGAAGCACACATCACAACCACAACAAAGTAACACGCATCGAAAATATTCCAGCGTTCTTGTCGCACCATCCTCCAGAAACCTGCCTTCATAGTAGGTGGTAAAAGGTGTTAGCCCCAAGTGCTTCCTAAGTTTACCAAACAGGACATGAAACGCCACCAGTCAAAGATGGTTTGTGGTCCTGCCCTAGTCTTTATCGATACCCAGCACTGGTTTGAGCGGCTGACCCCCCACCATTGAACAGCATCTAGGTTATGCATCCTTGATGGATTTCTTTGCTGATATGTGCAAGCTGCGCCTCCCTTCCAGAGCTGGTGCGTTAAACAGGTCACGCGGCGCCCGGGGAGGCTCGGCCTGCGGGGGAGAGAGGGTGCGCACCTTGGGTGGGCACATCTGTGCTCGGCGCTATGGGAGCTGCAGCCGGCTGCCGTTCGTAGGCTGCGAAGCAGTTTTATTGACCGCTTCCCTTGATTCTTGGGTGTGCAAGCACTTGAGTGAGATCCTCGGGAGCCTGAAGCACTCTTAGGAAGAAAATTAATTGGTTTTGACAAACCACATCAGTCCCTTGGGTGCGAACGAGCCTAGTCTTTACTGAAACCAGGCAGAAAATCAAACGACTGGTGTTCGTGCCGCCTGCAGCATGGATGGCAAACACAGTTACATGCAGCGGCAGGCAGGTAGGCGGGCACACACCCCGAAGACGGTTGCACAGCCGTGCACGACACAACAGTCACACATTGAGACATGCTCACTCCGAATCCGAGAAAGCCGACAAGCGCCTGGATATATAGCTCAATGCGTTCTTAAGATGATAAATATACTCAGAGCCTGTCTGTACGTGCATCGAGAAAAGGGACAGATGTCGCTTTGATTGTCAAAAATTCTGTATAGCGCTTTAAACACCATTGCGAAGCGCCAAAGTGCATTATCAGATGTGCAACACATGACAACTTCGTAATTGAAGTGCATGCTTGAAATAGTGTTGTACTTGCAATGCGGCCAAAGTGGGAAGTGTTCCTGAAATGGGACAGATCCATCTGACGACACGCTGCTTGGTACAGAACTTCACAAAAATGTTTTAACCTGGTTGTGTCACAGCAACGCCGTGAGCAAAAGACGCCGTGCACATCTCCTGTCCGGGCAGGCACGGCAAACAGGAGACAGGGAGGGAACAAGCATGCCTCCCTTCCAATCAAAAGCATGCATTTTTTACACGCACCAATAAGAAGCATGGGTGGAGCTTCCACAGCAAAACCGACGACAATAGTCTCGCAAGCAAACAGCGCATGCGCTGCATCGCTAGGCGAGACCTAAAAATTGTTTTATGAATATAAATGTTCACAGCGAATGAACAGAAGGTCTACTAGTCGGTCAGGATGGCTACGGGGTGTCACAGACACCATATTTATTTGTCTAGTTGTGGGCAACCATATTTAGAAATACTGGACGCTATAGGGAGATTTTTCTAAAAAAGTGCTTTCATTAACACTGTGGGAACTTTTGATTAAAAAATGCGAATTTGACTTTATCATATTACCCCCCAAAGCATGGGTGTCATTTCTGAAAAAATACATAAGCATTGTTGCGGACACACTTGGAGTAGCCGCAGTGCACTAGTGGGTGGGGGCCGTTTGCTGGTTGTCAGGCATTTCACAGTGGTTGCAACACCCTAACTGAAGTAGGCTATTCAGATGCTGTTAAGCCAGTGGACCCATGGAACAAAGGTCCACCCACCATTGAAATTCGCTAGTTCCACCACCTCTAAATGTGGTGGAACCTCAAAGGGGGGAATGGGGGGGGGGGGGGGTTGAAGACGGGGTATAGACAGAATCAACGTAGCTCCACAACACCCACCACAAAAAGCTTTAAAGCATAGCCTTCAGGTGCGTCACTGCGGTTGCTTTTTTTGTTTTGTTTTATTGCTGTGCCAACTCAATGAGTCACAAAACATAAACAACAATTATAGACGTATTAGGCACTTTCGACTAGCAAGAAGTTCAGAGAATAGTGCTATCTAATAATCTTTCAGCGGTTGCAATACATTTTCTGTCTGAAATGATTACCTGTACGCGAGCAGAGCTGCAAGTTATAGTAATTAATTTTTGTGACATTCGGTGCTTTTAAAAAAACAGCCACACTAACATGGTTCATTGGCAAAACAAGGGAGAGCAAAGTCAACTCAGAGGTCAGTGCATCACGCACCTATAAAATTATTGGGTATGGTTTCTAACTTTCACTTTAACCTGTTTAAAACACATCGAGAAGAGAGAAAAAGGGGAAAAGACTAATTTTGGTAGGAATTGTGAAGCGATATTGCTCTATCCCAGTGACCTAGTTTGGAAGGTAATGGCAATATACATCAGTCACCTAAATTATCTGACCACAACATGAAGTATAAAGGTTTTTTTGAATTATACTTTTATTTGTTCGAGATTTGTCACACGCTTCTAGTTAATTCATGGCGAGGAGTCAGGCTGCACCTAGCTGTGCAACTATATAATCTGGTCAGACTCCCCCCCCCCCCCCCCCCCACTACTTTCCTCTCGGACCCTACACTTACCACCTGCGGAGTCCCCCAGGGGTCCTCCCTCAGCCCAACAGTCTTAAACGTCTACATGGCTCTGCTCGCCCCCTCAGAACCTACGGACTCAACATTGTGTCATACGCAGACGACATCCAACTCATCCTCTCCCTATCCAATGAACCCAACACCACCAGACAACTTTCAAGAAGGCATGGAAGCCGTTGCCAAATGGATAAAAAACAGCTGCCTACAACTAAAACACCAACAAAACGAAAGTACTCATCATAGGCCCAAACCCCGACGCCTGGTGGCCCCCCCGCCCTCGGAAGCCCGCCGACCCCCACGGACCACGCACACAACCTGGGAATCATCCTGGACTCAGAGCTCAAAATGGACCGCCAGATCAACTCTGTCTCGTCCTCCTGCTTCCACACCCTCCGCAAGACCTTCAAATCGATCCCGCTCAAACACAGAAAGACCGTCACTCATGCCCTGGTCACCAACAGGCTTGACTGCGACAACACACTATGCCGGAATAAACAAAAACCTCACCTGCAAGCTACAGAACATCCAAAACGCCGCCGTAAGTCTGGTCCTCAACTTGCCAAGACACTGCCACATCTCCCAGCACCAGCTCACACTCCACTGGCTCCCCATCGAAGCTAAAGTCACCTTTAAGATGGTAACCCACGTTCACAAGGCCCTCCACGACACCGGACCAGCATACCTGAACAGCCGACTCAAATTCCACGCACCCCAAAGGACCCTACGATCAGCCCAGCTCTCCTACGCCGTGGTCCCCCGCACCAGAAAGACCAGATCGGGAGGCCGCTACTTCTCCTTCTGCGTGGCCAGAGACGGGGAACGACCTTCCGCTTCACCTCAGACAGACAATATCGCTCCCCATCTTCGCAAGAAACACTCTTCGACAGACCCCCTCCTTGATGGACTGGAACCTGCGAACCCCCCCCACCCAGCGCCTTGAGACCCTTACGGGTGAGTAGTTGCACTTAAACACCTGATTGATTGAGTCAAAACACGGTATGAAATTTGGAATACATACGTTCCAGTCAGACCCGAGATGTCCCGTTACTTCAAACCATCTGACATTATAGTAAATTCTGCCATTTAAGCTTCTTAGCATTCTAGATTAGGCCTTTTACTTTTTTGAGTTTGACAGCTGCTTTTGCGTCTCTAGGGTGAAACTCATTATAAAAGTATGTATGAGAAATTTAACAGGGCTGGCTATTTAAAGTTAATCACTTGGCGTTTGCCAGGGTAAAAACATTGCAGCACACCTTGAGAAAGAAAAACAGTGATTTGTTTACCTGAAATAAATGGACAGGAATATTTAAAACAGAGGAGCAGCCTCTAATCTAATATAAAACGGGACACTTCACCAAACCAACCTGACTGATAATCTGGGTTCATAACACAAGCAAATTCAGTACAGAACTAAATTAAGCTCCAAAGACCCCTGCAACATTATACAATGGAACGGATTTTTTACAGCAGCCCTGCCCTGCTCTGATCAGGAGGAACGGTCAATATGCAGATTAGAGGGTGCTCTTACAAGTACCCGTGCTAATGACTTGCTCGGTAGTCCCATCTACAAAGCAATAATCAAGGGAAGGCATAATTCTGAGTGGAGCTCAGCCTTACCCACATCCTAACGCTTGTATTAATAAAACAAGATTTCTGTTCGAATAAGACCATCAAAACATGTCCCGTCAACCATTTCTCACCCAAACCCTAAATCAACCTCACATTCCTTCGTTATACCCTGCTACTCACCTACTATTACTCAAGTTGTAGAATTTTTCAGACTTGTTCATCACGACTGGACTTCAATATATGCATTTCAAGTTTCTGCAACCCTGACTACCACGTGTAATGTCATACAACTGAGAGACTGTAGCTACATTTTCCACACACAGTTTGCATTCTTTTAATCAAGTGATGCCTGAAAAAATAATGTAAAAACCAAACGAAATGATGGACGGAGTGTTGAACATTGCAAGCACTCACCCCCAGTCAACTGATCTGGGTTTAATCCATCACCGTTCTTTAGCCCACTCTGCCACCCCAGTTCAGACATGGCCATATGCAACTCAGTCTGACCCTGTGCCTCATGGGAACAGTCCAGCCCGAACTGCCAAGCCATGTCTTCCCTGGACCGGAAACAAGCTTCCTAGGACCGGTTTCTGGCATTTCAGCCGTCTTCAGCCAGGCTTGCTTGAATCCAGTGGCAAAGTGAGCAAGGGACTCACGTCTGAGCATACCCTGCCATACCCTGAAAAAATAATGTGGTGCATATCGAGTTAGACAACACTCCATGACGTTTAGTTTTTGGTTGAAACAAGCCAAATTCAACTGATCAGGGAAGGGCACACAAGTTATTTAAAGCTCGCTTATGAAAGCCAGGGTCTTTCCACTTGACAGAAATTGCAATTGTTTAAAACAGAAATACAACATAGCCAACGTGTTCAGCCTCACAATCAAGACTCCTTCAAGACTTATGAAAGTGTATATACAATTCATGTGAACCGTTTCCTTGTGTAATATACACACTATAATATATATATATATACACACACACACACACAGTAGAAGGCCAACAAGGCTCACCTGTGTGATCTACTGGCTCGTGACAATGTTTTTGTCAGTGCTATACTTCATGGAAGCGTATGTGTCTGTGTCATGACGTCAAGAAGATGCACCATTCAGAAAACGAGCATGCATCATACATGCACACACCTACTGAATGACGTATTTTCTTTACTGGTCCGGGATGACAAATGCCACTTGGATATTTAAAAAAAAAATTAAAAAAAATCACTTGTGCCCACCAATTACAAATAAATATATATATATATGTTTTTTTAAATCAAGAGAGGTGGAATAAACATCAAAGGAGAGGATGAAGAGAGCAGGTTGGGGAGAGGATATGGCAAGATTTAGGGTAAATTATTGCAAAGAAAAAAAAGGAAAACATAGGGGAGGTAGAGCATCGAAAGGAAAAGCAGTATGTGAGGGAAAGGCAAAGTGGAAGGAGAGAGCAACAATGAGCATGGGGGCGTGCAGTTGGCTGGGAGGAGGAGCAAACACAGAATAAACCTAGAACATGTGCACACTCAAGGAATTCTGAAAGACGAAGAAAAGAGCAGTTCCCTAAATGTGAGCAGAGGAAGGACACAATGAAGACAAAGAAACATAAGGCCCATAAAGAGGCTATCCTTCAGGGTAGGAACATACAAGAAGATGAAGGCAAGCCATTGATTAAGAGGCAAGCAAATGAGAGTGGCAATAAAGCCAACAAATGGCAAGAAGCAGTGGGCTCTAAGCCATCTGTAAGTTTCCGGTACGGTCCACAAGAATCTGTGGTCTACTAACAGCTAGAGGCTATCTGGTAGGCGACACCTAAAAATGTGAAAAAGGATGGTACATAATACTAGAAAAGTTAGGCTATTTTACGTGCAAGGGAAGCCTTACATCAGAATTATAGACATCTCTGATCAACCAGACAACACTAGTTGTGACATGGCCATGTAATGTAACACATAGAAGACAGGAAAAAAGACAATGTTAACGTTAATTGCATTCAACATGTTGTAGCCTTGAAGAAGTCCTGATAATTGGTTGGACAAAATGTGACTCGGCTGTATTCTCTATGTGAAGTGATAAACTGGCTGTTAAGTGAAAAGAATCCCAGCGTTGCTTGCCCAGAAATGAAGAAAGCACTGCCTCAATAATGTACTCTATGATCTGGCTTACGTGGCTTAAAGCAGTATTAGTGGTACTTACAAAGTGCTGTGCTGCCTTGCAATTATTCAGATAGCTTTTAGTCTGTTATTTTATTTTTCTGTGAACACTATCCGTTTTTCGCTGACTTTAGGTGCGTCTTGCTAAGAAGGTAATAAGTGATAATACCCAAAGTCTCATTTAGTTTCTGAGCAACGAATAAAATAACTGCACATTTATTTATACTATTTAGTTAAAAAAGTTATTTAATCACGGAAATGAGGTATAACAGCATATAATATGGAAATACTATGAAGATTAAAACTAGGTTGGTGTAAAATGTTCTGTAGATAAATGCCAAAAAAGTGATAAATATGTGCACAAGTTATTTTGTTCTGTGTCGTGAAACTAGAAAATAAACTGTGCAACCACAAGCTGTAACACAATTAGAGCATTACTCCCGAGTCCGCATTCCGTGCTAAAAGAGGACATTAGGGTCAAGATTTCACCTCTCACCCCAGTCTTTCATTCTGCTACAAAACAAATTGAGTACAGCTGATGGTTCACTTCGTCAAACATCCCAATTGTTAATTGTGGTACTAGTGGAGAACATAACATACTTTGAAAGAAGAATTCTAGCAAGATGTGCTACCTTGAAATTGTAGCTCTGTATTGGAGCACTTGATGTCACAGTCACTATATATAGAAACACGTAATGCGGGGGAACTGTGTTTATGGCCCCGGTCCTAACCAGTCTGTCAGATGCTGTCAATCGGTCAGGGCTTCGAGCTCCGCTGTGCACTTGACACCGAGGGCCACAGGTTTACGAGTATTTATTAATTTCTATTTCAATGTACCCGTATTTGTTTTGTGAATAAAAATAGCATGCAAAACTGGATTATTTACTAATTAATTTAATGTACAAATATACCCGTGCGCATCGATGCCTGAAGGGTTTCGGTCGTAAGAAACTATATCAGCATTGTAGTAAAGCACATACATGCACATCAGCCGTTAAAAGCTTTATTGCGAAAGCTCGCTATTTATTTAAACTCGCCTTCCTAATATTCTGCATAGGTACCGGCCTCACACATTAGTACGGTCTATTTCTGTCTTTTGTCCCTATTTAAACTTCCACACAGACGGAACTTGATGGTTTTTTGTCTGCACGTTCAGAACAAAATAATTGGAAGCCTTATATATTGCCAACGACGTGCTCAAAAATTGAAATTCAATTATTTAACTTCGAATATTCTCTTGTTTGACTTCAAGTGTCAGCAATGAGCACCTCGACAACAACTGCAATTTTTTGGAAAAAAGTAAAAATACCACTACGCAACTGGATTTCAATATATTAGTTTTTAAAGCCATCGTCTACCAAGTGATGTCGCATTTTTATTATGCCATTCGTTTCTTTTTCATTGCAGATTAGTGCACAACACAGGTTTGAGCACTTGGCTAGATCACCAATTACGGATGCATGCCTAAATAAATAGAAACATAAACAAAGTACAAAAGGCAATCCAAGTTACGGTTTTCAACCTTCCTCGGATGACACGGTTGAAGAACGTGAACGACTCCAGACAAGCAATATAACTACCTTGGACTGGACGTGTGTGTGTCTGACCACGACTTGAACTTTTTAGAGCGTGTGGCTGTAAACAGAGCTATTTAACAACCACCCTCCTTCTGAACTCGTGGTCATTCCTTTGACAAACCCATCGCATAACTGCAATCACGAGATGTGAACTAAATTTTCATATTGGAGGGTCGTTTAAAAAAAAAACAAGTAAACATCAGAACGAAAGCGGTCTGTTGCATTGTTACATAGCTAAGAGTGTCGATGCAACATTCTCGTTCTATAGAATGTGTAGTTTTGAAGGGCTGGCCAGTTGGCTGGGGACCTCTTTGTTGTATTTTACTAAATAAATGCCCTTACTAACTTTTCATACCTTGTCTGCTTGGAGATTGTTCACGGTCACTATTAAATAAGTTTTGAAGCAATGTAAGACCTATTTGATCGCGGTTAACTTATGGGTATTGAGTGTCAAGTGACTATTACATTATTTATGCCAAGCAACCTTGTGGTAGGTTTCAACGGCCTCACTGTACATTTATATAGGTTCTGAATTTCAAACACATGATTCACTGGGTAGGAAATCATCGCAATAAAAACTTACGATTAAATTGAAAAAATACGAATGTGTAGTCTAAAGTAATGACATTAATTGTAATGCTTCTATTACTGGTGGAAACCACCAACAGGCTGCATCGCAGTAGATGTATCAGGTGGCACGCTTCTCGGGAAGACTTGACACTTGTTCTGTTTTTGAGACAGCTTTCCAATATGACAAAACAAGATGCCATCAAAGTTGAACAGAGGAGATCTCAAGGCATCCAACCGGGTTGAGTGCTGTCTGGCGGCATTTCCAAACGTTGCTAGAACGCCGATTAACGTGTCTACAGGGAGGATATTGCCATGACTTCAGATGATACACAATCCAGAGATAGCGGCCTATCAGGAGCAGGTGCCCGTGTGAGTAAACACAAGTGCCTTGTATGCGCGCCACCTTTGTTATGTCAGTGATGTAGTGGCAGCAGGCTCCGGGCCCGCCTGCTGCCCTAAAGTATGCCCCCGCCCAACAGGGAGGCCTGGTGTATTTCCATGTAAGAAATGGGCGCGCTCTCACCTCCCCCCGCCCGGTGCCTTTACCCCCTTTCCCGTCTGGCCGAACAGTGCCCCCTCTTTCTCTTCCAAAGGGAAAGGCATGGGTACAACTAGCGCTTCCATGCCAGCAGACCCTCTCCCGCTGTCCAACGGCCGCCGCCCCCTCCCTTACCTTCATTCGCCAGGTCCGCCATTTTACTCCCTTCGGGATTCCCACAAAGCACCGCGATCACCCGCTTGCTAAGCCAGTACTGAGAAGCCGCCGAGGCCGCCGGCGGCGCGTGCGCACTGCGCTCAGGGCCCCCTTTACCCCGCTGGAGACGTTAGGACGGATCTTGCGCGAGTCAGTTTTCCCTGGGTTCTCTTCGCGCCAGTAAATTCAGTGGCCATGTTGGAGGGACAGTCACGTTCCTGTTATTACATAGTTCAGCGCTTGAGTGCGCAATAAAGTATAATACTTTAAAACAGAAACTGGCTGTCTAATGTTGTAGCAAATGATCTACATCATCGTTTCAAAGTTAACAGTAAATGTACAACAATGTATTGTAAAATAAGCTGTTGGATTTTTACATCACAATATAACAATGACCACGTATTCGGTACACATAAATTTAAAATTACATTTTTATAGTTCCGTTTATTATTTCCCATGCCGGTCCTTTTACTTCCAGTAGCAAAGTTTCCCTGTTCAATATGGCGGAAGAGCAACAATTGCTTTACATAAGGCTAAGGGAATTTGTGCCTTGCCGTCTTTTCTCCATCTAGGAAACAAAAGCTATCTATGTGTTTGTGTTAAAGGAACTGCTTTAATTGGAGATTTGAAAGGGGCTGCAGCTGTACATTTTTGAGTAAAATTCCACCACTTCTAGCATTTGAGTAGAAAACGTGACATTTTGGGATTTGTTGATGTGCTGTTTACTACACTTGCCAACATTTTAGAAGAGGAAAGTGGAACATTTCAAAAATATAAACAGGAGAATTTATTTCCCCCATTAACTTCTATTGAAATAGAGGGAATTTCAGGCGGGAGAAAACCAAAATAAATAACGTTTTGGCTTCAGAAAGCGCGAGTCGCCCTCCTGAATCGGGTCTATTGGCATGTATGTGTTAACGTTGCAAGCGGGGGGGGGGGGGGGGCGGGCTCCTCCATTAGGGCAGAGGAGCATCGCCCCACTGCTTTCTCGCAGTGCGAGAAGCAGAAACATAAAATTGTGTGGGGCCGACCAAACCAGTCATGCGCGCTCTACATTTTCTCTAATTAGGCTGCAGCCTACATAGAGAAAATGGCCTTCCTACAGGCGCCCGGATGGGCACTGTCCGCACCAATCAAAACGCTGCCATTGCAGAGTTGTGATTGGCTTAGAGGAGGGAGGCTGCCTTGGCTTGTTTCTGTTCCAGCAGCGGAACCCGGCCAGGAGCAGAGGTGGCGCAGGACCTGGTAATGTAAGTTTTATTTATTTTTTGTTAAATTCGGTGTGTCCCCCCGCGCAAACACCGGCGCGAACCTGCCACCTGCCTCCCCACCCGCAAGTCATGCACGCCACGACTGGTGGCAAGTATTGTCTCAGAAATCAAAGCAACTCTCCAACATGCTATTCCCACATCTCACCACACCTCAACACACTCCACTGACTCCCAGTCCAGTAAAAATGCAAATTCAAGCTGATCACGCACGCCTACAAAGCTCTCCACAAAATCGGACCAGCATATCTCAAACACCACCTCAACTTCTACCAACCAGCCAAACACCTTTGGTCGGGCTTCAGACTACCGCATACACCCTTCGTATCAAGAAGACGAGAAGCAGGGGACAATTCATTCTCACAGAACGCAGCCAAAGCCTGGAGCGGCACCCTGAACCACCTCAGAACTGCCCCTCCCTCATGGACTATCAAAAGAAGCTAGGCACCTGGCTCTTCCAGAAAAAACAGGCATGATTCCATCCGTCCAACTTTTTCTGGCCCTCGCCCTACCCAACGCTTGGATATCCTCATAGGTGATTTGCTGCGCTTTACAAATCCACATAACATAACATTGGTTAAAAAAGCAAATAGTGGCAGAAAATTAAATGTGTGTATATACAATCCATCAATTGCTACTAAGTTCTTACTGTGTTTATATGTGACATTTCCATGTTTATCAGCTACATCATGGCACACATTTTAATGCATCCTGTGTGACATGTTATGGTTGCCACCTTTGTTTGCTGGCCTCCATAGAAAAACACTGGCCAGGTTGGTAAAAACCTGACAAACTTTGTGTAACAACACTTTAAATCAATTAGAGTCAAAAGAAAGATCTTCCAGGAGTCATTCTGAAGTAATTCAATTACTTTAGCTGGTTTATTCCTGCAATTATCTGGTCAAGGCATCCCAAACTATCCTGAAGTATGCCTATTGACAGTCCTGGCAAGTTTCACTGGTCCATGCATTATGTGCATCTCCAGTCTAGATTTTTTATTTGCAATCTGGGGCTTGTTGTCTTGTTTATTCAATTGTAAAACAGCGCTATACATCTCAGAATACAAAGGAAAACACTGGACTGGAGCTAGAGGGACCAGATTTAGGAAACAGAAATCCGTGACATTTGCCAAAAATGGAAGAAGGACTGCAATTTTACATCATTCCAGGGGTACTAAATGACCGAGTTCATTAACACAGAAACACTGACAAAGACATACTAAGGAAATATAATGCATTTGTTACGCTCAGCATTTTACCTGTTAATTAAAATGCTGTCTGATAGGAGTTGCTAACTTGTCTTGCTTTGAAACACATAAAAATGTGCACTCCGCTGCTTTCTGTCACCCGCTCCAGAAAACTGGGACATGATACAAATTTGGTCAAATCTGCAAGGACAGCAGACAAAAAAAATAAATGACTGCCCCGTCAAAGCCAGGGCGCCTTGTTACCCTAACTGGAGCAGCACATCACACATGGACCTGGGAGCTAAGTATATGGTGAAATATATACATGAGATGACTCCAGAGTCATCACAATAACAACTTCTACTTAACCCCTTCGCCGCGGCAGGAATTCCGCCGCGGCGCTGGGGGGGTTTGGGGGCAGTTGCGGTGGCGCTGTGCTCGTGACGGAACCACTCCGTCACGAGTCACGGGTGAGCTGTGCTCATGACGGAGTGGTTCCGTCACGTCTCCGCCCACTGCGCTAATCGCCCGCACAGGCGGGGAATTAGCGCCGCGTGGGCGGAGCGGCCGCCAACGGCAGCAGCATGATGGAACCACTCCGTCATGAGCACAGCGCACCCGTGGCTCATGACGGAGTGGTTCCGTCATGAGCGGGGAAGGGGTTAACTAATTATACTTACATCCTTGAAAAATGTGTGATTATAGTTAACTACTATCGGATTACTACATGACAACTAAGGGATGAGAGCAGATTAATTCACAATGACTCCATGACAACTAGGGGATGAGATCAGATGACTTTACAACAACTGGAGGATGTGAGCAGATTACTTTTTGTTGACTTCATGACTACTTCAGGCTGAGATTGTTTACTTCACAATGACTTCTTGACTACTTCTGGATGTAATTTTTGTCATGTCTTGTAGTTAGTAAGTGCCTTGGGGGTCCTGTTCTGTTTTCCTTCTTACCTTTTTCCTTTGGCGGGTACTTTTTCTCTGCACTTTTGGCGACTGGCGACGCTTTTCCTTTATTTCTGTCTTGGGGGCATGTGTTGCACAGCTACGGTGGAGTTCCTGAGAGCAGCCGGCGAGTATTTAGGCGACCCGCGCACCCGTTCCTTCTCGCTTGGTTTCTTTCCCAGTTCTTGCCCTGGAAGGACTTCGCCTCCAGCATTTTACGGCAACACGCTACTTTCTACATTTTGCTCTTTTTCGGATACGTTGGCGAAATTCATGGACTACGCTTTTCCGCATCGGATCTTCTTCCAATAGTAGCTTGGGATTCACCCTTTCTTGTATCTTGGACTTGTGCGCTTAGCAGGGCTATTGTTCCCTCTACTGCTTTTTGGAGATTGGATTTCCTGAGAATTAGTAAAATATTGTACCTGATTCGCCTCATTATGCTTTGTTTTGGTTCTTTTTACAGAGCACTGTGAATTTTCTTTCAATAACAAGGGATCCCTTTGTTGAGAGTGCAGGAAGTGCGTTTTTTTGCCTAATAGGCTTTTTTATCCGCAATTAACCAAGGAGGATAATCAAGTAGGTTGTGGATACGAATTACTGCTAAACTCTTCTGGGACTAAGAACTTTGTTTGTTTTCTATTTCCTACTATGGACTGAGCTTCATACATTGAGGGGTAAGCAAAATGAAAGACAATGCAACTGTACATATAATCGAATGTCTGGTGCTGTGCAAAAGGTTTTCTTTTCCTACCCTGTTATTGATTCTATACCTTTTGTTTTCCTTTTTCTAAGACGCCCATGCCTTTCTTGGGCCCTACCATTCTCCAGAGAGAGGAGCATAGGAGTGGATGTCCACCCATACCTTTTTCCCCTTGTTTACCTACCTTCCCCCGTTGCGTTTTCCTACTCATGTTTTTTATCTTTGGGCATGAGTGGATAAGGCACAGGGAGAGGAACGGGACATTCTTCGTTCCTGCAGTACATGGTTTTCAGGTGAGTGGGGGCGGGACAATTTTACTACCTCACTGTGACTCTGTGAGCGCTTCTGAATAGGTGTTACTTCTCCAACGTAATTCCATGATGACTGCTTCAACCAATGTCATTTTTAGTGATTATTAGCTTTCCCACTCACGGTCGTTCTAGTAGATTTCAACAGCACTAGAATGTACTGTGTACTGTTAAGCAAAAACATAGAGGTCCTCAATTAGTGAATGTCAGAACCTGCCCAACATAATGCTAATACTATAATTTTAGGAATTGGCACTGCAACTACTAACTCTGATTAGTATATATTTAAAATTAAATGGGGAATAACATACAGAGATCACATTTTCATACATCATTCCCAATTTGAAGAGGTTCACAGTAGCTTTCAGTGATGCATAGTTGCATAATTTCTCTCTAAATTGAAACAATCTCGTTAAATGCACAGAAATTCACTTGTCACATAAGGAATATGATTTTGTGCATTTAGAAGAATGTATTAATGATCACCATAGAGAACTATCATCGTGAATTTAGCCCACTGATCTCACTCTTCTTGAGCGTGCATTCTTTTAGTTACTGTTGGCAGTGTCTGCGTAATGAAAGTAAAAGCAACATTTAAAATAGAGGAGCACTGTGAGTAGGGTGTTGATAAATATTCAAAGTGAACTTCAAAGGACTTCTGAGCATTCATGGCAACAGACCCGATTCAGTCGGGAGACTCCCGATTTCTAAGTTACAAAAATGGTTTGATTTTAGCTGTCTCCCGAATACAATTCTATGTCAGGACCGAAGGCAAGGATTATGCATTGCTTTCTTCACTATTCATTAAGAGCATGTTCAAAGATAAAGTTGGATATTGTGCTGCATAACTAAATACTTATAAGGACCCAAAGGCGAGGTCTATTGGCTATGCCAATGCTTGTTTCTCTTGCGTGCACAGAGATTGCCCTCTTGATTTGTTAAGTACTGACTGAATTGAGGCTGCTGACATACATCAAACCGGTTGGGGTTCTGCCTGAAAACTGTGTCAGCTGGTGCAAAAAGTATTTGTAATAAAATGCATGTAATAGATGCTTGCAGTTAAAAACAGCATAAGGAATCTGACCACGCCTTTGTGACCGTGTTTATGCCAATTATCAGTCAGCGGGGTCCATAAATCTATGGAGGCGACAGGAAGCTGGAAAAGCTCCTTCCAGTCACTTGTGTTCACCGTGAAAATTCACTTCTGAGCAGCGAGAACATTAAGTAAATGCAACACGAAATGTAGCGTGCCGATCTGTCTTGGAAAGGTTACAGCGCGTTTAGGAGTCTGGAATGCTCCTCAAAGCAGTAAGGATTAGAAAGTGCAGAAGTTGGCGTTGTTGAGTGATTTCCCATGCTGGAGTACGCGCCAAGCCCAGTGCAAAGCTGGAGCCTGGCATCTGGCCCATTAATGTCTTTGGTGGGGGTCTGAGTGCCGTTTGCGCACGGTGTCACTTTGGTAACACATAATTAAACACATAATTAAAATGTGTTTTATTGCACGATCTAAACAGCCATTAAACTAATCCTGCCGAATTAGGAAGTGACCTTTCAAGCGCTGGAAAACAAACGATATGCCTATGATGAACAATGCGCGCCTCGCGCTGAAAGTTTAAAAACAAGTATTGGCCTCGCGGCTCACTGGGAACATCAAAGCGGCCGAAAGGGGAGAAAAGAGGGGTGAGTGCAAGCCGAGGTGACAAGAAGGGCTGGGCGAGAAGGGAGGGGTGAATGCCAGCGACAGAGGAGCCTGATCAAAGCTGGCGAAAAGGGAGGGGGGAGAATGGAGGAGGGAGTGTGAGCAGCAGCTGTGCACGTGCACGCCATTGTGCACTCAAGCTTCAGGCCTGCAAAATCATGTGGGTAGCACTTTGAAAACCCGTATACTAAATGCTCACCGAGCAGCGCTTGTGCGCTGGCTCAGCGAGACCTAAAAACACATCAATGAACTACAACTCCCATGAACACTAGGAGTAACCATGGCCACCAACAGTACAATCATATAACACTCAAATAGTCCATATAATAAAGGCGGTGTCGTAGTCCTTCCTCTTTCTTCACTGCTGCCTCGTCAGTTAAGTCCCTTCATTCCTTCTTCCTGACTGAGGGGGTTAGATTCAGGGCTTATCCATTTGCGATTGTACTGTGTGGAATTTGAGGCTTCTCTTTGTTTACTGGGTCATGCTCTGCGAGTGCTCCATTTCCAGTGGCTTCTCCACTCCACAACTGCGCGGCAGGCTTTTTGGCCCGAGCGCGTCAGTTTCTTGCTCCCGCACAGGTGCCCTATGTGGCGCTCTTTCATGCTTGTAACGCGCTTCTGACGCTCCACAGAGCAGCTTGCTGAGCTCCTGTGGTCGCGTCGTGCTTGGGGAAATTGAGCGGCCGCCCGCTCGTGCCTACTTTCCCCCCAACCCTCACTTGACACCGTGCTGCGGTAAGTGCTACGGGCATAGCCCATTAACATATTTGAATTTCCCTTGCTTCCTGCTACCGGCAGCCTAGGGATTTTACTTTTTGAGAAAATACTGTGGCAGGTCTGAACAGGAACTTGGAGCACCAGCGAGGGGGCTGCCCACTAAAATAAAGGGTGTATTTTTCAAGTGCTCCTGCCCTCCTATAAGATGCAGTCCCAGCGGGACCACGATTATGCACTCTCTCATTCCTTCCTGCAGGGGTGAACAAGCTCTTTTCAAGGGTAATTTCCCAGGCGCTGCCCCCCCTGCAGAAGAGTGTTGACAAAGTGTCTGCCCAGGTCTTCAAGGGCACAGGGATAGTGGGAGACGGGATGGGGCTGGGCCTAGTGGGGTAACCCAGATTCACCCACGTAAGGCTAATAAGTGTGACGCAGGGTACCTTGAAGGCTTTAGCTGGCTAGCTGAAGTCTTTCACAAGAGTGCGCAAACGCTCAAAGAGGCACCCTACCAGGAGGAAGACGTGCCCAGGGTTACCTGCGATGAGGTTGCCACAGATTTCGACCCCGAAGAGTGGTTACCCAACATGGGGGAGGGTGATTTTGAGGAAGAAGAGACTAACTCTGATGAGACACAAGATTTGGGCAGGTTTTGGCGCCCGCAATCATCCAAATTCGATCCTTGTGATAGGGACGGTGCCCCTTCCGACATGTTTGACCCCGAGGGTATTTTTAGGCCGCGTTCTGCAGAGTGGGTCCCTGACCGGAAGGTGGCCGAGTATGTGGGCAACAAAATTAGACAGCCGCTAAGCTAGGAGGTGAGGGCCCGCCTCAGGTCAGAATGCCCCCAACTATCACTAGGCCAACAAGGTCACAGCTACCCCCGAGATAGACCCTAAGCTGAGCACGTTCTTCAGTATACATGAGGGACTGCAAGAAGGGGATCGATAGATCACGGAGGGCCTGCCAGGACAAGCTCTTGGATGTGGTGGGACCGCTAACCAAAATCATAGAGCTTGCAGAGCGGTCCAGGGAGTCAGGTCAGCCCCTTCCCATGGAAGACATGGCGGGGTTAGCGCAGAGGACGGTATGCCTTCTGGGCAACGCCAACTGCACCCGCACCGCAGAATGGCGTCGCTCCCTACTTCTTAAGATAACCCAAAGTTGGGGGAGTTCTCGTCCTCAGAGGCAGGTCCCGTAGCCCGGGGCTCCCTCTTCAGCGACCTCTTTGTCAAGGAGCTAGGGAAGTTTGTGTCGATGTTCTCAGCTCTTGACAAGGCCCAGGCGTCGATGAAAAAAATCTTTCCCGGAAAGGTTTTTGGCGGGCCGGAAGAGGCAGGGGTCGCTCTTCCAGCCGCCAATCCTATCAAGACCCTAACAGAGTCCAGGCATGATGAAACAATGGCTGGAAGGATAGCCGGTTAGGAACCTTCTACCCCTCCTTTGGCGGAAAAGGCTGGAACACACATGGCTGCGGAGGGGCCCACAACAACTCCAATGGATACAGTGGTAAGCACCAGTCTGTTAACACCTCTTCTTTTGGGAGGGAGGATAAACATGTTTTCTCTCAAGTGGGCCGAGATCTCCTCAGACTCTTGGGTTTTGGAGACGGTAAGGGGGTACCACATAGAATTCTATGGAACCCCGGTACAAACAGTCAAACCCAGTCCACTGGTCTTTTTTTCTCAAGACGAATCCCTTATAGATCTGGAGGTCCAGGACCTTCTGACAAAAGGGGCAATTTGCCCCTCAGAGCTGCATCCCAGGGGGTTCCTAAGCAACCTATTTTTAGTGGAAAAGAAGGAGAAGGGCTTCCGCCCCGTCATCATCCTCAAGTCCTTCTACGAGTGGCTGGTTTATCGTCACTTCAAGATGGAGGGGATTCACCTCCTTCGGGATTTATTATCACAGGACGACTGGTTGGCGCATCTCGACCTCAAGGGCGCATACCTGTCGGTCCCCATTCCCCCCCCCCCCACTGCAGGTTCTTCTAATTCGAGTGGAGGGGTCAGATCTTCAAGTTCTGGACCCTCCCATTCGGCCTGTTATCAGCACCCTGGTGCTTTACCAAACTCCTCAGGTCCGTGATGGAGCATCTAAGAACCTCGGGCATCAGGCTGATTATGTATTTGGACGACATCCTGCTGCTGGATCAGTCCTGAGCCCGACTGATAACTCATCTGAATACCACCATATCTCTGCTCCAGAGTTTAGGGTTCACCATCAACCAGCAGAAATCAGACCTGGTCCCGCAGCAGAGCATGCTATTCTTTGGCTTCCGGATCGATTTCAGGGCAGCAACCCTGAATCTTCCAGAGCAGAAGATCGCCAAGATCAAGAAGGAACTGAGGATGGTTCTCAGATGGGACAGAATCTCTACGTCAGCTGGACAGGATTGTTGGTTTGTTATCATCCTCGATACAGGCCAACTTTTTGGAATCGCTGCACTACAGAGCACTGCAGAGATTGAAGACATCCCACCTCCGGAGGGGACTCACTTACTCCGCACTAGTGTCTCTGACACAGGAACCCAGGACGGCGCTCCGGTGGTGGATCGACCACATGGAAGCATGGAACGGACGGGCAATCTTTGGCTCACAACCGGACCTGGTGATAGAATCGGATGCCAGTCGCCTGGGTTGGGGCGCCAGATGCGGATCGATCTCCATGTGAGGCAGATGGACAGAGGAGGAGCTGGCTCTCCATATCAACTGCCTAGAGCTACTGGCGGGATCGTTTGCCATTCGATTCCTTATGAGGGACAGAGTTTCATGCTGTGTACTTCTACGGATGGACAACACGACAGCGGTGCAGTATATCAACCGACTGGGTGGCACCCATTCCAGTGCCCTAGTGGAGCTGGCCAAAGACTGCTGGCACTACTACCTTCACCGTCAGATTTCTGTGACGGCCAAATACCTCCCCGTGGTGCAGAACTCCATAGCAGACTGGAACTCCAGGTACTTTAGAGATGCCAGCGATTGGAGACTCGACCCAAAAGTTTTCTAAGCACTGACAATGCTTTGGGGACCTTGCCAGGTGGACCTGTTTGCTTCCAGATAGAACGCTCATCTACCCCGATACTTCAGCTGTAGACCGGACCCGGGGGCGGAAGAGGTAGACGCATTCCTTCAGGATTGGTCAACGGACCTGGCCTTCGCCTTCCCTCCATTCCTCTTTATCCAGCAGGTGGCAGCACAGACCCGGCGCCAGAGGGCCTCGATCATCTTGGTCACTCCGATTTGGCAATCGCAGGCATGGTTCCCCTCTCTCCTGGCGCTGGCTTGGGCCTTCTTGGTACGACTTCCATCGTATGAGGAGATCCTGGTGGACCCTCTCGACCAATCCCACCCTCTGTTTCTCCAGGGGTATCTCCATCTCATGGCATGGAGGATTTCAGGTGATGCTGGCAAGACGTCAGACTTTCGCAGGGGACTGGATTCCTTATCCAGGGACCATCAAAAGGTATAGATTGGCTTGGAGGAGATGGGTACATTGGTGTGTGGAGAGACACCTGGATCCCGTGGGCGCCAACGTTACAGATATAGTGAACTTCCTGGTGGAACTTTTTCAGGAAGTAATGGCTTATTGTACCATCAACTCCTTCAGATCAGCTATTTCAGCGGGTCATATCCCGGTGAATAATGTTCCAGTGGGGTAGAACCCCTGAGTGAGTAAGCTACTCAAAGGCATCAGGATTTCTTGTCCCCCGAAACCTCGCTACTCGGGTGTCTCGGACATCAACCTAGTCCTACGCCTGTTGTCTTCTTGGCAGGACAATCAGTATCTGTCCAGGAAGGAAATATCGGCAAAGTTGGCTATGCTGCTCTGCCTCATCTCCTGCAAGAGATCTTCAGATGTGAGGGCCTTAGATCTATCTGCTAGAATTTTCACTCCTGAGGGGGTCACATTCAACATCTTAAGGAGAACGAAGAAGAGTACCAGGTCAGTATCCTATCCAGCCTTTCCCGAGTCTCCTAAGTTGTGTGTGGTCAGATACCTGAAGGCTTATAAGGACATGACATTGGAGGTACAGCCTCCAGGGGAACGGCAACTTCTAATTGCCATTAATAAACCCTTCAAGGCCGTGTCACCCCCGAACATTGCCAGGTGGGTGAGTTGGATCATGGCAGAGGCTGGCCTCGATACTAATGAGTTTGGGGCACATTCCACTGGAGGGGCTATCACTTCCAAGGCGGTCCAGGTAGGGGGCAGATTGAGGATATTATGAATGCGGCAGATTGGTCATCTGACTCCACTTTCAAAAAGTTTTATTTCAAACTAATCCATGATGCAGCCGCTCTGGTGGTAAGTAAGCTTTAAAAACGCATAATCCTTGCCTCTGGTCCCGACAGAATGAAAAATTTCCTAGTTAACATAAAGGAATGTTTCTATTCTATTAAGGACGCGGAGGCGAGGATTATCCCCCAGGGCATACTCTACCTATGTCTCTCTCCCTAGGAGGACTTTTGCTATAACCATCATGGATTCTGAGGATAACAGGACGGGATCATGTGTTTGTCAGGAAAGTACTGAATTTATGTATCTACTATGGTTCATTGGGAAAGTTGTATTGACATTGTTTGTTAGACCATCAGTTCCTGTATGGTACATCAATATCTATATGAGATTAGGATATTCCTTGGATTCAGTTGATGTTTATTCCAGGTCCAATTATATTCCTGGTGTGCAATTCCTTGTTTCCTGAATGTTGCATACAATGGTGAGAACCGTTTAAGGGAGAGTCTTTAACATTTTACCCATATCTTCTTAGTTTCGGAGTCTAAAACGGAATAGGGTCCAGTGGGCTTAACTTCCTTCAGTGAAGAAGAAGGACTACGACACCGCCTTTATTATATGGACTATCGGACTGTTATATGATTGGACTGTTGATGGCCATGGGTACTCCTAGTGTTCATGGGAGTTGTAGTTCATTGATGTGTTTTTTTTAACTTTATCTTTGAATGTGCTGTTAAAAAAGAGTGAAGAAAGCAATGCATATTCCTCGCCTCCATGTCCTTAATAGAATTGAAACTTTCCTTCATGTTAACTAGGACACTTTTCATTGTCTCTGTTTCAATGTTAGTCAATGTGGAAAAATAAATCCCCCTGTTTTTTTCACTATTTCCCTCTTTTCTGCTTCGAAATGTTGGCATATATGTCTGAGTGGTGTGAGTGAGTGGTTTACTCAATGCGAGAGGAAGACAGCTGTGAGTTTTATTGTGAATGGTTTTGCTTGGTAATGGGTTTGCAAGATTATGGTGTTCTGTGGAGAATGGTATAGTAAAGTATGTGGAAATGAGTCAGTGTTGTTGTGAGTGACAAGTGTGAGTGAGGTAAAGAGGATGGTGGCAAGTTTGAGGGATTTGAGTGACTGCGGGTGAACAGTCAGATTAAAATGATGTGAATATCTGAGTTGATATCAGTGGGTCGCTGTGTCAGTGGGTGTCAGAGGCTGGTGTTAGTAGGTGGTGTTGAGTTGTTATGAGTGGTGTTCAAAGTAACTGTGCGATGTAGTGAGGGAGTAAAAATACATGGTTGATGGTATGGAGTGTCAGCAGCCAAGGAAATGGTTGTGTTTGGCTGTTGGGAGTGAATAGCGTTGCGTGGTAATGGTGAATAAAAGGTGTGAAGTAAGTAGCATCAGTGGTTGTCAGTGAGCTGAGGATGTACCAAATATCTCTTGACAAGTGTTCGTCAGAGTGGTTTAATAAGTTATCCTGTGAGTGTTGAGTAATTTGGAATGCAAGAGTGGCAGGTATGTTGATTAAATAGCTTTAGGTGAATGGGTATTTTAAGTGGGTGTGGGCAAGTGAAGTGGGTGACAGATTGTGGGACTGTGAGAAATTATAATGTTACATCTGAAGCTATTTTTGAGGCATACAGTGAACAGTATTCTAAATCATAGCTGGTAAATGGTATAGTTCTTGATGTGATCTTTGAGTAAGAATGGTTTTGAGTGCAAGTGGATGATGAACTGGGCACCTATAAGGCAGGACAATATTCATGTGGAAAATGTATGTGGACAACAGATTCTGAATGCGGAGACCAGATATAAACAAGTGTTACATTGTGTGGAATAAAAAATAATAGGACAGAAGAGTGTGTAAGTGGCATTTTAAGTCTGAATACATAGAATATACAGAGTTGAGTATTGTTTATGGATTTTAGAGCAGTACAGCACCGAATAGTCTAATGGATATGGAATCTGAAATGTGTTGTACGGAACAGATTTGGAAAGGAGATGTGGAGAATGCTTGTAGAGAGTGCAGGGCCTAGTATTGTGAGAATGGATATGGGAAGATTATGTGAAGAGCAGATCTGGGGTAGCAGCTGGAAAGGAGTTCCCAGGAAGGAAATAGGGGTGCTTTTGCAAGCTGTAGATGAGCAGAGATGGGTTGTTAGTGGATATTTAGTGGGAATGGGAAGCTCATATCAAGGTAGAAAAGTGGATGTAGATGATGTATTTAAAGGGTAGTAAGTGCATACAGAGGAGCGGTAGATGGTGGCTAACAATTGGACTGTGTTAGCTTTGGGTGTTATGGGGTGAGTGGTATACATGGTGGAGACATGATATAGACCCCGGAGAGAGAATGAAGGGGCTGACAGTCAGTCAGTATGATACTTAGCAGATTTAAAGATCAGGAGTCAATGTAGTTCACAGAGAGCAGAAGTAGTGTGGAGAAAGTGGCTCAAGCAGATTTACGGGGTGGAGAGAAAATATGGAACTTGGAGAGTGTACGCAGGGGGCTTAGATTGGATGTATGTGGCGATCAACAGATGTTGAGGTCCGATATGGAGGGTGGACAATGAATGAAGACAAGCCCAAGTTCTGGGTGGAAAACACGTGACAGAGTAGATCGAATATCGAAAACGAAGAGCGAATGTACCTATGTATATGGTATTTCTAGAGCGCAACCTAGCCAAAAGGGAGCGGAGCATTGTACAGGGTCAAAGGTAGGCATAAAGTCAACCACTGATTGGAGAAGTAGCTGGGTTATGGGCTGCATTGTGATGCAGTGTTTTGTTTTAAAGAGATGAGTATTAAACTCTTTCTTAAATTGGAGCAGTATTGGGGCACTTCTGGTGAAAATGGGCTTGTTATTCCAGATCCAAGATGCATAGATGATATAGGTCTTTGTTGTATTGTTGTAAATTGGTAGCTACCAGTATAGTTGCCTATGCAACAACATTCTAATTCAGTTCTGGAATGTTACATATGTACATGGCAGTTTCAGACTGTATCATTTCTTGAAGATGTGTATCATTAATGAAAGAAATTTCATAACGACCCTTTGTCAAACATGATTTATTGGAGGACGCAACAGCCTGTCATCTTGTTTCCGCTTTTTTCCTCTTCTTAATCTGCGCTCTGAAGGAGTCCTGGATGCAAGAGTGCCAAAAAGGGATGGTGAGCTTTTCTGCAAGATAAGCTGGTGTGCTAGTTGCAATGGCTTTATAAATGATGCCGCTGGTTTTGAAGATGCTGTGGCAGGCAAGGGGAACTAATGGAATTCCATCATGCTGGGGGTTTGTGATCATATTTCTTCACCCCCTGGATGACACATGCTGTAGAGAATAGGATTCCCCTAATGTGTGCTGGTGTGGAGTCGAGGAGTTCATGGAGTAGGCTTTACCACCATCCAGATGCAATTGTATGAGTGCTTGAACAGCAGTCCTCATTTCACTATCTGGAAGGAATGGCCTGACTTCCTTTAGAAGAGAGATCTGTTACCAAGCCATCTTTGTGTTTTTGGCAATGTGTTCCTGGAGGGTCAGGTTGGTGACCAGGGTGAATGCAAGTGACTTGAGATTTGGTAAGGGTTTGAAGTCATCAACGTTCATGTCATTTGTTCTGTATCTTGTTTGTTGTTCTTGTCAAACACTAGAATTCTCTGTTGGTTGGGCTGAGCTTCAGGTAGGTGCTGGACATCCAGGTCTCAATGGTGTACAAGCAGTGTTTGATGAATAGGAGACTCTCAAGTAGAGTTGTGTATCATGAACATATTGCTGAATCTTGATGCTTTTATCTGTGAAGAGAGCACCAAGTGGCTCAATGTAATGGTCGAAAATGACAGGAGACACTACGAACCCAGGGGGATGCCCCCGGTGACATGGATCTTATATGACATGGAGATGCCCATAAAGACAGACTGGAGTAAGTTAGAAAGTTGGAGAATAACTTGTGAAGGACATTACTGGTGAGTCCCATTTGAGGCTCAAGGGTGCATAAGAGGGTGAATTGGTCTAATGTGTCAAAGGCAGTCAAGAGGTCCAGAAAAATCAGGTGGCAGGGGTAATTTTCATTTGTGGTCAAGAGGGTATTGTTTACAATATGCAAGGTAATTGTCTGCTGCAGTGTGAGCTGAAGCCAGACTGGAAGGCGTGCAGGAGATGGTTAGCACTGATTTGATTTTGGAGTTGAACATAGACTGCTTTGTCAATGGTCTTGCTGATAAATGATACATGAGCGAGTGATGGGCTGGTAGATGGTGATGTCATCTGGGCCTACTGTTGGTTTCTTTAGTAGCAGTAGGTTTTTGCCTGTCTTGGTTGCTTCTGGAAAGACACCACGAGTGGGGGACGCATTGACAATGTAAGTGCAGTCCTTAATTTGAGCCGGTGGTTGCCGGTGTTGCCACTTGCATTCATTTATGGGGACTAGTTCTTATTTTTCCTCCTCAGACATTTACCAAGAGCAAAAGAGGGAAAACCACACAAAGTGGAAGAAGGAGGAAGAGAAAGATGGAAAAATTATCATGAAAGAGGAAAGCAAAATCCTGTAAGAGTGAAATAACGGGGCAGGGAGTGTCTGGTAGTGTATAAAAGACGCATGAGGTGATTCAAGACTACACAGCCTTGACATTTGGCATGCCAATGTTTAAAATTACAGGCAGCCGGCTTCTGAATGGAGATTTGGGCAAATAGGGGTAAGGAAGCATACTCAGAAAATAATAAGAAATCATCTTCATTTGAAGTGGTTTTGTGGGAGGTTAAGTATGTCAGCGAAATCTGGGAGAGATAGGGCATTGAAGAATAGCCATTGTGAGGTTCTATGAGACAGGGTGGGTGTAGGAGACGGGACAGGCTTGGTATTATCGAAATACAGCATTTGTTCACCGAAGACGAGATTAATAGCATTGCACTTTTCTGTTGAGTGAGGAATTGCAGGAGGTTTTGATGCAGCGCTTGTTTTTCTTGAACAACGTTCTGCTTCTGATAGTGTTATTAAGGTACTATGCATTTGCTGATGTGATGAGCTGTCCAAGTGTTGCATGGAGGCATTTCAGTATCAAGAATTCCTCGGTGGTTCTGTTTTTCTTCCCTTTTCTATCCTGTTTGCAGAGGAATCGTTTGTTGTCAGTAAGAGCTTTAGAATACCAGGGTACTGAAGGCTTTGGCTTGTTCTTGCATGTTGTAATTGGTGGGTTTATGTTCAGATAGCTTTCCCAAAAAATTATACAGTTATTTAGAACCGTGTTGACCTCAGACTTGGAGTTAATAGGAGTTAAAGTATGAGATTGTCCATGGGGAAGTGTTTGAAGGATCTGAAGGTTTGGTCCCCTCGTTTGGGTTCATCTTGTTTTGCTGAGCAGGGAGATGGGGATGGCAAAGTGGCTTTTGCTGTCCCTGGGTATGGGTGGTATGGGTGGTTTGCAGTGGATTGTAGGTGATGCTGAGAAGACAAGGTCAAGAATGTAGGTTTTGGAGTGTGTTGATTGTCAGGCAGCTGCTAAAAGGCTAGAAACAGACTATTGTGTTAACTATTAGGAAATTGTGAAATCTGTCATTCATTTGGGTAAAGGTAGTGAGGATCTGTAGGAGAATCTGAAGCTCTAATTGACTTGAATTAGTTGGAAGGATGACCTTAGGAGATTGTCTGTGTGCACAGAAATATTGAAAAATTGAGTCTAGATCAATGAGGCATCAATACTAGTTCCTCAGGGTGTTTGGTGTAAGAAGATATGTAAATAGCAACACAAACTGACTCCCTCTCAGGCAATGCTGAGAATACAATTTAAAGAAGACATTAGGTAAATTAATTTCTTATTGCAGTGGAAATATCCTCCACTAAAGACAGCGAGGTGGCGAAGGAAAGAGGGATGACAGATTTAGTAAGGAATGTAACGAGAAGAATAAATATATTTTGAGGAAAATATTGAACCGGCGTAAATGAAAAACATAAAAAGGTTTGTTGTAGCCTCTCTCACTTGGGGATGATCATTTAAGATAAAGGTTGATTTTAGTTATTGTTCCAGGAAATTTAAGGTCAAACTGTTATTTCCATAGCAAGATGAGATTATGCATTGGGGCAACTATTTTGGGTTCAATGAATTATATCTGAAAAGCTTTTTTTTTACCACTGATTTTAATAAAACATTGGATTTATTGATTCAGTTGGCTGTCTTTGGTGTTAACACTTTTAACTTCTGTGAATCTAAAATACATTTATATAATGGTGGGGCTTCCTTAATCATTAAACAGCTGCTTACAACTAGGAGATATGATTTATCCAGAGAATACTGAAAAACATATGATATTAGAATGTGTTCAACTTGTGAATGTAAACAAAATAGGCACACATCTTCAACATCTTAGGGGTTATGTTGATATCAGCAGCAAAGGTGCACACTCTTGATATTTCAGCTTCCTATTACTCCAGTGTTAGACATGGTAATTCAAAATCACAAAGATACAGATCCGCTATGAGGAAGGTAAAAAGTATCAGGGACTGACTCTTTACCATTGCTATTGGTTTTGAATAGTGAACCCATTTTACAATATTTTGTGATAAAGTCTAGTTTGTTTATTAAAGATACAACAGCAATCTTGAACCGCATGTATCAGAATGAGACATCCTTTCTTAAATTAGAGACGTTTGATGTTATTGACCAATATATTTTGACATGGCAAAGGTGTAAGATTCATGGATACAGTGAGACTGATTTACAACAATCATTGTAACAAGTTGCAAAAGTTGTGGGACTTTAATTGCTGCAGAGAACGAAAACTCTTTCAGTGGAACATTATGTAGCATTTGTGATAATATTCCCCCGCTTCTAATACTATTGGCCTATACAGTGAATTCAGGAGAGGCTTGAGGCAATATTACAGAAAGTGCCCTGATGGTGCAATGGGCATTAGAGCCGGCGTTGTGCTCCCCCAGAGCACTTTGTTATTACAGAATCTACAGAAAATGCAGATTCTTGTTTACCCCTTCTGTAATACAGACAGAGCTGGCACACATGTAGCGCCAGCGCTATCGAGAGAGGGCATTCCATCCTTTGCCTGGGGCGTGGCCTCAGGCAAATGAGGGAATCACTTTGCCTCTGCAGCCTTGCCATATTACCGACATGGACGCGGAGGCAAATATGCCTTTAGCAGGCACACTGAAAGTGTGGCATAAAAAGATAGTGAACTGTCAGTGCGCACCCTGAGGGCAGCCCTCTCAAGGGATGAAAGGGGGTCTTATAGCCCCCAGACAGCCCCCTGCAGGTGGGTGAAGTCACTCACTGCACCTGCCTGCAAGGGGATCTCTAATTCCCTTTTGAAAGAGCAGGCAGGTTGCTGCCTGCATAGAGAAATACGGAGCAGCTTTAAAACAGCTGCTCCGTATTTCTCTTGAATGCGCTGCCCTGTGGGCAACGCGTGTTCGTGGCTGCCCTGAGGGCAGCATATTCTTCATAATAGAGCGCACCTTCCCTGTTTGCACCTGGTTCACCTGCTTAAAGGTGCGCAGTGGCACAAGCAGGGAAAGTGCGCCCTTCTTGTAATACAGCCCCTTATGTTTATTTGTAAAGTTGCTGCTGTTTTCATACAGATGCATCAAGAATTCAAGAGGCTGTCATGGTGGTTAGTGTTTTGATTCCCAAAGATGCTTTACATTCAAATGCAGAGGAGGAGCACATGCTTTTGTGTAAACTGTGAAACCAGTAAAACCCAATACCAGGAAACATGAACATATAGGAAGAAATATTGACTATTAACATCAAGTGACCCTGTATCACGAGTCCGATAACGAACTGCGGACTTTGTTGCCCTTCGATTCTGACCCAGTTGTTTCACCCTTTGTGCAGGAAGGACAAGAGCCCTTTAAGGTAATCTCTCAGGCGGAATCCCCGGGGGTGTGGCCCACGACGTCATACCCAAGCGGCCTATCGGAGGAGCAGCGGGCGTAAACAAGAGGGCCGTCCTTCTTTCAGGAGATGGAAGCGGGTTTCCCCGGAGCAGGAGAGGTTGTGGAGTGGACAGAGAGGAACAGCGGAGGCAGAATAGCATCAAGAATAAGCGGAGCCAAAGAAGAGACCGAAGCAAGTACCACTGTGGCGTGCAGAGACGACATGCCGGGAGGCCAACAGGACTACGTTTCGCCCAGCCACCCCCCTGGAGGAGGGTGGCTTACTAAGGTACGGGCGACGCTACAGGGGCTTACGGGACACGGGAGGGGGAAGGACGTTGTATAGAGGGAGGAGGGAGGTCACGTCGGGGCTCACTCGGTGCCGGTCAAAGGTGACTTCTCCCCTCCCTCCTCTTCCCTGAGAGAGAAACGCCAGTTTTTCCCTGCGACTCACTCCGGTCTATTTCTTTTGTTGTTTTATCCCCATCCATCCACGCCATTCCATCAACGTTGGGGAGGTGACGTACCGAATATCCAACCCCAAGTCCAGGGGAAGACCTGGTGAAGACGGAACCTTTTCCAACCAGGAGTTCGGACCCCTGAAAGACTACAGACTTTGACTTAATTTTTGTGCCCTTGACAAATTGAATTTTGGAATAAAACAAAACTTGCTGAACTTTATCCCTCTCTCTTACAAACTTTTATTGGTTTGGCCAGCCTCCCTCTGGGAAAGATTCCGGATTGCGACAAAGTGGTGGAGAATGTGGGCATAGCTCCATCGCTACAAGATGGAGAACCTCATCTACCAGTTGAAGGAGAGCCAAACCAAACTAGAATGGGCTATCGAGCAGAGTACCAGTCAAGCAGAAAGGGACCTGACAACATTTACCACCTCCATACAGGCCCAAGTGGACAACCTGGTGAAGCTGGCCGAAGGACAAAACCAACTCCTTCTGGGGCTCGGACAAGGGAGAACTCCTGCACCACCTTGCACGGTTATCCCACTACAAAAGTACGTACCTGGGGAGGATCCCATAGCCTTTTTTCTTAATTTTGAATGGGCCGCTAGGGCCAGCGGGTGGCCCAGCGACAGATGGCCCTTTTACCTGGCTCCCTTACTCACAGCAGAAGCACAGGCAGCATATCAGACCATCAATCGGGATGGAACCGCCGTATACAGGGTGGTGAAGCATTACATCCTGGACCGCCTTGGAGTTGATGACGAGGCCCACCGCCTTAGATTTAGGCAAGAACGTGGAACAGCCGGCGACACTCCCAAGACACTTTTTTATAAGATGAAAGAAGCTGCCGACTGGTGGCTAAAGCCACAAAAAGGCAATATTGATGATGTAATGAACAAAATATACCTAGAACAATATCTGTAAATGCTCCCTTATGGTACTCAAAAGTGGCTACGGCAACACAACAACCTGACCATAGAACAAGCCGTCGAAATGGCCACTTCGTTCATCCGGGCCCAAAGCCGAGGACCTTTCAAAGAACCCGAAAGACCACATAAAGGTCCTCTCCCAACGAAGTCGGAAAGAAGGCTCGCCAAAACGTACCCTGACCCCCCTAAAGCCAAACCCATGAGATATGACCCACCAGTCACCTCCAGCCCTCAGTGCTTCGAATGCGGCGAGTGGGGCCATATAGCTCGGTTCTGTAGAAATAAGAAGGATAAACCAGATGACGAGCCCATGGATGTCAGCTACGCCCCCAGATCTATTCTGTTTGTGCAGGAGATGGGACCTGTGTATTACGTGAGTCTCATTGTAAATAAGCGGGAAATAAAAGCCCTCCTGGATTCTGGGTGTAAGCATTCAGTGGCCCGGGGTGATGTGGTCCTTCGTTCGCAAATCGTAGAAGGGAGAAATGTTGGCATACAGTGTGTGCATGGGGACACCCGGGTCTATCCCAGAGCCCAATTACCAGTAAGCACCAAGGCAGGCACCCACACCACCATTACCGTAGGGGTTCTCCCTGCTCTTCCTGAGCCACTTATTTTAGGGGTAGAAATCCCTCTTTTCCCCTCCTCCTTGCTAGTGCCCTGAAACCTGAGACAGCCTCAAACAATTCACATAATGCTTTACTGACCTCAGAACCATGGGCAATGGACAACATTTTCAGGGCCGCCGAGTTAAATGACGCGTCCCTTAAGCATGCCTGGCAGAGGGCGCAAGAAACAAGGAATGCCCAAAACAAGACCTATCCTTGCTTTCTAGAACAGCACGGGCTTCTGTACCGCATAGCTAAGGAGGGGACCACACCTCAGCTTTTAGTACCAACGACTTTCAGAGACCAGGTCTTATACATCAGCCACTCCCACTTGTAAGCAGGACATATGGGGGCAGAAAAGACCAGTCAGGTCATCCTAGACAACTTCTACTGGCCTGGCATATATCTTCAAATAAGAAAGTATTGCCAGGAGTGTGAAGTGTGTCAGAAGCACAACCCTTACACCCCTCCAAAGGTACTCCTACAACCCCTGCCTATTATTGGACGACCCTTTGAGCGTATAGGGATGGACCTGATAGGACCCCTGCCTAAGTTCAGCAAAGGCCATCAATATGTCCTCATGGTCGTTGACTATGCCACCCGCTATCCTGAAGCATTCCCCCTGAAGACAGCCACTACCACCTCCATATCCCAGAAGTTAATCGAGGTATTCTTAAGGATGGGGTTCCCGAAGGAAATCCTTACGGACCAGGGCACCTCTTTTGTGTCCCGTCTCATGAGGGAGATCTGTAAACAGCTAGATATACGGCACATCAGAACGTCCGTATACCACCCACAAATAGACGGCCTCGTAGAGCGTTATAATGGGAACCTGAAGCTTACATTAAAGAAGCTCCTGTCAGGGGATGGAAGAAACTGGGATCAGCTTCTTCCGTTAGCGCTCTTTGTGATCCGGAGTACTGTGCAGTCAAGCCTGTGTGTGTCTCCCTTTGAACTCTTATTTGGGAGGCGCCCTCGTACCCTCCTTGAAATCACAAAAGAGACGTGGGAAGAACAAGGTGTTGCGGAAGCACACACTCTATTGGACTATGCAAACCAAGTGAAGGTACGACTTCACAAGCTAAGAACCCTGGCCCACGAGCAGTTGGATAAAGCCCAAACGAGACATAAGACACAATACAACAAGGGGACAAAGTGGAGGGAGTTTAAAGAAGGTGATTGGGTTTTAATCCTTCTCCCCTCCTTCTCTCACAAATTACGGAAAGAATGGCAGGGTCCCTATGAGGTCGTGAAGAAGGTCGGGAGGACCACCTACGTGCTCAGCCTCTCCACCAATAAAACCCAAATGTACCACGTGAACCTCCTTAAAAAGTGGTTAGGTCCGCCTCCACCGAAACCCTGTAGTGTTTCTTTCACCACACCTGCAGAAACCACAGTGGGGGATACCATCCTTAGCCCCAAACTCAGTACAAAAGAGAAAGAAGAGTTACGAGCCCTGCTCCTCTCCTTCTCTGAGATCTTTTCCAACCGGCCAGGAAAAACATCTTTAGCAACCCATTCGATACCCACCCTTGAGGGAGTGGTGGTTAAGCAGAAACCCTATCGGGTCCCCGAAGCACGTCGTGCTGGCCTACAAAAAGAGGTGGCTGACATGTTGGCTCTGGGAGTAGTAGTGCCCTCCCAGAGTAACTGGTGTTCGCCAATAGTCCTCGTCCCGAAGCCAGACGGAAGCACCCGCTTCTGCATTGACTTCAGAGCGATAAACCCCATTTCAAAACAAGATGGGTACCCCCTTCCTTGGGTGGATGAGCTGATTGAACTCCTGGGTGAGGCTCGCTACATATCCACCATTGACCTCACCAAAGGCTACTGGCAGATACCTCTCCACCCGAAGGACCAAGAAAAGACGGCTTTCTCTACGCTGGACGGGCACTTTCACTTTACGGCATCTTCACAGAGCTAAAGAAAGCTAACCTTCACATAAATGCAACAAAAATCCTAATTTGCCTTTCAAAAAGTCAAATACCTAGGATTCCTATTAGGGAAGGGGATGATTGAACCCCAGGCGGAAAGGAAGAGCCATCCAAGACACTCCCTTTCCCAGTACCAGAAAAGAGATAAGGGCTTTTTCAGGTTTGGTCGGCTATTATAGACGATTCATTGCTCATTTTTCGCAAACAGCAGCCCCCCTCACTGATTTGCTAAAAAAATCTTCCACAGCTGCTCGAATCAAAAACCCCACAGAACAGGAACTCCAGGCTTTCAGGGCCCTAAAAACAGCACTGACCACGCCTCCTGTACTTCTCACTCCAAACTTCCATAAACAATTCATACTCCAAACGGATGCTTCTGGGGTGAGGATAGGGGCTGTTCTTTCCCAGCTAGATAGCGAGGGCTTAGAACCTCCCCTTCTGTATATCAGCAGGAAACTTTTTCCCAGGGAAATGGCCTATCCCACAATAGAAAAGGAGTGTTTGGCACTGAAATGGAGTGTAGAGAAACTTCGTTACTATTTGGAGGGATGCTCTTTTTTGCTTTATACCGACCATGCCCCTCTCACTTGGCTCCAAAAGAACAAGAGGAATAACGACAGGGTCCTTCTGTGGTTTCTGGCCCTGCAACCTTTCCGCTTTGAAGTGTTGCATCGCAAGGGCAAGGACCAAGGCAATGCGGACTACCTGTCCCGGTTTCCTCTTTCCCCCGATCGGGGAATCCCAAGGGGGGGCATGTGTCACGAATCCGATAACGAACTGCGGACTTTGTTGCCCTTCGATTCTGACCCAGTTGTTTCACCCTTTGTGCAGGAAGGACAAGAGCCCTTTAAGGGAATCTCTCAGGCGGAATCCCCGGGGTTGAGGCCCACGACGTCATACCCAAGCGACCTATCGGAGGAGCAGCGGGTGCAAACAAGAGGGCCGTCCTTCTTTCAGGAGACGGAAGCGGGTTTCCCCGGAGCAGGAGAGGTTGTGGCGTGGACAGAGAGGAACAGCGGAGGCAGAATAGCAGCGAGAATAAGCGGAGCCAAAGAAGAGAACGAAGCAAGTACTGCTGTGGTGTGCAGAGACGACAAGCCGGGAGGCAAACGGGACTACGTTTCGCCCAGCCACCCCCCTGGAGGAGGGTGGCTTACTAAGGTACGAGCGACGCTACAGGGGCATACGGGACACAGGAGGGGGAAGGACGTTGTATGGAGGGAGGAGGGAGGTCACGTCGGGGCTCACTCGGTGCCGGTCAAAGGTGACTTCTCCCCTCACTCCCCTTCCCTGAGAGAGAAACGCCAGTTTTTCCCTGCGACTCACTCCGGTCTATTTCTTTTGTTGTTTTATCCCCATCCACCCACGCCATTCCATCAATGTTGGGGAGGTGACGTATCGAATATCCAACCCCAAGTCCAGGGGAAGACCTGGTGAAGACGGAACCTTTTCCAACCAGGAGTTCAGACCCCTGAAAGACCACAGACTTTGACTTAATTTTTGTGCCCTTGACAAATTGAATTTTGGAATAAAACAAAACTTGCTGAACTTTATCCCTCTCTCTTACAAACTTTCATTGGTTTGGCCAGCCTCCCTCTGGGAAAGATTCCGGATTGCGACACCCATATAATACGTTTTTGTGGCAAATTGTTGACATTGTGTAAACTGTAAAAGCATCAATCGCCGAGTATCCTTTACATATTCCTGGCGTGAAGGACTTTAAAAACAAGCATTTGCAATGCAATAGGTCTCGCATTTGCGAGAGTTTGAGCTATTGGTTTTGTAAAATATATTCGTTTTTACTTATGTTTATTGTTTGGAGTGGAGAGGATGAATGTTGGTTTCAGTGGAATTATGTGGTTTGAATTGGAATTGTTAGTTGTGAAATTGTGTGGGGAGGAATTGTGTAGTGTATTTGTGTAGTGGAATTATGTGGTATGGTGAAAAGAAAAGGGTGCTGGTTGTATAAAACAGACGGAAAGTAAGATTGAGAGGAATAGGTAGTTTGTGTATGAAGTGGTGAATGAAGTCTAGATAGAATAGTAGGAGTGTGTGAGAAAGGGAATGAAGGGGAGAGAAGATTATAGACGCATAAAGAGGCTGCATTTGTGTACGCACAAGACAGCGAAAGAAATAGAGGCGAGAGTGTGTTTGCGGTTTGGATTTTTTGAAAAGTTATGGTAAAGAAACTGTGCTGAAAGACCTGAAGTGAACCAATATGAGAAATGTTGGTTCAGTGCGTGCTTGTGCAATGGAATTATGTGGATAGTAATTATGTGGTATTAAGTGTGGGGGACTTATGTGTAGTGGTGTTATGTGTCGTGGAGTGGCATGTTTTGCATGGAAGTATGTGGTGTGGTGTTGAATTATATGGCATGATGTGGGTTTTTGTGGTGTGAAGTGCATTTATGTGTTTTGTAGTGGAATTATGTACTGTGGAATGGAATTGTGTGGAGTTGAATTGTGTTGCATGGACTTGTGTGGCGCTGAGTGGAATTATGTTGAGTAGAATTATGTGGCATGGTGTGGAGTGTATTTATGTGGAGTGCTTCTACGCGGCATGGAGTAGATTCAAGTGAAGTGTGATAATGTGCAATTGAGTGGAGTGTAATTATGTTGTGTGGTATTGAATTGTGAGGCACTGAATTGTGTGGTGTGGCATGGTGCGGAATTATATGGAGTGTAAATATGGGGCATGTTGCGGAGTTACATTTTGTTAAGTGTAATTATGTGTTTTGAAGTGTAATTATATAGGTTGTAATGTAATTATGTGTAGTGGAATTATCTGGAGTTGAATTGTGTTGTGTGGAGTGTAATGAAATTATGTTGCATGTAGTGGCATTAAGTGAAGTGGAATTATGTGGCATGGAGTAGAGTGGAAATTTGTGAAGTTGAATTTGTTGTGTTGTGATTATGTGGCATGTAGTGGAGTGATGTGGAGTTGAATTCTGTGGTGAGGAATTATTAGGTGTTGAAATGTGTTGTGGAGTGGAATTATGCTGTGTGCATTTGTGTGGAATTGAGTGGCACTGCGACTGAACAAAGTAGTGGTAAGCCAAATTACAGGTACAGTACCATATTTATACCATACAACACCATACAATACTTCATCACACCATACCAGACTATGCAACACACTATGTCACTTTACAAAAGCTCATCATATAACGCCACCCATACAACATACAATTCTACAGCAGGCCATACTACAATATCCAAAACCGCAATCTACGGCATATACCACCTAATACCATACAACATAACACAAAAATGCACCATATAAAACTCCCCAAATCACACTTCATTATACTGAACTCCACATCATACTATACTGCACTACCTAACATTACACCACATCATATAAAACCAGAGAGTACATCAACATGCACACCACATCGTGCCACACAAAGCCATGGGTAAACTGCATTCAAGAGCGCCAGTAGCAGACTTCTAGGAAACATTTTGGTCCTCTGCACTTGTGTTTTTTTTTTTGTAACAAACTATGCACTGTTTACTTGATGACCCCCCTCTGTAAATTGCCAACCTTCTTCTGTGGAAGTCTATAGAGAGTATTTTATACCCACTCTCTTGTAGACAGTGTTAATTGCAAATCTCTAAAATCTTAACGTTTAGAAAAATACCATACACATAAATAGGACAGCCTTTCACAAATCACTTCTTTCACAAATCACTCCTTTCACAAATCACTCGTTGGTGCGGAGTTCACTTCAGTTTAACTTAAGTCCACTGAGAATTTAAATCAATTCATGCAGTTTTCTGTACATTCACAGCTTTAAAAAACCACAACAAATCGAACAGTAATTCAGCTCCCCACTAACACTGGGAACATGCTAGCGTCCAAGTAGACACAGCCTGTTAACTTTAAAACGGGTGACTGTCAATGATGCTGCGGTCTCCTCGGTAAACGTGCGGAGCAGGTCAACTTTTCCACACAAACAGTGCTGATGACCTCGAGCAGCCATCCCAAGATGCCGCCGGCCTGCCTACTTCTCAAAAGTCTGCATCCATTACTGCCACTTGGAGAAAACACAGACGGGAGAATGATCCTTTGAGGGACTGACTGAAAGTGCAGCAGCAAGTCAGTAAGGTAGGTGCAGGGCAAATTTAAAGCGGCAGCACGCCGCTTATGATTGCATACTGTTGTAAGCAGCCAGAGGGGGAATGGGGTCACGCACCTACACATGCAACGGGTGGGAGGGAGGGGGGAATCACAGTGCGAGGTCCTGGGGTCGGCTCTCCGCCGTATCCTAAGAACTTATCCTAAGAATTTCATGACTGGATGTGCAGTTGAAATAACATTGGGAGCATTCCTCTCAGAGGGGCATGCGCAAGAGCACACAATGAGACCTGGTCTGGTGGTCACTCTCAAACAGCAGAACAAGCACACGCAGGCCGGCGCACGTTTTAAAGTGGCGACAAAAATGCAGGTGAAGTATGCACACCTCTGCCAGACTACACTTGGGGGCGTCAAAGCCTCTTGGGTGAACTTTAAAACTCAACAAGAGCCATTTGCAACAAAGCAAATATTGTGCGCGCTTTTTGAGCCGAGACTCCACCCGATCGATATCCTGGTGTGTTTAATTAATACAAGACGACACTCTGGCGGCGGCCCCATTATTTCCCTGCTATTTTCACATGAAACAAGTAGGTGCGAACGTTACCACTAAAGTTAAAGTAATCATTTCGCGGGCGCTTTGATGTTCGCAGTGGCCGCGCGGCTCACTGAGAACATCAAAGCGCCCGCGAAATGTACACGCAGGCTGCCAAATGGTGCGCGCGCCCGGCGCACATGCACTGTAGTTGGGGGCCTGAAAAGCACTCGTTTGCACTTCCAAATCCCCGTTTTCTATAGCTCTCGCCAGAGCAGCGCTAAAGCGCTGGCTCAGCCGAGACCTAAAAAGCTATCTGACTGTCCATTCTAAATAGGCGGGTGGTTGGATGGCATACCTCTGACAGACTGCCTCGTGCAGTGTAACAAAGGTTTACTCCAACAGAGTTAATTTGACTCTGTTGGTGTATACTGGGTGGTCCTTCCGGCTCAATATTGGGTCATGAGTTTGATGGATGGAATATTCTGTTCTGTTGCAATTGTGACAGAGCACCCTGCCCACCAAACTCTAAATGAGGCCCCATACCTGTATACATTTGTTCAGGATTCACTAGCTCCTCTCAAGAACAAAGCAATATCGAATTTTTAATCCCTGGAAGGATGTCTCCAGAGCATTGTTCAATCAAAGTCAAAATCATTGATTTCAAGTGTTACCCAGATTACTTCTGTGAATTCATCAAGTCTGTGATAACTCCCTATGAAAGATCGCTGATTTCCAATTTCCTGCCAGCAAAGTCCCGGCTCCAGCAGCTAAATATCTCAGTAGCCTAGTAAGGACCAATTGGCCCCTCCTAAACTAAAAACTCTAAGAAACATCCCTTCCAAATCTTGGTTTAATCCAGAACTTAACAACAAAAGATGCTCATTAAGACTAATTGAAAGAACCTGGAGGCAAAATCCCTCCCACTAAAACCTGACACTCCTCAGATCATCTAGATCTACATACAAAAAACAAATTTTTAACAAAAAGGCATCCTTCTTCCGTACACAACTCGAACGGGCCAAAAACATACCTAGAGAACTGCTTAACATTACCTGGCACCAAACCTCCTCAGTGCCCTCTAACTCGATGGCCTCAACCGCTAGATGTGCAGAAATCGCCCACTTCTTCTCGGAAACAATCGTCAAAATTAATCAATCCTTCCTCTCAACGCAGATCCCGACTAACCCCCTACTTTCCCCTGACATCACCTCTAATTCACATTCCACACTCCTGACACCCCTAGCTCCCCCTTCACACCCACCCGTTACCTCACCTCTCCCTAACCCCTCCTCACACATTCCTTCTCCTATTCCCTCTCCAAACTACCTCTAACACCCTCCCACCCTTACTCCTCTCACACCCAACCTCCCAAACTCACGACTGAAAAACAACACCACGTGGCATAATTTCCTCCCCGTAACTGAGCACGAAGTCCACAGAATTATTACTAAACTAAAACCATACTCCCCTACCAAAGACCCCCTGCCTTCAAACCTTGTCCAAGACCTAAAGTACATCATTGTCCCATCCTGGACCACAATCGTCAACACCTCCCTTGCTACGGGAAATGTCCCTAGCTCCCTCCAACTTGGCCAAATCTCCATTATCAAAAACACTAATGCTGATCCCAATGATTTAAACAACCTCCGCCCCATCACCAACTTCCCCATTCTCTCTAAAGCCCTCGAAAAATGTGTCTTACTCCAATTAGACAAACACATCGAAAAATTCAACCTTCTTGACCCCTTACAATGAGGCTTCAGAAAAGGCTGCAGCACTGAAACTGCCATACTAAACATTGTTGATGATATCCACCACTCCCTTGATAATGGTGAGACATCTCTTCTTATCCTCCTTGATCTCTCTACAGCTTTTGACACTGTCAACCACTCTGCCCACCTTAATGTGCCCAAAGATCGCTTCTGCCTCAATGGTGCTACCCACAAATGGTTTGTCCCCTATCTTCAACATTGAACCCAACAAATTAAAATTCATGACTGTCTCTCTAAACCCACCCCGGTCAACCTAGGAGTCCCCCAAGGATCTATTCTCTCACCCTCACTCTTTAACCTCTTTATGGAACCCCTCACCCTCATTCTTAAGCAAGCTGGTATCAACTACCATCTCTATGCTGATGACACCCAACTCTATTACAAGATCAAAACCCACACTGACATCATACACCTTAATAACACCCTCACTAAAATCCAATCCTGGTTCCACCTTAATCATCTCAAACTCAAACCCCAAAAAACTGAAATCATCCTCTTCTCCCCCCTAAACAACCCTCTCCCCATCCAAACCTGGATCTCCAACCTCAATGCCCTCAACTGCTCTCTTTCCTTGTCCAATTCAGTTAAATCTCTTGGTATCTCCATCGATAACAGTCTTAACCTCAATGTCCACATCAACAATTCAGCTAAAGGAGCCCTTTTCACTCTTCGTCATCTCAAGAAAATTTAGCCCTTTCTTCCTACTGACGATTTTAAATTAGTGGTTCAATCCCTGGTCCTTTCATAAATCGATTATGGCAATGCCATTCTCACTGGAATCCCCAAGGCCCACCTAGCCCCACTCAAATCTGTACTCAACCTTGCAGCCAGGCTCATCGCCAACTGCAAACGGTTTGATCACATTTCCCCAGCTCTCAAACCCCTAAAATGGCTCCCCAGCGAAGGCAGATCTGCCTATAAAAACGCATGCATCACACACAAAGTCCTCCATCAAAATGCACCACCTTAACTTGCCAATAATCTCTGCAAAGCGGGCAGCACTCGACCCCTAAGAAGCACCAACGCCCTCCTCCTTGTCCCACCCCTACTAAAAAAGAAATCCACTCAATCCCGTTCCTTCTCCGGAAATTCCCCTTACATCTGGAATGCCCGCCCCAAAGACCTACGATGCAACCCTTCCTACACCAGCTTTAAAAGAGATCTCAAAACTCACCTCCTCAATAAATATCGGGGGTCTCTTCCTGCGCCTTAAACCTACTCATCCACATCTTTAGGTTTTTCAACACCTATCTCCAAGTACTTGCTTTACATGATATTTATTACCTCAAGCCTCTTGTTATTCCCTGTCTTTCCTGCCCTTTTTCCTATTTTGATGCTGTAAATGTAAATTTTGTAATTCTGTTTTACCATGTATGTATCTCAGTCTTGGAAAGCGCTCTGTTATTTTGTTATTCCTTGATGCTGTAACTTGTTCTCTCACTGTAATTAGCTGTACCATGTAAAGCGCTCTGATACCTCTGGGTTCAGTCAGCGCTATATAAAACCTCTAAAATAAATAAATTAATTAATTAACGAATTGCTTATATATTAACATATTTCTCACACAAGTAATTTTTTGCTTTACATGTTTTAGGTAATTCACCAATGGATTGCTATGATCAATTTTGACCAGTGACAGAATGAAAGCAGCTACTATTATTTCACGGACTGTATTTGCCTTAACCAGGATAATAATTTTGGGGGGAAATAAAACTACAGTAGACAGGCGCCCACATTGGGATCACGGACAGAATATCGGAAACAAAAATATTGTGTGGACAGAATTTCATTTAAAAAATATCGAGGACCAAAATATCGAGAAGGTAAGTACCAATAGGTAAGTATAGATTTACTAACCTTAACTCTATATCTACATATTTTGAAGATATATGCATTGTCATGGTACATATAAGTGGAGTTGTATATGGTGAAACTTTGCTTACCTATAGAAACTTACCTTTACAATACTTTTGACCTCTATATTCTTGACACAATATTTTGTTCCATGATATTTCTCTTTCCCATATTTTTTCTAAACAACCCCCACGTCATCACGGCTGAATTACTTCAGAGAGCACCACATGGATGGCCTCTCCCCATAGAAGATTCACAATTTATCATGATCATAATTCAATTTCATCTAGGACAAACAAAGCAACATTTGGTGCCTCCAGTCCTCCACGCAGATTGTTGTTGGTGACAAATTGGAGTTTTTAATAATAATGACAACATTGTTTGTAAATAGTGGTATTACCACACTCTTACTTCTTCGAAGGGTTCAACTGTTAAGGTATTAACCGTGAATGATAATGATGTAAATTGTTGCATAAAAGACACTAATTGAAATTCTAATGGAACTTTTGCTTATAAATATCAGTTTCATTGCTTCAGTACAAAGATTTTCTAGTTCAATTTAGCTTGCACCGTAGCTTCACTTGCACTGTAGTTGTCAGATATACAAATATGCAATATTTGCCCATCAGATTCATCAAAATCTGGGAAAGATGCTGCATTTTGCACAAATTTAACACGCGGATCAGGTTACATTTATTGTGCGTAAATGGGCACTAAATTTGGAAATATCTAGTTCTCTCCAAACATGTTTGTTGTTAGGAGGCAACATGATTTTGGGCAAAGCACAGTGTTTTACGTACAGCCCTTTGATGCGGTCTTCCTTTAACTACCACATCTCTTTTACTTATTGGTGCTAGAACCCCGCAAATCAGCTCGCATGTAACTACAAGTTTACTTGATATAATAGTTTAATCAGTTTCCCAAAAATTAGAACTTATCAGTAATGATATTCTATTTCCTTTTATTGTTTATGTGGGGTAAATCATTCGCTTTCTATGGCTGGTCTATAATACAAACACATATTTATTATAAATAAATATTTAGAATAATATTTTAGCTCAAGTCTCCCTTTCTCTTTAATTCAGTTTTTACAGCTTCCCATTTAATGGAGAAAGTTTTCAATTTCTTGAGAATTACAATTTTTAAGATATTAAAATTTGAGGAGAAATTTTGTTGCTTGAATATAATTCATTATATAAAATAATTCTGAAACTGAAATACGTTCTACTAAAGGCACCCTAATATTCGCAGTGATGCACGAGCTTTACATACTTTTTTTTAAGAACAATAAAAATAAAGAATACAATTAATAAAACCAATACGAAGCATTTTACTCATCTGAAAAAAAACGAACTTGAACGTGGCTTTCCACTAGATGGCAGCAGTGCCTAAGAAAACGGGAATCTTATACTGACATTTAGGAAACAAATGTGTACATCACTTTTAAGAAACAAGAAAGGGGTTTAATTAATTATTTTAGATGTCAGAGAGTCACATTACGTTAATTCAGACGTTTTCCAGTCGTACATGGCCTTTTGATACTGTCAGATGTGTCATTATGCAGAATAGCGTCCATTATTGTGTGGTTTTTGAATGATTGTAGTAGGGGGACCAGATTTTTGAAAATCAAAACAGGGATATTTCATAAACATCGGAGTAGGACTGCAATTTTAAATCCACCGAGTGGACAGGCTAACCAGAAAAACAGCGTCAACATAGAAAACAGTGACAACGAGGCATTAAGGGGAGTAAAATAAATACAAATTTTACACAGAGTTTTTGTGTTGATTAAATTGATTTCAGAAACGGCTTCTAACATCCTGACCTTGAACACATCAAAGCTTCCATTCTTCGGTGTTCAGTACCCTCTATAAACAAGCATTTGCAATGCAATAGGCCTCGCATTTACGCGAGTTTGAGCTATTGACATGGCAAATAATAATGCCTTTTTTTTAGTTTAAAAAAAAAACCTAAATAAAAGGCATTGTTATTTACAATACCAATAGCTGAAACTCTCGTAACTGCGAGACCCATTGCATTGCAAATGCTTGTTTAAATAGCGCTTACTACCCCTGAAAAATCGCTGAAGAGCTGAATATGTTAATGTTAATGTTAATGTTAAGGGAAATTTGTTGAGCGCACTGTCACCATAAGTTTCCTGGCGCTGATAGACCACCGCGATTGTGCAAGAGGGACTTAGCGGGGGTGGGAAAAGAGCAGAGTTTTCAAGGATTTCCTAAAGGACAGAAGAGAGGGCTCAGTCTTGAGGGAGAGTGGGAGAGAATTCCACAGCTTGGGAGCCAGGTGGATGAAGCTGCGGCCGCCTAGTCTGGAGAGTTTGAAACGAGGGATGACCAGAAGCTGGAGGTTAGTGGACCTCAGAGTACGGGAGGGACAGTAGGGGGTGACCAAGGACTTCACAAAAGCCGGGTAGGGGCCAGTCCGGGCTTTAAAGACCAGGCAGCAGACCTTGAAGGCTATTCTTTCACTGATGGGCAGCCAGTGTAATTGTTGGAGTAGGGGTCTGGCCGACTGCCATCTTGGAATTTTAAAGGCAAGTCTTGCGGCCTGGTTCTGAATGATCTGTAGCCTGGATAGCAGGGATTTTGGGAGGCCATGGTACAGGGAATTGGAGAAGTCCAAACGGGACATCACCAATGCTATTATGACCTGTAGCAGGGCTTCCGGGGTCAGAAGGTGGGCGACTTTCCGTATCCTGTAAAGCTGGAACATGCAGGCGGATGTTACAGCGCTCACCTGGGCCTTGAGATTGAGCTCAGAGTCAATAATGACCCCGAGACTCTTTACACAACCAGCTGGGAGAGGCGGAGGGCCGAGCTCAGAGGGCCAATACTGGGGGCCCCAGTGGGAAGCGCTCCTCCCGGGAAGGAGGAGCTCAGTTTTCCCGGGATTGAGCTTCAGTTGGTTTTGATTCATCCAGTGCTGGATGTGTATCATGACCGCCTGGAAGTTGGTGATGGCGTCAGGGGAAGTGAGAGGAAAAATAATTTGTAGGTCATCCGCGTAGTTGAACACGGTGACGTCCCATCTACCCAAGGAATGAATAAGGGGTTGGAGATACAAATTAAAAAGAAGGGGGGACAAAGATGATCCTTGGGGGACGCCACAGAGCGACGGGGCGCTGGTAGCTCTGAAAGGGCCCAGGCTGACTGCTTGGGATCTTCCCTCGAGAAAAGACCTAACCCAGGTCAGAGCGAGCCCACGGATTCCGGCTGACTCGACACGGTGGAGTAAGATGGCATGATCCACCGTGTCGAATGCTGCCGACAAATCCAGTAGGACCAGTGCCTGGGAAAGTCCTCTGTCAGCATTGCTTCTGAGGTTGTCCAGCACGGCAAGGATCACAGCCTCGGTGGAATGGGCTGGTCTAAAGCCGGCTTGATTTAGTTCTAAGAAGTTGGATTCCTCAATGAATTGCGAGAGGCAAGCAGTGACATGTGCCTCTAAGATTTTAGACAGGTAAGGTAGGAGGGAGATGGGCCGGTAATTGGCGAGGACCGCAGGGTCCGCGCCAGGCTTTTTCAGCAAAGGCACCAGGATGGCCTCCTTGAACGACCTGGGGACTGTTCCAGAGCTGAGAGAGGCGTTAAGTAGAGGTAGAACACTGTGCGGGAAAGTATGGCAGATCTCACGAAACACTGAAGGAGGGCAACAATCTTTGGGGGAGCCAGATTTCACTCGCGTAGCCAATTTGGCTAGGGAGTCGGGGTCAAGGGTCGGGAAGCAAGTCAAGGTAGAGGTGTTAATAGAAGGAACTGCAGCAGTAGCCAGAGGGGGAGAATGAGGAATAGAATTTTTAATTACCGATATCTTATCGATGAAGAAAGAGTTCAAGGCATTACATGACTCGGCGGAGGGGGCCTGGTTGGGGAGAGTCCTAGCGTCTGATGTTAATTCAGCAAGAACCTTAAATATCTCTTTGGATTTATTAGGGGCAGTTAGTATTCTCTTGGAGACAAAGGTGGCCTTAGTGGTGGTAATGGCTTTTTTGTATTCTTTACGTGCAAGGACGTACGCCTCCCTGTCGGAGCTAAGGTAATTACGCCTCCACCTGCGCTCCACTTGGCGTAGCTCAAGATGTTGGGATTTCAAGGCTGAGTTAAACCATTTATGAGATTTGCTGTGTCGGGAGCGAGGGAACCGGGATAGGGGGGCGAATTGGTCGCTAGCCGTCGTGAGCCAATGGGTGATATTTGCATCCAAAGCATTAACGCCTGAGCTGTTGCTGGGTGGGGGTTGGGTCTCTGCGAGAAAAGAGAGGAAGGCAGGGAGATCAAGAGCATTCCATTTCCTAGCGGCCCCACCCTCCAAAGGCGGGAGTCTAACCAGGCCCTTCACAAAGATGGAGGACTCGATCAACGAGTGATCTGACCAGACGCATGGGGAAATGATCGGACAGGAGAGCGATACCCCATGCGTCCAGATATGATCCAGGATGTGGCCCCCGCTATGAGTGGGGGTGGTGACGTGCTGAGTCAAATTTAAGCTGAGAAGTGCCTCGAACAATTCAGTAGCATGGGGGCCGGCATCAGCCTGATTGTACCAGTAATTAAAGTCGCCAAACATGGCGATGCGAGCAGAGGCAGTCATCAGGGCGGCAAGCTGTTCGCTGAGAGCAGCGGGGAACAGAGGCATAGGAGTGGGAGAACGGTACAGGACAATGAGAGTCAGGGCTCCAGCTTCGGAAGCTAGGCTAATGACAAGGTTCTCAACCTCGGGGAGACAAAGCGAAGAAGACGCAATGAATTTGAGATCCTTGCGTATGATTGCTGCCACGCCTCCACCGCGACGGGCTGTAGGCCGACTGGCATTCAGCATATAGTAGTTGGGTGGCAAAGCTGCCAGGATATCAGGAAGGGAGAGGTCAGACAGCCAGGTCTCGGTGAGCAACAAGACATCGGGGTTCTCGGCTGTCAGAAGAAGGAATATATCAGAGTGATGTTGAGGGAGGGAGCGTGTGTTAAGGTAAAGTATGCGGATACAGGACTCAGGCTGGGTCGGGGCAGACAGAGACTGATGCGAGAGTCGGGGTGAGGGTATATCAGCCGAGATGCCAAGAGACACTAGGCGATCCCAGATTGTAGATGAGAGAGCACAGGGAGGGTGCTGTAGTGCTCTAAGGCCCCTTTTCCAGGCCCCTCCTGTTCTGGGACTACACTTCATCATAAACAGTTGTCTCGTCTATAGAGGGGGTGGTGGGGTCACAAAACGAGTGGCGAGTGCCAGGAGTGGGGCGGGTCAGGGCAAAGGTGGCCTATGGATGACAGACAGGGGAAGGGGCGCCGAGGACGGGTAGGGGGGATATGTTGGTGATGAAGAGAGGCAGCGCGGTTAAAAGGACGAGAATGCTGAGTTAACACAGACAGGATGAAAGGAGTGAAAAGAGACAGATGAGGGTGAGAGGTGAGGGAGACGGGCGGGGATGAAAGGGAAGAAGCTGAGAGGGCGGCGGTGATGTGGCAGGAGAGGACTCTGGGCCATGCCGAGGTTGATAAGGATGAGATGGAAGCGAGGGCTGGGAGAGAGGGTGGTGGCATCGGAGCGCGGCGGCTCGTCCTAATTGGATGCCGGCTGCTTGTCATCAGACAGAGCAAAGGATTTGCTGAAGTCCCGGCTCCGAGCCCCATCTTCTGCATAGAGCTTGGTAGCACAACATGCCCGTACAGGCATCCGGAGGCAGGTGCATGCCCTCCCTGCCCTAGGGGTGCACGCCGCGGAAAGAGGGGGTCGCTGCCGCTGCCTGGCTGCCGGCTCCGGGGCACAGTCAAGAATGGTGGGGGACAGGAAAGGCGAATCTGGGGGACAGAAAGGCCGCAGCACATAGCGAAGCAATACAGACAGGGATGTGATGAAGCCTCAGACAGGAAGGGGTCCAGGAGCGAGGATGCCTGCTGCACAAGGCACAGAGCCACGGAGAGGATAAGCAGGGGCAAGGAGCCTGCAGCTATACCTGCCAGAGGAAGAGAGAGCCTGCGGAGGGTGCAAGGGCTCTAAAATACCCCGGCAGCTGTTTCTGCCAACGGGAGACCTGGGGCAGCTCTCCAGCTGTCCCTGCAGACGGTGGAGAGTCCCTGGAGAGCGGCGTAGGGCTGATATTTCAATACAGCGTTATTTCACTTTCCCTCCCTCCCCCCATCCTCCAACACTGAAACTAACTATGAGGACGGGGGGGGGGGGGGGAGGGAGGGGGGGAAATTGAAAGCTCGCCATGCGCGCTCTGTGTTGGAATTATAGCCCTATGTGGGGTTAGGAGATGTGCACGCGTACGGAGTGCACATCTCCTGTCCGTACGCGTGCACATCTCCTGTCCCCCTTCGGCAGAGAAACCAACAACAATAGGTCTCGCCAAGGCGAGCGGCGCATGCGCTACGTCGCTAGGCGAGACATAAAAATAGGACATGTGCTGGGTTTAGTGAAATCTACCCTACAGATGATGAAAACCCAGTACTGATCCTGGAAATTCTGGACACCTGTTCACGCTAGATTGGAGCAGTGCTGGACAGGGGCTGATGTGAGTGGCTGGGTCTTGCGATCTTCTGCTAAACCTTGTGATTGTTAGAGCTAGAAGGGCCTTTCATGTCTCCATTATTTTGGGACTTATTTTAGAATTTGGCAGACGGGATACTCTGTCACAAACATGGTAGATATCTCATCCTGTGTGTTTTAAGTGCAGTATTCTTGAAATATGGTGGATGGAAATCCATCATATTATGCTAGGGTGACCAGGTGTCACGAATTTCCCCTGACAGTCCTGGTTTTCAGAGGTCTATCCCAGTGTCCCTACACTTTTGACAATTTTAAATACATGTCCTGTTTTTTGGGAAGATGTCATGGACGTCATTTAGGGGTCGCAGCTGCGACCCCTTGGTTTCCTCCTTGCCACCCATGATACTGCCTTTGCATCCCCTGGCCTCAGAGGTAGCAAAATCCGAACCAGGCACACAGGGGCAGCTCCACTTCCCTTGTTTTTTGTTTTATTATTCGCAATCAGTGTGATAAAGAATGAATTACAATTTGCTGGAATTTGACCCTCCCTGGCAGCTGAGGTACGTAGAAAATGATTTTAAATGTATGTTGTGTGTGCGCTTGTGTGTGAGAGTGTGTTTATGAGAGAACAAGTGTGTGTAGAGTGAATGTGTGTGTAAGTGAAAGCATGAGTGAAAGTAAAGGTTAAATGCTGTGTGATGTAACCTCGGTTACCCCAGACATTTTGGTGAATTGACGTTCATGTATATATATATCCCACAAACGCTGCTCCTTCCGGATTGCTGAACCTGTGGAAGGTGGCGCACACGCCAGCGGAGCGTGCTGGCAAATCAATCATTACGTAACAATCCAAATCAATGTGCTCTCAGGATAATAGACACACAATCCGGTGTTCAGATGCAAACCAAGTTTAATCCACTACGCGTTTCGACTGCGTCCGCAGCCTTGCTCACGTGTACAAAGTGCACGAACAAAAAGGTGTCTTATAATGTCAGATTGAAAATCATCAAAACAGAGAAAGGACATGGTGATAGCCTACATTGGCGGCCATACTTGAATGGTTAATCCAAACCACATACCATGTTTCTAAAACCGAGAATACACAGTCTATCAATCAGAAGATACAAATAATCACAGTGCTCAGCGGAGAGGTTACGCTGCAAGTGCAATACATGTACATTACATGTCACCAAGCTCATAGTGCAAATTAATGTAGACATGAATAGTAACAAAATACAAAACTATGTGTATGTAGGACCCAGTTTGTGACTATTGTCCGGTATACCGCATTCAGTCTATACTGCTGAGCGTTATTCAACACACTTAAACGAGACAAGGGGCCGGGATAAAGTAACACCTCCCAGTCTCAAAAGGATCGCGGCTGTGCAGTTAATGCCTCATATTCTGCTGCTAGGGCCGTGTCGATATAAAGTTGATAGTAACCCCTTAACGGCAGAAATTTGCATAGTGCTCAAGGGCATACTATCCAAAACCCTTAGATTCCAAGTATACGCCTGGTGCTCTATATATACAATCGCATGTTGCTTGAATAAACTCCATCCACTGCATGTGTGCCAATCAGCAGAGGCCTCACAGTATTAGATAAAAGTGATAAAAACATGGACTTAAAAAGGAATAAACAAACCCGCCACTACATGGTCAGTGCTCCCATAACTCTGCCTCATTACGAGTCTCAATCATGTACAATTGTGCCCAAACGGTGATATCCAAAAGTGACTTTGTAAAAAGGTTAGGTGACCCGCGTAGGGGAAGGGGCCCCTTCCTTCCCTCCTGCAAAAGAAACAAACAGAAAGAAAATGTTAAAAACGTGGCGCAAATGTGCCACTGTAACTCTATCTCAAAAAAACAGTTTCTGATGCACAAATTTCAGGAGGAAAAGACACAAATGCTATAGTAAGCTAATTCCAAATAACTCTAACAGATGTTATACCTGTAATAAAATCGAGAGAAAAGGAGGAAAAAATGCATTAGAATAACATAGAGTACTAAAGGACAGAGAGTACAACATGACAGTCTATTCCCTTTTGAGGTGGATGGCAAGTTCCTCATCCTGTTTGAGACCCCATGGGATCCTGGCCTGAAAATCCACAATGTACCTAGACTCTCTCTATCTAAGCCTAAGTACTCTGTCTCCCCCTCTATGACCCAGTCAGATCTGTTCGAGTATGAAGTACTTCATAAGAGAGGAGTCAGAAAAATGTTTATCCTGATAGTGACACGCCACAGGATATTTGGGATCTTTGTTAGTGATGGCACGCTTGTGCTCTAAGATTCTCTTTTTTGCCATCAACGTGGTGCTCCCTATATAGAAGAGCTTACAGGGACATTCAATAACATACACCACAAAAGTGGTGCTGCACATGAGGCACTGAGTGATGTCCTTCCTGCAGGTTCTGTGTACGAATTCATTGCGAAAACTGCTGGTCATACAGGCCTTGCAGTGTCCGCAAGGAAAAAACCCTTTGAGATTGTGTACTCCTACGTCCTGTTGCATGGTGATGTCACTGTGTACCAACATATCCCTTAAACTCCTGCCTCGTCTGTAAGTGATGTTGGGTCTGTCCGGGATGGTGTCACCTATACTGTTATCACACTTGAGTATATTCCAGTTCTGAGTTTAGATTCGTCTGATACTGTCTGCGTCTGAATTATAAGTCAGATTGACTCTGGTGTTGTTGCCACATGACTCGTCCCCAGAAGTCTCCCTCCGGAGAGTGTCTGAGTTCTGCTGACACCCCCAGCTCTGTCAATGGCTTTTTTGAGTGCCCACGTCGGATATCCCCTAGCCTTAAATCTCTCAATCATGTTACCGCTTTCAAGTCTGTATGCTTCGTCACTGCTGCAGTTTCTTCTTGCCCTCAGCAGTTCACCGTAGGGAATACTCCACTTCAGTGATTCAGGGTGGCTGCTGAGGGCATGAAGAATACTGTTACCCGCTGTGCTCTTTCGAAACAAAGTGGTGTAAATCTTATTCTGTTTAATCTCCAAGTGCACATCCAGATATTCTGCACTGGTGTTGCTAATATTGCCAGTGAGTTGTATGCTGAGGTTATTGTTGTTAAGTTCCTCTACAAACCTATTGGCTTCGATTTCAGAGCCCTTCAAGATGATGAACTAGTCATCGATGTACCTGAGCCACAACTGTACTTTGTCTAGATCTCGTATGCGGGCTGAACCTGCGGAGATCTCTTCCTCCCAGAGGCCCATAAAAAGATTGGCAAAACTGGAAGCGAAGCAGGATCCCATCGCTGTTCCGGTTGTTTGTCTGTACAGAGCACCGTCAAACAAAAAAAATTGTTGGTCAGACAGTACTCTGTCATTTCTAGGATCATACGACTGTATTCCCAGTACTTGTTCTTAAGGAAATGTGAACATGCATCTAACCCTTGTTGGTGGTCAATGATGGTGTAAAGCGAGTGTACAGCCAGTGTGATCAGAAGAAAATCAATCTCCAATTTGATGTTCTCTATTCTGCCCAGGAAGTCTTTGGTGTCCCTAATGGTACTCGGAAGTTTAGTGACAAAGACCCTGAGAAAGTGGTCAACAAACTTGGATATGTGTTCTGCTACACTCCCTCTAGAAGATACAATGGGACGGCCGGGAGGGTTGACATGGTCCTTATGTACTTTGGGCAAAAAGGAAAGTACTGGCAGTTTGGGATGGTCTTTCTTACGATAACAGAACTCCTCCCATTCAAGAATCCTGTTATCTATCCACGTGGTCAAGCTGTCCCATATGGTGGTAACGCTAGTGTTATGCATATCCCTGGAGATAGGTGTGTAGTATTTAGTGCCGCTCAGTTGGCGGAGCGCTTCAGTGATATATTGCTCTCTGTCTAGGACAACGACATTGCCCCCCTTGTCTGCCGGGTGAATGACAATGTCCTTATCCTCAGCAACAGACTTAAGTACTTGTCGTTGTTTTAAGGCGATGTTTGTGTTCGGTTTGTGTTCGGTTTGTCCTTATTGAAGGACTTGTGTCTGAAATCAGTCAGTGCCCTGGTAACACTCTCGTGAAAAGTGTCAATACTGTTGTGTGGAAGAGACAGTAAAAAGGTAGCACAAGGTCTGAAATCAGTAGAAGCTGCTGTGTCAACAGTGATGCCCAGCTCCTCTAGAATCTGCTGTTCATCAACCATTGTAACATTGGTGTCTGTTTCCTGTTGTAATTCGAGCACGGTAGTCAAAGTATCAATGTCACCTATGTTCAAGCAGGTGGTTTGACTATCATCCCCACTACACACGTTCCCCTTAGGTCTCTGTCTCCTCAACAAGTGCCACTTCCTGAGTTTCAACTTCCTTACATATTTAAAAAGGTCGATCCTGGTGTCTGCATCATTGAAAAAGGATGAGGGACAAAAAGAAAGTCCCAGACATAGCGTTTCTTTCTCTGCGTCACTAAGCTGTCTTTTAGAAAGATTGATAATAGTTCTATTATCCATTGCAGAATCCATCAGTAGGCTTTTTTGGAGCGCGTCTTGCTGTCTCCCAGGCGGACCCTTCCTCTGACTCTTTTGCCATTGTTGCCGGTTTTGTTTCCGTCTATTCCTCCGTCTCCTCGTCCTCTACTTCGACCCAACCTTTCTGTCCTCTTGTCTTCGGGGCTGGAGTATCTCTCGTTGTTTGGCATCCCTTGCGCAATGTCCTGTACTCGTCTAAAAAAGTAACCGGGCGTGAACTGCGTTCTTCCCCGTAGGTGTCTCCCCTTGATATATCCGACTCGCTTTCACTTGCTGTTGACACTTCTGAAGCTGTGCTTTCAGTAATCGTGCTTGGTGTGGACTCCATTGTGGTTTTGTCTTTGTAAAGATGGTCGTATTTCCTACTGAAAGTTAGTATTCTACCACTTTCGTAGTGGCCATAGTCCCTGTTCAGTTTCCTTTGCTTATGGGGTTTGATGTCCTCCTCATGCCTGCTTAAGCGCTCCTTCATTGCTGCCAGGGTTTTATTAAATGTGTCTGTGTCCATAGTCGTTTTCAGATCATCCTGCAGTTCGTTGATCTGTGTGATTAAAATTTCACAATCACTCCAGGCATATTTAATAAGTATTTCCAGCATCCGCCTTGAACTTAATGCAGAGTTAATAGACCATTCTTCCAGCATCTTGGGATTCGGTGTTTCGTACGAGTGTGTGATAAAAATTCTCAACCCTCGAGGGGCCATTTCTTGGTCAACATAATTTTGTAGCGGAATGGCCTTCCACCATTTCGTTATCTCTGCCCTTTTAAGCATTTCCAATTTCCTCAATTTGTCCTCTGTTGGTTGAACCCCAGTATTCTTATTTTCTCTGGTAGTCTTCTGTCCCGATTTCCTTGTGAATAGCGTGAGAGCCGCCGCTCTCCTTTCCGCCTCCTTCTCCATAGTGCACTCACTTGGTTGCACCACAATGAGTTCGATTGGATTATGTGTCTTATCCCCCTCGGCGATACAAGGTTTCTTCTGCTGATTGTTCGAGTGTCCAAACAAGTTGACAAAGGCTCTCACAAGAAAAAGTGGCGTACCTAGAGCGTGAACAACGTGTGAGGCCCAGAATGTCACTTTGCTTCACGGTGTGCCGTCGTTACATGCACAGCTATTGCGACAATTACATAGGCTCTGATATGTAAGGACCCGCTGAGACCAGCGCTGCCCCGGGAGATAGGGACGTCGTACATCCGCCGATGCACATTAAACCCACCACACACAGGGGACGGACAGTAATCACGCAGGCTTAGCTCCGTATGCTCTTCGCTCCACAAGCCGTTCGCCCTATCGTCGTCCTGCTCCAAAATATTTTTCTCGTAATTATCCACGGTCGGTTAACTGCAATCCTCAAATTTTGTCCCACAAATGCTGCTTCTTCCGGATTGCTGAACCCGTGGAAGGTGGCGCACACGCCAGCGGAGTGTGCTGGCAAATCAATCCTTACGTAACAATCCAAATCAATGCGCTCTCAGGATAATAGACACACAATCCAGTGTGCAGATGCAAACCAAGTTTAATCCACTACGCATTTCGACTGTGTCCGCAGCCTTGCTTACGTGCACAAAGTGCACAAATAAAAAGGTGTCTTATAACGTCAGATTGAAAATCATCAAAACAGAGAAAGGACACTGGTGATAGCCTACATTGGCGGCCAGACTTGAATGGTTAATCCAAACCACATACCATGTTTGTAAAACAGAGAATACACAGTCTGTCAATCAGAAGATACAAATAATCACAGTGCTCAGCGGAGAGGTTACGCTGCAAGTGCAATACATGTACATTACATGTCGCCAAGCTCATAGTGCAAATTACTGTAGACATGAATAGTAACAAAATACAAAACTATGTGTATGTAGGACCCAGTATGTGACTATTGTCCGGTATACAACATTCAGTCTATACTGCTGAGTGTTAATCAACACACTTAAACGAGACATGGGACCGGGATAAAGTAATACCTCCCAGTCTCAAAAGGAGGCAGGTTACCCATGACATTTTGGTGAATTGACGTTCATGGAAGACGTGTTTCTGTATTTCAGGATTGGAACACTGCAGATGCTTTCACTTCTGCATGCGCCTCTAAATATGAGAAACAATGTAAGAGATTAATTTCTTAGTTTCAAGCAGTTCAGGAGTAGATCAGCTGGAACTTCATTTCATGGAGGGGAGATGGGGACCGTGGGCCAAGGAGGAGGTCACACTGTTCTGCCATAGCTATTGTTTTCTGAATGAAGCCTTCTGAAGAGTTAAAAAGGAGAACAAGAGCGTTAAGCCTTAAGAAAGAATCTGTGCTGGACACCATCATACTCGATAAATCATATTCAATTCCATTATTTAAAAATGTTGAAAGTCACTGTCATATGCTGTGGGCTTATGTGTACATCTATTCATATCTATATATATATATATATATATTTTTTTTTTTTTACGAAGGTTTGCCTTTTGTGGGATGCACTCGTGGTAGATGCATGTAGCACAAAGAAGTTGTGGCCCCCAACCTCCAGACAGTTCTTGCGACGCGTTTCGGGCCTTACGCCCTTCTTCTCTGGCAACTGTCACAAAACAACCAAGCTACACTACCTGCCTGCGCAAATAGCAAAAGGGTTTTATCATACAAAATACCGGATATAGGAAAGGAAAAGAAGATAATTAAATTCATCACCTGTAGTACACCATATGTAGTATACTACCTAGTATGCCTATGTGGGCTAAGATATATAGGCAGTACGGTCCACCAATTGAAGATTAGAATATTGGAACACTTGAGAGCCATTGGCAAGAAAGATCCTGCATATCCGGTAGCACGCCACTTTGCTGAGAAACATCAAAGTAATCAAAATCAGCTACAATTCTATGGTTTGGATTCCGTCCCCCTAAGTGTATGAGGGGGGGACCGGGTCCGCAAACTGCGGACACTTTAGTCCCGATACATTATAGATTTGCTCACAAAGTTTCCAAGAGGTCTGAACAGTGGAGAGGAGTTAGCAGTACATATAGGCTCCTGATTGTGTGATAATTAGTTATCTTTGAATTAGAACTTGAGATATCTGATAGGAACCATTGAAACTGGAACTGTAATTGCCATATGAATTCTTTCCTAAACATACATACGGAAGTAATAATTGATTGATTGTAAAAAGAACATGTACTAAAAAGTGATACGAAGTAGGGACCATAGCCGATCCACGGCGAGACTTTTTCCCATAATTATTAGCACACCAATAACCAATAGATGGTGAATCTATATATGTTTAGAAATTGTTTATATATAATAAATAAGAAATTATTTTTCATGGATTCTCAGGGTGAATATATGAAATCATGTTTATTCACAATTGAAAATTTATCTAAGGGTGTGCATAATTACGATGTAATACATGATTTCATGTTAGGAACAATGTAATATGATATGTTGGTTCATATGGAACCTTTTCCAAGATGTCGTGTTCAGTAGTGTAAACACGTTGGTCCCTTCTCTATTTCACCGATTGTATAAACATGGCCCTCTCCGGTGTGTCATCAACACCGAAGAAGGCAGTTCGCCGAAACGCGTTTGTTGCTGGCCATTTGAAGAATAAAGTTTTTTCTACGTCCCCGTGAGTGCGATAATTCCTTCGTATGGAGGTGGATTGGAGTTGATATTAAGTGCGGCGTCCACAGCCACAATTTCGCACCCGCCCGAGAGTGCTCAGTTTGTGAAAGTGGAATCGGAGCGGATATATATGTATTATCTACTGGCGGTCGCCAGTAGATAGTTATAGTTAGGACCGTGTTTCCATAGGATATCTGAAAATTCTATTTGGAATAACTTTGGCGCCGATTGACGAATCCTCGCGAAATTTTCAAAATAGGTGGGGCGCTCCGCTCCTACCCTGAAAGTCTCGGGGGGGTTCGTCAAGCGGGGGCTGAGAAAAAAGGGGGTCCCAAAACATGTTTTTCCCCATGCATTTTTCCATAGGGACCTTTAGTCCAAGGTACAGCCCGAACGGCTGAACAGAATTACTTGAAATTTGGCAGAGAGGTAGTCCTCAGGTCAGGGATGTGCCTTTTGCATATCTGGAGTCAATCTGTTCAGTAGTTCCTGAGAAAATTGCAGCTAAAAGTACATATAAATCTATAGGCGCACACCGTGCGCGCACGGTGCGCGCACGGTGACGTGCGCGAGCGCAATTCTGATTGGTTGTTAGATGTTAGTCAACATTTGAATCGGTCGAAATCAGGAAGTGTCGGCCGCCATTTTGTCTCTCGCAGTCTGAGGCAGTGAAAAACAAAGGGGGGGGGAACGTAAAAAGGGGGCAGGGTGGACAGTTCCTGACTTTGTCAGGGGGTCACTGAAGGACCCCCAAGGGTCGAAAAAGCGCGGGGTGCGCGCACCGTGCGTGCACGGCATGAACAACGCATCGAGGGCGCTCGGTGCTCGAAGCGCACCGAGTGCCCACAGCGCGCGCACGGTGCGCGCACGGTGAAAAACCTGGAAAAAAAAATTATAATAAATACATAACTTAGCATTTAAAAAACTGTACAAATTCACTTAAAAAACCATAGGTTTCACACACGTTATAGTTAGGAATTAGCATTTAAAAAACCTTGCAAATTCACTTAAAACACCATAGGTTTCACACATGTTATAGTTAGCTGGACATTTCCCTCGTAAAAAACCAATGAAATTCCCCCGTTATTGATTACGTCTTTCCTTCCCCCAGTGGGGATTGATTTTATTTGTGAATCTCGCTTAGACATGGAGCGCTGATACATTTTTTCATGCCCTGAGGAAGTCGTTTGGGCCATTCACCCTATGACGAAACACGTGTTGGCTGCAAATAGTTCCCTCTTGCTGTCATCATGATCCTCCATGTTACATCCACAAGGGGAGATCCTGAGAACTAAAACAATAAAGAAGATTCTCCTTTTGATTTACATGGACTGGAATTTGCTTTTTTTGATATACTGATATCTCTGATTTAATATTTGACTTGTTATTGCTCGGGAACGTTTGTTTGCTTTTGTATCCATCTTCTGTGTGCCTTGCTACAGAGGATCATTGGGACAACGGTGGCTGTTTCCCTTTTGTTCCCTAGAGCATTTTGTCATCTGTTCTATGTATTAATAATAATAATAATAATAATAATACTGATATTTGTAAAGCGCGAACAGCTACCTCACGAGGAGGTGTCCCGGCGCTATAGACCGCTGGGGAACCCGTCCTGGCTATCCCTGTGAGATGGTCCCTTTCTGGGTATCTCCAAGGTGAAACCAGGCATCCCCAGTGTCTGTGGGGGGCCGTTGTAGAGATGAGGCAAGCTTAATGCCCAGAGTTGCCGAGTGTGTTCCTGGTTAGAGTAGGTACCGAGGTGAGAATTATCGAGTCCGTTTTGACCCTGGTCCACGACCCTGCCGCGTCGGGAATTGAACCCTGGTCCCTGGCCAATTCTCTGCTTACGGGTCTGCCGCCTCTAACCAGTGAGCCACACCTCTCTATTACACAATTGTTTTTGTGCAATCATAACTTAGCCACGCATCGGAGCTTTATAATCATACATGCCAACAGACCCGATGCAGGTCAAGAGGGGGAAAAGAAAATTCCCCGATTTCTTTTTTTAATCTCCTTCTATATAGTGTCAAAATGTTGGCATGTATGAGAAATATATTTATTTATCCAAACTGTTCGCACATTGAATGCGCCCTTCACACCACAGCACACATCCAAACTGTGAGACGTTTTACAATTTGTCTGGGCACAGGATTGTGTACTTAAAGAGCACACTTCCAGTACAAACTCTATGATAGAAAAATCACACCCACGCCTTTGCACAATAGTGCAAGAGTGTGTGCTTGGCCCCAGGCCCCCTGTTTGTGCACCAGCTCAGGAAAGAGAGCTTGAGCAGGCCATATTTATTAACTTTTAGCCACTTTGGTTGCTGTAGTGTGTTGTGCTATATTTTAGGGGATCTGCCTCATACTACTATAAGAAAACGAAATTAAATTAAGTAATTTTATCAGTTTCGTGGCGTTACTTACAGCCAGAGCTGCCAATTTAGGAAACAAAGAAACCACGTTCAAGTCTCGGCGTTGGCTCAACATCCTGTGATTCTGGGCAAGTCCTTTATTCTCCCAGGGCGTACACACCAAATGTGACCTCGTGTATTGTAACTGGTGCTCTTGTAAAATTCTGCCCTACCCTCGGGTCGAATTTGTGCCCGATAAAACTGCAAAACAAAGAAAAAATATGCCATTGAGTGAAAGTGCATTAGGTGAAAGTAGCACCATGGGATGGCGTGGGAGTAGGCAAACCTTCCTGGTGCAACACACTAAGAGTAGAACAAGACAACACAATATAAATAGCTTTATTGTCATTTTATGACAGGTAGATATGGACAAAATAAGTATATATAGCGAGCATGAAATGGTACATCATCACTGTATTGTACATTGGCCATCCACGCTGCACTAGCACAGTGCTGCAGTTTTTCACGCCTTCTTTATCTTCGCACGAGAGAAACAAAGCAGTCTATCCCAAGTTTTGCATATTAACTAAAATGTAGAAGAAAGAGTGGTTCTCAGGTGATAATTAGCACACAAACTAAAATCGCTACTGAGTCCAAGAGTAAAACACATAGGGTCTGATTCACAAACGGCCTCCGCACTCGTGATGGAGGTGCCGCATTCCTGAGGGAGTATACACAATCGGGCGGAATCTTCGCGATCAGAATTCTCATTGTGGAGATTCCGCTCTCGTGCGGAGACTCCCCCACGACTGCGGGGCCTCCACCAGGAGCGTGGAGGCCCTTTGTGAATCAGACCCATTATCCGCTTCATGAGCGCCAAACATGCCGACAAATTCACAGACCTAGCAGTAGGGTAAACACAATGTAATTCTGCATGAAGTATATGTTAGAACATATGATTTTACAACGCAAACAATTACAACGCAAGCTTTTACAACTCAGTTGTTACATTGCAACTACCATTACATCGCATGATTTTACAACGAATGCCATTACAACGTATTTTTTAAAACTATCATTACAACGCATTCCATTACAACGCATACCATTACAACGCATATTACATTTAGGGTAACAGTAGGGTAAGTGTTGGATAGTGTAGGGGTAAAAATTACTATTCCCACTCCAGCAAGTGCAACAATAGGGAAAGTGCTTGATAGCGGAGGGGTAAAAATTACTATTCCCATGTACCCCAAAACCCATACCAACCCTAAAACTAAAAAATCTCAATTACTCACCTTATAATGCGTTGTAATGGCATACGTTGTAATGGTATGCGTTGTAATGACATGCATTGTAGTGACATGCGTTATAATGGCATGCATTGTAATGGCATGCGTTGTAAAGGCAGTTGTATTGCAACAGTTGCGTTGTAAAGGTAGTGCGTTGTAATGGATGTTTCCCATATGTTAATGATGTCCTCAGTGAGTTTGTGAAACACGTTTAAGAGGTAAGTGCAGTGGCGCATGCGGTAACCCTTGTGCCTCACAGTCCCACCTTAGCCCTTCATGGAGTCTACAAACTTTCAGAGGCCTCCATTCAGCCCAAGGCCAATTAATATCTGTGAGATATGGGACACTTGGGGTCCTTCATCACATTCTGCATGGGAGGGTGTGGAGGAGGACTTCATTCTGCACTATGCTCCTGAATAAGCAGCATAAGTACATACAAAAAGCTAATTCAAGGCTTCGGCCCTAGCCAGAACAAGTGGCAAGAAGATTAGTGAACCAGTCCAATAAATACTTTGGGCCTTATTTAAAGGATGGCGGGTGGGTTGAACACTGATATTCGGCAGTCCTGCTACCCAGCCAAACCTGCATTTTCCCACTCTATTTAATGTTGGGGAAACTGTTGGATTATTAGCGCTCATTACTCATGGCCCAGCGGTTCACCCGCTACTAGACCGCTGGGGAATAGTGACGGTCGTCCTACCCTCAAGGTGTGACTACCGTCCCACACGACAGAGAAAATGTTGCAGAACCCCTTGTGCTGTGAAACTCCTCCCGGCATGTTGGGGCCATTCACTTTTTATTCAACATGGCATCAGTTCCCTTCATAGCATTAGATGCCCGCCAGGTCAGCAGGGATCTCTAAATATAGCAGACGCCCTCCACACTAAAGTGGTGGAGGTCATGAACTCTGACCCCTGATGGATGAAGGACCGTTCCAAGGGGTGTAGCTACCACAGGTGCAGCAGATGGAGGCACTGGGGCTCAGAGCCCTGAGGAGCCCATTGAACCTTAATAATTGTTGTATTTTGCTACCATGACAACAGCCAAAGGGGGCATTTTCCTTGTTAACACCAGGGCCCAAGGCATCCTTGCTACAGTACTAAACATTCCTTTAGTTAAATTTAGTTCCGGCTAAAGAGTATTGGAAAGGTGAGTGGGCAGAAAATGGCTCAGTATACCCGCTTGACACGGCGGGTAACGTAATTCCGAGATGGAGGGGAGTTACTGCGTATTACAAGTTGCACCCTTTGTGTCCCCCGAGAAATGGGGAATTACCTTGAGAATTATGAGCAACGGCACCCAATTTCCATGGTAAATGCACATTTTCCCAAAGAGTTTCAGCCAATCATTCTCCCAAATTCTCTTCCAAGTGAATAACAGCAGACCTGCGGGGTTACTCACGGGCTCGTCATCCCAGAGTGTCCTGTAAATCATGTTATTGGCCATATCAAGATTACCAATAAATTCTGTTGAGCATCTTATTAAGTTCTCTTCTTCTCTTCACAGTTCCCCATACAAATGCAAATCTTGGAGAAAAGAGATTTTCAGTGTTTACTCTCTAGAGTAAGGAATGGGCTACTACTCACGAACAGGCAGTGTCAGACTTTCTTAATGTTCCGGACAGCAATGTTCTAGAAGGTCTACGTTTTGGCACCACAGGTGTCAAATAGACCTATTACTGACAATGAGTCCATGTGGGCAACTGAAACCCTCTGACCGGCGACCTGCACCCCCATATATATCAATGTTCTGTACCAGTTATATTATAAATCATGGGTAAACACAGCTATTGTAGGTGGCATATTAATGCTGGTATCTTGTAACGTTATTTGTGTATGACTGGACATTCAATAAAAACATAAAAATAAATTTTAAAAATCATGGGTAATCACAAACATTTGCCCAGGGGCCACAAAGTACGATCTGCGGTGTGACCGAGGGCCGTACTGATGGCAGCAGGGTGGCGGTAGGGGGTCTGAGTGGGTCAGGGATTGTGTAAGGAGGTCTATAACACATGTTAAATAAACGGGCAAGCATTTATTTACAGGTTAATAAATGCTTGCCCATTTATTTAACATTTTGTTTCTGAATATTAGTGCCCAGCAGCTAAACAGCAGCTCGTGCTGCCGTTCACCAGGAGGGTGGCATGTTAAGGTCAAGAGGGCCGCAAGCGGCCCCCGGGCCGTACTGTGAGTATCACTGCTATGAATAAATGTCAATTATCAATCTTGAGGGGCATAAAAACGAATTTCTTACATTTGTATTTTAATTTTTACTTTATTTCTCCTAGGCGTGACATTTTTGACAATAACCAATTGCTTCCCTGCAGCCATAAACTATCCATTCACACACTTGATATAAGCAATACACATTGTATTCAGTCATCATAATTTGAATCCATTTATTTTTCAAATTTCAGCAAAGGCCTGCCATTTAAACCCACTGTAGGTTGCACCACTCTATCAAGTCTACAAAAACAATAATTGTATGAATGTCCATCCAGTACTGTGTATTTTTCCAAACAAATTTCTCTTTATTCTTCTTTCAATTTTCACAATTCGTGGGCAGCCAACGCGTTTCGTTCTTCTACAAAGAACTTCATCAGGGCATTATTTCTTAACGACTGGTTGTTTTGTGACGTTTAAAATATTGTCATCCGATTTTGAAGTTTCAAACCTAATTTAACTTCAACGTCCTTCTCGACTGCTCTGCCTACAATTCAGGCTTAGCTGGTCCCATTATGCTCCCACCACGATCATATTAAGAGGCTACTGTGCCCACGATTCAAATTATGATGACTGCATACAATGTGTTTTGCTTATATCAAGTGTGTGAATGGATAGTTTATACATTCTGTCGTGGGCACAGTGAGCGTGCTACTCCAGAACCCATAAAGGATTAGTGGTGAATTAGTATAGTGAAATATGAAAGTAATTTGAGTGGTGGATATGTTAGTCAGTAAATATATAAAACATATTTAAACTTTACAGAAACACACAGTGATGTCATTAGTTATGTCATTTGAGATGTCATCAGTGATGTCATCAGTGATGTCACTGACCATGTCATGAGTGATGTCATCAGCAGTGCATTGCAGGGGCGCGAGTTATAGTTAGCTGAACTAACTATAACAGGGGAATTTCTAGGGTTTTGTACGAGGGAAATGTCCAGCTAACTATAACGCCCCTGAAACCTATGGTGTTTTTCAGTGAATATATATATATATATAAGGCAATCTGCTGAAACGCGTAAGGACTTTAAATTGCTGTCTTCTCCCTGAGCAATAACTGCTTTGATGGTAACCAGCATCGGGCTTCTGTGTTTCCTTCGTTTGTGAACACATCGTGCTTTAACGGGTCTCTCCATTCCCGTCAACAGGAGCCGCCCTGCAGGGTTGGGGGCCCTCTTCATGGAGTTTTCATGTGGATATTTTACAGGGGGCATGACCCGCTCGCCTTCATTCCGACGAAATGGATTTTCCGTGTTAATAAGGGCTTTGAAAGGTGAGAAAGGGAGATGAGGGAAGCAACTGCCTCTCTTTGGAGATTCTGGACTGTCATCGCTAGATAGGCCAATGAGGAGCAGCAACATGGATTGTGAATTTGTATATAATTTTGACATGCAAAGTACGTGGCCATCTGCATTGAAAATAAGCACACGAAGAAATGCACTTTCAATTTGAACTTGTAATTGTGGTGTATGACGCTATTCAGCTTTATTTAAATGCGCACCACAATGCAGAGCTGAAATGACAAAAACGGTGCACGCTGGTAATTGCAGGAAAAGGGTGAGCCACGTGACATATTAATTCAAATATTGCAAACAATCCTACTCACCTGTGATCAAGGCAATCTGCTGAAACACGTAAGGACTTTAAATTGCTGCCTTCTCCCTGAGTAATAAATGCTTTGATGGTAACCAGCATCGGGCTTCTGTGTTTCCTTCGTTTGTGCACACATCGCATTCCCGTCAACAGGAGCCGCCCTGCAGGGTTGGGGGCCCTCTTCATGGAGTTTTCATGAGGATATATATATATATATATATATATATATATATATATATATATATATATATATATATATATATATATATATATATACACACACACAAACATACACAATTTGTTTTTTTGGTTTTTGTAATTCAATAGTGAAGCAATTGCAGACAAATAGCCACGATAAAAGACCCACTTATCTATGCACTCACCCATATACATGTAAAAAACATAGAATAATGCAACCACCAGTGTGAGCTTAAAGCTGTTGCTAACAATATACAAAAAGCTGGCCTTGGGTCCACCCTCTGAACGATTGCCTCTATTCTATCACCCTCTTTCAGTTAGTGGCTGGAGATGCTGTCAATCAAATCTTGGCTCGGCCCAGTGGACTATTTCTCTGACACCTAATGCTATTGGCTGCGTGCTTTTATTGAACTGAATCAGGGAATAGTTTACAAATATATAGCCATCTTTCTGTACACTCCTGCTGCCCCCTTTCTCGAATCTCCCCCTCTACAGTGCTAAACTTGCATGTGTTAAAATATTAAAAGTGGAATTTGGCTTGGCCAATGCTTTTTATCCCTGTGCGCCTACGTACTATTGAATCCATGGTGTGTAAAATATGAATAAAATACAAACTAGAACTCTTGGTATAGATTTACACTAATTTTTTTTATCAACTGAGCAGAGCATGTCTAATTTTCACAAGGCAACCTCCCACTATAATCCAGAGACCCAGCGGATTTGTGATTCTCCCTCAGCAGAGGTGTCCGCAAATTCAAAACATGATTCAGAATAAAAGAGCTTCAGTTGTGTGATGACACATCGGAGTGAACATCACATGTGAGGACAAGTGTAAGAAGTATTCCAGGGGCTCTCAGGGTGAAGGCTCAGAATAGCATTTCTCAGACTAGTGTTTTTATGTGCCGCCCCCACACTCGGTCGCAATGCCCCCTTTTAGAAGGATTTTGTTCACACAAACACTTGAACTATTTCTGAGCTTGACACCCTCGCCTTTACCAGCACAAGAATGACTTTACCTCAGTGCATGCCCTTCACAGCTCTCAAAATATTTCCAGACTGCGATTCCCTCTGTGAGCATTTTGCATCTTGATAGCTTCTCACCTTCAAAAACGGCTTAAAGGGCCAGCCTCGCACATGACTTTTTCTTTTTTTTACTTCAAATCACATTCTGTATAATAAAGGCATGGATATGTGGCCTAATGGCCAGAGCTGCTGACCTTGAAAGTGGGGAACAAGGCTCGAGTCGCGGCGGCAGCTCCTCAACCGGTGATTCTGGGCAAAAATCACTGTGATCTCCATGTGATAAAAATGAGGTTTTGTAATGCAATCTGCTGCTCGTCTGAAGTAAGAGGCAGCTTGGTTCTTGTGGTACAGCAGGCATTGGGCCACAACTAGGCACACCTGGGGCATCACAGTAAAACAAGCAATGGGTAGAGCGCTTCCAAAGGTCTTGGGCGCTTCCCCATGGTCTGTAGATGTCCTATAGATTGGAAGAGTATAGAGTGTACCGCATTTCCCGGAGGGTGGACTAATCCATAAAGATCTGTGGAGAAACATGGCCCCAGCAGGCCAGACTAGAGAACCACAAAGAGATAACGAGGAGTGCTTTCAACGATTTTGCAAACTCAAATGTTGGAGGGCACATTTGGAAGGTTGTAATGTACAGAATAATGAGGGCAGCAACAGAGAGAAGAATGTGCAATGGCTAGCAATGGAAAGAACACTGCGCAAGTCCGCAATGAAGACATAACTGCAATGGCTATCTGTGGAGAGATGACCGTGCAAGTGGTAGCAATGAAGAGACGACTGTGCAAGGGTTAACAATGGAGAGACGGCTGTGCAAAGGTTAACAATGAAGAGACGACTGTGCAAGTGTTAACAATGGGGAGAAGGCTGTGCAAGTCCGCAATGAAGACATAACTGCAATGGCTATCTTTGGAGAGATGACTGTGCAAGGGTTAACAATGAAGAGACGACTGTGCAAGGGTTAACAATGGAAGGACGAGTGTGCTAGGGTTAACAATGGAGAGTCGGCTTAGCAATGGAGAGACGGCTGTGAGATGGCTAGCAATGGAGACAACTGTGTAAGGACCAGCAGTGGAGACAACTGTGAAAGGGCTAGCGGTGGAGAGACATCAGTGCCATGGTTAGCAATGGAGAGACATCTGTGCAAGGGCTAGCAGTAGAGAAACAACTATGCAAGGGATAGCAATGGAAGGATGACTGTGCAAGTGCCAGGCTACTCACATATCTGCAGGAACGTCATGCAAGGATGAAAAGGTCCCGACTTCCCCAAGTCACTGCTATACCCAACCAAGTCAAAGCACAACAGTAAACCGGGGGAAGAAGGGAAGGTAGAGATGAAAAGAAAAATAAGTCCCAAGTCGAACCACACTCAAGGACAGGATCTGGCAACCAGGAAACAACCCTACCTGAAAAGAGATAGACCGTGTAAGTGACAGTATTGTAAGATGAACAATAGTACTACTATATTCAGTCTACAATCTTTATATACATAATTAAGTCCTACCTAGTATTCCCTTCTTCCTCTAAATGAAGATAACTAGAGCGTGGCTAGGACGCCGACGAAGATGGCCGCCTAATTCAGGAGCTCCGCTGTGCCGGGACGAACTTTCACGGAGTGCTGTACTGTCGGAGCCTCAATATGGACGTCTTCGATATATTCAGCAACCGGAACCCACCGTCCATCTCCTGAGGTCTGCATGAACTGTTTTTTCCTTTGAACGCATCGATAATGCCGCTTTTTCATTCCCCCTCATCGCGGCCGCCATTTTATGTATCTCAGAGCGCTCGTATGATTCCAGCGCGCGCACACGAACTGTTCTAAATGCTGTCTGCTTTGCTCCTTTATGGTTTTTTTTTTTCACTCATGTTGCTGATATTTTGAGGTGAATAAGGAGAGGTTTCTGCTCAAGGATGTTATAAAGAGTCGACCTGTACTTTTACTTTACCCGCTCCTTCATTTGATTTCACCATCTGCGGACTTCAGCTGAGGTGACATACTATGTCCTCTTTGCTCTATGTGTGCGAATAATTATTATATGGCGCCAACCAGTTACTGGACATGACATCTTACTCCCTGACTCGCTTCTACTGCTTTTGGAGGATGTACTACAGGGATACGTTTTGAATCACGCGACGTGGTATCGGAACTCCCTCTTTTGAATACTTTCACTCTGCGTTGTGGCGCTAGGAGGTTTGGTGACAACTGTGGTGGTCGCACGTACACAGTACCTGGCAGCTCTCATGGTTCTTGGCTAAAGTCCATTATTGCTTCGATTCTTATTTTGGCGTCATACCCTTTCCTGTCTCATGGTTTCCACCAGGGATTTGATTGTCTTTGCGACGCCTTGCTGAGTTCAAGTCTTGATTGCTGTTGCTGTCGTCCACCTCACATCTGTGTTGCCTAACTGCACTGTACGGTGCTTGCCTGTCAAGGTCAGGAGGATCTTTTCTTTTCTTCCACATAATCGCCTTAGTGCATTTGCGTTACCTAGCCCCCTCAATACCTATGGGCAAATTGCGTAACCCGAAGTTAGTTTTTGTACCCTCAAAAAACTTTTCTACAACGCCATCTTCCTCCTCCTCACCTGCTGACTCTTCATCTAATCCAGACCAAATGGCTGCTTCAGCTCCCAGTCGTGCTTCCTCCTCGCAGTCCTCTTCAAATAAGGTCTCTCCTCCCTCTACATCGTCTAAACGCTTGAAGCAGGACTCTCCGCCTCCGGATAAACCGTCCTCTCCTATCTCTCTGGAGCTAGTCCTGCAGGAGATCCATGCTTTATGTCCGTTTGTTGAGAAGACCAATAATAAAATGCAGAATTTTGAACTGAAATGGTCAACTATGGACAACAGAGTCTCTTCAGTGGAGCAGCAGGTTTCAGAGATCCAAGTTAATTCTCAACGTATAGCCTCACTAGAGAAATCCGTTCTTGCCCTCCAGCAACATACTGAGGAGTTAGAAAACAGGAATAGGAGGAATAACCTGCGCATTTATGGCCTTCCTGAGTCTTTGGAAGGTGATGATCCTGTCTCGTTTTTCTCCTCCTTCCTCCTGAAACTTTTGGATATGCCTGCCACTACCTCTCTTAGCATCCAAAGAGCTCATAGACTTGGCCCTCGCTCCTCCACTTCATCCACGCCTCGTGGAGTCATCATTCTTTTTCTAAAATTCACAGATCTACTTCTGGTCCTTTCTGCGGCTAGATCCAAGCGTCAAGTTTCATGGTTAGGCCAGAGGGTTTTTCTTTCCCAGGATGTTTCAAATGCAACCGCAGCAAGAAGGAAGGAATTTTTGAATCTTCGCGCCCCTCTACGCTCTCTTGGAGCCAGATACGGCTTATTCCATCCTTGCACCTTCAAAGTTACTCATCAGAACCAAACTTGGACTTTTCAAGATCCTGCGGAACTTAAAAACTTTATTCACATTCAGTCTAATGCTGGCATGGATACTTCTACTGCTTGTGGTTGAATGTTTAACTCTCCTTTTTCTTGCAGGTTTTATCTAAAATGTTTTTGCATTGCCTTTGTGTCTTATTGTTGGTTTGCCTTTAGATCAATTTTTTGTGAATATCTTTTGTGCTATTTTTCATTGTTTGTTGCTATTCCCGCTGGTTTTTAACTTGCTCTTATTCTCTTTCATCTAGCATTTTGGAGTATGTTTCTTCTTCACGCACTTTGTTTTATTGTTATTTTTTTTATCATAACTGTTCACATCCTCTTTTTCTTTATCTAGGCCGACTGAAGTGTTCCTCTTCATTCCATATGGTTTGTCCTTTTCGTCTTCCGTCCTGACTCGGTTTGTTCTCCTGGTTTTGGGTGGTCAATCTTGTCGAATCCTTCACAACCCCGCCATCCTTTTTATGTTCCCTTCAGGTATGTTATCTTCAGTCATCCTTTTTGGATATGTACTGTCTCTTCTTGTACTTTTTTCCTCTTGTCCTTTACCTTTTTTCCTCTCCATTTTGTTCTCCCTATTATCCTCTTTTGTCTCTTCTTTACTTGTATCATTTTTTTGTCTTTCTACCTATATTCTTCCATTTGATTCTATTTCCTTCTACCTGTTGCGACTTCCCCCGTAAGTCAACTGTTCGGTTCATTCTTCATAAACCTCATAAACAATTTCTAGATACTATTTCTCAATCACATCTCACTGACTCCTGGAAACTTTCACACCCTGACACTCTTGATTATTCCTTTTTCTCTCCTCCTCATTCATCTTTCTCTCATCTTGACTATATTTTTCTTTCTCCTTCCTTATCGCAAAACTTACTCTCTTCTTCTATTGAACCTATACTTATCTCGGACCATGCCCCTATTGTAACGGATCTCGACTTCCTTCCTCCGCGTCCCAAGCCTTCTCGTTGGCGATTTAATAATTCTCTTCTTACTGATCCTTTCTTTTCCTCTTCCTTTCGATCCTTTGCTACTGAATTTTTTATGTTAAATGATGTTTCTAACATTTCCCCCCATTCTCTTTGGGACTCCTTTAAGGCCACAGCTCGCGGGTTTGTTATTAATTTTGTTTCTATGAAGAAGAAGCGTTTTCTTCAGAAGCATAAAACTACATTGGCCCATATTAAATCTTTGGAACATAAGTTTTACTCTTCTCCCAATAATTCCGTCCCTCCGGATCTTATTCGTGCCAAGCTCGAGTACAATAAATCTACTACTGACAACGCTTCGTCGGTGCTTCTTCGTAGTAGTGCTCGTTATTATGGCGGACGAAATAAGGCAGGTAAACTCCTTGCCAACTATCTTAAGTCCCGCAAGGAGCGTTCCTTTATTGAATCTATCTACTCATCTGATAACACCTTATTGCATAAAGCTCAGGATATTCTTGACCAGTTTCAATCCTTTTATTCTACTCTTTATACTCCGGAAGCTCCTCCCCCTCCCTCTTTGGTCCAGGCTTATTTTGATAAACTTCCTAAGCCTTCGAACTCTCATCTTAATCTCCCAGACTTGGATGCGGATCTCTCTTTACAAGAGCTCTCTGCGGCTTTGAATATTCTCACCAAAGGCAAAACCCCAGGCCCTGATGGTTTCTCAGTTGAATTCTATCTACACTTCTCTGATCTTTTACTCCCCAAACTTCTTTCTCTCTTTCAATCGTTTTATTTACTGGGCAAGGCCGAGGGTACATTCCAGGAAGCCGCTATTTGTCTCATTCCTAAGGATGGTCGCGACCACAAATTCTGCAAGAACTATCGTCCGATCTCTTTAGTAAATGTGGACTACAAGTTGTTTGCTAAAGTTCTTGCGTTACGTCTTGACCCTCTTATGCCCCATCCTATTGGGAAGGAACAATGCGGTTTTGTTAAAGGCCGACTTACCTCCGATAATTCTCGTCTCTTTCTTAATGTTTTAAATAAAGTCCCATCTCTCTCTATCCCCTTTGCGGCTATTTCTGTTGACGCGGAGAAGGCCTTTGATAGAGTTGACTGGTCTTTCCTTTTTGCTTCTTTGCGTTGGTATGGTTTTGGCCCTCGTTTCATCTCTCTTATTTCTCTCTTGTATTCCTCCCCCAAAGCTGCGGTCCTCGTTAACGGTCAAGTTTCTTCATACTTCCCTCTTCAGCGGGGTGTTCGTCAAGGTTGCCCCTTATCTCCTTTACTTTTTGTCCTTGCCCTTGAACCCTTTTTGTCTTCCATTCGCAACAATGATTCTATTTTAGGTTTTCCTTATGGGGGTAGTCAATTGAAGCTTTCTGCTTTTGCGGATGATATCCTTCTCTTCATTTCTGCTCCGGAAACTTCTATTCCCCCTCTACTGTCTGAGTTTGATTCCTTTTCCCAGGTCTCGGGTTATAAAATTAATTCGGATAAAACTGAAATTCTCCCTCTTACCAAATTTTGTACCCCTTCTGTATTCTCTTCTACTGGATTTGCTTGGAATAGTTCCAAAATTAAATACTTAGAATTATGGTTTTCCAATTCTATTTCCTCCTCAATTTCTTTAAACATGTCTGCGGTTTTGTCTCGTATTGATCATTTATTTTCCACTTGGAACCCCCTCTTTCTTTCTTGGTGGGGACGAATGGATTCAATCAAGATGATGATAGCTCCCATTTTAATTTATATTTTGTCCATGTTACCTGTTCATATACCCGCAATTTATTTTAAACGCATCGATTCTTGTTTGTCGAGATTTCTTTGGAGCAAGAAGAAGGCTAGAATTTCATCAGCACGTCTTCGCAAGTCCAAATCCAATGGTGGGGTTAATTTCCCAGATTTTCGTCTCTATCATAAGTCTTTTTCTCTCCGTCAGGCGTCCAGATGGCTGGCCTCTACTCCTTCTCCTCTTGATCCTCTTTGGCTGCATATCGAACATACATTGTTGTTGCCTTTTTCTTTCAAAGAGATTATCCGCTTCTCTGCCAAGGCTCCGCACTCGTCACTCCCTCTATTTAAGCACACCTCTTCTCTTTTAAAGCCTCTTTTTAATCCTTCACCTATTACTCGGGAGTCCTTTCTGGATTCCACCGTCTGGTATAATTCACTTATTCTTATAAAGAATAGACCCATCTTCTGGAAAGTTTGGAGGTCTAAGGGCATTATCTGGGTGAACCAATTTTTTGATGGACTTTCTCCTTGTTCCTTTCCTCAATTTCAGAGATCCTTTCACTGTCCTCGCTCCTTTTTGCAAAAGTTTGTTACTCTAATGACACTTATTCTTGATATCTTCTACTCTCTTCCTTCTTCCCCTTCTTCTGTTTCCCACGCTCCTCTTCTTAAGGTGCTTTCTGCCCTCCCCAAAGCTTCCCTTATCTATAAATTCTTTTCCGCTCCTAACCCGGATCGTCCTAAATCCAAATTGGAACTTTCTTGGGAGGCGGATTTGGGTTGTGTTTGGTCCGTTGCCCTATGGGACAAGCTCTGGTCCAGATCTCTAAAAATTTCTCGTTCTGCTTCTCTTACTCAATCTCTCTTTTATCTGTATCATAGGCTATATCTCTCTCCACTTTCTCTAGCCCGTTTTTCCTCCTCTACTGATGGATGTATGACGTTACAACGCACACTTTTACAACGCATGCACTTACAACGCATTTTTTACAACGCATAATCCATTACAACCATGACATTACAACGCATGACACTACAACGCATTTTTAAAAACTACCTTTACAACGCATTTCCATTACAACGCATACTACCTTTACAACGCATACCATTACAACGCATAATATTAAATTGCATTTAAGGTAAGTATTAGATAGTATAGGGGTAAAAGTTACTTTTCTAACTCCAGGGGGTGCAACAGTAGGGTAAGTGTTGGATAGTATAGGGGTAAAAATTACTATTCTAACTCCAGGGGGTGCAACAGTAGGGTAAGTGTTGGATAGTATAGGGGTAAAAATTACTATTCTAACTCCAGGGGCTGCAACAGTGGGGTAAGTGTTGGATAGTATAGGGGTATAAATTACTATTCTAACTCCAGGGGGTGCATCAGTAGGGTAAGTGTTGGATAGTATAGGGGTAAAAATTACTATTCTAACTCCAGGGGGTGCAACAGTAGGGTAAGTGTTGGATAGTATAGGGGTAAAAATTACTATTCTAACTCCAGGGGGTGCAACAGTAGGGTAAGTGTTGGATAGTATAGGGGTAAAAATTACTATTCTAACTCCAGGGGGCGCAACAGTAGGGTAAGTGTTGGATAGTATAGGGGTAAAAATTACTATTCTAACTCCAGGGGGTGCAACAGTAGGGTAAGTGTTGGATAGTATAGGGGTAAAAATTACTATTCTAACTCCAGGGGGTGCAACAGTAGGGTAAGTGTTGGATAGAATAGGGGTAAAAATTACTATTCTAACTCCAGGGGGTGCAACAGTAGGGTAAGTGTTGGATAGTATAGGGGTAAAAATTACTATTCTAACTCCAGGGGGTGCAACAGTAGGGTAAGGGTTGGATAGTGTAGTGTAATATTATGCGTTGTAATGGTATGCGTTGTAATGGTAGTATGCGTTGTAATGGAATGCGTTGTAAAGGTAGTTTTTAAAAATGCGTTGTAGTGTCATGCGTTGTAATGTCATGCGTTGTAATGGATTATGCGTTGTAAAGGTAGTGCGTTGTAAAAGTTGCGTTGTAAAGGTTGTTCCCCCTACTGATTCTCTCTGCTGGACATGTTCTTCCACTAACGCCAACCTTTTTCATCTCTTATTCTTATGTCCTTCTGTTTCTCACTTCTGGGATTCTGTTTGGTTATACATCTCGCGTATTTTCACAATTTCCTCTCATTATTCTATTTCTACCCTTTTTCTTGGTAACTTATCAGATTCACTAGTTCTTCCTCTTCATTCTCGCGGTCTTTTTGACCTTATGCTTGCCTTAGCCTTTCAGCATATTTCTTCCAACTGGAAGTCCCTCACAAAGATTTCCATACGCTGCTGGTGGAACTCTCTGTGTCATTTCCACAGGCTAGATACCGCTTTTGCTTCCTCCTGTAATCCCACTCACAATAGGGATCTCTCTTGGTTACCTCTTACCTCATACCTAGAGACCGGATGGTTCGTAAGAATCTATCAAGTACCAATGCAGAAAATTTTGATCCGCCTTGAGGAAATTACATCTTCTTTTCTTATAGTAACATTACAGGATTTATTTATTGTTAAAATTGCTCTTTCGTGTTTGCATTTTGATTATTGTTTCACCTACAGCACTTACTTTCTAAAGCATGTTATTGTATTTTCATAATGCATTGTATCATTTCCTTTTTTCCCCCCTTTTATTTCTTTCCCCCCTTCCCCTTCTCCCTTTCTCCTGTTTTCCCTTTAAATCCTTTTAAAAAATGCTTTTGCTCGTTTCTTATGATATTGGCCTTTTCATGCCATTTAACTGTATTTATGCTGTTGCTGATATCTTTGTATTAATATTTTCCTGAATAAAGCTTTTCAAACATAAAAAAGATAACTACTTAGCTGAGAGCACCATTCTTGGTCTAAACAGAAGAAAATAAAACATGAATGCAAGGTACCCTTACAATCAGGGACTAATAATTAGCAATGAAAGTCTTTAACACCCACCTGAGACTTATTGCTTCTAATGCTGCATTCTTTTAACTGAAAATCTTCTAAATGCCCCAAAACCTAAATAACTAAATGAGAGTACCAGCCAACCCACTTTAAAGGTACAGTTTCATTCCTTTTGTCTGCAGGAACATAAAGGGGCAAGGACAACAAGAAAGAAAATGTATCTCCAAGGACCTGGTTCCCTTAGATGAGTAAACTACTCTTCTTGACTAAATTATAACTCAAACAGAACACACAGAACTCTTTGCACTAATTACTTCTTTTCTTTTTGCTGCATTTCAGGGAAAGGATGACCTACCGCGGGATCCGGACTCGCCTGAGCGATCAAAAGGACCAATGCGACATCAGCAGAGAAATCAGGGAAGCGCTGCGGTGATCGGAGATGCCTGATGAACGCGGGCTCAATGCGGCGAGAGAGAAAAACTCTAGAACTCCCGACGATGAGCGGGAGGCACAACAAGGAATCCGGAAGTGAGGAAAACGGAACCCAACCACTAGAACGCAAAGCGTTCAATTGCGATATCGGAAGAGTTTTATACTCCGCTACCGATGCCCGCGATGTCATGCAGCGGGGCCGGCAATCATGACAGCAAGGACTAGCAACGAAGAGACAAATGTGAAAGGGCTAGCAGTGGAGGGACAACTGTGTAAGGTCTAGCAATGGAGAGACAAATGTGCAACGGTTAGCAATGAAGAGACAACTGTGAAAGGGCTAGCAATGGAGACAACTGTGCAAGGGCTAGCAATGGAGTGACAACTGTGCAAGGGCTTGCAATTGAGGGACGACTGTGCAAGGGCTAGTAATGGAGACCACTGTGCGAGGGCTAGCAATAGGGAAACAACTGTGCAAGGGCTAGCAAGGGAGGAGTGACTGTGCAAGGGCTAGCAATTGAGAGACCGCTGTGCAAGAGCTAGCAATGGAGAGGCAACTGTGCGGGGGCTAGCAATGGAGTGACAACTGTGCAAGGGCTAGCAATCAAGGGACGAGTGTGCAAGGGCTAGCAATGGGGAGACAACTGTGAAATGACTAGCAATGGAGAGATGGCTGTGCAAGGGCTAGCCATCAAAGGACGACTGTGCAAGGACTAGCAATGGGGAGACAACTGTGTCAGTCAGTCAAAATACTTTATTTCGATAAATTAATATCATAAAAAGACATAGGAACAATACAATTTCACACAATCAATTCATAATTAATACGAAATCAAATCATGATAAATTTACATACTATATCTATTTACACAAAAAAAGTACAAAAAAAGTAAGTTCTTTATAAAAACTCAATTATTAAAATGTATTAAAAAGAGGTCAGTTATTAAAATATATTAAAAAGAGGTCATTTAGATAAAACAATCTATTCACATCACTTACATATTACATATATGTATATTAATTTCATGAAGTAAGCATTTCATATGGACAAGATTAAAATTCAACAATTATAAAACCATGTTAGTTAGATTATTGGACAACTTCCTTTTCTTGATCCTAACAGCCCCCACTAGAAAACTAGCAACATGGAACATGATCCTGGGGGTCTGCATTAACTGTAGAAACAGGAGTGCTGGTTTAACCTGTATAAACCCTGCCTCCTTTAGGATCAGGATCAAATATTTCCTTCTTAGTGCCGAGTAGTGATCGCAGAACATCAGAAAATGCAATGTGTTCTGGGTCGAAAAGTTATCACACTTACACGGCATTGCATTTTCGGGAGTACACCAGGTTGGGAAGTGTCCAAGGGTTAAATGGATCAAATTAAACCGAAAACGAGTTAAAAGAAAACGATGATAGGGTTGATTTACAGTAGTTAGATATAGTTCAGGGCCGGCATGAGTGCTCAAAATAATGCTAGTCCGCACCGTTGGTTTCTCAAGTTCTACTTGTTCCCTTTCCAGACTTAGCAATTCTCCCATCATACCTTTGATCAGAACAATGTCTTTAGCAGTTATCGAGGCCGGGGAAAAAAAGACATCTGATCTCCCTAAGTTAACAAGACAGTTTTTAATGTAAACTAGCCACGGTATTTTATTTACTCTATCCAGCTGCAAACAGTCTTTTAGGATGATATGGTTAAGGGGGATTTCTTGGTTCAACCAGGTCTTTAGCCAAGCCAGAACAGGGGCCACTTTGATCAGGTCTACGATATATCCTACACCAAGTTCGGTGTGAACAATATAAGTTGAAGTAGTTTGTGGTACAGAGAGAACAGATCTTAAAAATGTGTTCTCAGTAATCTGTATACTTTCCGTAGAACAGTTACCCCAAATGGCACATCCATATGTAGCAACAGCAAGGCATTTTGCTTTATAGATTTTTAGTAGAGTTACTATTGGCCTTGCTCCCAATTTTTTTGTAAAGCCCTGGAGTGCAGAAGATGATCTAGCAAGGGAGATGTTTCTGTTTTTTATCTGTGGACCCCAAGTGCCTCTCTCATCAAAAGTGATCCCCAGGTAGGGATGAGTGGCTACTCTGCAAAGCTCTTGTTTCCCACAAGTAAATATTTTTTTCAACTTATTATTTTTGCCCTTGCCCATTATCATAATTTGAGACTTTTTAACATTAATCTTTAGGTCCAAAGAACCCATAAAGTCCTCAAAAGCATCCAATAATCGTTGAAGACCAACACCAGTACGTGAGAGCAAGACGGCATCGTCCGTGTATAGGAGAACTGGAATTCCAAGTTCTTCTATACGTGGGATGTCAAGAGTTGCCTCTTTTAGGGTAGATTCCAGGGCATTTATATAAACAGTAAATAGGAGGGGTGCCAAAATGCACCCCTGCCTAACTCCCCTTTCTGATCTAAAATGACTCGTGCAACGCCCCTCCGAGGTAACTCTAACCGAAGCTATTAGATCAGTATGTAAGTCTGCTAGAAGATTAACAAGGGCCCTGTCCAGTCCTGTATCAAGCAAAATTTTCCATAGTTTGGAACGATTTACAAGATCAAAAGCTGACGAGAGGTCCATGAACCCCAAGTACATGGACCCCTCCTTGGCCCTCGTATATTTTTCTACTAGTAAGTGCAAATTAAGGCCTTGATCTATTGTGCTCCTTTTTGATCTAAAACCATACTGAACGTTTGATAGGACCCCTTTCTCGGTTAGCCAATCATTCAGTTTAGATAAAATAACCCGGCCCAATATTTTCACCGATGAGTCAATCAATGAAATGGGTCTGTAACAGGATGGATCTTGCCTGTTACCCTTTTTAAAGACCGGTACAATGATGGATTTTTTCCAGGAGTCCGGGATTTTATCATTTGAAAGGGCATTAAAAACATTACATAAGACTTTAGACCAAAATTTCGGTGCACTTTTGAAAACATCCTCTGGTACCCCATCAGGACCTGGTGCTTTATTTTTCAGGGTCAGATCTATTGCCCTTTCCACATCTGCTGCCACAAAAATAACGGCGGCCTCAGCAGTACAGAGTTCCACTACCTCAACTTCTGGAAAAACAGCAGAGGTGGCAGCACTGCTAATTTCTGTATAAATATGTCTAAAATGTTTGATCCAGCCCTCATCTGGGATATTTGCCTCTAAGGGGGTATTTGAGTCATCAGAAAAGAGTGGCTGATTTATTATTTTCCAGAATAAGCCACTATTTTTTAGAGTTTCTGGGTCAAGAAGTTGGGTCAAAGCATTCTCTTTCAGGTCCCTCTTTCTTTCTTGGATAGTTTTTTTATACGCAATCCTTGCACTAACTATATCTGCACGAATTTTGGGAGTTGCTTTCAGGGTTTTTAATAGTACTCCATGCCCTTTTGAGCATTTCTTGTCGAACCATCTTTTGCCCACTAGCGACTTCTGCCTAGATTTATTCTGAAGGCTACGGTTAATTTCTATGCATATGTTATCAAATGCCGCTATAACCTCTTTGCATTGTGTTCTATTTGCTAAACATATTGCAACTTCATCCTCTACTTTGGACAAAACCTCTTGAAGAAAGGTTTCAGGGACTATTTTTGTCCATTTCAACCTACGGTTCTGGTCTTTTACCGTGAGGTTTGCTCCCCCTCTAACTTTTACTGTTTTTAAGGAAATCAAATCTGTATGCTTCACTTCAAGTAAAACAGGATTATGATCGCTAAAAGCTGATACCTCAGTGTAATAATTTATCACATTTTTTAACAAAAAAGAAGACACAAAAATATAATCTATGATGGTACCCATATCTTTACCCTTAAACGTAGGGGACCTATTTTTTCCATCCCCGCAGCCTGACTCATATAAGTTCCATCTTGCCAGAAAGGTTTCAAGATACTCTCCACGCCTGGTATGTTCCAGATGAACAGAAGAGGAGAAGGGGGGGACCTTCATCATCCTGGCTAATGCATGGTAGGGTGCATGGGTGTATATTAAAGTCCCCTAATAATATTAATTCAAAAGTATTTACATTAGCACTGTAGACTGACAAAAATGTATCCAGTACTTCCAAATTTTGACTGGTACCCTCGTTTGCATGTGAATTATAAAAATTTACAAAAAGAATCTTGGCCTTTTCTTGAGTAGAAAGTTCGAAAATCAAACAGTTTTCTGAACCCGAAGAACACTGAGTTAGTGTACCCTTTATGTCCAGTTTAAATAGACTTAGCAAGCCCCCCTTAGATCTTCCTGCCACACTACTAATAGCTGGGTTGCAAAAGTGGCTATAGCCATCCAAAGAGAAGCTGTTCGTATGGTCCCAAGTCTCTTGTAGGGCAATGATATCAAAAGATTTTAATGACATTAGCCATTCAGCATTCCCAATTTTATTCTTTATACCGGCAATGTTCCATGTAGCAATTTTAAGAGGTGGTGCTGATACCTGGATAGAATTCCCCAAGGCGTCGGGCAGTCAATCATTTTCCTCCAATGATGATAAAGCAGTATAACGATTGTAGAGAGGTAAAGTATTGTCAAACTGCCTGTTAGCTAACTGATAACGATGTAAGTCCCCATTATTTTGCTGCAAAGGTACATTCAGAGGTACATTCGGAACACAACCAGCCATCCACCATCCATGCCCATTTGCAGGAAACCTTTGCTGATGAGGCGATCGGTATTGAGTGTTATCCAGGTGATTATAGAAATAACCAAGGGGTCTAGCACATACAGAATTTTCCAGGGTTGGTAAAGAGGCGGCTCTAAGGAGGACTGTTGCAACATGTTGTGGATGTTTAAAATGATGCAGTCCCCTCTTGTATTTTTTCTTCCGTTGCCAATCCAACTGACTCTACGAGTGGATATTATATCATTAGAAAATGCAAACGGAAAACCACAATTCCTATTCAGCCAGGCAAGTATTTTATTTTTTAGGGCAGCATGGGTTTCTATCCTAGGATCAGTCATGGAAGAGTCAACCTCTGGGACATTTGTTAGTACCACAGTGTATGGGACACACTCCGGTGGGAGGGTGACAAAGTTTTTCCTCCTAGGTCTACTTCTTCCGGCAATATCTCCCCCTGCTAAGTTATTCTGACTGCCTTTTAATGCTATTTGTGGTTGTACTAATGTTTGGGCTATTGCAGTTCCCACTGGTGGTAAGTTAGCAGATGGAGTATTCAATGCGTTTACGACTGAGGGAGCCTGAGCAATAGCCCCTGTGCCACTAACCCTGGTACTAGCTGATACAGATGCTACGGGTCCCACTATACTGTTGCCCATAGGACCCGGTGGGCCAGGTTGAGGGCTCGTCAGGATAGAAGACCGGGACAAATAAGAATCTAGGAGTCCTTCCAGTCTAGTGACATCTTGAGCAACTAGATCTAGCTTTGCCACCAATGGTCTGATCAGTGCCTCTAATTTGGACTCAAGGATGGTTGCCACGAGTTCAATATGGGCTAGATACAGGGTACTTCCCTCAACATTGTTTATGGACTCCGGAGTGTCTCCCCTGCTGAGTGATGTTGTACCTGCTTTTTTAGTCTTCCTCCCCACCACCCTTTTGACAGGTGCCTTCCTACATGCACGCACCATTCTCCGTACGGGAGATTGAGTTGGTGAGGGCCTTGGGGAGGGTGTCGGGCTCTTACTTGGAGCAGATTCAATTAAAATTTCCCGCTCTTCTGTTGTCACTATGATGGATATATCATTATTGGTATCAACATTGTTAGAGTTAGCCAAGCCACTGTCTGGAGAGGTAGGCGTACTCAGCCTTGTGGGTGACATTTCTGGGCCTACCCTGCCTAGTGATAGTCTCCTATCCTTATTAATCTTGCTAACTACCTTAACAAGATAGTTGTCCATTGTCCTTGTATCATTAATTGCCGCTGGTTTTGAAGACCTAAGCTTGGACATAATAGGACCAACAGGTACTAACTACAGGGTATATTGAACAATAATGTCTTATCTAGTTATAGTAGAAAACTATTATGTCAATAGGGCCAGCAAACATAAAACAAACAATAACCAATATTAAAAGGAATATCTTACAGGAAGTCCAGGATCCGAATAATGCGAGCCAAAGTCCGTGGCCCAGCCCAGCCTCCTACAGCCTCTGACGGCCACAGACGGCCCGCCCTCTGCCCGGGCTCAGCCCGGCGCCGCCCGCGCGCGTCCCGCGACGCTGAGAGAGCCTGTCCTTTTGAAGCGCCTCCGGGCGCGCTGGTGGGCGGAAGGCGGAAGTGGGCCGGGTGCGCAAGGCCTCACGGGAGCTGTAGTCTCCCCTGACTGCGGCCGATGCTGAAGTGAGGCGGCAGGGGAGACCAACAGCGTTGCCACCCCGTCTCAGAGGCACCGCTCCGCACCCAGGAACTGCCTGCGATGTCCGCTGCGCTGCTGTTGCCAGGTAAGAATGCTTCCCCCGCTCCACCGAGGGAGCCTGTCCTTTTGAAGCGCCTCCGGGCGCGCTGGTGGGCGGAAGGCGGAAGTGGGCCGGGTGCGCAAGGCCTCACGGGAGCTGTAGTCTCCCCTGACTGCGGCCGATGCTGAAGTGAGGCGGCAGGGGAGACCAACAGCGTTGCCACCCCGTCTCAGAGGCACCGCTCCGCACCCAGGAACTGCCTGCGATGTCCGCTGCGCTGCTGCTGCCAGGTAAGAATGCTTCCCCCCAACTGTGAAATAGCTAGCAATGGAGAGACACCTGTGCAAGCACTAGCAATGGTGAGACAACTGTGCAAGGGCTAGTGATGACGAGACAACTGTGGAAAGGCTAGCAATGGAGAGACAACTGTGCAAGGATAAGAAATGTAGAGACAACTGTGTGTCAGGGTTGGTTATCCTCAGGATCGGATCGATGCTAAAGTTGGTCCACCTCCCGACAACTTCAAAGCCTGACAACTATGAAAGCACAGACTGATGAAGGGATCAGGTGAGGGAAGGAAAGGATGGGTACAGCAGGGAGGGAGATCTGAAGATATAAAGAATAGCAATCACTCTCTTGTATAGAAGGCACACCCCAACAGTTTACTACTACAGTACCCCAACAGACAAATACCTGTAAATAAAAAATAGAAGCGAGGGATAACCTAGTTTTTGCTCCTGGACAACATATAATCTGTGAGACTTGGGCATTTTTCTGCTGGAAGTAAAGAAACAACAGAGCAGAAAAGTTAAGAACACATGCGCTATCCTATGTACTCCCTATGCTTTGATGGTAGCATACACACATACTCCTCACCTACCCTTTTAGAACAGGCAAGGAAATTTCACAGGGGTGAACCGACCACAGGCGGCAAGAAAATTATACCCCCTGTGTAGTTGGTAAGAAAACAAAACAATACTGTAGTAAAGATTCTTAATGTTCATGCTCATTTCAATCATAGCACATTAGTATTATCTCTTTATTGGGCAACATGCTCCTTGGGGGTTGTGGCTCTGCAGCCGAACATGGCGGACGCGAGCCGTTAGAGCTCTGTCCTGAAACCCTCGTTTATCCTGACGAACCTGTTATCCACAGCCATCCAAGCACAGTTAAGAAAACGCCTGCATCACGGTGGTGCAAGAACAAGCTAAAAGAGTGTCGGAGGGAGCAGTCTCTGCCACATACGACAGCCCTCCGGAGGCCAGGCGACGAGGCGCTCATCGGCGGTGAGACGCCATTGCCGGTGCAGACTCCCTTAGGCACGTGCTCGTGCGGACAACATCACGGGGACAGGTCGGGCCCCTTTCCTGACCTCGGAGGCACCCAGGGGATTGGACCTCTCCTTTTTCCCCCGGGAGAAGCTTTGTCGACTTCGGCGCCGGAATTACTGGTGCGGGTGCGGGGGAGCTGCGCGCCACTGTGAGGCCCATGCTGAGCAGTGCGGACACCCAATGAATGGTGCCTACCTCCCACCCTCTGCATTAAAGAAGCTTACCCCGTGGCACCCACCTGCGGAAGTGCACTCCCGATCGGTGAGTGGGGAACGCCGCAGGGAACAGGCGATTGTTCCCGCTCCTGCCCTGTCCTGCCTGCCGCGGCGGATCTGGACTGTGGCGGTGCCCAGCTCTGGGGAGGATATTGGGCGGGCTGGCTGCTCGTCCTGCGCTACGCCCGGGGGTCGGATCGGGCCCAGGTGTAGGGGGTGTCACAGCTGAGGCAACCGACATGGGAAGAGCACTCGGCGGCACAGAGACAGCGGAGGGGGCAAGTGATCTGGGCAGGCAATTCTCAAACAAAGAATGGGGACAAGTGTTGGCCAGCCCACTTAAGATCCCTAGGAACATGCGATTTAGGCAGATCCAATTTGACATCACACACAGTGTACTACACGCCAGCCAAAATCAACAGATACTTTCATCGTACTGATTCTGCCTGTCCCATGTGCTCATTCCTAGACCTGGGGCATATGTTCTGGAGCTGCTCCAGCCTTAGTACATACTGGAGGGGGGTAGCAGAGGCATTACATCACTGCACTGAGAGGGTAATCCCCTTTGAATGGCCTGCGTATTTAGTACATCGGTTCCGTAGGACACGCAGCACCAAGGTTGCTTCTAGATTCCTAGATCTGGGCATACTAACAGCCAAATGGCTAATCACGAAGCTATGGAAAGTGCCACTTCCAGGATTGGCGACATTCCACACCTGCGTGGGCAAGAGCAGAAGCCATAGCAATTAGCCGCGAAGAGACCATAGGACTTAGAAAAAAAAATACCAATCGCCGCGCATTGGGACGCGATACTTTTGGCACTACAGCAATATGAGCACCCACTAATCCAGCCTGCGCTGGTGCCTGCCCCGGACGAGTAACACTGTGCATGTTAGAAGGGTCCGAGGGCCTCCAGAACCGCCACTGCGACACCCGCCATTGTGCACTGATGCCCCAGAAAGGTATATTGATAGGGGGAATATAGTCAAAGTGCAGGGAACAGACACAACAAACAACAAGCAACAAACTCACCAACACACACTGGCAAATCGAGGTGCTCCAGCTCGACTCCAAGTTCCGCTCCCTCTACTCCCCCCTTGTTACCACAGCCACAGCTCACACTGGTTATACAGGCGGCTCCGGGCTCATGGTGTTGTCCCCTGAAAACGATATTCAGGTAAATTACCCATGAAGACTGGGCGCTATAAAGAGACACTGATTTAACATGATTTACCCAGAGCTATCGTATCTATACGACTATGGGATATGTGATTGTCATGCTATTATTGCCCGAATGTATCTAATAGGTTTTGCCTAAGAACTATGCATGCAATAGATGTAATGCTGATGGCAGTTGTTACTGTTGTAATAAAACAAAATCAATAAAAGAGATTTACAAAAAAATAAAAATTTAAAATTAAAAATCGGGCAACATGCTCCTTTGTAGCAAACAGAAACAAAATCAGGTATATATATCCCATGCCTGACCGGCACACGTGTTCAAGTTAGTGCAGTCTTGCCTCGGAAATTACACGTTCCTCTCCCGCATGAGAACCAAATCGGTCTCGCAAACCGGAAGGAATATTTCGAGGGCTGCACCCTAGATGTACCAATGACCTGAAGTAACCAGGTGGTGTTACTGTCCTGTAAGGACTTCCAGAACCAAGCTTGGCCCTTTGCCCACGATAGCAGGGCGTCAAAGCAAAGAAGTGCTGCCGGCAAGGCAGAAATTCGAGACTTCCCACAAGAGGCTCTCTCACTTCGCAAACCTCACCAATGGGAATCTCTTCGGATATTTACGCATTAGCGCAATCTTTTCCCCGCTGTGTCGCAAGCCCAGAATTTGACAAAGCGAACAAACAGAAAGTGGTCCTAATGGGACCAGGATCGGGTACGGAGCAATAATTAGCGGTCGTGTTCTCAGCGGCCGCCGTCTTCAGATAGAGGCAGAAACTGATCTCACGCAGCCCAGCGTGCGTCAGCTCCGCAACTTACGTCAGTGCCTAGGAGTTGTATTTTAACAGTCCCTGTGCTGCAGATCAGAGCTTACAAATTCAATTTGATTGCATTGACCTCCGATTAGGTGTAGATTGATCAAGGAGTTCTTTCTCATAGTAGCAGAGTGGCGTAGCGGAAGCGTGCTGGGCCCATAAGCCAGCGGTCGTTGAATCAAAATCATCCTCTGCTACCAGGAAACTGCTGCAGATCAGAGCTTACAAATTCTCCCTACTTCCACGGACAGAGTAATTTCACAGTCATGCGCACATACACTCATCATTCGCTGGTGGGGCCCATTACACCAACATTCATTCTATTACTCTATTCACACTGAATATAAAGAGAACTCCTTAATCAATCTGCATATAATTTGAGGTCAATGCAATCAAATTGAATTGTCTCGAGTCATGATTTAAACAGTTTAAACGCATTTGAAATCTCAATAATATGACAAAGAAATAACCACCCGACACTGAAATTCAAACAAGAATTGTGAGAAGTTGGCCTGGTATATGATGCTCACTAGTTAAAGTGATCACCTTGTACCATGCCAAGCAACCCTTATGGTGTGGTTGTAAGTCAACCTTTTCGGACTAGCTGCCCTAGTGGTAGCGTAGGCTAAGCAGTCTTTGAGGCTAAACTCGTAAAGCGTGTTAAGCCAGCTGTTTTACCAAATGTAACCCCCTTTTATACCAATGAAAGGACACCACACAGATATATATTCAAAATATATATGTATCTATTTCTCAAAGTAACCCCTAGTCTCTTTATGAGCACAGGAGCACAAATCGTCAAACAAGATTACAATAGAATACACAGAAGTTGCACTTTATATGGATAGGCCCTGGTGGCCGCTCAAACCATATACTAAAATAGTGGTATAAGTACCACGAACAGAAAAGGGAAAAGGCCTAGGGCCTCTAGAATCGCTGGGCCTACAAGGAGCTAACTTCAGTTAGTGACCAGGAGGTCCACGGGTGGCGTGTGCAGAGCAAATAGTCACACGCGTGCTCCCATAGGTTTCAATGGGTGCGTAAAAAGTACAAAGTTACTGCAAAAAGGATCTTCCGGATGGACTAGGAACTCAAGATTTGGAACACAGGCACTAGAGATGTAATACTACACTTGGGCACAGGAGTGCCAGCTTTACCTCACCCACAGGAAGCGGGTGCATAGCCCTCGAAGTGCGTCGGGTTTCTTCTATCTGTTCCGTGGAGCCTGAAGACAAAGATGCTGCAGGCGGTCGGTCCGGGAGAGATGCAGTGGATCCAAGAGTGGATCGGAGATGTTGAAGACCTGTAAGCAGAGGGGACAGTGTTCACAGTCACTAGCCAGTGACCAGCATGGCACCAGGTGGGTACCAGGCAATGTCGGGTGCAAACAGGAAGAAAGGTGTAGCTTGTCTCTGCAGCCACGTGGTCCCTGGAGGTCGACGACGTCCAGGAGTCGGTTCACAAGCTGTCCCACGCAGGCTCTCGCTGTCGGCGGTGTTGGCGACTTGATCAAAGCAAACAAGCCTTGGCAAAAGCAATTGTTGTAGGAGATGAAATAAGCTGATGGTTCTGACCAGCAAGGTCAGAAGGACTGCTCCTTTGGAGGGGAGCAAGGGCCAGTCTGGAGCAACCAGACCAGTGGTATATTTTGTAAAGTTCGTCGCCAAGATAGCTACTAGCCAGCGGGCCAGCAACCGGTTAGGCGCGTCGAGTGGCAAAATGCAGAAGGGCCCCACGCAGATCGTGGAGATGCTGGAGGGCTCACCTTTGGTGCAGATGCTGCTCGAGGGTTGGGCTTCTCAGATCCCAAAGCACAACTTGGAGGGAGCCTCGGTTGTTGCACTTGTCAGCTTGTCGTGGTCGTTTCAAGATGGCTGGCTCCACGTGTCTCGGTGCCTCCACGGGTCTCCTCTTTTCAGGGACTGTGGATCGGGCGGTGAGAGGTCTGGAGGTCCAGGTCTTGTCAGTCTCTGGGCTCGGGCTCCGGCGGGAGGCGGCGGCAAAGCAGACGTTGATTCGCTGGATGGTGCTTGCGTTAGCAAGGTGGTCACTCCCTGACCACAGGGGAGATTTCCTTCAGTCTTCTGTGCAGCAGAATGTCGAAGTTCCCGTCTTCTTCTTAGTTTCAAGTTGATTCCAGGATGTCTGAAGTCTTAGGACACAGCTCCTACCTTTAAGCGGATTCTAGGGGCCGGACTACCTGCTAGGTCCCTCCCTATGGGTGGGACCAGGAAGGGGGGTGGTTACACCCCCAATCCTTTGTCCAGCTCGCCCCAGGCCCGGGACTGGTGTGCCCCAGGACCGGTTTGAACTGGCATATGCACCGAGGCTCCTTGTGAGCCACAGGCATGTCTGGTTTCTTTCAAGCCCTACCTGACCAATACACAAAATCCTGTCTGGGGTGGTGCATGCACCTCCCCTGGCAGGAAACCCTTTGTCCACACCTCCCAAGCTGGAAGGACTCCCAGCAGCAGGAGGGCAGACTTGTGTCTGTGGTGGCAGCATCCATTTTGTGGAGCTGAGGCTATGTCTGATTTTACCCGGGTTTCAGGTACTGTACATGTCGTGTCCCTCTAGAAGGGTGGAATGCTAACCCCGTCGCCAGAATTGGCGAGGGGTTAGTATTCCAATTCGTATGACACCTTACTCGACATGTTTTGATAAAGCCAAACCAAAGATAGCATTTAACCGCGAGGTTCATAATGCACTTAAGAGTATATGGTATGACGATATCTGGAAACAGTAGAAGGAAGTTGTTCCGACCACTGCAGACAGGCTCAGCTCATGCCAGAGCACCATCTCACATGGAACCAAGCACTCTGCCTTCAGGATTGTTAAGGCCTGCCATAGGAGTGACTTATAGGTTACCAGGTGTCCCATTTAAGGTTAGGTATAGGTATACTACACCTAAGTAAGAGGTGGTTACACCAACTTACCCCAGCTGAGTGATCAGCCAGTTGTGTCAAATTGTTAGGCCAAGCCTGGGGTGGCATAATACATGCTTCAGCCCCTGGCAGGTCTTGGGTACACCAATGCCCTGGGTACCTAGTGTACACTGGTACAGGGGCTGACAGTGTGATCCACTTCCAATTGGTTATGCACCTAGGGTGCATAGTTTTAATTTAGTAGAGAGAACAGCAGGCTGGGGGTCTGATTGGCAGGCCCACAGCCTCAATATGTCAAAAACCAGTGAAGCAAAAAGCAAAAATTTGGGGTGACCATAGGATAGCAGACCCTACTCTCCTACAAGAATGTTTTATCTAAATTAATTCATAAAGAAAGCCATTCAATTGCAAAATCATTATTCTCATATTTACCTATTCTGGCTAAATGTCGTACTCTAAGTTAGGACAGGTCTCTCAGTAAAGAATCAAAGTCTCTCGAGTCGCCGTCCTTTCAGTCAGCATCGATCCTCTTGAGCATAAGTTCAGGAAGAAGTGGCCTCCGACCCTCTCTAGTCTAACATTATTTATACTAAAATTTACATATTAAAAGTTACAAACAAGCTCTCAAACGTCCGTTGAGCAGAGCGAGCAGGAAAGGATGTTAGCTTGCAACATTAGAAAAATCTCCGCTCTCGGATATCTCAAAAATAAAAACAAGGAAATAGGAAGTCCAAACTAGTTTTGCTACATCCATGGATGCTCTTCTCCGGAATTGTATCACTTGCAGTGAAGCCACCGCAAGTTTATCAAAAATGTTCATTTGTGACAAATGTTCTCTACCAAGGATAATCCTGGCGACCATCCCAGAGTTGTCGTCTTTTCATAACTTTTAGCTCAGACAGAGGCCGAGGTCATCATCAGCGAGGCCTCTCTTCATATTTCATCTACTCAAATGCAGGCTGTAGATGTCGGCCATTTTCTTAGTAGGCCAAAATGGATAACTTAATTAAAAAGAAACATAAACAACATTACTACATCGTATTGATTATACAGTGTTAATTCCCACTAATACCCTTATGTGTATGTATTTATCTAGCCTTTTGTGACATAAAGAAGCATTAAAGCATATTATTTTAAAGCGCAATCACATAACAAATAGCACATAAGCCACACTTATTTAATTCATTTGCTCACCAACTTAGTTCACTTATTAATTTAGCCATGCAATTGCATTCCCACGTGTTGTTCTTTCATTAGTAAGGTTGATTAATAAAAAACTTAACAAACTTAAAACTTAATAATTAATTCATTAGTAATTTTAATTATGACGTACAAAAATATAAGCTGATGTTCGGGTTTAAATAGAAAACCCTGCTCCAGCACCTGCACCAATATCACAATGTTTGTGCTGTCAGTGTTCAAGACTGGCAGGAGGGGCTTGTGGGACCTGACACTGTGCAAGGGTTAGCAATGGAGAGAACTGTGCAAGGACTAGCAATTGAGGGGCGACTGTGCAAGGGTTAGCAATTTAGAGACAACTGTGCAAGGGCCAGCAGTGGAGATTTTATTCTACAAGGGCTAGCAATGGAGAGACGACTGTGCAAGGGTTAGCAATTTAGAGACAACTGTGCAAGGGCCAGCAGTGGAGATTCTATTCTACAAGGGCTAGCAATGGAGAGACGACTGTGCAAGGGTTAGCAATTTAGAGACAACTGTGCAAGGGCCAGCAGTGGAGATTCTATTCTACAAGGGCTAGCAATGGAGAGACGACTCTACAAGGGTTAGCAGTGGAGAGGCAACTCTGCAAGGACTAGCAATTGAGAGACACTTGTACAAGGGCTAGCAATGGGGAGACAACTGTGCAAGGGCTAGCAATGGAGGCAACTGTGTATGAGCTAGCAATGGAGGGACGAATGTGCATGGGTTAACGATGAAAAGACTACTGTGCAAGCGCTAACGATGGAGAAACAACTGTGCAAAGGCTAGCAATGAAGAGATAGCTGTACAAGGGTTAGCAGTGGAGAGACAACTGTGAAATGGCTAGCAATCGAGACAACTGTGCAAGGGCTAGTGATGGAGAGACGATTGTGCAAGAGTTAGCAATGGAGAGACAGCTATGTAAGGGCTAGCAATGGAGGGACAACTGGTCAAGGGCTCGCCAAGAAGAGACAGCTGTGCAAGGGTTAGCAATGGAGAAACAACAGTGCAAGGGTTAGCAATGGAGGGACAACAGTGCAAGGGCTAGCAATGGAGGGACGACTGTGCAAGGGTGAGCAATGGAGGGATGATGATGCAAGGGCTAGCAATGGAGGGACGACTGTGCAAGGGCTAGCAATGGAGGGACGACTGTGCAAGGGTGAGCAATGGAGGGATGATGATGCAAGGGCTAGCAATGGAGGGACGACTGTGCAAGGGCCAGCAGTGGGGAGATAATTGCGCAAGGGTTAGCAATGGAGAGAAGATAATGGAAGAGTTAGCAATGCAGGGAAAGCTCTGCAAGGTTTAGCTGTGGAAAGAAAACTGTGCATGGTTACCTATTGAGGCAAGACTGTGTAAGATCTAGCAGTGGAGAGAAGGAGGTGCAAGGGCTAGCAATGGAGAGAAGATTGCACGGGCTAGCAATGGAGAGTAGACTATGTAGGGGCTAGTAATGACGACAATACTTTGCAAGAACTTGAGATTGAGAAAAGACAATGCAAGAATTAGCAGGGCAGAGAAAACTGTGCAAGGGCAAGCAATGAAGAGAAGACTATGCAAGGGCTAGCAATGGTAAGAAGACTGCGCACGTCCTAGAGAAGGAAAAAAGACTATGTAGGAGCTAGGAGGCCACAGCAACCCTTGCAAGGGCAAATATTGAAGAGAAGGACGTGCAAGGGCTAGCAATGGTAAGAAGACTGCTCAAGTCCTAGAAATGAAAAGACTATGCAAGGGCTAGCAGGGTAGAGAAAGCTATGCAAGGGAAAGCAATGAAGAGAACATTGTGCAAGTGCTAGCAATGGAGAGAGGAATGTGCAAGGGACAGTAATAGGAATTAGAGAGTTGCAGTAACTAGAAATGAATAATATAGTGTGCCGGAAATTGATTATAGGAGTAGAAGGTATGTCATGTGGATGTTAATATCGGGATTGAAAAAGACAAATTCATGGAATGTCACATTTTTATAGAGAATCGTATTTATCAGGTTTACATTTTGTGCAAAAGTTGTTTTACAGTGGAAAACTTTAATGAGGGGATTTGAATACTTAATTTGCTGCTTTGATTTGAAGTTCATAAAGAGGGACACCGGCCACTCTCCACTGAAACCCTTTACCCATGCTTGTCATTTTCAGAGAGAAAATGGACAGTAGGAAAAATTCCCATTATCCCTACAGGCCACTCCATCCCAGTGGCAGAGTTCTGTAGTTGGAAGGGCCCTGAAATGTTTGCGCCCTAGATAATTGGCTGTCAAACTCTTTCAACCTCTCTGATGTGGGTGTGGTGGTTCACAAACGCATCCAAGCTTCTGCATTGCCAACTAGAGTTTGTTTACTCACTTTTCTTCCATACACTTGTTGTTCAGCACAACGAGCGCCCTGGGGTTGTCAAAACCATAAATCACACCCGAAAGACACAGACAAGAACAGCCTGTTCACTTGAACCTCCTCCAGCCATCGCAGAGCACATGTCAGAGCATGAGTTGTGAGGGATGGCCTGTCACATGATTGGAAAACATTTTATTTTGTGTTTGAGACTTGGGCAAGTAAGGTATGCTTTTTTCCCCAAGGGTGACAATGATCTCACTTTAAAAAGGTATATTGGGAGCATTTTAATGGGTTTCCCACATCATTGCCTTTGAGAGAGAATCCCCAGTGATTACACTGTGCCGATAACCAGGCTTAATGCCAATCCATATTTTGCAAATTATTTTATGATTGGAGTCCCATCCAATGATCTAAAATGAGCACAGATGGGAATCAAGCCCGTAAACTCTGTTAGTGGAAGAAAAAAGCTTCAGACATATCAAACTACATACGTGGTCTCAGATCTACCAGGCTTGTCCACTTTCCGCAGCTTCTTGGAAGTCTCACCTCAGATTGCTTCAATCACACACTCAGTTTCCTCAGTCGATAATTTTCCCAAAAGCTTTATGGTGCACTGAGTCCTCGCGTCAACTTTTGTGTTTTACGTCACGAGTGCAACAGTGTTTGTGTCACACCTGAACACATATGCTGGAGCGAAAGCAGTGTCCACAAATCCCTCTGATAAACACCTCTTATAATTGCTTAGTTTTTACTTAGTTTTCAGACTCTATTTTTACGCCTTCGAAGTGCCATTCATGAGATCGCTAAGCTTAGATTAGAGTGAGTGAGTAACATGGGTTGTCTGGAGCATGCCCCATTGGTTGCAAAGGGAGCTAAAGAGATTGCATATAATTATTAATGCATTTAATTGTTGACTTGAAGCAGCATCTTACGGTGAATTCGGATTTTTCCAAGTGGTGTAATTCTGCTGAGGTATAGGGTTTATATCAGAAGACAGCATCAGGGTAAATATTGTAACCATAATTATTGGGAAACCAAAGAGCACACCAGTACTTTATCACTTTGCACAGCTTTTCTAATATAATCTATTTAAGTATTAATGGCTCGGAACAGTAAGAAGTAGAAGAGCTCTGTAAAGTCTGCTGGAAAGAAGACACATGTGCTAAACCTGTAAAAACAATATTTTATTCCAAATATCTGGTAAGGAAATTTGTATGAATGTCAGATTATATATACTATGTGTTCTGCAAACTGGTATTTTGATGATCCAGAATCCTCCGCCTCATGAATATAAATGAAAAAGGAACAGCTACAAAGAAGACCAGAGGACCAAAATTAATAAAAAACAACAAAATAACTGAAAATAATACAAAAATGAGTAACATGCTATGTCCTATGTGATATGCCCAGATCCAAATTTTAGAATTTGAATGGAATCAAAGGTTTTCTGAAGTCTTGTTGTGATATCCATCCCTTTTGGTGATATGGCCAACTTTTGTTTCAAGCGCCTTGAGTTGCATAAAGCCTTCATCTGGACATCAACGGAAAAAGTATTTAACATCTATCCAACTTACGTGTGTGAAATCTAAAACAGAAATTACATACATCCAGTGCATGTCTTTTCCAGGAAAAACTGAAGAAATAAACCCATAGCCAATCTCATTGATCACTGCATGTCAACTGAAGAGGAAAAATATGGTCCGAGAGGTACTGTATTTGTATTTTGCTCAGTGGTTGTAATGAGAGAATGGAACATTGAAAAAAATAATGTCTTGGTGTTATGTCTCTCTGAAATTGTGACATTTATGGCCCTGACAAAGTATGTAATAAGGCGAAACCGATGGACTTGGTATGAGCTCTGGCTGTTCTCTAGATAGCCATGCACCACTGTAGCAGTCGTCATTATAGTGTAGGCCAGTAAGACTGTTCCGCATCATGTCTCACTCCACTGCGGTTGTCTACTGTGAGCCGCCGCTTAACTTAGAGTGGTGGCGAAGGTCACCATAGAGTTACTTTGGTCTTGGCGTATCGAAAGGCTATCAAGACAGGAGTGCATGAGTGACGGTGTCAAATCAGAAAAGCGAGGTGACATAGTAATGAGCACTGCACGGAAAATGAGGGCAACACATGTGGCGATGGCAGAGCCACATGTGATGTCCGAAATGTGGACCCGATAGCAGAATGGGAGAAACACAGAGCAAGAGAGGTAGGCAAAGCCCATGAGTGACCAAGCCTTTGTGTGCTATTTGCCAGTCCAAGATGGCGGCTCACAAGGAAACAACGCTAAAGATTCAAAAGATGAAATTGCATTTTTCTAATGTCTAATTCTATGCATCCTAGCCCAGGCAGCAATTACCCATTGAACAGACCGTAACTTGTTTGCTTTCCTGCAGCATACAGTCTATAACAGGGCTTCCTCTTTATTTTAGATTTCATCTTGACTCTGAATTCAAGTGTCTCTTGATCAGAACGGTGTCTAGTCTAGTAGCAACATTTGGAGTTTGTTATTTTTTGAGGACAGTACCCAATTAACAAAGAAAGTAGTAAATGTGCATCTGCTGGAGTACTTCGAAGGCTGAAAAAATCTGTATATTTCGAGGCGTACTTCTAATTTGTCATTCATACTTCCATTGACTCTCCTCCAAGTGGAAACTGGGGGGGAGTGGGATTTGTCGAAATTTAGGAATTGACATTTAAAAAAATCCTGTTTCTTACTCCATTCAGAATCTATTATTTCATTCTGATACTAAATTTTTCCTATTTTCCATGCCATTTTTGGGTGCACACCCTCCTATCCCACCCAAGAGAGGGACTTGTGGCATGATGTATATACAGGCAGCTCCAAATAGTGGGTACAAATTGAGCACTGACTTTTTGCGGCCTGTCTCTCATTTTAGGATGCAACCAATGTACTAATAGGTTTTAACCCCAAAATGATTGCAGAGGGTCACAAAACATTGTGGCTGAAGAATATTAATTCTTAGGTCGCTATTTATGAAGAGCTGCTATTTGCTGCAAATGCAGATATGGTGGCCTTCAAGGGACAGTCTATGCAACTCCCCCTGATTTACCCACTCCTTCCTTTCCCCCTTACTCCCTCCTCCATCTGAGATATTGTATTGTATTGTAATTGCATTTATATAGCGCTTACTACCCCTGACGAGGTGTTGAAGCGCATTTTCTGCGAGTAGATCGCTACTCCTGAACTTTTAAAGGATCAGTGGTCAATAGTATAGTGAAATATGAACGTAATTTAAGTGATGGATATGTTAGTTAGTTATTTGGATTGAGAAGGGTAGTGAAGGGATAGAAGAGGGAAAAAAGTTTGCATTTATATAGCGCTTGCCACCCCTGATGAGGTATTGAAGCCATTTTTTGATGAGTAGCTTGCTACTCCCGAACCCATAAAGGGTTAGTTGTGAATTAGTACAGTGAAATATGAAAGTAATTTGAGTGGTGAATATGTTAGTTAGTTATTTGGATTGAGAAGGATAGTGGAGGGATAGAGGGAAAAAGGTTTGCATTTATAAAGCGCTTACTACCCCTGACGAGGCGATGACGTGCCTTTTCTGCGAGCAGCACGCTACTCTGGAACCCATAAAGGTTTAGCAGTGAATTAGTACAGTGAATTATGAAAGTAATTTGAGTGGTGAATATGTTAGTTAGTTATTTGGATTAAGAAAGATACTGGAGGGATAGAAGAGGGAAAAAAAGTTTGCATTTATATAGCGCTTGCTACCCCTGACATGGTGTTGAAGTGCTTTTTAGGTGAGTAGTACGCTACTCTGGAACCCATAATGACAGCGCGGGTACTCCATTGTAATAGTGATGGAGTACCATTTCCACCAAACTGAAGGTCCACTCACCTCCTTTAGATTAGGGCAGACCATCAGTATACCGACGGCAGAGACTACTTCACCACCACTGCCGACATACTCCTCCAATGGCGTGACAGAGTAAGGGCCATCGGCGGTTTGACCATTTGTCTGCTCACCCTATTTAGAGTGAGCAGACAACTGGCAAGTTTTCACTGTCCGTCAGGGACAGTGAATACTGTCAAATGACACTCCACGCCGAGGGAGAAAACTCACATGCCATGGGGGGGTCATAGTTTTTTATTTTCAAAAAGGAAATCCGCCTTTGGGATTTTTAAAAAATAAATTAAAAAACATTGAAAGTTTGTGGCTGGGCTCCATCGTGTTGACTGAGCCGTCCATCAAACTTTCAATGCATCTACAAGATCTGCGATGATGGCGGTTCCTGTACATGCAAGAAATACCTGCAAGTCCAGCGAACATCTCAAAATGAGGCGGGTGAGTTCACCTGTCGGAGTAAATACCTGTCCGCCAAACTCTGAATCAGGCCCATACTCAGAAAGACAATCCTGGAAATGTCTGCCTTCTTTGCTGAATTAAATCCAATTAAATCCAATCGGCGGCCAAAGAGGGCCATCAGATCACAGAGTTTTATGTTGCCAATCACCTTTTTGCACTGCTTTAAATGGGCTGGTACTGTCCAGTACGGAGTACCGGCACTTTTTTATTTTGAGAGGGAGAGTACCGGCACTTTTCAAGAGTGACGTAATACATTTAATTGGAGAGTACCGGCACTTCTCAGAAACAAGCAGGTACTCTGGTGCAGAGTACCGGCACTTCTCAAGATAAATGCTATACATTTAATTGGAGAGTACAGGCACTTCTCAGAAACAAGCAGGTGCTCTGGTGCAGAGTACGGGCACTTCTCAAGATAAATGCTATACTTTTAATTGGAGAGTACCAGCACTTCTCGGAAACAAGCAGGTACTCTGGTGCAGAGTACCTACACCTCTATTTTTCCATTTCAAGCACTGCCTTTTTCAAAACATAAGGTCCACTTACATGCAGCATGATATTGAAGCGCCTCCAGTCAGATGCAGCCCAAGATTTAAAAACAAAAAAGTTTATACATACAATGAATACATCAATAACAATCATCCGGCAGCTCTCAGAGACAATCAATTCTCTCTTTTCTTCGCACGTGCTGAGAAAGCGAGATCAAACCAGAACTGAAATTCCTTGTGCAGGCGCAGATGAGAAGCATTTCCATAAAACACTGAGGGGGCGTCGGGAACCGGGGGCTGCTGCTTCTGTTATTTTTAGCTCATATTAAATAAATAACATCGTTTTTCTCCCTGCCAACTGTTCCTACAGAGAAACTATTCCCTCTCGTTTCCCGGTTCATTCCAGCGAATAAATGCCTCTTATACTGTCTCTTCAACCGATATGAGCGGGCATATCCACCGTATAAATAGAAAGTAACCATGGAAACCACACAATCTGTTGTGATGAACTTCATAAGTGTGTAGGGATTTTTGCCGGAACACTACGGCCGTGTTCACGAGGGAGAAATAGTTAAATGAGGTTTGAGCCAGATTCACCTCACCCAACTTCCTCTTTACACGTCATACTAAACATGTTACCTCTATGCGCTCTTAAAGGGCTTAGAAAACCGAGGCAAGATGTGTGTGGCTGTTTAAACAAAACATAGAGAGGAGGTTGTCAGTCGGCTGCAGCGGCGTACAGTGTCTCTTGATGGACTGAAGAGGCAGTGCTTATTTTGAGCCGGTGGTTGCCGGTGGGTCCCATTTGCTCTCGTTTTTGGGGAACGGCACTTATTTTTCCTCATCAGACATTGACGAGAGCAAGAGAGCGATAAACACACAAAAGGGAAAGAAGAAGGAAGTGAAAAACTGAAAAGCAGTGTTTAATTTGTGCAGGTGGTTCCCAATGCTCAGCACCAGCACTCAATTGTCAACACCAGTGCTTGTGACAATCTGGCACAAGGTGTCGCTGTCTGGCCTATTTATGGATGACCACAGCAGCCGTCAAGTATTATTTCAATATACAATAAAAACAACATGCCGACCAAGCCATTCTTATTGCTTTTGGGGTCCTGGAATAGCCTGAATTGTCACACTTGTAGGAGTGTGATGGTTACTAGTTGTGTTGTTCCTGTCATTGGCAGCATGACAGGGGCAATATGGGGTGCATGCTGCAGTGGCCTCCTGACTCGAGCCCTGGCACTTATTTTTTAACAAATTAAGAACTGCTGAAAAACCATTGCAAGGGGAGAAAGCAGGAACCTTCCCCAGTGAGATGAAGGGGCAGCGAGTGTCTGCTAGTGGACAGAAGAGCCATGAGGTTGATTCAGGACTAAGCAATCGTTGTAGTCAGTACCCAGATGTTTAAAAGCTCTGGCCGCGGGTTTCTGAGTAGAGCTTTGGGCACAGGTACTCATTATATTCCAAATTAAGCACTGACTGACCCAGATACCCAACCAGCATGCATCAGTACAGACATACAATCCATCCTTTGGTGTGCTACTTTACAAGCATCTTTCCAGTGCAAAAATAAATTGCCATGTAAAGTAAATATTTTATCAAGACTTAGCTGCTGCACCTGACTTTGCGGAGGTGCAAAGTCTTGATAAGTCTGCCTCCAAATGTCTACAATGCTCACAAGCGAGCTTGTCGAACTCCCTTGCTGAATCCCGCCCGCGAACTGCTATTTGAACTATGCTCAAGCAATGGTGATCTACATCAGAGGGTTTACACACGTTAACCCCAGCAGCAGAGGTAAGTTATGTTATGGAAACTTATACAGTGCACTCAATCAATCAATCAATCAGGGAATTGTAAGCGCGCTACTCACCTGTGAGGGTCTCAAGGCGCTGGGGGTGGGGGAGGGTCACAGCTCCGTTCAGCCGAAGAGCCAGGTCCTGAGACTCTTCCTGAAGGTGTTCAGGGAGGTGGCGTGCCTGATGTCTACTGGTAGCTCTTTCCAGGTCTTGGCTGCAATGTGAGAGAAGGATCTTCCGCCTGCTCAGGCTCTGTGGATACTCGGGGTTTCGGCCAGTGCGAGGTTGGAAGATCAGAGGTTTCTTTTGGGTACATGGAAGTTTATTCTGTCGTTGAGGTATTTGGGTCCGTCGTTGTGTAGGCATTTGTAGGCGTGAGTGAGGATTTTGAAGGTGACTCTTCTCCACGGGGAGTCAGTGGAGCCTCTGCAGGTGTTGGCTTGTGTGTTCGTGCCAGGGGTTGCAGAGGTTGAGTCTGGCTGCTGTGTTCTGTATAGTCTGGAATTTGCGGAGTAGGGACTTGTTGATGCCGGCGTAGAGTGCGTTTCCATAGTCCAGTCTACTGGTGATGAGTGCATGGGGACTGTCTTCCTTGACTCGGGGGGGTGGGATCCATTTGAAGGTCTTGCAAAGGATGCAGGGGGTGTTGAAGCAGCTAGAGGTGACGCGTTGACCTGTCGGTTCATGGCGAGTGATGAGTCGAGTACGATGCCGAGGTTTTTGGCATGGTCTGAGGGGGTAGGTGGGCTTCTGAGGGCGATGGGCCACCGGGTGTTATCCCTTGCACTATACCCGAGGTAGTCAAAGCGCTAGCGGAGAGCATCCACAATTGTCCAGATAAATGTTCTGACCAAAGTGTCACATTTCTTCGCTGGTACTGAAGAATTATTTGCTTCACAGATCCTTTAGAAGCAGTTGAGTACATCACTTAAATAATTACAAATTTGATGGCTTTGTGTTTATGATGCCATTTTATGGCTTTGTGTTTTATCATGGTACCCATGAGACAGGATTGCACAAACATAGGTCCGTGGTATGATTAGACCCCCCCCCCGTATTGAAACCATAACTGGAGCCTCCAAAGTGGTCCTACGAAGAGTACGGTTGTAGACATTTTTTCATCTTCAGCACCATGAGGTGCTCTCCGCCATGGTGGCCCACACTAAAAATAATTATGTACATACATCATGAACCACAGTTTTGTGGTGATTGCGATATTCCAGCAAAAAGAAAAGACGACTTGAAGCCTGGATCTTGGCGTCCATACTCAGGTTTTAATATGGGAATAACAAAGACCACACTCAGGCAAGGTGTTTTCTTAAAACAACACATTTAGTTGGCCATTTAAATTATGTGCTCCACCTTGGAGAGACAAACGCTTTCTGACCAAAAGCTTTCCCAATGCATCAGCTTCCGCAACTTTAAGGTGACCAGCTGCATTATAGGACAAATGTATCTGGAAGATACAGTGATGTTGTTGCCTCGAAGCTCATGATGTAATGTTCTACAAAGTGTTAGCCATGAGCTGGACTTTCCATGATCGCTTTTTCTCTGCATTGTTTATATCTGATCCTCAGATGTACAAAATTGAAAGATTATGTGTGCTCTCGAATTTGTGATTTATTGATTCCCTGAAGGCATCAGGTAGGATTTAGCCCCCCAAATTCACCTCCCTGGCCCTAGGTCTGTCTCTTGTATCCTATAAGAATTTTTTTCTTCTCACATATCTATCCTCTTGGGTCCCTATTGTCCTGTACCATTCCTTGTTGTGGTCTACCTCACATACATTGTAGGTATGAGGTTTCATCCATGCTCGCTTCCTCTCTGGAAAACACCAAGGAGAATTTCTTAAACTTTATATCCTATGCCTAATGGCCTTGGCGAACTTCTTGCACCTTCGGCTATGACTCTTTCTCAATCTGGGTGGTGTGCCACTCAGGTGTCCTCAATGAACATGACGTGTAACACATGCTACACTGTCTTGGAACAGAGATGTCCAAAGGCCATGATGACTTACAATCACCTACCTCCGGCTCGTTGTGTAACTTGAAAGTAAGACAGTGCCACTTGCTAATGAGATACCACCTCACGATTTCAAAAAGCACTATTGTGTTCCTTGGAAGACGCCCATTCCACAGTTTGTTTTGGAATAAATCTTCATAGCGCTGCAGGCTAGGGAAGATGAAAGCATCGGGTCACACCCCGAATTTTATTGATCTCTGCTTATAGGATAACCTCATTTGGCATCAGAAGTTAAGGAGATGATCCTCTGGACCTGAAGTTGGCCCAGCCTCTAGCCCATGAAGGTTACCAAAGTGTTTTCCTAAAAATCTTTGTCCCTGATTCATATTCTGTGTGGGATCAGAAACTGTGAGAAGTCTTCAGAAATATTTTTTTTAAGTTTCAAAGGCTTGATATCTTCTTTTGCTTTTGCCCTTGCGTTTCATTAACAGTTATTAAAATTATCATTATTCGTGCAACCATTGATAAAGGTTATTGGAAGCACTTTATTCAAAATCATTAGGTTCTGAAAAGATAATTTAACATTGTTTATTCACTGGGAATCCTCACCAGTGGAGAGTTTTGTGTCTAAAATGGCTGCTGTTTCCAACTTCAATGAGAGTTAATGCAGTTGAATGTAAATATTATTAGAAATCTATAAGGGGCAAATCATTCATTGATGGTTAAAAGTATTGCCAACATTATGGCACTCCTCTTCCACACAACCACCCCAGCAACCGGGCAGCCAATGGCAACATGTCTTTCTTCTAAACCATCACCACAAATAACTTGAATTGACACCAATAGGCCCAACACACACCAAGTCTCATTAAGAAAATTAATCTAATGCCAGACTTTGAGCATGCTTTTCCACTGAGGGAGGGAGCATTATACTCAAGCAAGGCCTGTGAGAGAACACACCATAGAGGCGATGTAAAATTCCAATGCAGAAGCTCCCTTGCCACAGAGTCACGCGCACCAGCCATGTCACACCCCAACTTACGACACTCAGAATTGCTATTCTGAGGAGGGTGAGTGGTCCGTGGGCATAAGCCAGCCCTCATCCTGACGGTGCAATGCCGCACACGACTGAGAGGTAGTGGAATAACATTTAACTTTTCCTTGAGGCCGGCGGCTGCCTTGACACTACTTGGGCGGGGCCTGGAGGTCATAGGACACAGGGAAGTGTAAATGAAGCCGGTTGAATGGATACCGGGGCTCATAGATGGGCAGCGATACAATAATTGGTATGAACCAGCTAGAAGAAGAGTTAGAAGCAAGTGGCAGAATGAGATAAAGAGTGCGGGAGAGAGGGAAAGGCAGAAAGAGAGACTCGCAGAGAAAGAGAGAGATACTTTAAGAGAAGAAGCTTCCTGGGCAGATGGTGCTGAAGCAGCCTCCATGATGCTTCTCCTGGGAACCCATGCTTGGGAATGGTCTCAAGAGCTGGATCTCAGCCGTGGCTGCTGCAGGTAAGAGCGGTGGGGTGGTGCGGCCGGCTTGGATGGAGGGGGGGGGGGGGGGGTGGTCCAAGGGTCGACCATGAGGGAACATTAATTATTTATTTAATTTCCCCTTGTGGTCCTCACTCGAAATCCACCCCCCCCCCCCCCCAAGTCGGCCCCACCGCTCTTACCTGCAGCTGTTGGATCTGGCCGCAAATGAAACCCACAAATGGAGCACTTAGGCGCTAGGCCTGTACTGAACCACTATCTGCTGTTCCCCTGTAGTGTACCCTCTGCTAACGAAGTGGGGGAGGGGCGTCGCAGGGCTCTAAACAATGACATGACAGTCTGAGACAAGATGGAAACCAGTAAGCGGGCATGTTTGCAGAATTACCACTATAGGTGCACCAAGAGTACCCAACCTGGACCTGGGTGGCTGCCGGGCACGATCTGTCTGTCAAAAATCTAGCCTAGTGAGGATCCTAGTTTAGAAGTCAGTATTAGTGGCCTCCCTAGTAGGGAGCATGAGGTGAGCCTCATTCTAGACCCATGGACCCTGCATCTTCCAGTGCATGTAACCAAGGCCATGGATGTGCACGCTGGGAGGGAGATGCTAGGACCAGAGACAGGATAGCTTGGATGGGAGAGTCTGATCAAACGATTGCGACCCAGAGGACAGGCTTTGTCATGCTATCCACATCCAGTCGGTTAATGGTGAAATATCTTGTCGCTTGAGCGGGAATGTTGAATCTCAAAACAGGAGTTACACACCAAGGAGAGAGCCTGTGCAGCGCCAAACTATTTGCTTGCAGGGGGATAAGGTTCATAAAAGGTGACTCCAAGCAATTAATTTCCAGTAACGTCATGAGGTCTCTTCTTCGAGGCCCTTACACTTAAAGAACTATAGGGCTATATCTCTACAGCCAAGGGGTCACCAAACTATCCCAGATGTTTTGGGTATCTCGCTCTTTGAACCAAATGGCCTTAAGACGCATCTCACCCTTGAGGTTCAATGTAATCGAAGCCCCTATGCTGGTGCTTGTGTTACTGCTAAAACACAACATGGAAAAGCTGTAGGCAGGGCTTTAAGTGGGCCGGATCTCACCGGTGCTGAGCACCGGCAGGTTTTTAAAGGGGGCCTCGAAACGGGTCTCTATCGGGCTCTGTTTTGTGCCCTGGCACAGGCGGTCCGTTTTTTTCCGGACTGCAGTGACTGCAGGCACATCCATGTGCACGTGCTCACACTGCTCACTTCCCACTAGTGGAGAGGTTACGGCATGACGTCATGACAGGTGAGCGTTGTAGGAGAGGGGAAATCCTTTAAAGAGAGTCATTTTCTCTCTGGATTTCCCTTCTGTTTTTGAAACTCAGGAGCAGCAACATTGTCGTGGTGTCACCAGGGCTTTAAGTGGAAGCTTTTTCAATATTATATACAAGCCATAGTTGCTGTTTATTTATTTTATGCAACTAACAACCATTGACAAAGCCAACAGTCCTGACTACTTGTAGGTATGATTTTACTTGTTGTATCATATATCTGGATGCAATGACAGAAACAGCAAAATACCAGAAGGGCGGCACACTATGCTAAGCACAGAAATGTTGGCTTATGTGTTTTTAAGCCAAGTCCTTAAGTACATTGGCCACGCCCCTTTGAGAGCCCCCCCCCCCCCAGTTTTTTCATCCCACCGAAAGCCCTGGCTGTAGGTTTGGATTGTGCCTTTTGAAGGCGTCATGACTGATTTGCACGTTGGTTGATCGCTTTCTTTAAATGCACAGATGAACTAGAAAATGATGGAAAGGAATGCAGGCCAGAGGTAGTTCCACTTGGTAAGACTGATTCAAGCATTTCTACTAATCTCTTTTCTACTGTCTGCATGAAGCACCCCTACTTGAGACAACTGATTATGGTATTGCAGCTTACATCATCACTTCTGTCAACTAGAAAAGTAAAGAACTTTGAAACAGAAGGAGACATAAATGCCAAGAAACGCACCAATCAGAAGCCCGGTTAAATTTGCAGGAGTGACTCAAGCAAACCCTGTCTTGGTGGCACCCGCTTGTGCGGTCAGTCAATTTGCAAGTGGTTTTGAATTTCACAGAAGGGTTTCAGTACTTTACACAAGAGTGTTAGTGTTTGCTATCTCACCCTCTCCCTGGCTGCACTCCCAGAACACATGCTGATCATAGAAGGAATTCCTTTTTTATCTGGATTTAGACAGTCCTCAGAAGTCCTGAACATACCCGCCAGCCTTCCTTCGGGATCTTTTGTCTCCCTTGCAGAATGTGAAAGATTTAATACCCAGCTGTATTTTGCTCTGCACCCTGTCTCCTTACAGGTTTCACCATGAAAAGTGGAAACGCATTTATTTCCCAGTCTCACTTCTTGCTCTTCACAAACTCGTCAACTACAAAAGACTCATCAATCTGGGAAGGAAAGGGATAGTCACAAATCGTTGGTGGGTTTCTAATATCCACAAATGTATCTCTCAAAGGATATAACTATTAGGAATCGATTATAGAACCCATGGGGCACTTAAGTGTCCCTTTCGCTTTCCCATAAAACAATATTTTGTAAAAACTAACGAGTCGATTGTGAGTGATGAGGGACCCTTGTAATAATGGTTAAAAAGTCTTATATTCAGGATATTCGCTCAAGATCAATTTACACGGCGCAGGTGGGGGAAAAACAACAGATATGGCATGGGTGGGGAAAGCAACTTGGTGGGCACGGTGGTGGAAAGCAAATGGAGATAGAAGAACATAGGAGATGCTAAAACACAAGGGACTGCACAACAGCAATATGGCGGAGACACACATGGGAGAAAAAACAACGCCGGTTGATAAGCGCACAAGGGCATCACAGAGGAGGGTGGGGAAGAAGAGCACGGGCATCGAAACAGCTACACAAGTGACCACTGCAGAAGGGGAGAAGTACACAATACAGATGAAAAACACACACTCTCTCATATAGTGTTTGAAAAAAGAAAACAAGTAGCAAGTGAAAAGGGAGCCATGGAAGTACAAGTAACATGTTCATGCTCCAGGGGAGGGACAAACACCAGAAGAGGAAGGAAAGTCAACACATGCTAACAAATTAGAAACAAGCAAATAAGAGTGAGGATAAAGCCAACGAATGGTAAGCAAAGGGTGGGAACTAAGCAAGGGTAGAGCAGAGTTGGTTGAGTTTGATTTCACGGAATTCCATGAAAACTGCTTGATTCCCAAGAATTCTGCGACAGGCGGAGTGGGCTTTTGGCGCTATTTTCTTAGCACAAAATTCACCCCACTTCCTTCCAAAAATGGATGTGAAGGTGCATTTTGTGCTAAGAAAATAGTGCTGCCAAATACCACTCCGTGGCCTTACATACTCTGTGGTGATTACTGCAGAGTATGTAAGGGCACTGTCGGCAATTGGTATGCAGTGGTTTCCAAACTATAAAAATCACTGCATATCATTCTGCAGTGTATACCCCTCGGCGCCCTTACACACAACTTTAATCTCCAGTGATTTTTAGGTCGAAGGCTACCAGACAACAGACAACACAGCTGTCTGGTTTGCTAAAGACATCTTGGCGACATTCAGAAAGCTTCCCTGGGAATGGATTACATCTGTTGCTTACCACTGGCTTTGTGGTTTGTAACACATTTTCGGGCTTTCTATTTGCTTACTTTATTTGTGTTCAGCTGTCCACAGTGAGTTTGTCCCTCCCAAGGAGCAAAGCATTTTCACACTACCTCTCCTTGAATTCTTGCCCGAGTGCTCCTTTCTGTAAACAGGCATGTCAATTTTGTTCTTATCTTGTCACAAATGCTGCCCATTCAAAGACAGAGGTCAAATGTTAGGCTCTCTCTTCCAGGGAGCTTGGTGTTTACTTTTCTTTCTCTGACTTCAAAGTGAGAGGATTTATGTGACAATGTTGCTGGACAATGAGGGTAGGAAAGATTTCTTTTCTAGCACACAACAACATTTAAATGAACAGTGCAAATATGTATAAAACTGTATATTTGTGCAAATGTAATTGTCAATTCAATTAAAAATGTGATGTCTATAATGGCAGTGGGCTACCACATCATGCATACTCCACTCTACGCCACTCCACTCTACTCTGCATCAGTCCATGCTACTGCAATCTACTCTGCACCTATCGACTTTACACCACTCCGTGCCACTCAACTCTGCACCACTGTACTCTACTCTGCACCACTCCACTCTGTGCCACTGAACTCTACGCCACTTCACTGAACGCCTCTCTACTCTACTCTGCACCACTCTACTCAATGCCAATGCACTCTTCACCACTGAAATATACACCACTCCAGTCTAGGCAACTCCACTCTACTCTGCACAACTCCACTCTATGCCATCCCACTCTATGCCACTCTGCATCACTGCACTCTATGCCAATACATTGTACGTCAATGCACGCTACTCTGCACTACTGAACTCTATGACCCTGCACTCTATGCCAATCCACTGTACACCACTCTAATCTACTCTACACCACTGCACTCGATGCCACTGCACTGTACACTACTGTAGTCTATGCCACTCTACTGCACTCTACCCTGAACCACTCCACTCTACTCTGAAACAATCTATTCTACACCCCTGCACTCTACACCACTCCAGTCTATGCCACTGCACTCTATGCCACTGTACTCCAAACCACTGCACTCCTCACCACTGCACTCTACTCTGTACTACAGTGCTCTACACCACTGCTCTCTATGCCACTGCACTCTATGCCAATGCACCCTATGCCACTCCATACCACTGCATTCTGCAACACTCCATTCTATGCCACTGCACTCTGCGCCACTCTATGCTAATACACTCTCTGCCACTCTACTCTACGCCACTCTACTCTATGCCAATCTACTCTTCCCTGCACCACTGCACTTAACACCTTTGTCCTCTATGCCACTGCATGCTATGCCACTCTACTCTGCACCACTCCACTCTACACCACTGTACTCTACGCCACTACACTCTACTATGCACCACTCTAATCTATGCTACTGCATTCTACGATGCTGCATTGTACGCTGCTGAATTTTATGCTGCTGCACTCTACGCCACTGCACTCTACGCCACTATGCTCTGCCACACTCTAAGCCAATGCACGCTATACCAGTCCACTCCACTTTACGACACTGTACGTCACTGCACTCTACTCTGCACCACTCTACTTTATGCCACTGCACTAGATGCTACTGCAATCCACTCTGCACTACTGCACTCTATGCCATTGCACTCTACGCCATTCTTCTATGCAACACTGTACTATACGCCTTAGAACTCTATGTTACTCTACTCTGCCCTACTGCTTTCTATGCCAATGTACTCTATGCCACTGCACTCTACGTCCCTGCACTCTATGCCACTGCACTCTGCAGCACTCCTCTCTACGCTACTGCACTCTATGCCAGTCTACTCTACTCTGCAACACTGCACTCCTTAACAGAAATCTAGGCCACTCTACTCTACTCTACACCACTCCACGCCATTGCACTCTCCTATGCAACACTCTAATATACACCACGGCATTTTATGACACTGTGTTTTATGCCGCTGAATTCTATGCTGCTGTACTCTATGCCAGTGCACTCTATGCCACAATACTCTGCAACACTCTATGCCAATGCACTCTGCACCAGTCCACTCTTCTCTACGCCACTGCACTATATGCCACTCTACACGGCTCCATTCTATGCCACTCCAATACACGACACTCTATGCCACTTCACTCTATGATACCCTACTCCACTCTTCGCTATTCCACTCTATGACACTCCACGTCACTCTCCTTTATTCCACTAATCTTTAGCCATGCTGAACAGCAGCCACTCTGGTGTTAATCATGGCTAAAACACACTGGCAAAGCCAATAGTTCTTGCACAAGCGAGACCTTTTGACTTTACCAATGCTTGTTAAACACAGAGGGAGTGCTCCCTCTTCCAGCCCTCCTTATAAACTAACCAACCACCACAGATTTATTCCGCTGGCGGGGTGGCGGAATTTATCAGTAAATCCGCATTACAAAGGAAGCGCTGTGGCGCAGCGGCCAGGGCGGCTGACTCTGGAGCATAGGGCTCACGGTTCGACCCCTAGCGCCGGCGGCAGATCAGCTCAGCATCATGTCACTCTAGGCAATAGCTCACTTAATCTACCCAATGGCCCCCAGCGCCTTGAGACACTTAGGGGTTATTGGTTCGCACTTTACAAATACCGGGTTTAAGAGTAAAGTCGAATTACCAAATTCCTTCGATTCCGCCGGCAAAAGAAAACATTCCACCCAGGCCTAATCTAAGCCCATTGTAAGCTAACAATATGTCTTGTAACAGACCTCGTATTCGTTCTTCAGCATGCGACAACTAAGAAGGTGTAACTAAACATCTAAAGATGGAGCAAAGTATTTAATATCTACACAGGTGACTTCTTTCTGAGATATTAAATTATCATTTGAATCCCTCAGCATCAGGCATTTCAGGCTATTGCGATGGTGACTTTAGACTGCTTGTTAAATTGCTGGCGGTTGTTCGCTTGGTTGCCTCTCAGGCGTATATCTGTTGGTTCATCGTAAGTCACGTACAATATATTAGCCAGCTCCAGGGTTGCTTTCATACCCATTCTTTATGAATATTTAGCCATTCAAATTGGCCTAAACTTCAAAGTCAGCAGAACTGCAATTTCTGGAATACCCGGGAGAGAATCGTAGAAACATGATTGGCTGAGTTCCAACATGTGTCCCAGTGACACTTGGCAGCCATACAGGATGTGGGTGCATCCAAAGTTGGCAAGTATCCATCTGAGGAAGGTTTCAACTTTACTAGGTACAAATAGTCAGATTTTAGGGATTAATAGAGATGGTTTCACAGTGAACTAAACTGTCCCCGCAGGAGGGCATTTTGAGGGGGTCAAAAATGTTGCTGTTATAAAGGAAAAGAAGAAGGTAGTAAGAGCTTTGGAAGGAAGTTTAAACAATATATATTTCCTGTTTTAATATGAAGTTGGCTGAACAGCTGTCATAGTACCATGCCCATATGTTCATGCCATGCAAATGTACATTTTTGTTATAATTATGCTGATCCATCTGTTAAACTCTATTAATTAAAGATGTGTTATCTGAAAGGGAGGTTCAGGGAAAGACAGTGTAGTCATTACCCATGTTATTAATGGCAAACATGTTTTCTTCTTTAGAGTAGTATATCTTAGTCTTCATAGGGCCATCTTTCATTCAGTGCGTTACAATTACAGTAGTCCCTGACAGGGAAGAGACATAGAAAGAACAATAAATATAAGCCTGGAGTCAGGGCTATATTAAGGCTGTCCAGCCGGACAGAGTGATTTTATTAATGTTTCAGATCACAAAAGGAAGAATAAAGTGGGTCACAATCCTGTGTCCAACACAAAAAACACAAAACAAAGATAGGTAGCAACAACATTACACATATATATTTATCTATGTGTAACGGTGTTGCTACCTATTGTTTGCTTGTTTCATTTCATATATAATTTACAAGCTTTTTGTCCTGCCTGAGCTTTCTGTTAATTTTGTTAAACTTTGTTTTGTGTTATATGTATTGCGTTGGACTCAGGATTGTGTCCCACTTTATTCTTGCTTTTGTGACCTGAAACACTATTAAAATCACTCTGTCCGGCTGGACAGCGTTAATATAGCCCTGATTCCAGGCTTATATTTATTGTTCTTTCTATGTATCTTCCCTGTCAGGGACTACTGTAACTGTAACTGTAACTTACTACTACCCAAGGTCCCTGATCATTATAATTGGGTTCCCTTGTTTCTTTAAACATCTTTTATTCAGTGTCAACAACATTGAGGTAGCGGTGACTTACCTCATAAGACAGCATTGATATATAATTGACAGTCACTTTGAAGATAAGCCAGGTCTGGGGTGGTCGTATATGGTAACAGTTTTGCTGAGTGATCGCAGGATATGTTCAAGTCTCTTGAAACGCGGTTTACAAAAAGTTGTGCTCTTGTACCTGGTCTTGTACTTCTAGTCCAATTTGTATCACTGAAGAAAAGACTGCAACTCCCTAAATTCATTTTGTTTCTACATGAAAAACCAGAACTGTAAACTTTGTGGCCCACAGACATTGTACCACCTTTGTGTAAAGCACCAGGATACTGGCAGACTGGCAAAAAGGGAAAGTTGGGTTATTGGCAAGTAGGGCCTCTAAAAGTCTGGTATGGCTAGCTAAATATCAGTTGCATGACCGATGTGTGCGGCAGGCCACTGATAGCCCTCTTGGCTTTAGAGAGCCACCAGTCTTTGGAATAACACTGTGTTTCTGGGTAAATCAAGATATTTAAAGATATACAGAAGTGGCCTAGCACTCTATCTTGATGTCATCAGTTTGTGCTAATAATATGTACTATATGGTTAAGCACAATTGATGAGGAACATATCACATCAGTAAAATATAGTCTCTAAAACTGTCAGAATGTTCCACAATTTAAATTAATAAGTCTTCCTTTATTGATGAATACATTTCCGGAAAATGTTCATTTGTAGTCAAAGCCAACGCGTTTCGCTGTCTAGGAACTTCTTCAGGGCTACAATAAAATCCACATATATGTATACACACACACTAAACGCATATATTTTAAAGTCATCTACATACACATTTCTTAAAAAAGAATACAACCATTCTACTCATATAACATTGCTGGATTATACACATCATTGAGCACCTAAATCTCCAATCACAAATGATCTCATACATTAATGTCCAGTAGTCTATTATAATTCCAAAAGATGGATGATCCTCACACAATTTATCCTAGAGGTTCAATAAGATATTTAGCAAAGTTTAGCTGCGGTGCACCACAACGCAAAAAGTAGTATCTATTTACTACATGTTTTAAAGTCCCACGAGCACAGGGTACAATTCTGTTGCACCCAGGCAAGTGTCTACACATTCAATATTAAATGTACCTTCTTGTCTCCTTTGCATAAGAATTTGTCGTTCTTATAGAAATTCTCTGGTGAAATAACATTTCCTGATTAAAGTCAGTTCTCAGTCACAGGAGGTAAGAGGGAGAGAAAACAGGATTGAAGAATAAAAAAACACATGCTTTACCTTTTATTGTGGGGTAAATATCCCCAAGTTGGGTTTGTTTTTAGTGTGCATGCAAAGGAACACACCTAGGCCATGGAGGAATTCTGGGATAATGTTCTGGAGAATAAGGAACAAGATGTTGGAGACCTTCATCCACCTTGAGTAGAGTATAGATTTTCCAGCCTTATAATTTTAAAGCCTTTGGACTTTAATGTCTGGTTGCTGCTGCCGAACCTTCAATAATTAACAATCATTGGTAAAGTCTGTAGCTCTGGCTTTAATGTGTCAAGCGTGCAAACACAGACATTCACAAATGCGGTTTACATGAATTGCATTCACAAATGCTGTTAAGATCATTAACGCAAGCATCATTGGCTTTGCAAGTGGTAGGTAAATCATAGCAAAAAATGATTGCTTTCTGTAAAGAATGCATATAAGAGATAAGGAATTAAATGTGACAAACAATACTTGTACCAAACAGCTGCTTTGTAAGCCATACGTAAAAAGAGCTCACATGAAAACAAGAGATGTTGAATGATCGTGATTGCATTGCTACCGCACAATTGCTATGACAAGACCCAATAAAGTTTGTTTAAAAAAAAAAAAAAATGAAAACAAGACATGTTGAAGTTCTTACAACCAACTCAGCTAATCCCAGGACCTGAGTGTGAAGGCCCTTTATATACTGTTGTGTCTCTATTTTGACTGAGGTTTGTAAAAGATCTTGGAAGAGTCTACTCTTAACGACACTTTTACTATAGAGAAGATAGTGTATAAGAGCAGTCTGGTTCCTGAAAGGAATGACAGCAGAGAGGAAAATGGAAAGGAGCGAATATAAGGGAGCACCGGCACCCCTTCATATAAACACCTCCTCCATCAAGAATCAAGAGTGGGAAGATTTGCAATTTCGAATGAAAACATACTTTCTCATAGAACTGGCACATCACATGTCAGCTAATTTAGCGCAGTCGTTCAATTGGTGCAACAGTGTGTGGAAATAAATGATGTAGGGCCATATTTAGAGTCTGTATGATGGGTTACTCATCCAGACAAGGAGGATGTGCCGCCTGCCTCAGTCTATACGCATTAGCGCCTATGGCCCCACTAATACGGCAAAAGCGATGTCCACCACGTTTTGACTGAATTTCTTATGCGCCAAGCTCTAAATAAGGCCGATAAATTAATTGCTTACCCTTGTTACTCAATCACAGCATGACTGAAGCAAGCACTATCTTTTAGATCTTCCCAGTTCTAGGTTGAAGGATTTTTGCTGCAAATTACTTAATAAAGCAGCAACAGTAATGCAATCCAACATAAGCAAGATCGGCGGCCATCTTGGGGCCGACCAAGTTCTAAAGGAACAAAGGAGGCGGTTTTTAGAGTCTGCCATTTTCCGAGGAATGAGTCAGTACATTACGGCAAGAAGAAACGAGGCAGAATGCGATAGCCGGGTTGGACCTATAGTTTAGAGCAGATGAAGCGAGGTGACTGGGGACAAGGAGCCATCTGCCACGCGCAGAGAGCGGGCGCGCGAACAGGAGACGGAGGAGGCTCCCTGGAGGGATTCACAACATGGAGCTTTCCAGCAAAGGAAGATGGCTGGGGTCTGTCAACACTGCTCTAAGTGGAAATATGGATTTGTTTGCTGCAACAGATTGTAGGATCCCACTCGTTGTCTCTGCTTATTTATTTTTCCAGCACTTTTACTCTTACCTCTGTCTTACCTCTCTGTTTCTTGGCCCTTCGTTAACCACTGTCTATTGTTTGAACTTTCTCCAACCTTTCTCTCCTAAAGACTAACTTAATTAATTTTAAAAGGTTAGTGAAAAATGTTGTTTTTCTGGTCAGGCCCTTTTAGCCCACAGGGCATTTCCTCAGTGGGAGTTTTAAAAGCCATGGGACACTCCTGGGTCTCTGCCACTTTAACTGCAGCAGACACTGGGGCCCCAGAGAGGGATGGGGTGGGATTGGGTAGAGAGAAAGCCATCAGATGGTCTAGAAGAGAAAGGGGGGATGGGCGAAGAGGGGAGAGAAGGGTAGAATGGATGGATGGAAAGAGAGAGATTGAGCGAGAAGTGGGAGGGAGCGGGCAGTTCGAGCATTTTTTTGGAGGGCTAATTTAGTTCCCCAGTCCGTCCCCGTTCCTGGTTATCATTTTTTTCTGAAAGGTTCGCCCAAGAGAGTTTTGGAAGCAGTGCTTAATTTGTAAAATATTAAGTGCCAGGGCTCTGACCAGGAAGCCACTGCAGCTTGCACCACCCATCGCTCTTGTCATCGCTGCCAAAACAACTACTAACCATCCCTCTCGCATGTAAATGCGACAATTCAGATTATTCCAGGTCCCCAAAGCTCAAGGAATGTCTCGGGAGGCAGGTATTAGCACTATTTTAATGTATATTGTATTCCTAAAAACCGTTGTTTTGCTCATCTCTAAATTAGATGAGCAGCGCCACCATGTGGTGGACTCTTCTAAGTGTGGTGTTGATAATTGGTTTCCAGGTGCTGAGCAACGGAAACCAATTAAGTGGTGATGAGCACCGGAAAGCACCGGCTTAAATTAAGCAGAAGTGAGACGGCCATCTTGCCAATAATGGTAGAGACAAAGGTTTTACAAATGTCTGCCCTATACAGTGCAGCACACTTCTTCCTGGTCACACATAAGTTGCCTTTAACTGTTTGCCTCTCATACATGTCAGACTATGAGGGTCCTCTGAATAATGTTTGAGACTCTAAGTTTTATCAATCTCCTCACTTCAGTTACAGAGCTGTGTTGTCTCAGAAACCCTCTCTCTAGGTCACGTGCCTTTTACTGGTATTGACTCCTACTGATTTTTTTCAGTGACTTTGTATTTTATTTTTAACATTCTGTGTAGCTTTTCCAACTACATGACCTAGAACGGTTTTTAAAATAGCAATAAAAAAAAGGTGGCCCCTAGACAAATTACATCAAAGCAATACTGCACAGACAGAATGAAAAATTACTGTTAACACAATTGGGCCTAGTGTGTGTTTGCTATTCTTTTCTAGGTACTAAGTCTAATTGGAAAGACCTTTTAGATCTGTATAGAGGGACAATTTTAAAAAAAGGAGCTCCGGATAATTAGGGAAGTAATACATTGTCTTTTTTAGGCTGCGCTCATTTTCGTGGATTTTGATTCACAATATATATTTTGAAGCACTTTTTTCAGGGCAGTGTCAAATTGCAGCTGCTTTAGAGTAATATTGCCTGACACCGGTGCAGTCTGAGTCTGTAATGTGTTCCCTTGGCTGGGTCTCCAGAAGAGGGTGTCAGTGTGTATGTGAAAATGTATATATCCGTGGGCATGTGTGAGGGATACGAGTGTGTATATTTTGAAATGGTGGGGTGCTTGTGATGTGAATTCCGACCTCACCAACCTGTCAATTTATAATCACATATTTTGCAATTTGATTTGAAATTAATTTAAAAGTAGGAATTCATACATTGAACCCTAACAGATGTATAATTTCAGTGCAATGAAGAGTTACATAAATTCTACAATATAATCCAATACCATTTTTTTAAGTTGTTGCTTCCAGTTTTCGCAGTGGTGTCCTCAGGGCTGGTCTGTTAGAACTTGTATCGTCAACATAGTTCACTCCACATTGAAGACACCTGTCTGACACCGGATATGCAATCGCTAGAAACCTGCAAGCCCTATCCGCACACACAGGCATAGCTGGGAGTGTGCCCTGGTCTCCTCTTTCCACGGGTTAGAACCTGTAGACAAATGTTACCCCACCCGCTGAGAAAGCAGTATATTTTTTCCTAATGCATTATCAAACAAACACAAGTGTTTAATTGAAAAAGAAATGACCATATGGGCTTTACATTCTTCTCAGGAGCACACAGCTAGTGCTGCCAAGTCTCTATTCCACCTCATGGCTCTATTTTTCCATCTCCCCAGCACTTCCTGTCTCTTTAGCTCACTCTTGTAAGTTCTTTTTAGCCCCTGCTCCCCCGCTTGTCACTGATTTTTAGGTCTCGCCTGACCCAGCGCATGCGCTGGTCTGGCGATACTTATTGGGAGGGCTCCAAAAAGTGCTACCAGGCCAGCCTAGAGCTACAGTGCATGTGCACGGGCGCGCGCGCCGCGCTTTACCGCAATTACTTTCACTTTCGCGCCCGCACGGCTGCTTTGATGTTTGATCGCGATCGCTTTAACTTTCGGGGCCGCTTTGCATAGCCAATAGGTCTCGCTTTTGGGACCTTATAAGTATTTAGTTATGCAACTGTTGCATGGCTAAACACTTATAAGGTCCCAAAGGCGAGACCTATTGGCTATGCCAATGCTTGTTTAAATATATTTAACCAAGGGGAGAGGGGTTGGCTTAACGGCTAGGGCGAGGTGAGAACTGGGTTCGAGTCTCGGCAATGATGCTGAACATCCTGTGATTCTGGGCAAATCACTTAATCTCCCCGTACCTAACATAAAGGAACTTGTCCTCATGTAATGCAACTGGTGCTATGTAAAGTGCTCTGGTACCCGATTCGGGTCAAGTTCGCGTTATATAAAACTCTATAAAATAAAAAAAAAACTCTGTCTTACTCTTTTTCTGACTTTATCTCTAGTGCTCTGGATCAAAGTCTGATAATGAAAAATAAGTCTATTTTCCTAAAATGAGATCTGGTGCTCACCACCTGCAACCACCTTCTGCACAAGGAAAGGTGAAACTCTGTTTCCCTCCAACTACTTTATGCCTGAGAAACAGACAGTCAAGTAACATTAGGTTTACGCGCAGCCCCAGATGGTGATGCCAATATTTACATGGAATATGTAATTCTACTTAAACCACAGCTGGAATAAATCAACCTTCTTCAAAACGTGCTGCCAAAACACCACTCAAAATATAACTATGTTTGACTACCAAGTAAGCACTCAGAAACTGGATACAGGAAACAGAGCACACTTGACTTGTCTAGACCGCAGCAATCAAATGTAATTACAAAACATATGAGCACAGGGTCAGTACATTCTTTTGTAAATTACATAATATAGCAGTTTAGTGATTAGGACTTTGGACTGGGAGTAAAATTTGCAAAACATTCAAACATTCTCATGGAGAAGTGTGGCTCACTGGTTAGAGGAGGCAGACCTGGAAGCAGAGGTCAGCCCGGGACCAGGGTTCAATTCCCGGCTTGGCTGGGTCTTGAGTCCATAAATGTCCATGGACTCGATAATTCTCGCTCCAGTGCATACTCGACTCATGGGTTCACACTCTGCGACTCTGGGCAATAGCTTGCTTAATCTCCACATGGGCCCCTCGCGGCGGGATGCCTGGCTTTCACCTTGCGGATGCCCTGCTGGGTTATCTCACAGGGGAATACCAGGACGGGTTCCCTAAGCAAGCGCTTAGAGACCGCTTGGTGATTTGCGCTATATAAATTCCTGCACATTTACATTTACATATACAATTACCTGTTGCATGGATACTAAATATAACCGGCATATATTGGTCTGTAGCTGAGGTCAGAAGATCTGCAGATGTCCAAAGTAAAAATACAAAGAAAAGTAATATTTACAAATTAAAAGCTAGAAATTAAAGAAACATATTTGAATTTTGGATTGCCATTGCCAAAGGAGTAGAGCGAAACAAAAGGAATGCAAAAGCCTTTCTCCAGCCTCCCTGGGAGCCAGCCCCGGAGCGGATCTGTATGAGGTAAAAGTGCTTGATGTGCAAAAACAAATAAGAGGATGGAAACAAATAGGGAAGCAGTCACAGAACTTAGTAAAAAAGAAGGAAAATTAGCTTTATGGTAGGAGGAGTTGGAACACATTGGTTAGAAAAGAAATGCACCCATGACTTACTTCAGCTACAATTTATGCAATTGTGGATTAAGCAATTTGAATTGTACTAATACTTTTCCTAATCCTATATATAAAGCAAATACTGTGGGGTACATTTCAATATTTTTTTTTGTCAAAGTATTGAAAAACAGAAACATACAAAAAAATAAAGCGAAGCAGCCACGAGGTACTTACAGACGGGGGTAATACGTTTCGGCTAGGAATATTCCAACACCCGAATAGGCTTCAAAGCTTGGCACCCCCAACACACATTGACCACTCCCTACTAACAAAATGACTTTGATCCAAAACGTTCAGCAAATTTACAGCATATCTTATCTTTTTATCTATGGTCTAGGATGCAGGACATGGAGACGTTTTACTTACGGAATGGGCAAAGTACCTACAACATCTCCTACAGCTGTCACCGTACGCCTCAAATACGCCACGATCACAGGACATGAACAAATCACCTTAAAAATATGGCATTGCCTACATGACATCTGGATCAATTGTCTGAGGGATCGAGATACATAAATTATTTACACTGCTGGGTAACCTGGAGCCGTAGACAGGTAGTGAACCTTATGACGAGAACTCTCAGATCCTCAAGAAAGGCTGCCGTGGGTGGGTGGGTGACTTCAGGCTTCGGCCTGGGGGTGCAGTTGCTGTTATCTCACCACTTAGAATTAGTTGAGTACAAGGCCGACGGGCAGGGGTTTGGTAGAGAGTTGGGCTAGTGGGGCGGAGATTATGTTTGGTAATGTTAGTGACCATGTTAATGCTGTAAAATCCTAATAAAAAATTATGAGACCCTTAATATTTAAAAAGAGGGAGTGCAAACCTTCATTGTTGGTAACCTTTTTATGTCTGCCAAGGGAGCGGATTAAGGGTAAACCCCTCAACCGGCCCCTTCCTCATGGGATGGCAGAGTGATTGAAGAGGTTATGGGGTGAAGGAATGACTCAATTCCTGAGCGGGCCGCCCACATCTTCTTTTCTTTTTCAATCTATTCCTGGTGCCTTTGGGCTTTCTATCCCTCCCAGAGGAGAAAGATTGGGGATAAACATCCTTTATCTGCACCCAGGGGGACAGAAAGACTGTTGTTGTGCCTGGGGAGCAGAGCTTGCCCATGCAGGTGCTCCACCCAAAATAAAAAAAACGTTTCCAGGTGTCTATTAGGTGAATTAGAGCTGGGCAGAGTTCAAGGAGTTTTACTCTGTGGAATTCCGTGGAGTTACATGAAAAACTATGCAGGATTCCGCGGAGATCCGGAAAAGGGCAGAAATCGGCATGTCGCACAGTTTGTGCTGATTTTTAACGCTAGGAGCTTGTTTCGTGCTGCAAAATCAGCACAAACAGCACAATGCAGCATGCCAAAAGGAGTGCTGCTAATTTGCTGCCACTCGAGTAGATTTTCTACTTGAGCGACTGCTTTTTGACCGCGAACGGTCGCGACTGACTGTAACCACCCGTGTTGAGAAACTTTCGCCGGGTGCCCTTCAAGCACCCAAAATTGCACTAGGGGATGCGAATTCTCGCTCACACTCAACAACTTATGTTATTGTTATGTTATGTTATTGGGTTTTTATAACGCGCGCAGCTACTCCTGGGAGTGTCCCGGCGCAAGCCCATGAGGTGCCAATTAAGAAGAAATTAAAACAGAAAAGTTTTGAGCTGTTTCTTAAATTGCCCCAGCTCTTGGATACAGCGCACAGAAAAAAAGCAAATAATTCCAAGCTGTGGCTGCCCTCACGGCCAGAGATCTGCCCCCCATTCTTTGAAGGCGCACACGAGGAACTTGCGCAAGCAGCTGAGATGACGATCTCAAGTGTCTGGCAGGCGTGTAGAAAGCAAAGCGCTTTCTAAGGTATATAGGTCCTCTAGCATACAGAGCACGATGCGCTATGACCAGGACCTTAAACTCAACACGTTTCATAACAGGTAGCCAGTGCAGCATACGCAGATGATGCTTGACGCTCTTTCTAGTGGGAATGTTGAGCACCAGCCTGGCCGCTGCATTCTGGACCACCTGCAACTTACCATTGGCGAGCCACGCACGAGTACTAACTCCGCCAGGTAGAGGTTGGCTGAGTTTAGCCGGAACTCTGTGTTATGGCAAATCTCCTCGAACTCTGCCGGCGTAGCAGAATGTTTCGCCCACACCTATTCTATTGGCATTGGCTGGTTTCACTTTTATAACTGTGATGTCAGTGTGTTGTGGACTCTGCACGTCAGAGTGACCAAAAAAATAATTTCAAGATGCAAAGGAAGCTCTTCTATTGCATTCTGAAATTAATTTTGCAAGAGAAAGTTGTGTAAGCACCAGAAGGCATCTCTCTGCTGATACAGAGGACAAGGCGTTCATGTTTCTTCATTCTAGAGGTAATGCGGGGAACGTCAATGTCAGATCCTTCACATTATAAAGGTTAAGGTATTAGGATATCTTTAGGCAAATGTGATTTATTGATATCAGTGTGAATTATATAATCCTGATGAATGTTTATTTATGTTGCAGTTTAATCCATATCAATTAAATATATCATTTACTAAGATCCTATGTGCATTTTCAGTTCCAGGAATGCCAGAATTTCACTAATATCGAGAGAGTCCGTGCCATGGAGATATTCTGGAGGTATATCAACGTCTACGGCAGGGGTAAAGGAGCCTAGGCAGAAATAAGTAAAAAATGTATGAGTCTTGTGTTGTAGGTATCACCTGTGAACCTGCAGACGTCGGAATCCGCAGAGTAGACATCAAAACCCGCAGGACAGACGTGAGCACCTGTAGAGCAGATGACAGCGCCAGCAAAGTGATTGGTCAGAGTGGCGATATCCAGTGTTTTTATATCAAAACCCAGATACGGAGCAGTGAGCAGTATGAAAAAGTGTATCAATTGTGTTGTATCCAGAATTCAGATTAGTGCATTCTGACCTATGGTGACCACAGCTATGCTAAAGCTGCGTGTATCAAAACCCGAGCATTCTTTCTTGTGGCAAAAAGTTTAGATCAAGATTCTTTGTTTGGTGTTTTGTAGAAGGTTCTCACCAACATTTGGTGGAATTACTAAAGGAGTCTAAATTTAGACAGTTCTGTTATGGGTACTTCCTCTGTTTGTGCTCATTGTGTTATAGGTGTTGTTGCTTAAGGTTCCTAAAGTGTGTCTTTTATAAATCACCGAGTCTGATTAGTAGCAGCTCTTAAACTAACAATCTAAAGAGTGGACCTCACAAATTTCGCACATTAACATGCCTGTCTATTTTTTGGAAATCTAAATAGTTCGAAGATTACAATTTTAGTAGGGTATGACCACCATTCAAAAGCAAAGAATAGTTGGGTGTGGAGGCAGACAGAAACCTCCTGCAGTTAAAAGGTAAGAGTCCCATTCTGGCCCCAGGAAAAAAAGAAAAATTCCTGGGCTAATGCTGGCTGACCAATGATCAATGTCTGGCTTTAGGGCGTCGAGTCACCTGGCGGGCAGTGCTCCTGTGAGCATGATTGATACCCAGCTATGAGAGATATCTGCGCCTTGTTCAAAGTTTGCAAAAGTGTTCTGTCTAGTGCATGCTGTTCAGTGTTCAAGGCCACTCATCAGAGAGTTGTGGGACCTGACTGGGGATGCTGCTAGGAGTACACTGATAACCGGCTATAAGACATATATGTGTGCTTTGCTGAATGTTTATAAAGTGTGTGTCTAATGGTTGCTGCTCAGTGTTCATTGTCATTCATCAGCAGGTTGCTGGATCTTACAGGTTGTGGTGCTATGACCACATTGATATGCAATTAAAAGGCATGTATGTACTTTGCTGAATGTTTACAAAGGGTTTCTGTCAAATGCTTGCTGTTCAGTGTCAATTACCAGAGAGTCGCCTGACTTGACGCGGAGTGATGGAATGAGCTCTCGGATACCAAATTAATTATAAGGCACATCTCTGCTGTGAGTTGTTTGCAATATTTTCTGGCTCTTGTGTCTTGTGGAATGTCCTGCAGTTGGAATCCTTTAGCGGCAAGACCATGTGTGAATGCCAGAGGTGAGTGAGATGAGTAGGCATACGAGTGAGTAAGTTCGTACAGTGCATCCCTCAGGGCATGTTTGGAGAAGAACAGCATGCGGGAGGCATGCTTGTCACCTGTTTGGCATATCCTGTACTGTTCAATGTCCTTCCTGCTGCATTAATTAGAGACAAGTGAATATGTGAATGAGAAGAGTGAGTGAAAGAGTGAATGCGAGCGAGTAAGTGCTGTGTGCTTTGAAGGTACTGGGATAGGAGCTCATACGTACTGGGTCAGGTCAGTGGCCACAATATCTCCTACGCCTTTCCTAGCTCACCTGTTCCAATCCTGGGTGTTGCTTTAAAGGATAAAAGACAGGATGTTTGCACTTCCGCAGAGACTGAAGTATTAGATGTTACTGAGATAGAATCAGTGGGAACCTTAAAACTTTAATCACAGTGTGTGTACTTTGAAAATATCACATGTGCCAACATTGTTCTCTTTAATTCAGATTCCTCAGCTGTGGTTCATGATGGTCCTGAATCCAAGAGAGTTCTTTTTATGCACACCGATGAATTGAGTGCAGAAATCCACTGTACCCTGCAGCGAGTCAACTGTCCACATAAGCATACGAATGGACACTAGTGTGGTAAAGTGCTGTAGATTTGGCACTTTAGATGATCCATTCGCGAATGCGAGGTTCATAAAAATCCAATTGCTTGGGCAGACAGAGGATAAAATATATGATGAATATAGATTAAATTCAGCTATAATCTTAGACCTAATAGCTGCACTGCATCCACTACTACATCATCCGACTCGCAGGACCAGTGCCATACCCACACACGAGTGTTCACTGCACCTCCCAGCGTCAGGGAGCGACCAGGGGGTAATAGCAGCAGCAGGAGGGGTCTCTCAAAGTGTTCTGTCGCTCTTTTTCAATTTTTCCCTGGGCGCTATGTTGCAGAGGATGTACCAGTGCATCAAGTTTCCCCCAACACCATAGGAATTGCAGCAAACGAAATTACATTTTTACCAGATAGCTCAATTCCCCCATGTAATTGGGTGCACTGATGGGACGAATGTAGCTATATGTCCCCCCGTCAAGCAATGAGTATGTTTACAGGAAATCATATCATTCATTGAACGTCCAAGTCATATGCAATGCCTCACATAATCACAGACATATTGGCACGATATCCAAGTAGTACGCACGATTTGTTCATCTTTAGACACAGTGGTATACATACACGTCTCCTTGGGGGTGAATTTGGAGAAGGATACCTGCTAGATAAATTCATGTGACACAGTCCTGCAAACTCTTTGGATATTGAGACACATTACAGTGAGTAATCTATTGCCTTTTCCCCTGCAGGTGGCTCCGCATATGCTGTGCGCTCCTTCATTCTCACCCTATGTAAGAAAGTGGCTCTGTAAATACTGTTCCAAAATAAGGTTCAGTGGGCACAGAGTCCACAGTCTCCAGAGGTTTGGCAGAGGCTAAAGTTAGATATAACCTTACTCTCTAAAGTGGTAGCTTGGTCGAGCAGTAAGGCAGTATCAGAGGACAGTGTAAAGCATTTGCTGTACACACTCAGTCAGCAAATGGTCTCACACACTCAAGAACTGAACTCTAGGCCAATTGTTTTGTATATAAAAATATATAGTTGTTTTATTTTAGAACCACAAGTAGGTATCAAAATACTTTCTCAGAATGAAATGCTGTAGTTGTATACTTTCAATAAGCAATATACTTTTAAATGCAATAGTTACAGTTGTTGCAATAGGCAACACAATTCAAACACAATTATAACATTGAGCTCAACAGGAGTTTTTAAGTAAATGCAGTTTCAATTACTTTGTGTATGATTTTCTTACTCAGGGTTGGATCCTGGATTCAACCCTGGTGCATTTCCTGTAAACAGTTGAAAGAAATCGTTTTTGTTACACAGGCGATTTTTAAGGAATATTTGTATGTTTCAAAAATCGACAGAAGAATTTCTGGCAAAAACCAGGCAATGTTATCCTATGGAGGAAAATTAAGTTATCGTTAAGTATAGTTGTAATTACTTTTCAGGGTCAGTGCTGGGCACCAAGATCCAGCACTGGGATCTCTCCTGATAACAGGTGAGTAATTTCGTTTTCGTCGTTCGGCTGATTTTTAGTGAATATTTTAAAGTTTCAAAACTCAACACTTAGAAGAATTTCCAAGTGAAACCAGTCAATGTTACCCTATGGAGAAAAAGTATGTTATCGGCTTTCAGGTAAGTACTCGACTGGCAGAGTTAAGGTTCTGGGCATAGACTCAGGGGTCTCCCAGGGTCAGGTAGGTACAGTTGTTACACCCTCAGCGGCACAGGGGCAGCCGGGTGCAGTGAGAGTTAGGCCCAATGTTAGCCTATGGCGGTCAGGGGGCCTTTGGTTGGTGGTTGCTAGCAGGCAGGCCACGCGGCTGTGGGAGCTGGGCTCCTGGTCACTCACACAGGGCAAGTGGGGAAGTAAGATAGAATAGAGGTTGCACTTCCAGGGGCACTCGGGCGGCTGGGTGCAGGGGGCTTTTGAGCCGTCGGACGCTCAATGTATTTCAGTGGAGAAGCTGCAAGGTGAACAAAGGCTGCAAGCTCGGGGACGGAGATTCTTCAGGTGTGACCACCACTTCGAGAGGTAAGTTGGGAAGCTGTAGGTTAGGTAGGTACCCAGGAGCTGGGCACAGGGGGCCGCAGGGCGTCGGGTGCAGGAGCGTCTTTTCTCGTCGGGAAATCTTACCCTCTGCTGGTCGCGGTTGGAGGGGTCCCTGGTTCTGAGGCTGCAGGCGTCGCCAGGAGCGTCGAGGAGGGTCCTTGGGTGCTGGATTCTTGGTCACAGTCGCCGGGGGGACGTTCTCAGGGTCTTTGTTCACTCAGGCACAGGCCAGGCTTGGCGGGAGCAGAGTGTGCTGATTTTGCGGTTCCTAGCTGGCACCAGGGGTTGTTGTTGAGCAGGACCACTGCTCGTGGGAGTCCCAGTCTTGGTAGATGAGCAAGGCAGTCAGGTCCTCCGGGGTTTTTGATGTTGCTGACCACTGGAGACGCCGGGTTTTAGCAGGAGCAGGTTCGAGGGTCGACAGGCCTGTAGGGCTGGGGACAAGTCAGTTGGTGTCATCCTCTTGTTAGCAGCTGCAAGGCAGGTCTTCTTTCTTCTTGTTCTTCTTTCTTGTTTCGGATTCGGGATCTGAGGAAGGAAGGTTCAGGGTGCCCCTAAATACTAAATTTAGGGGTGTTATAGGTAGGTAGAGTTCAGGGACCAATGGGTCCCTTCCCTGGGGTGGGTACACTCCAGTGGGAGGGGGGCAGGAGCCTAGTCCTGATTGGCAGAGGCTGGCACTCCCCCTTTCCTCACTTAGGTTTTCCCGCCGATCTTACCGCCAGAGCGGGGGTCAGAACCGGTGGGGGCCAGTTGCTGAGTACAGCAAGTGGCCTGGAGAAGCTCACAAAGGCGGCATGCCTTTGAAGCTTCCCCTGCCCATCCTGGGGGAGGAGACCTAGCACATCGCCCAGGACGTGCATTGTTGCAGACCCACGAGAACGGATGGCTCTCTACCCAGGGGTCCAGCCACATGTCTGCTGGGTGGCAGCCTAGGCAGCCTCTCAGTCAGGATGCTGGTTGTTGGTTAGGTTCAGGGGGCATCTCTAAGATGCCCTCTGTCGTGCATTTTACATTAAATCCCACACTGGCATCACTGTGGGTTTAATGTGCTGAGAAGTTTGATATCAAACTTCTCAGTCTTCAGTGCAGCCATCATGGTGCTGTGGAGTTCGTGAAGACGACCTCCCAGCACCATATACTCTTAATGGCAGCTCTGCACTTACAGTGCCCAGGAATGGACCTGGGTACTGTAGGGGCACAGGGCTCATGCACCTGTACCCACACCACTGGAATAGGACACCCAGCTAGTGGGGTGACTGAGTTATGCCAGGGCAGTGTGTTTTGTGGACATGGCACACAGGGATGTGTGCCATGTCGACTCTCTTTTTTGTTCTGCACCAAGACACTCAGCCTGCAAAGGCAGTGTGCGTGTGTGTCAGGGTACAGGGCCTCTAAGGGTGGCACAATAGTGCTGCAGCCCTTAGGGGCCTTCTCTGGTCACAGGGCCCTGGGTACCTAGGGTACCATTTACCAGGGGCTGACATGTGGCCAGAAATGCCAATCGGGTTTAGGCTTCATGCAGTTTTAGGGAAGGAACACAGGCCCTGGGCACCTGATTGGAAGGAGCCCAGGGCACACTCAGTCAAAGTACATCAGCAATTCAGCAAAAAGTTGGGGCACACCATGCAAGAAAGATGGCACTTTCTCACACCCTATACCTAAATCCAACTACTCCAAGTGAGCAGCGGAACAATTCTCCGCACAAGACTACACGCAATGTGATAGACAGGACCTTCGGATAACTGAAGAGTAGGTTCCGCTGCCTACATAAAAGTGGAGGTGCACTGCAGTACAGGCCTGAGATATGCTGTAAAATGATGCCCACTTGTGCCATGTTGCACAACATTGCAACTTCCAGAAGCATTCCATTGCACCTATCTGAACCAGGCACAGATGGGTCATGAAGGGCACAGCAACCTGGAGATGGATCAAGGGCAGCAGAGGTCAGAAATAACCCAGAAATACTTTTAGGGTGAGTAATTATGAGACAATGCACTTCATGACTTATTTGCTACTGTGTTTTATTCACCTTAATCACCTGTTATAATGTTACATGTGTGATAATTAGTTCAACAATATAGGGTTCTCAAATATAAACATGCACAACAGTCAGCACTATCACATGCAACAGGTTACCTCACCTATCGGCATGCCTTTCTCAAATACCTTTCTCCTTTTTACGGGCAAGCAGAGCACTGGAACGGTCAGTGTGTACAATGGCTTCCCTTAATGAGGCCTCAGACGCCGCACCTTGCCTCGCACTCCGCCGTCTGATCTCAATCACTGGGGCAGTGATGCTGCTGGGACTGGAGGCCTCCTCACTGTCCCCTGCACCCAGTACACTTGTCCCAGCTATTGTAGCTGTCTGTAATTGTTCAACAGCACCGGTGACCTGCACCAATCCACTGGCTACATCAGAACGAATATATGACGTTACAACGCATACATTTACAACGCATGCCTTTATAACGCAGTTTTTACATCGCAACATCCTTTACAACGCATTCCAATACATCGCATGCCAATACATCGCATTTTTAGAAACTACCTTTACAACGCATTCCATTACATCGCATAATACCTTTACAACACATACCATTACAACGCATACCATTACATTGCATTTAAGGTAAGCATTGGATAGTTTAGGGGTAAAAATTACTATTCTAACTCCAGGGGTTGAACAGTAGTGTAAGTGTTGGATAGTGTAGGGGTAAAAATTACTATTCTAACTCCAGGGGGTGAACAGTAGTGTAAGTGTTGGATAGTTTAGGGGTAAAAATTACTATTCTAACTCCAGGGGGTGGAACAGTAGTGTAAGTGTTGGATAGTGTAGGGGTAAAAATTACTATTCTAACTCCAGGGGGTGCAACAGTAGGGAAAGTGTTGGATAGTGTAGGGGTACTATGCATTGTAATGGTATGTGTTGTAATGACATGCGATGTAATGACTGTGTTGTATTGACATGCGTTGTAATGACATGCGTTGTAGTGACATGCGTTGTAGTGACATGCAATGTAATGACTGCTTTGTAGTGACATGCGTTGTAAAGGATGTTGCGATGTAATGACTGTGTTGTAAAGGTGTTGCGATGTAATGTCTGCGTTGTAAAGGTTGTTTTCCCAACAAAACTGCAGTGAGCTATTTCCACCTGCATGGCCACAGTGCATCTGGACAGGACAACTGTGGGATTGCTCAGACGGTTGATTGCCCTGGTGTGACCGTCCAAACGGCGCAATAGGTAATGACTTTGTCTGTGTTAGGAGGTATGCTCCCTCTGCATGGTGTTGCAGTGACCTTTGATGGCTTCTGTCATGTCCCTAAGGTTTTCAGCATGTGCCCTATGGTCCCCTGCCACTGCGTTGGTCAACTTCCTGATGCTGACTTTAATGTCCACCATGTTGTTTTTCAGAGACACCAGCTGGGTTTGCATTGACCACATATGTGTTAATTGCAGGCGCTGCACCTTCACTATGGTGCCCTCCAGACCGGCAAAGACTGAGGAGCTCTCTTCTACCTCAGAAGCACCATCTGCTCTTGCTCTGTGTCTCCTGCGATAGGTGTTGCTACGCTGCAAGTGGGACTGGTCACTTTGGGTGTGTGCTTGCTCAACTGGAATCGACTGCAGCTCTTCCTGAGTGTCATCGCCTTCTACCTCGAACTCCGGTAGCGGGTACACAGTGTACCCGTGTGTGGTTGGTGCACATGTTGACATTGTGGTGACTGTTTCTTCTTCCCCTGCCTGGGTCTCCTCTGGCTCACGGCTGTGCCATCATCCTGTGGGGCTGGTGTTTCTGTAAATGTAAAACAACTACTTCAGTATGATGTGTGTACAGCTTTTGACATTGTGAGTTGGATTTGATTTACCAAAACACGGTGTGTTCATTGGTCAATTGGATGCAGTACTCAACTGCACCTATGCTGCTAGCATTTGTCTGCTCTTTTTGCTTCTTGTGTACCTGACTACATCTCCCATGATGCATTGCTGGGTGGTAGCCCAGAAGTGGACTGGAGTGGGATTTCAAAAATATTTTGCTGGCCTTACTAAGAGTGCAGTTTGTGACTTATAGGGGGCAAGTGTCCTTAAGCATGCATCTTCCCTTGGCTGGTGGTGGGGGCGGCTGAGGTGTCGATGTCCGTGACACCACTGATGAACTCAGGCTGTATGGGTCGACTCCTCCATTTCCTCAAGTGGTATTGACGTAGGCTGGGTAGATGGTCCTCCACTGGTCTTCTTGTTGTCAGCAAGCCTGCTTGCCACCTTCTTCTTTACCCTTATCCGCAAGTCATACCAGAGCATGAGAAATTCTTCAATGGAGCGCTGTGTGAACCCCCACTTGGATATCCAGCCAGGTTTTCCTTTTTTCAGACTCTGGTACATGGAGGGAGTTCTTACTAGACAATTTATCATGGCTCTTGACCACTTCCTATATTAGGACCTCCAATTCTTTTTCACTGAATTTTAATTTTATTTTCCGTCCTCCAGCCTCCTTTGCGTTCTCCTTGGATGCCATGCTGGGTATCTGTGCCTGCCTCTGCACTGTGGTTGTGATCCTGGGTGTTGAGCACCTGCTCTGAGCCTCCTACACAGCCTCAGACCCTCTGCAGCAGCATGGCAAGCCTTACTTCCTGGTTTCCTGGTTGTGAGGTCATCATGCTGCTCCAAAGGTCGACATTTGCAATTAGTGATAACCTAATTGGGATTTGCTTATTGTGAACTTAGCAAATGGGGTAATGACTACTTGCAATTGTAAATTGTTTGTAAACACTATTATTTACATACATCACATTTAGCAATTACCTATTTGCGATTCGGTAAAAATCACAACTTGGTAATCGCTAAATGTAATTTTCATACATGTCGCCCAAAGAGCTTCATTGTGCTTTCCACCTGCAAAGGGACACAACTGTCGATGGTTCTAAACGTGAAAGAAACTTTCTTGGAAGTGTGTGAAAACCCTTCAGCCAGCTTTCCTCTCTCTCTGCTTCACAGCTGTAAAATGCTTGGCTTTTTCTAACGAAAGATGGTCTAAACGCATTATTTTCCCCATTCTGGCATGAAACATTAGTTTCCTTCAGCAGAAGAAGCAGTGTTTGTAGCACAGAAGCTGTATTAAGTTTTCTGCAAAATATTTTTGGGCCCAATGGAATGCCAGTGATTTTCAGGCTGGGGGGATTTAAGGAATTACATTGGCCAGGCCTGAGGTCTAAGAAGACTGAGAGCTACTGTCTCCTCTTGCAGGAGCCAATAGGCCACATTTTACCCAGAGGAGAAAAGGTATGTTTAGAATTCAAATGCATCCCAAAAAAAGCAAGAGAGGTGTGCAAAGTAAACACGCCACACCAAAGTACAAAAATATCCAATGACCAGAGTTAGAGGGAACTAACGGGAACTGTGTGGCACTAATTTTATTTTAATACATTTTTACTATTTTCTTTTAGCATTAAATGCAGACCTCTTTTTCACTTTACAATTCTAGTTGATGCTTTATTTAAAGATACTTGTTTCACTTGTGCTTCTGATGTGGTAGGGGGGTCTACACAGTTATCTGTTTTGAACAACCCATTGTCCCTTCTGGAATCCTCCCTTGCCTCACCCACATTCCACAAGTTACAGTTCCACATTTTCTTATTGCCTTTCCAGTCCTGACATAAATTATCATTATTGGGAGATGCCTTTTATTAAACAAGCATTAACAAAAACAATAGGTTGTGTGTCCAACACGTTTTGCTGCAAATGTTTTTTGCCATTGGTTCCACAACAACAAAAAGAAAAATAAATGTTTGTTTGCTGATGCGAATCAGCGTTGGCAAAAACAGAAAAGTATGGCCGCCACAGCCTGATGACGTATATGTGTGCATACGCCACCAATCGCGTGCACACATGGAGCCGTTACCATTTCTTTTTTAAGTTTTAAGTTTATTGTTCCAAGATGGAGGGTGCCAATCTTCGATTGGAATATTGGTAAAATATGTTTAAAGACTCATCAAAGAAAAAAGAGCAACCCGGTAACAAATTGCACTTCTGGGCAATACAAAAAAATGAATAAAAAGATAGTTTAGAAAAAATAATTGACATGGAGGGTTTGTGTGAGCAATGCAGGAGCAGGTGTAGATCTGGGGGACAAATTAATGTGGCCCAGTGGCAGTAGCAATGGGGAGCCAGGGACAAGGGAGCAAAGGAGTAGCTCAGGGGTGGGGGATTGTGAAATAGAAAAATAAAAACAAGATAGAGAGGTGTGGGGAAAGCAACAGACATGGGGGACAGAAACAAGTTTACAGAGGGTGGGTATTTGATGGGTGTGCTTGCATGTGAGGATGAGAGCAAGAAAAAAACATGATCTCCCATAGAGTCAGTGGCATAGCTGGGGGTGCTTCTGGGGTGGGGAGGAGGTCCGCCCCGGGAAGGCACTGTTTTTTGGGGAAGTAGGAGTCGTGTCTGTCGACTACCACCATCCCCCACCGGGAGGACAAGTCATCCGTCGGCCGCCCCGGAACAATCCAGCCCGAACTGCTAAGCCAGGTCCTCCCTGGACTGGAAACAAGCATCCTGGGACCGGTTTTGCAGTTTCACCCCTCATCAGCCTGGCTAGCTTTACTCCAGTGGCATGGAGAGCATGGGTAATACGTCTCGGCATACCCGTCCCACTTGAGTTGACAAATGCAAAAAAAAAACAATTGATGAACAGAATGCTGATCAATGTCAAACATTCATCCCAGTACAGAGATCTAAGCCTAAATCCATTATTTTTGTTCCCCATGCCACTCCAGTTTAGACCTGGCCATATGCAAATCAGTCTTGACCCTGCTCCCCATGAGAACAGTCCAGCCAGAACTGCCAGGCCAGGTCCTCCCAGGACCGGAAACAAACATCCTGGTACCGTTTTGGGGGTTTGCCACAGCACATGCAGAAAAGATAGACGTATGGCAGATAATTATATCTGATCAACCCTCTATATTGTGATAGCCCAATTGGAACCAATCGCAATCTGTTGTGGCTCATGGAGGTTTATTAAGCAATCAAATCAAATCAAAATACGCTTTATTCGACTTGAAAACAATAAAATCATAAAAGCACATCATAAAAACAATATTAAGCACTCTTTAATTGACCTTCTTGTAAATGCAGATGTGTAGAGCATCTTTGGGATGCCTTTAAAATACTAAAGATGGAAACGGTATCCTGTTTCAAGCATACATGGAGTGTTAAAGTGCAATTAGAAAGTGACCTAATGGAAGTTGTGGGAGAAAACATAAGACATAATGATTACCAACAGATCAAGACCTGTGACTAAAGCAGAGATTTTATGAAAAAGGCAACGAATTCAAGAAAATACTAGCTTTATAACTAGCAGTACAAACAACTTGAACTTGCATGCCGGAATCTGAAACAAAAAGGCAGGTAAGCTTATCTGGGAAGAGAAGCAGAAGTAGGGTTTGATAAGTTTTATCAAATCTAAACTAGGAATGGGGAGAATTGGTGGGTGAAGGAAGAATAGTCAAACTTCATGGAATTCCACAGAACTTTCCTTTACTACCAGAACATCTCAGAGGACAAATCGATAACAGATTACATGGGCAGACAAACATTGAAACTAAACAGGATATCTAGACCAAAAGGCTAATCCGTCATTCTATTAAGCATTCTAATAGGCACTTCTGTAAATATACTCTTAGAGTCCCACACAGTGTTTTAGTCGAATTTAATTTATAGCCGGAATCCGCCCCAAATGTTTCAGCGAGTCTTTCAATCTCAATTATTGCCTGAGCTGGGTCTTCCGAGGCTACTGCTATGTCGTCTGCATAAGCTAAGACCCGCACCTGAAACTGCCCACAGCTCATAGATCTAACACGTTCGCTTTGTTCTGACATAATCAAACATGGATTGATATATATATATATTCACTGACAAAACCATAGGTTTCACACATGTTATAGTTAGCGGAAATTTTACTGATAAAAAACCAATGAAATTCCCCCGTTATAGTTAGTGCAGGCAACTATAACTCACGCGACCGCAATCCTCTGCTGATGCTAATACTGTATTTAGACACTTATTTGCCCATGTCTTCTTCCATACATTTTTAGCTATACATATATTACAAATATTTTTTTTTCATAAAGACACATATGTCATCAGCAGAAGATTGCGGTCGCGTGAGTTATAGTTGCCTGCACTAACTATAACGGGGGAATTTCATTGGTTTTTTATCAGTAAAATTTCCGCTAACTATAACATGTGTGAAACCTATGGTTTTTTCAGTGAATTTGCAAGGTTTTTTAAATGCTAATTCCTAACTATAACGTGTGTGAAACCTATGGTTTTTTCAGTGAATTTGTACGGTTTTTTAAATGCTAAGTTACTTTACGCCATTCGTGGCGTGCGCGCCCACTTAACGCAGTTCGTTCCGTGCGCGCACGGTGCGCTTCGCGCACCGCGCGCGCACAGTGAGCACGCGGTGCGCTTCGCGCACCGCGCGCCCACTTTACGCAGTTAGTGCCGTGCACGCACGGTGGGCACGCGGTGCGATGACAAAGCAAGAAAGCACGTCAACAAATCTGTTTCTGCTTTCCTCCGTGACTATGGTATGGGTGCCATTTACCACAACAACTTGCGTTATGACATGCAAGACATTTATAGAGGAGATGGTGTGCACTTCAATGATGAAGGGAACAGAGTCTTCCTCTTGAACCTTAGACTCTGCATCGGTACTTACTTGTAGGTACCACTAAAAAATCATTTCATAAACACAACGGCTCTTTTTAGAGCCCCCTAATATCTAAACACTTAAATCTGATTTTCATTTTTTTTTTTTTTTTTTTCCTACCGTACGCTTACCGTAAGCTTACCGTACGCGTACCCCGTGATTTTTTTTAAAATCAATAAATGTTTTCTTTGTACTTTTCTGTCCTTCTTTGACCCCCTTACAAATGTTAGGGGGTCTGTAACTCTCCTCATTGCCCCCTTTCCTTGTTTTCACTCTTTTTTTTCAGAGTGAAATACACAAAATGGCGGCCGCCGCTTCCTGGTTTCGGCCGATTCGAATGTTTACTAAGATCTAAGAGCCAATCAGAATCGCGCTCGTGCACGCCACCGTACGCTTACCGTAAGCGTACGGTAAGCGTACCGTAAGCGGGCTCAGATATATATATTGATTTAAAGGCTATTTTCTCAGAATCTACTGAACAGATTTACACCAAACCTACAAAAGGCACTTCCTTGACCTAGGGACTACCTCTCTGCCAAATTTGAGTAATTCTGTTCAGCCGTTCGGGCTGTAGCTCGTTCTAAAGGTCCTATGGAAAAATGCATGGGAAAAACGCGTTTTGGGACCCCCCTTTTATCTCAGCCCCCGCTTGACGGATCCCCCCGAGACTTTCAGGGTAGGAGCGGAGCGTAGCGCCCCACCTATTTTGAGAAATTCGCGAGGATTCGTCGACCGGCGCCAAAGTTATTCAAAATAGAATGTTGAGGTTTTCCTATGGAAACGTGGTCCTAACTATAACTACCTACTGGCGACCGCCAGTTGGTAATATATATAGCGAACAGCAACAGGAAACAAAGACATCCCTGTCTTGTTCCCCTGCTAATGTGAACTTGCTGTGATTCCATGCCCATCACACAAATCCTCGCTCGTGGTGACTTATACATACTTTAAATAGCCCCAATAAATCCCTGCCCAAATCCTATCTTCCGCATGATGCCCCATAAGAATGCCCAGGAGACACGATCAAACGCTTTTTCTGCGACAAGAAAGATCAGCCCAAGCCTACTGTGAAAAACATTAGCATAATCTATAAGAGTAACTACTCTGTTTATATGATTGGTCGTGCTTCTGCCAGGTATGAATCCATGTTGACATTGAGATACCAAAGGCGTATTTACTCGCGCCAACCTGTTAGCTAATATCTTCACATAAATTTTACCATCTGCATTTAACAGAGAAGTAGGTCTATAGGCTCCAGGCATGTTCGGGGGCTTATCCTTCTTTTTGAACACCACTATATTAGCCTTATCCCAAGATGGAGGTGGATTCCCAACTTGAGCTTCTTGAAAGGTATTCAGCATATCTATTTTCAATACTTGAAAAAGCATGCAATATACCTCAAGCGGTAGTTTTATCTGGCCCTACCGCTTTACGGTTCGCAAGCGACCCCATTGCCTCCTCCATTGTTATTATCTCATCCAATATCCCTTGCTCTTCTAAACTTAACCCCTTCGCTGCGGCGCGAATTCCGCCGCAGCGCTGGGGGGGGTGAGGGGTGAGCGCTGCGCCGCCATGCTTATGACGGAACCATGCCGTCATGAGTCACGGCGAGCTGTGCTCATGATGGCGTGGTTCCGCCATGACTCCGCCCACTCTCTATTTCGCCCGCACAGGCGGGGAATTAGAGCCGCGTGGGAGGAGCGGCCGCCAACGGCCGCAGCATGACGGAAACACGCCATCATGAGCACACGCCGCCCGTGGCTCATGACGGCGTGGTTCCGTCATGAGCGCACAAGGGGTTAACCTATTCAAATCCAATTGTTGACAAAAGTTCTCTATCTCATATTGATCAATATCACTCTGCGTGTACAGTTCTCGGTAAAATTCATAAAACACCCCCACCATACCTTGTACTGTTTCAACCGTAGTCCCAGCCGCATCAATCAATGCATTAAAGGATGCCTTTTTTTCTTCATCAGGATTACACACCCAACATGTTATATATCAAACAAAGAGACATAAGAGACACATTCATCAGTCTGTTTTATGAAGTAGACCACCATCATTAACCATAATGAACAGAACACAACCGGTAGACACCAGTACGATCAATAAAGACATACGTTTACTTCGTACAAAGCAAAAATAGTATTAAAATGACATAGGTATATTAAATGTTGTTTTTTATAGCACTGAAATAAGATATTCATCACATTTCCACACTGTGCATGAATATCTTATTACTGTATGCCAAATGAACTTATGAATTGAAAACAATGTTCATATTACATCTGCTTCATAAGTGTTCTCTTCTCCAGTCCAGGTCACCACTATACCCAATATTTTACTGCTAACTTTAACAAACATCTCTCTGTCAATGTTGTATAATATTTCAGTTGCCTTGTCTTCACAAACTGCAAACATATAAGGGTACTAGAGGAAGGCCCTCACAATTATGTGAATAAATAGCCCAGAAAATCATAGTGATAACTCTGGACACAGTGTTAAAAAGATTCAGAAAATTAATATGATCATGGCCAACTTGGCTAATCCCATATATACCTATGTGTTGATTATCATCAGAAAATCTAAATAAATCCAGTGAATATAGGGACAAACAATGGAGATTTCTATCACCTGTTTTGTTCATGCTGTTTGTAGAACGAAGTTCAGGAAAAATGAGAAATAAACAAAAATTGAGAAATCAAATTTACAAACTACACCTCTTCTCTGACTTCATTTTGGTTCGAGTACAACCCCCTCGACTCTCTCAGAAACACGTAAAGCATTGCCAACCTTTCAGAGAGCTTCAGAGTCCAAAATGAAGCCACAGATTGGAATTACGGAGGTTGCCCTTGAACGAGGTGAATAGCCCAACAATAAAATGGACCATCCAATCAACTATGTCATAATATTTTTCAAAACACAAGCAGATGTCGTTAAACAATGGAACATTCTAAAACATCTATTGGTGATGATTGTTAGAGATAGAGGACTGAATAAAGAGAAGTGTTTTCTCTTCACTTGATTGTCCCTTTAAAGCTAAAGTCTCAACTTAATCTGCAAAAGCAAAAGCCAAATATTTGGGGGTTTTCATAAGCATAGAGTTTTAGTTTGGGACAAATCAGAGATTCTAGATTCAATAACATATGTTTTGACTAAACAGAGGACATGTTTTGCCTCATAGCGTGACAGAATAGAGACAACCAAAATTAATTTCCTGCTGTGTCTAGCGGATTCATTCCAAGCACTTCTTATTGAATTCCCACTTCTTACTAGCTCCAAATTCAAAAGATATGAGGCAAATTAACGTACACACTGCCCTCAAAATTAGTGGAAGTTACAATTTAACCAGTGTTAAATATGCAAAATAGGCAACCTTGGTTCCATAAAACTTTAGGGATACAATTTTCGGATCGTATATTGCCTTAAAAAGAAAGTAAACTATTAAGACACTAATGTGAACCTAGTGATAAAACCACTTCTATCATTCTGGAACAGCCAGACTCCACCCCTTCTATTAAATACATTTCTACTTTCAAAAGTGGCTTCTCTACAATACCAGTCCATGACTAAGATGGTCAGTGTTCTGGAAGGGCTATGGGTAGCTGCCTTCTCGTGGTTAGAACCAGCTTGGTGATCTGTCAAATACTTAGTTTGCAGGGGAGTCTTGTCTCTGCTCCTGGGGAGGCCCATCGCAGGCTGGAAGCTCCAGAAATAAATATCCCAAGTGGGAGGGACAAAGAGCTGAAGCTCAGCATAGGATGCCTGTCCTGCTTGGAGCTCTTCTTGAACTAATGGATAAGACACAGCCCTTGTTGAATGTTTGTGGAAGTGAAATAAAGAAACAAGAAAGTTCAATCAATCAATCAGGATTTGTAGAGCGCGGCTAATCATCCGTAAGGGTATCCAGGCTCTAGGATCCTACTGCAGGTAGTCGAAGAGCCAGGTCTTGAGTCCCTTTCTGAATTCCGGGAGAGAGGGTGATGTTCGGCGGCGGAGTGAAAGGTCATTCCAGGACTTGGCTGCAAGGAGGGAGGAGCGTCCCCCACTGTAGATTTGACAGATGCGGGGAGTGTGAGCGAGGGAGGCCCAGCACAGGCATCTTGCAGGTTGATGGAAGCTCATGTGGTGGTTGATATATGGCTGGTCCTAGGTCCTAAGAAAGATGGTGAAAAGACATCAACAAGACAATTTAAGCTGAGGTTTTGTGATATATAAGGCGGATTGGAGGGTTTCTCACAGTTGGTGCCTCTTATAAGCAATATGGCTTGAAATGCCAATTCCACCTGATCAGGTCTACTGGAGACAGAACTGCTAACCCTTCCTATGGGTCACCTTGACATTTTTCCTTAACTAAGTCTCCTTGTAGAACCTGCTTCAAAAAACACTCCTGAAATATAACCCAGCACTGTCCATCTATGGACATCTCTGATTCATCATACTTTTTTTATGTGCTAGGAATAAATTCACTCCCTTATTAGAGCAGTAATTAGGCCCTCAATTGTTGTTCCAATAATCAGTTGTACGACGGAACAACGCAGGCCTTAACCACGCATTTTTTATCCCACATTTTTTTACTACGCATTTGCTTTCCCAGCGTTTGCCATTACCACGCATTGTTGATAAATATAAAAACAACGTATTTGTGGGGGAGACTCTCTATACCCCCCAATTTACCTTATACACATGGTAAAAACGTGTGCTAAAAAATGCGTGGTAATTTCACGACATGGTAAAAAACTCATTGTAAGGGCTGTTTCCCCAATAATCAGACTCTAATATATTTTTTCAGTAGTTGTTCACCGAATGTTAATGCCGCAGTCTTAAACTTAACTAGCAATATTACTGAATTATTAAATCCTTTCAAGAAGTTTCCTACCAGAAAACAATCTGCACAGATATTGTGCCACTAATCAGTAACAAATGAATTGATAACTAATTATTACAGCCCGAGCAGTTCCCACATGGCAGGAATAAAAACCTCAATCAATGCAAACATTAACAGTGCAATAAAAAAAATATTATGTATTCATCCACAGGAGCATTCTGTCCCCAAACCACATTGGTGCGTGGTTTGCAGGGTGTGGATTATCCCTACTGGGTCTCTCCCGGGGCAGGTGAAAACTTCCACTGGAGATACATTAATTAACATATGGGCTGGTCTATTTTGTCAGTCAAGATCAGGGCCACTGGAATTATGCAGCAGCAGAGGACATAATTATGTAGCAGAGGGGAACAAATTATGCGGCATGAAAAGTGCTATAATGTTGGGCACTGTGATACATTTCTTGTTTGTATTATCTCATTATTTTGGATTTATTTTACACGTCAACACTATTCGGACAAAGGTTTCACCTCACTAGTGCACTTTTTATATACAAATACAGAAATATGTAATAGGAAGGTGATCCGTCAACCTTCACAAAGGGCCTTCCACTGAGCGACAACATGTCTTGCTGCGTCTTTAGTAGTTTTTGATCAGTTTTAGCTAGAAACAATTCCAGTCGTCCCTATCAAAACGTATGTTCTCCCACAAGGTCTTTGTATTAACTGTTGGATTAAAAGAAATACTACCAACACTAAGCAAAAACGCAAGACATTTACTAGCTCAGGATGGATAGAATTACACTAATCCATTGCTTAGGAATTTGTCAGAAAACAGACATAAGATGAGGTAAAATAGAGTCACCTCGCAGACGGATTGACATGCTTCACTGTGGGTGTTGATATTGAGCAATGGATTGTAAGGCACCAGTTGAGGTGTCTCTCACCACTTAAGCCTGCGTCTCAGCCCACTTTCCGCAGCGTGGAGGTGGTCAAGGGAAGGATGCTACCAGACACCGATGGAGCGAGGAGGTGAATGTGGCCCACCTCACCTTTCCTCAAGCGAGCAATCAGGTCCCCTAACCCCCTGGATTTGTACCATTAGCCAGCCCTAGTGATAATGGGCCAGCAGAGGGAGAAAGGGGGAACTGCACTGCTGACCCCCTGCAGAGGGAGAGACTAATGTCAGAAGCCCACTGGCCCCAGCTGCAGGAATCCAGAACGACTGCGCATTATAAAGAAAGCAACGAGTTGCAGTGCACAAGGAAGCGTACACAGAGGAGTGTGGGGAGAAGTCCATGAGGGAGACAGCTGGAAAACACATGCGCTCCCGTGGAATATTTAACCAAAAGAAAAAAATAGTGCTTGAAAAGCAAGCTATAGAAGCAGTGGATGTTAGCCAATCCAAAGAGATGGTAAAGAGGGGGGAACAACCTTTACAACGCAACTTTTACAACGCACTACCATTACAACGCATTTTTTACAACGCATAATCCATTACAACGCATGATATTACAACGCATGACACTACAACGCATTTTTAAAAACTACCATTACAACGCATTCCATTACAACGCATACTACCATTACAACGCATACCATTACAACGCATAATATTACACTATACTATCCAACACTTACCCTACTGATGCACCCCCTGGAGTTAGAATAGTAATTTTTACCCCTATACTATCCAACACTTACCCTACTGATGCACCCCCTGGAGTTAGAATAGTAATTTTTACCCCTATACTATCCAACACTTACCCTACTGATGCACCCCCTGGAGTTAGAATAGTAATTTTTACCCCTATACTATCCAACACTTACCCTACTGATGCACCCCCTGGAGTTAGAATAGTAATTTTTACCCCTATACTATCCAACACTTACCCTACTGATGCACCCCCTGGAGTTAGAATAGTAATTTTTACCCCTATACTATCCAACACTTACCCTACTGATGCACCCCCTGGAGTTAGAATAGTAATTTTTACCCCTATACTATCCAACACTTTCCCTACTGATGCACCCCCTGGAGTTAGAATAGTAATTTTTACCCCTATACTATCCAACACTTTCCCTACTGATGCACCCCCTGGAGTTAGAATAGTAATTTTTACCCCTATACTATCCAACACTTTCCCTACTGTTGCACCCCCTGGAGTTAGAATAGTAATCTTTACCCCTATACTATCCAACACTTTCCCTACTGTTGCACCCCCTGGAGTTAGAATAGTAATTTTTACCCCTATACTATCCAACACTTTCCCTACTGTTGCACCCCCTGGAGTTAGAATAGTAATTTTTACCCCTATACTATCTAATACTTACCTTAAATGTAATTTAATATTATGCGTTGTAATGGTATGCGTTGTAAAGGTAGTATGCGTTGTAATGGTAGTGCGTTGTAAAGGTATTTTTTTAAAATGCGTTGTAGTGTCATGCGTTGTAATGTCATGCGTTGTAATGGATTATGCGTTGTAAAAAATGCGTTGTAAGTGCATGCGTTGTAATAGTGTGCGTTGTAACGTCATACATCCGTAAAGAGGCTATGCTCCATGGGCGGGCAATCACAAAAATAACAAGCTAAGACAAGATTAAGAAATACGCAAATGAGACTGACAGGAAAGCCCCTCAATGGTTTTCCGTGGGCCGGCTTCAAGTCCCGGTATGTTGTTATAATCCCACAATATGTGTTGCAACAGACAGCGAATGCTCTGTCTATTAAGTGAGACCTAAAAACAAGCACTGACAAAGCCACTAGGTCTTACCTTTGAACGCTATGTGCTTTGATGAAGACTTTTGGTGATGCTGCACAGCATCTGCATGGTGTTTAGCAGCATGGCCAAAAGCAGCATCAGATTGGGAAGGCTGGCAGTCGGGCATTGTTCGATGGGGCCGGTGCTTAAGGGTCACCTGTGGGCCGGTTGTTGTTAGCTCTATCAACCGGCTCACAGAGCCTTACTGTCTCTTTCCCGCCCGGCCACTGCAATGTCGCTCTGCCAGTATTCAGGCCGGGGCAGACTTCAGCGAGGCCCCGTGAGGCCGGGGCAGATGCTCAGAAGCAGTGTCTCACTTCCCTGCTGTGCTGTTAAACTGAGGCCCCTGCCTGGGAGCAGGTCAGTGCTTAATTTGTGCCGGTGGTTCCATGCACTCAGCACTGGTACTTAATTGTTAACACCGGCACTTATATCAGTCTGCCCCATGGTAGCGCTGTTTGTGTAATTTGGAGATGAGCACAGTAGCAGCTGTTTATTAGTCTAATACACATAAAAACAACTAATATCTGCCACCCAAGATATTTTTTTAGCTTTGGGGGCCTTGAATAGTCTGAATCGTCATACTTGTAGGAGTGCGATAGCTAGTAGTTGTGTTGGTTCGGTCACTGGCAGCGATGGCAGGGGCAGTGGGTGGTGCAAGCTGCAGTGACCTCCTGACGAGGGCCCTGGCACTTATTTTTTAACAAGTTAAGCACTGGTGCTGGTAATGTGCCTGCTGGGCCTTCCTCACCTCAGCTCCCCTGGAGCAGCAGCCGCTCTGTGCTTTACTTCACCCCACCCCTGCCAGGCCATCGCCCTGAGGCTCTACTTGGCTAGGGAGGGGGAAGAGTAAAGAAGGGGCCCGATGGGGGCCTGTTGTGGGCACCTCAGCGCCAGAGTCTTTCAGGCCTTGATAGAGGGGGGTGTATGTTTGCATAGGTCTCGCTGTGAGGCATCTTTCACACAGAGAAAACTTGAGAGGATGTAATGTTGGGGCCAGAGCTGCTGAATTTGGAAATAGGTCCGAGTCCCAGCCTCAGCTCAACATCCTGTGATTCTGGGCAAATGATTTAATTTGCCCAAGGCCTAAAATAAAAATGTCTTTAGTGGAAGAGGTGTGGCGCAGCGGCCAGGACGACTGCCTCCAGAACCTGGGGACTCTCGATTCAATCCCCGGTGCCGGCGCCAGATCAGACCAGCACCATGTGACTCTGGGCAATAGCTCACTTAATCTTCCCTACGGCCCCCATCGCCTTGACACTTTCGGGTAATTGTTTGCGCTCTACAAATACTGGACATTTACATTTGATCTTCTGTAATGTGACTGGTGCTCATATAATCGCTGCCCTTGGGCCAAGTTCACACTAAAACTACAATAAAAAATAATCTTCTGTTTGCTCATGTTTTAAGAGTCTGCAGAGGCTAGAACAATAATAAAACAGGATTCTTTATACAATAATAAAAAAAATTCCCTATTCCTTCTTGGCATGGCTTTTCTGCCTTTGTTTAGTTTTTAACTATCTGTCATGGATCATTAAAGGAGCTTTAGACCACATTTTAAACTCCATTAACCTTATGTTTATTGTTTAAAGTACATATTGATCAGAGGAGAAAATACCAGCATTATGTGATTTTCTGCATTTTCCTATGACCAGGACATTAAAATACCAGTAATGCTGGTTAAAAAACATAGGCAGGTGGCAAACATACCCACATCAGGAGTTGTGGACTTCGGGCCACTTTATTTCACCTCACTCGCACAGCCAAAATGTAGTGCTTCTAGCTGTCACCAATGTTTCTGGCTCTATAATCTTTAAAATATGTAATTTATCAAACATTTCTCTAAAAATGAGCCCGATGAGACTCGCCAAATGCGGTTTTATAAATGGGTGAAATCTGGGAATGTGGGCCACTTTTTAAGGGGTGCCTGGGCCAAATTGAGATCCCAATCCAACCCTGCCAAAAGTTACATAAATAAATAAATAAAACGGGGCATTAATGTTGCATGCCACTTCATTTTGTAGGCACACTCTTGGGTTACCAAGTAAACGTGTGTGCAAAATGACACCGGCATATTATTTTTTGCCAATCCAAGATGGAGCAATAACATTTGCTATAAACTGTTTTTTAAGGTGGAGGAGAGGGGAGCAATTTACAGACTGAAAATCAAAAAAAGTTTTTAAAAAATGTCCGATGTGTGAAGAAAAGCAGCATGGGAGTGAGTGTGGAAAATGCAGCACTGGAGAGAGAAGCAAACAGGAGGGAGTGGGAGAAGCATAAAATGTAGGGGGAAAAAGCAACATAGAGCTTTCGAGAGAGTGGTGCGGGCAAAAACCACACAAAGCAAAGCTCACAACACTATGGATACATCAGCCAGACTGGCCGTAGCGGGCACCGGACTTTTCCCCGGTGGGCCACCAGGGTGGGGGGCGCTTTTAGGCCCCTGAAGGTCCGTTTTTGTTACCGGGCCGGCAATATCGGCCCCTGTAACAAAATCGGCCAGAACCGGCCCTAGCAAACAGCGCGGCCGCACCTCCCCCCAGCAGTTTGCCAGGGCCTGTTTTGGTTCCCAGTCCGGCCCTGTACATCAGCATGAGGTAAGAACTGTGATGCAGATGTACAAGACAGAGAGAGGTGGAAAACACATGCCCTCTGATGCCTGGCTCAACCAAAAAGAAAAAAAAGTAATTTCCTAAAAGTGAGCAGTGGAAGGATAGCAGCCTGGAGAGACGATAACGTGGCTCTAGAGTAGGGACTAACACAAGATGAGCAAGGTTGGACAAGAAAAGCCACTGAATAAGTGAAAAACTCATGGCAGAGAAAATTAAAGCAACCAATGGTAAGCAGTGGGCGGCCGGAAGACCCTGCAAGCTCTTGGGAAGCCCACAATAGGTCTTTTGCAACCAAGCCAGCTGCGCTGGAGCCTGGCCAGGAGTACCTTAGCCAGTGGCACGCGGCCTGGTAAATACCAGCCGACCCTGAGTCAGTGACCATATCATGGTGCGTGTGCGCGAGCGCGTGACTTTCCTGTGCCAAGAACTTCAAACACAATTCGCAATAGAGTTTGTGAATTTTACGGAAGAAAAAAAAAAAAACACAACACCATGTGCGTTTAAGGCTCAGTTTGCGCTGGTGCAAAACTTATAATAAGCTGTGATGTCACGTAGCTGCACTGGACACGTGTGGAAGCCTGCTCGAGTCCCCGCCAGCTCTGAAAGAGTTAACAGTGGGTTCTGCCCAGCCGGGCCCAAAGAACGCCTCTTCGCCGCGGGGCAGGGGCTCGGATTTCGCAGAAGTTCTGCCTCGCTGTACTCCGCGTCCTTCTCCTGCACACGGGCGCTGAGGGGCAGACGCACGCGGATGCACGCGCAGTAAGTACCCCAAACTTGCGCTACTTTACGGGCGCATCTCTCCTTACCTTAGGTAGATATGGCGGGACTTTTGCTAAAGTGTTATATGAAAGCGTCCTGCGCCCTCTAATGAGGGGGGCGGTGGTGGGCGTGGTGTCTCGCGCTCAGCGGTGTTGTACAGCTCCACGTGGACCGAGAGGGGACTGTTTTATTTAGTCGCTGACCGGAGCCAAATTAACCGCTTCCTTTCCGAATCATTTGTATACACACATATATGCAGGGCACACTTGTAGATGTGCTTTTTGAGTTTTATTTGTACGTTGCTTAAGTTCTCGCTGCTTTTTATTGCATTTGTGTAATTGTAAGCGTATTTTTTATTTGTCTTGATTTTTTTTTTTAACTGTGTTTAATGTCCCCTAATTATGTTATTTTTGTAAACGCGTTTTCATGTCGATAATGCGAAGCGCTTTGGCTCGCTCAGGGCATGTTGGCACTTTATAAAACGACAAAAAGGAAATAAAAATAGTTGTTTACAGAACGGAAATAAAATAGTTGTGAGTGGTAGCAGAAAAGTTGCGGTTTTTTTTGTCAGTTACGTCGCTGTATACGCACTGTGCAGGACTGATGACAGTATTAGCCGGCTTCAGGGTATATCTCACCGGCATCGGCAGAATGAAGGGCTGAATTGGCCCTGCCAGGATGACATGTTACGACACGGAATCTCTTATTTTTTGTGGTTTTATAGATTGCTGTGTGTATGGAGGACTGTGAGTAGCAGCCCTTAATTTGCTGCAGAGCGCTGGGGATTTCGTGGAAAAATCAGATTTCTGCACGGTAGGAAGACATTAGAATTTAATTGCATGGGCTGACAGCTTTGTGCGAGGTGCAGACTTGTTTTGAGTTCTCTGTTCGCGGTATCTCCTCAAAGTTTTCAGTGAATGCACTGTGCCTGCCAGGAAATGTTTGCACGTCAGCCGCACACCCCCCAGCTCCACCCACCAGGAGGCGGGTTTCACAACATAGACTCCACTTTCAACACTGTCTAAATCTAATTTATTTTATTTGGGATGGACTTTTTAAGGCGTCGGCAAAGTGGTTATTTGCCCAGGGCCTCCCCCTTCCAAATGGCCCAGTGAGAAAATGTGATACGTCTCTCACCTCTCTTTTCTTCCCGTGAACCATTTTCCTGCTCGCTGCCTCTCTCTACCTTTCACTCTTTTTCTCTCTCTACTCCCAGTTTCACTCTAAGGATTTCTAGCACACCAGGCAGCTGTTTTTGTGGGACCCCATTTCTGAAATTATAAGCACAATTCAATATCGTTGGGCATCTTGCATGCTTGAATTAGCAGAAATTGTGTAATAAACTTCAATGTTGCCAGAGCAGGGGCCTCCTAAAATATGTATTGCCTAGGGCCCCAAGAATTGTTAAAATTACACTGCTTACGCTACCGCCTGATAGAGCTTGCTGTAGTTCTAAACGTTTAGGAGGCAAAACATAGAAAACACCAGGGCCCTGATTACAAGAGTAGGGACTGTTTAGCGCGCCTGAAAAATAACGATTCTTTGGGGTACATTATTTATCGAGTGCAATAAATAGCACTTATTATGAGAGTTATGGGGATTGGCATGCATATTTTGTCGTTTAACGCACCAATATCCGCATGCTCGCCAAAAAAAGCGCTTCAACACCTCATCAGGGGTGACAAGCGCTATATAAATACAAACCTTTTTTCCTTTTCTATCCTTCCGAATCTAAATCACTGACTAACCTATCCACCACTTACATTACTTTCATATTTCACTATACTAATTCAACACTAATCCTTTATGGTTCCCGAGTAGCGTGCTACTGGCCGAGAAAGTGCTTTGATGCCTCGTCAGGAGTAGTAAGCGCTATATAAATGCAATTACAATACAATGATACAGTAAATGCTGTATCATTTTCCCCTATTAAATTTCAGTAGGTTTGACCTGACCAAATTTAACAGGCCTTGAGATATTTAATGCATTCGATACATATCGGACGTGTTAAATACAAGAAAATTCGTAAACAGGGGCTTAACCGACCGACTCGTAATCAGGCCCTATGAGTATGAGAATCATATGTGATATAACATGTTGGTAATTAGTGCATGGTTTTTGTAATTATTCGGCCCTTAGTTCTTTTATTGCAGACATTTGCAATAATGAGTTACATACGTAGGATAGAACGTTAGGCGGCAAGGGCGAACCTCGCTTGTAGGCAGGCTGTATATCATAATGACAGGCCCAGTAAAAGCAATAACTTCTTCTTGATATAGCACTTCATACACCACACGTGACATTTCTAAGCGCTGTGCATAGCCAATGTCAGTATTGCCACATGTAACCATACTTGAGGATTGAGATATTCGTGTCACATTTTGAAATGACTTGTTGAAGGGGTTGCTTGGGATAATACATTTAAAGGGGTACAAGGGCTGCAAAAGTGGGCGGGGCGCAACTGAATGCAAAATCTCCCCGGCGCAAATATTTCATTTGACCAGGGCTTTAAGTTGGCTGGGTCCTGCCGGTGCTCAGCACCAGCAGTTCTTAAAAGCAGGTGCCGAGACGGGTCCCTATCGGGCTCTCCATTTTTACCCTCAGGGTGGAAAAAGAAATACCTTAATTCTGCAATAGTACCAGCCATCACTGCTTTTGATGTAACTTCAAAGAGACTCATTTTCCAGTTTTATATAGCGCAAACTTGGAGCGCTTCACATGAGCACCGGTTACATTACACTAGGAAATTTTCATGTTTTGAATCACAGGATGTTGAGCCGACGTCAGGCGTGAACCTGCTTTCGCAGCTCTAGACTTACGCCACAACCTCGCCCACAAGATCGGAAGCATTTTCAGTATTATAGGCAACAAAGTCATAGTTGTTGCTGATTTATCTTATGCGATTTACAACCACTGACCAAGCCGGTAGCCCTAGCTTGTTGTAGGTGAAATGTTACTTGTTGTGTCATATATCTGGATCCAGTGACAGAAGCAGCAATATACCAGTGGGGCAGCACACTATGCTAAGTACAGATTTTTAGCTTGAGTGTTTTAAGCCACGCCCTAAATTATGTTGGCCACGCCCCTATGAGAACCCCCCCCCCCCCACCGGTGTTTTCATCCCACTGAGGTTTTGCACTTACTGAAACCTTTGCAAATAACATTAATGCTGAACCATGTTTTGCCCTTCATTTGTGCCTGTTATTTCTTCTATCCAAGCGTTTAGCGCTATTTTTTTATCCCGCTAACTTTTAAGTGGTTATAACATCAGGCACAATTAACGCTTAACGCGTTGCCCTAGTGGTAAAATGGGAAGGAAATTATTTTGTAATTATGTCTACACTAGTGTTGAAATATGAATGTTTATTGAGCTAGCATTGCACACACATTGCAAAACATAATTGCTTCTAGGCCTTGAAGCATTGGATTCGTGTTGACCAAGGTGGTTGGGCGGGGCAGAGTCAGTCACATGCCAGGCAGAGCGTTACATTATTATTTACCTAGTCAATGGTTATCCCTAAAATCTCTCGTTATCCAGGCCTCTTGGTCCACCATTGGATGCCCCTTGCTTGGAACGGCTGCTGTTAGCATTCCTTTAACCCTGCTAGTGACGTGTGGTGACTAGCCATAAGGAATTACTCTGCTAATAAAGTTTGGGTGTAGCAATCAATTCTTGTGTTCCGATTACTTACTCTTTCTACTTGTTAGTTAATTTTTTGGAAGTTTTATGTCTTTGGCCCCACAAGAGCCTGCTCTGGGCACTATTAAAGGTTATTCGTCAGCCCTTCTGGCCTTTTTAAGTTTACAGGACCAACCATCCTTGTTCAAATCACCTTTTGTGATACGGTTTATTAACAATTTGACACATTTGTTCTCTCCCAAACAGTTTGTGATGCCACAGAGGAACCTTCATTTGGTCTTGACTTTTTAATGATATTTTTTCTTTTTAAGTGTTTCCATTTTCTGCAGTGAATTACCAATTGTAATTTTTTTCTTGAATTACGTATACAAATTAAATAATCTCTGTCACTCGCATGAATAGGTGTACAGGGCAAATGATTGTGTGACCTCGTATAGAAAACAATCACTATGCTCTTGTGCAGTGTGTTTATTTTTTTTTGTGAGTTTTTATTTTTTAACCTATGTAGTGGGTGGTACTTTAGCTGGAGCGCCAATGCCCAGTATAACTAAACACACACACACACACAAAATTACAAAGTAACACACACCTCCCTTACATTTGGAATGTGTCCCAAAACAGCAAGGTAAGAGGGAGAGGATGAGTGCCAAGTCTTGACATTCAGTGGTTAAAGCTGGGAAAAAGTGAAAAAAATTAAAACTAGAAGAAAGTAAAATAATTGGAGAATATTGGAAATTTGTTAGTCGTTCAATACTAGAAAAAAAAAAGTTTGGTCAATGTTGACCGCAAATCTACTCTTGAATAAAATATGTACCTTTTAAGTAGTACTGTCAAATGCGGCTACAGTGGCGCAACACAGACCTACGCAGCCCCCGCAGTGCAGGGGGGCCCCATTCAGCACAGTACCCCGGTCTAAGAGCTCCTGACTAAATCCAGAGCAGGACCCCTCCATGTACCTTGCAGGGGGCCCCCTCAAGTTTTGTTACGCCACTGCGCGGTTACTGCACTATTATAAATACAAGACCAGAACCCTTGATGTCATCTGTCGGACTAAAGGAAAAATATTGGAACATCTATTGTCTTTGGGACACAAACCTGTCAGAATCAAGGCTTAATTACAGGAGCCAAGGTGGTATGGTGCCAGAATATCGCTGTCAGAATATCGTCTTAGATAAATATAGTGTCCTAAATATGGTCTATAAAAATATTGGAGTTAATAGAAAATGCACATTCACTTGGATGAAATTTTTGTGTATGATATTTAGAGCACTATATTTAAATCTGATAGTATTTCTGTATACAAAATTCTGACACACAGCCGGCAGTGTACACTGCTCCATTCATATCTGCGGCTTGTTTCTCGAATAATACTCCTTGTACCCAAGGAACTGGAGGACGAGAGAGCTGTATTTTGCAAAGTGGATTGGGAAAGGTGAATAAAGATGTTTTACATATATGTACTGAATTGTTACATCAAGTTTTAAATATATCTGGCTACAACTCAGTATACATAGGTAGTAATTGCACAGTGCAAATCTAGCCAGAGGAACGGAGGTCTGTACTGAGGGCGAGAGAGTACAGAGAGAAGTATACCCCGAGACAGAACACTTCTGAGATTTGTGCAGTGTTGTGATGTAGTGCTCCAGGAAAAAATGTGTCTTCAGATCTTTCTGATCTTGGTCAACAAATTTACTAGAGATGTGTGCATCATACTGTTGCGTTTCGTAAACTCCTGAAAACCTGCCTCTTCAAGGCCCCAGGGTAGCCATGCGCTATATAAATATAAATTCATTCATTCATGAGGCAATGTCTGTAATGGGTGCAACAGTGTAGTGAGACCGTACAGAAAGAACATCACCCCTGGGTAATATCAAACACTGCGATTTAATTGAGGTTTTGTTCTCTGCAAATATTTCATAATGTGCTGGGGGCAATTCCAGTGACCACCATCCCATGTTGCTGCCCCTCCAAAATGGTGACCTCTCGGAGATTAAATGAGCTGTGTCTGAGCCCAGTTCTTTTATGCTTCTCTCTCCCTCACACACTTGTGGACTCCTCCAGCCCATAGTGGTCAACGACTCTGCCAATAATTGTTCGCTGGAGTTGAGCCTTTATGAATTTCACCAAATGAATTTCTATTACTCAGTTGCCAGAGCTCCTCGTGATGAGTAGGGTAAACTTGCTTGTTCAGTTCCTAGTTGACTCATAACTTTCAACTGGGTTTAAAAACGTATCCCTTGATCTCGCCTTATCAACCACTTCTGTAAAGTCCCTCAAGATCTGGTTTCGCGGTTGCTCGTGTGTGGGAAGCGTCCGGTTAGTTGTACTATCATCGTTCTGGAATTTGATGACTCGGACTTCCCATAATAACCAAACCAATGGGTCTTGGGAATACTTACCCTTATTCTCGGAGAAGGCTTCAACCCCCACAGGTCATTGCGATCTGATCCCACGCCCAGCAAGGAGACGAGTCTTTTGTAATCGTTGTAGTGCAGCTGCTACCACTGATTTACACGAGTGACGTAATTTTGCCTTCTACATCCACTGGTCGGTTCAAGTGTTTTTTCATATTTTGCTGCCACCCACCACAGCATGGGACTTAGTTCAGCCCACGTCATCCATTGGCTGTCATGCAGTGTGACTGACCGCATTTTGCCTGATTACATGTGTGCATCTGCCTAAAAAGGAGTGTTCGTCAGTGCCAGGACAGGTGTTGTGGGATTGCTGGACCATCCTTTCGTTTTTATATCTTTGTCAATTTTTTGTTTACTGCTTATGATTGCAAAAGAAAACAAGCATTTACAATGCAATAGGTCTCGCAATAGTGAGATTTTGAGCTACTGGCATTGTAAATGGCAATGCCTTTTATATTATTAAAAGTCATTGTCATTTATAATATCAATAGGTCAAAGTTTAGCACAAGCAAGACCTATTGTATTGTATGTAGAGCGTGGTGCCCGTGAAGTGGGTGCCGCGCTCACCAATAAAGTAAAAAAAAAAAAAAGAAACCGAGTGCGGTGTCCCTGAAGCGGACACCGCTCTCAACATGATAGTTTAAAAAAAAAATTAAACTGAGCGCAGTGTCCCTGAAGTGGGCACCGCGCTCAACATGATAGTTTAAAAAAAAAATTAAACTGAGCGCAGTGTCCCTAAAGCGGGCGCCGCGCTCAGCATGCAAAATTTAGAAAAAATAAAAGGTGAGAGAACATGCGGTGTCTCTGAAGCGGACGCGGCGTTCTTTTAAAAATTAATTATACAAAAAAAAAGCTGTGCCAAAGTGCTGTGAGTGCTGTGGGGGTAGGAGGCAGCCACTTTTAAAGTTGGGGTGGCATAGTGCTCCTATACGAAAGCGGTGGGTGCGCTGCAAATACAAAAAAGCAGCTGCCATTGTATGTTCCCATAGGCCAATGAACAAAATAGTGCTCACCCACTTATAACGCAGACCCTGTAAGAAGCCAAGTAAAAGGCCCATTCGTTATGGGAGGTAACAATTGCAGACAAGGCGGTACCAAGGAGGGACTAACAAGCCTACTTATGAATCAGAAGCCAGCATTTATGAAGGACAATGACAAAAGCCAATGACAAATAAGGGCGGAGAGTGGGCGGGGCTTCCGCTGATACCTCAATAGAGCATGCCTCGCAGAGCGAGCAGCGCATGTGCGCTGCCCTTAGGCTCGACCTAAAAATGCCAGTTTGTCATTGACGAAACGGATGACGTTGCCAATGGTTGTTTTTATTTGATGATGCCTTTGGAGACAGATAATACCTTGCAGGATTTACATTTTTCTTGCTCTAGCCCCTAGTTGATTTGTCCTGTTTGCAGAGAAGATCAAAAAAGCAATGACAAACACACAAAGCACGCGCTCCTTCACCTCGAGTAGAGTCTTGTGATTCCAGGCCTGGAAAGTATGGATGAAACAGCTGAGATTTCATCTTTACCACCTTTACTAAGCACCCAATCTTTGAAGAAGAAAAGAGAAGCTTGTAGTCAAAAAAAGCAGGTTTAAGTTCTTGGGCCCGACAGATTTTGGAGAATTGATTGTACTCCGTCAGTACGACAGAGAAAAATACTTTGCCTCCCTGAGGGAGTCCCTGTACTGTGAATTTAAAGATATCCGCCGGCCCAGCAGACAACTCCAGTCATTGACAGGAACTGCAGTCAAGGTGGTGAGGACCGGACGGGGAACCCAAAAGCAGCCCTGGCAAATGTTGTCAGACCACTTCCCATACAGTGCACAGCGAGCCTGACCACTACAAAAGGGGTTGAGGTGGGGGGGACGTTCTCCCTCCAAGAAGATTTGGGACACAGTGGCCAAAATAGTGCATTCAACAACATATTTTTAATTGTATATTCAATGTCTTTGTTTTTAAAGCATAGCAAATGATGACCTTACAGTGCACCAGGATACGGCAATCTTTACTGGTGCTCTTTAATGATTCCCTCACTACCACCCTCCAACAGTGCCTCTCGTCTCTCCATAGCCCCTCTCTTATAGCGCCTCTCATACCAGTGTAGGGTGTCGGGGCATTTTACATCCTACACGCATACAGAGACAATGAATCATACATGTAAATCAATGTGTAATTCGGTGTATAGAAAATGTTAGATAAGGCTCCGGGGACTACAAGGTGCAGGATTCAGGTCATTTATACTGATTGGCATTTTTTAAGAGTCCTTGGTCTGGGGAAGCACAAACTCAGCATTCAGAACGTAACACAGTTGTTAGAGTTGAAATAAGCATTTATTTCTACCCAAACAAACCTTTTTTAGCAAAATCGAGATAATGAAAGATGGGGCGGAAAAAAAATTCTAACCTAGATTACAATTGTAGCTTGCGAACTGGACAGTAACAAAAGGACCTCTGTGGCAAAAGCAGTAACCCACTGAGCTATGCACATAAAATACTGTCCTATTATCTGCATAGTGCACGTTCTTTGCAGCATTCATATTAACCCTCTGCGCTACCTGGGAGTCAAAACTGCCGCTAGACAAAGCTCTGAGTTCTCTACAGCAGGTGCATTAATCACCAGAGTTATCTTGGCACTTTTATTATTGCCTGAAAACTGTTGGATATACAAGGAACTCTGTAGTGCTTTTAAAACTGCTGCACTGCTATAAAGCAGGGCCCCAGTTACAAAAGTGTTGCCCCAACCTCACAGGGAAACGCCAGATACCCAGTACGACCATTCAGGCCTGACAGTGGTTCCTGTCAATGAGTTAAAAGTTTGACAGACTGTACCATCAAAATGTTGGTACCGTCCGCCAAACTTTTAACTTGTTTTTTGTTTTTTTAAAAACAAAATCCTAAAGTGAGATTTTGTTTTTCAACAAACAAAAATTAATTAAACACACACTATGGGAGTTTTCCACCATGGTCCCTTAAACGTTTTTCCTGTCCGTTTATCATTGTGGTAAGGGAGAGTAAACACTGACCAATCGACCTCCCACTCTGAATCGGGCAGTGGTTGAAAGGCTAAGCCTCCGTTGGCCCTAACCCTGTAAGGCTGTTGGGGGAAGTATGTCAGTGACCGATGCGGAGCAGAGCCGGACTGGGAACGAAAACTGTCCCTGGCAAACTGCTCGGCCAGAGGAGGGGGCGGTGCGGCCGAGCTGTTTGCTATGGCCGGTTTCGGACGATTTTGTTACACGGGCCAATATTGCCGGCCCACGGTAACAAAAACGCCCCCTAGGGGCCCAAAACCGGCTCCCACCCTGATGGCCCACCGGGGAAATGCCCGGTGCCCGCTACGGCCAGGCCAGCCCTGATGCGGATTAGCCGCAGACATACTCAAGGTCCGCCCAGCTCTAAATACGGCAGGCAGACCTTCAGTTTGGTGGAAAGGCTATATTGTTGCTGTTGCGACGGAGTATCCTCTCTTCAAACTCTACCCCCACGTTCTCTGCCTCCGCCATAAACAAGAGACGTTCAGTGGTTACAAGTGCAGCAGCGTACAGTATATGAACGAGCGTCGACACCAATAGGGTGTGTTCATTGCATTCCATACAGTATTAAACAGGGGGATTTGGATTTTAATTTAAAGTAGATTTCTAGTAAATGCGAAGGAAGCATTCTAGACTTTGTGCTTGTGTAAGACAAAATCAACTATTCCATATCTTCAAATTCCACATCTTGGGTTTTATTTTTCAGTGCAGTGGTGTAGCTAAGGTGGGCTGGTCCCTAATGCACCCCTCACCGATTGGCCAATAAAAGGCAACAATAATTGGGGGGTCTCTCACACTCCTCTGCTCCAGAGCTCCAGTGCTACTGCACCTGCCATGCTAAGGATAGCCACACCCTTCTCTGAGTCTGTGTTCACCCCTCCCTCATAAACCTTAGGTTGACTCTCATAAAAACTGACGAGGGACTTTGGAATACTGCAAATCACCTTTGGGTGCACTGTGCAGAAAGAAAAGTAAACAATACATTTTGACATTCCCAGCGAGCTGAAACCACTGGGGTGTAAAAACTGAGTGTAAATGCCTCAGGCAGGAATCATGAGGCTGACGATGGCCTCACGGGGAGCAGGTGGAAAGTGCGTTCCAGTGCTGTTTTCTCAAGATTGCTGGAGGAAGCGTGCCCATGTTAGAGAAGATGGCAGAGGCCAGACTCCTTTGTCTGTGGGCACCATTGCATTTAGTGAGACAGATCACACATTGCCTGTCTCTTTTGTTGAGAGTGCAAGGTGCCAGGTGAAAGGGAGAAAGTGAAAGATTAGCCAAGTATTTTATGAAAGGGTTAAAAAGTGGTAATTTGGCTTTGACTGAAGTGCTGCCCTTTGGGCGCCTCTCCGGGCAAAAATAAGACCGGGTTAGGCACCATTCACAGAGATTTGTCTGAAATCCACCCTTGTAGTGTTATGCAAATAAGCCGAGAGTAGGCCGCGAGTCCGCCACGTGTCTGTCACACTGATGCACAGTGGCGTAGCAAGGTCAGGTGGTACCTGGTGCGGAACATTTCTTGTCACCCCCACTTTCAACATTGTTTTTTTTTTTTTTTTTTTAAGTGAGCCCCCAATTTATTATTTTTTTTTATTTTAAAAACACTTATTTTTGCAATTTTGTCACCCCCCTCAGTGATGACATCCGGGGCTACCCGCACCCACCGCACCCTCCTTCCTACGCCCCTGAATGCAAACACTTTTCTTCCTGAATCGGGCCGATAAGATAAAGGAAACCGATCTCCGAAACCTCACGAGGAATGACGTACATGCGTGGCAAATATTGAATAATCCGTGCTTTATACACCCCCGGCGACACTGACACAGGCGGGCAACTAGAGCCAAATTTCGTGGGGGTGCTGAAAAAGATTTTTTTTGGGGGGGGGGGGGTTAAGTCTTCCAGCCATAGGCAGAGTGGCTGTAAGAAGGGGTGAAAACACAACAAAAGCCTCATTAACAAGTAAACGGTCTTTTAAAGGGGGGGGGGGGGGGCTGAAGCTCGTGAGCCCAATTGGTGTTGCGCGCCTGCACTGACACAAGTATGCATTTGTAAATACATTCTAGTAGTATTTGCACGAACAGTGGGATCCCGTTCACAGAACCATCTCAGGGTAATATAAAGACATTTATTTTTAAGCCCAGGCGCGCGCATTGTTTTCAGTTTTGATATTTTAAATACCAGTAAATTGTTTTTGTTTGTTAAAATTAAACTCATTGACAACGAAACTTGATGTAATGTTACTAAGCAGTAAGCACTTTGTTAAACGAGAAGCCATGAAACACATTGCAATGAGATTAACATCTGTAAATGTTTGTAAATTGCACTTGACGCTCAGTAGCAGTGGATTAGCTGTTCTATTGTGTTTTGTTTTGAGGCAGCCAGCCATAAACTGTGAGCCCTAACAAGGGCCAATTTCTAACGGATGCATTCATGTGTGAGTAAACTCTTGTTTGTAAGAGTTGTAGTTTATGAGATTAATGTTAGCATTGACTACTCCATGTATTTAATATGTTGTATCAAGGACGTCAAACGTTGGTCCAGGAGGGCTCTGTCTGTGCCAGATGTGTGTTGTAACTGCTAACTATTTAAATGATTGTTGGGGATGTCTAATGTAGGTTCATGAGGGCTGGATCCATGGTAGATTTTTATTGTAACCGCTGACTATGCAAATGAGGGTCTCAGGTGTCCAATGAAGATCCAGGAGGGCTGTTCTATAGCAAATGTTTATCGTAAATCAGGGATGTTCATAAGGATGGATCCGTACAGATTTTTAACGTAGCCTCTGAGTATATAAAAGGATCTGAATTAGATCTTGGTGGACGCGTTACACCGTCACAACGGTGACGGATATCCCGTCCGCTGAAATATAAATCGTATAGGCTATAATGGGATTTATATTTTGATTGGCGGGATATCTGTCACCGTTGTGACGAAGTTACCCATCCACCAAGATCTAAATCCAGCTCTAAGTATCAGGGATGTCCAGTGTAGGCCCAAGAGGGCTGGATCAATTCCAGATTTTTATGGTGACCACTGATTATGTAAATTAGTATCAGGCATGTCCAATGTAGGTCCATGGGTTACTGGATCCATGCCAGATTTTCTTTTGGGAACTGCTGACTATGTAAATGAGTGTCAGGGAGGCCCAATGCCAATGTAGGTCCATGATAGATGACTATGTAAATTAATTTGAGTTCTGTTTGTTGAATGCTTATATATCTTATGCAGACAAATTGCTATGTATCTAGCCCTCCTGGGCCAATGATGGCCACCTCTGGAATATCTGCATGTATTAGCAGCAACATGCATCTTAGAGAAGATAGTTTTTATTATTTACATAACATCTAAGTATCATTATTATACATAAAAAGGTTGCTTGCAGGTTAATGTTATTCATTTCAAGGTAAATGCATAAATAAACTATCTTTGTTCAATGTCAGCATTTTCATGGAGTGGCAGTGCTCAAATTGAAAGTGTATTCATTGTGGCATAACCTTGCATTTCTTTCTTTCTCCAAAACATTGTCCTTTTTACTCATTGCCAACATAGTGAGTCAGAGGTTTACCGCAGAGCAGAAGTAAACAGCAGAACTTGTAATGCAGTCCAGAGGGGTGAGCGGGTTCACGAGTGGAGCCTCTAGTGGAAGGCGGTGTGATCAGGACAAGGCAGTGCTTTTCTACCTCTTCCTCTAAAACTTTACTTGCGTCTAATCCTGTATTGACTTTGGGTGGGGGAGTTATTCTGAGAGCAAGCTGGGAAAACTGGAATGTCTAGATTCAGTAGCCAGCAAAACTCAGGAAGCTAGATGAATGGGAACTCGAGACAACGTGGGCAACTTTTTCTTATAATGAGATCTTTGAAGAATGAAATCCTAACAGTAAATTTCCTGAATGACCCTGATTTCCAGAGCCATGTACTCGTGGTGCTGCTGGTGAGATCTGATGATGGTGTTTGAATTAGGGAACTCGCAAGCATTTAATTTAAGAACAATCATTGGCAAAGCCAATAGGTTTCGCCTAACGGAGATCTGTTGGCTTTGCCAATGTCTTTTAGCCATATTGTGCTGCAGCGTGGAGTGGAGTGGTGTAGGGTGGCCTGGAATGGCATAGCGTGGTTTGGAGTTGTGTAGAGTGGCGTGGAGTGGAGTGGCGGAGACTGCAGTGGAGTGGACTGGAGTAGAGTGGTGCATAGTGGAGTAGCTCAGAGTGCAGTAGCTCAGAGTACAAAGAGTTGAGTACTGTAGCGTTTAGCAGAGTGGTCTAGAGTAAAGTGGCGTAGAGTGCAGTGGTGCAGGGTGGTGCAGAGTGCACTGCCATTGTGTGCAGTTGCACAGAGATGCAGTGTAGAGTTCAGAGGCATAGAGTGGTGCAGAGTAGAGGGCAGATTTGTAGAGTGCTGCAGGGTAGAGTGCAGTGGCATGGAGTGATGCAGAGTAGAGTGGCGTAGAGTACAGTAGCCTAAAGTAGAGTGGTGCAGAGTTTAAAGTGCAGTGGCATAGAGTGCTGTAGAGTGCAGTGGCATTGCGTGCAGTAGCGCAGAATGCAGTGGCGTAGAGTTCAGATGATGTGTAGAGTGGTATAGAGTGCAGTGGTATAGAGTAGAGTGGTGCAGAGTATATTGCAGTGGTGTAGAGTGGATTAGTGCAGGGTAGAGTGCCGTGGCATAGAGAGGAGTGGAGCAGAGTAGTGTGTCCTGGAATGCAGTTCTGTAAAGTGCAGTGGCATGGAGTGGTGCAGAGTAGAGTTGCATAGATTCCAGTAGCCTAAAGTAGAGTGGTGAAGAGTAGAGTGCAGTAGCATAAGGTGCAGAGTGCAGTGGCGCAAAGTCCAGGGGTGTAGAGTGGCATAGAGTGCAGTGGTGCAGAGTAGAGTGCAGTGGCATAGAGTACAGGGTAGGGGTGGGAGAGAAAAGAAGCTACATGGACAGGGTTATGGGAGACAGACTGAAAATGTAAGCACTCATATGGTGCTTCAACCCAAAGAAACTGGAGCAGTGGATGGACACAAGCACTTGGTCCATGCTCCAAGGAAGGGTCAACACAAGAAGAGGACATGACGCCCGCATGCTGTGATAAACCAGGACAGAGGAAATGAGAGCGACTCTGAAGCTAGCGAATGGTTAGCTATGGGCGGGATGTACAACAACTGTATGTAAAGAACGTGTCTTGCAGAGAACAGCGCATGCGGTGTCTAGGCGAAACCCAAAATCTTTGGTTGGCCTTCATGTGGGAAATTTGTCAGTTTTCACCCCTCTTAGATAGAGGTCTGGAGGAATCTCTGCGAGGAAACCCACATCAAGGTCAATCATAAAGGCCTAATGGGATTGTAGTCCAGCATGAGAGCGGCAGTGCATGCAACTCGTCTGTTGGGCCACTGTTTTCATGTGTTAGTATGGGTAGGGTTTTTTCTATGTCTACGATAGTGTGATGTACAAAGGGATTTTGTTAAATCCTATCGTAGTGTGGGTTGATTCTGAACACTGTCTATTGCACGGGTGTGCCTCTGGCAACTCATGTTTTGACTCTCTGCGGTTACTCTTGTAATTAAACCAAGCTTGAGTTATGCACCGTAGTGTGGAGATTGTGTGGCATCTGCTGGAGAAAGCCTTTATAGCCTTGGGGTGAGCAGTGACTGTGTTCCAACACAGCAGAATGCCGTGTTCAGTGAAATTTCTCCCACGGTGCTTGAAGCAGAGGAGAAATTGAGAGCACGTTCTCAGGATCCCACCATCAAGTAAAACTGCAATTTCTTCTTCATCAGCAGGGGGGTCCTTCTCTTTTCTTTCAGGTTCTGAGGTAGAATAGTTTGTGAATGGGCCAGTTTGTCATTTATAGTTAGCATTAAACCAAGCCTTCCAGGTGTCATTATCTTCCTACCTCTACTTTTCCAATAGGGTGATTTATTTCTCTACTAAGTTAGTGATTGATGGTAGATACAATCTCCAAGAGGTCTTTAGGGTCAGAATCCAAAATAGTACACATTTTTGCCCGGCAAGAAAGAACTCTCCTCAAAACATAGAGGTCCCATCACAAAGCTTGTTCACAAATCAAGGCCCTCTCACCTACAAAGACGCTCCAGAAAATGAAAGTAACACCTCTAGGATGACATACTACATACAGAGTAGGGAGCCAGGGAAATTGGGATGGACCTGCAATTGAAATAGGGTAATAAGGATGGGGCTCATTCCACTCTCTCTGCCAGTGGTAGGCAAGATATACCCACCTTCCCATTCCTTGACTTTGGGTAATAAACCTTTGGTGTGCTGCAGGTGGATGCAACCACTCTAGAGCTATTTGTGAAAGTTAAATATGATTTCTCTCCTTAGAGTAACTGTAATTATACATGAATGGTGGCTGGAAAATAACCCAATATATTCCTTCCATTTCCCACTTTGAGTTTTTGAGGTTCAGTTACCAAAATGCTCCAAACATGAATCAACTATCTGCCTCCAAATATGTTACTGATGTTTTTGCCAATTTTCGTATTTCTTTATTAATGAAGGAGCTGCAGCAAAGTTGCAAACTTGTCATGTTTCAGCTTGTTGTGAGGCTATTTTTCTTGGCCCTATCTACTGATAGTGTGTGTGACTCTCTCCGGGACATTGCATGACTCACTTATGGATTGAAGTGGAACACCTTGATGTTGTTGCCTGTCAAAGTGATAGGGACGACAAGAGCAAACCCCTTCTAGGGTAACGCTGCTCAGAAATAGGGTAATGTACCTTCAGAGGGGAGGGAAAGGGGCAACGGCAAGAGGATCGATCGAGGATCTATACCTCTGAGTAACCAAGAAGCAAATGGAATATATATAATCTCCTTTTTCTACAATTCACTCACAAGCTCCTAACTTTCCACTGGTACATTGAGGAAAAGATTGATTCCGGGTTGAGGTGATGAAACTTCTTTAACTAGAAAACTAAAGTGTCAAAGATCCTTACATTTCCTAAGACACGTTGTGGATTGGGTGCTCCAGATTTAAAGTTATATGCCCTCTGTGCCCAGGAGAGCTTTTAGCAATTTTTGGCTACACCCCACACCGTTTCAGCCTCATTTGGCGGTAGAAAGCGATCAGACCACTCCATGGCAGCTGAAAACTGCCTTGTTCCATCCATATACAGCACCCAAGGCCGAAATAAACACAATTGAGTGCGTGCGATGGGCATGGGAGGGTGTCCGTAGACAGATTGGCGCTGACCAGCTCTATGCGCCATCCGCCGCTTTGGCTGCGAATCCCTCTTTTCTCCCTCTGCAGGACTGTGGTATGGTGCGACATTGGGCATCAAAACATATTCCGACCTATACCCGAATGACCAATTCCTCCCCCCCATTCACTAGTACAGACACGAGGAAAATCACTTGGATGTATACACTTTTATACTATCAAATCAGATCGACGTGTAGAACTGCAAACAACTCATTCCCTGCCCCCTTCTAACTATTGCAGCACTAGAATATATATACACAACCCCCATGCCATGTAAACTCATTACCCAACTCTACTCCTTAACGATGTCCGCCTCCCCTGTGGACACCTCAAGGGCATGCCAGGCCTTGGAATTGGAGTTTGGCCAGGACATACCAGTTGAGCAATGGCTGTACTGCTGTGGGCACGCAGAACGCCTCTGCCCAATTACAGATAACGCTTGATCCATTTTAAATTTCTGCATAGAATGTATCGCACCACCATATACCTACACGAAATCGGACTGACTAGCGACGCGAGATGCTGGCGCTGCTCCGCGCCGGATGCTACCTTTTCACACCTGGCCTGGACCTGTCCAAGAGTGGCAAGCTACTGGAGGTTCGTGTGTAAGACGATTAGTGCCATCACCGGAGACCTGACCTCACCCGACCCATTGTTGTTTGTTGTTTGCTTGGGTATGTTAAGGAAACTATGGCTGCGACCGTCGGCTCGTAGCGATGCTGCTGGCTGAGCGGGGAGTGGCGATACACTGGGGCCACACACCGGCGCCTACAAGGAAGGCATAGTTGTCCGATGTAACACATTGTCAAACGCAGCTGACTACTTTCTGGTACCTCATGCCGCAGGCGAGTCGCCCTCGGTGCATATGGGACCCATTCACGACGTACCTCTGCCTACACATTATCAGCCCGTTTGGCTCGCCTACTCTTGCACTTATCAGCAGCTAGACTAACGTTGGGCGCCACACGAAGCCTGGACCATATAACCCGGCGCGTCTTATTACATACATCACAAGACACAACACAGCCACCAGAGGCTATCCATGTTAATATTCCCACATGTCTGCTTGTGGAGAATGTGTAATAAGTATCAAAATGATAGGCACGTATTACGACTGTTGTAAACGCTTGCACGTTTATGTTGCTAATAAGTAAGATGTTGTTTAACATGTACTCCCAAGAGTGTATATCCTTGTGAAGGTCAATAAAGTGTTTTATTTTTTTAATTGTCATAAATGCATACTTGTATCAGTCAAATTAAATACTTAAGGTTCCTTCTGCCATCTGCATTAGTTGTGAAGACCATGATAGGGCATCTGAGCTTTGTCTGTTGAAAGTAGGAAGACTATGGGGCTGAATACGATGTCGTTAGGAAAGGCACCGGATGGGATTCAGCATTGCAGAATCTGATTCAGAACCCTTGTTACCCACCGAATCGTACAGGATTCCCAACAACCGATTACGATGCCCGGAAAACATTCGAGCAGACCGAATCGGTTCTGAAAGGCATCGGGACAGCCCAAGTCTTTCAGAGCCGATTCGTACAGCTCTAAGGACAGAGTTTCCGGACAAGCGATTACGATGACCGATTCAGTTTGCCCGAGACGAAACGGCTGCCGGAATCTCTCTTTGGAGGCATTTTGCGGGCCCCCCTTAATACTGAGACATACAAATGTAGCCTGTGGGGGTACCCAAGGTACCCCTCTTCCCAACCATGCACAGTGTGACAGGCACCATCGGGTGCCTGCCACAGGGTGCAGGGTTTTCCCCAACCACCCCTTTTTTCTATGGGAGCCTGTGTTCTCGTTCGGAACACAGGCTCTCATTAAAGCCAATTCTATTCCGACCGATCAATGTTGGGAAGCATCGTAATCGGACGTCCGGACTCTCAGGACCCGATTCGTTTGGAAACTATTCTGGAACCGATTAGTTCGGGACAGTTTCTTAACAACATCGTAATCTGGCCCATAGTCTCGACAGCTGAAGGCAAAGCCTCTTTTCTTGTGACAGACAGGGATTCATGTTCCCAAAAGTGGAGATGTGTTGGATTAACCTGGAATGTTTGTAGGAGCTACCTCCAAAACATTTGTGGATGCCCAGTCACTATCTACATCTTATCTGGTACCTTTAGGTTTGTCACATGAAACGCAAGATCTTCTAGAGTGAAGAATTGGTCTGATTCTATGAGTAAGTTATAAATTCTGAGGACGAAGCACCAGTGACATTTCCTCTTCTACGCTATTCCATTTATGAGAGTTTATCTTCATATTTAATTTTTTCTCTAGAAAATTGGAAGTTTTTCCACGAATACCTAATTTTAAATTGGAGACGCAGAAATAAATCGAGTTCCATTGAGTAGGCGAATAGTGGCAGCTGCCATAGCAACAAAGATCTGCACAGTTTATCGTGTGTGCTGGAAAATGTGCAGTAGATGAGGAGGTCTTCGATGTATTAACCAATAATTATTTTAGATTTTACTATTTTTAGAGTTCACAAAAAAACAGTGGTGCCTAAATACGAACTAGTGACAGATTAGTCCCAAAAAAGTATCCGCTACTGATCCCAATGCCTTCATATATTCCGTTTACGTAATGCCATTATGTCTTTATGCCTACCCCAATATGCACTGCTACTATACACTGTTAAAACAATATCTATTAATTTGCTGTTTCTATCTCAAAAGTGTAACAGATACTGATTCAAATGCCTGTGTATGTCTCACTCATGCACTGCCATTCTGCCTCTCTGTCTACCCCAATACGCCACTGGAATCAAGCTATCCTGGCTGAAGAGGGGTGAAACCCCGAAACCAGTCCTAGGATGCTTGATTCCGGTCCAGGGAAGACCTGGCTTGGCAGTTCGGGCTGGACTGTTCCCATGAGGCACAGGGTCAAGACTGATTTGCATATAGCCAGGTCTAAACTGGGGTGGCATGGTGAGCACAATAACGATGGATTAAACCCAGATCTGTGACTGGGGGTGAATGTTTTGCCAATGTGCAACATTCCGTCCATCATCTTGTGTGTTTTGCTGTTCACCCCAATTTGTAAACCACATAATTACTACTATGCAAATAATGTGAAGTGCTGTGATGACTTCGGGTCAAGTTTGCGCTATATAAATTTCAATAAATAAAATAAATATACCTATGCAGTCGGGTTATTGTCATTCGTCACAGTCTTGCATACGGTATGATGTTCTTTACTGACATTTATCATTGCAAGAGCATTTTTCGATATAAAAGAAATGCTTTCAATTATGGATCAAATAAATCACATCAAATAAAAACAAATACATTAATTAATACATCTCTCCCTTTTGTCCTCTAAATACTTGCGTAGAATGGGTCAGCGACTTGAATGCTGACATGAAGTGCTCTGCAGGATGAAAACTGAAATTCTAAAAAGGCTGATTGTGACTTCCATCCTTCCAAGGTCGATAAATGAGTATTAATGAACTATATAATTCTGATTACTGTTATGTAGTGTTTAGAAACAGTGCAGGTCTGGTATGAAGCACTATATAAAAAAAGTTTGGATTATTATAGAAACACAACAAAGAAATAACTTTACATTTCCATATAAATCAAGGTCTTTCGTGTCTCGCTGCTTCCACTCAGGGCTGAAGTGGACTTTCTACAGTAGCAGCTAGAATAGGTATTTTCAGCGTTTTCTATATTAAGATCTACTTATGTTCATTAATAAAGCATCTAGAGTTGCTAACTCAAATTACAAAATGTCTTTACTGGCCCAATTAAGCAAGGAGGGATTACCAGCAGCGATGACCGCGGTGCGTCAGGCAGTGTCGCCAGCAACAATTTCGAAAACAAGGTTCATCACTTTTAATGTTGAATGTGTCTTCATGTCATGGCGTCTTACACACAATGCCCACTGGCACCTGAGAAAGGGCATCAGTAATAAGGATTCCCCCCAGAACCATGACTTAATATTTACATATCTACTTTAAAACATTTTTTTCATCAAATATCTGCTCAGCAGTTCTGAAAATAGTTTGCATTTTCCTTATAAGCAGCGCACAAGTCCTAAAAAAAGAAGTGTGGAGACTAAGTTAGGAAATATGCAAGTGACGTCATGACACATGAAGTCACAGCACATGACATACCATGTGGCATCACAGGAAGTGACCTCACAAGAAGTGACATCAGATATTTAAGACCTCAGACATGTTTAGCAGGTGTCTCATGTGTACATTTAAGCACATTACGAAATTTAACGAATGAGATTTTGCGTCGGGTTTGTGCCAAAAATGTGGTGCAACCCTGACGCAAAATCTGGGCCTCAATTTAACTTATAACTATACTGCAAAGAAATTAGCAACAATTCGAAAAATGGCAGTAGATCTGTTCTGCTTAATTGGTGGCAATGCTACATTTTAAAATACCTTATGAGGTCAAGGCACCTGCTGCAGAGATCTTTGTGTGCCCTGCAAATCTCAGGGAATAATACCAATGTTAAGATAACTCAGGAGGTTAATGCTGTTGTTGGCCGGATCTGTGTTTTGTCTAGTCCCAGATTTGAATCAAAGTAGCATAGAGGGTTAATGTGTCTCCTGCAACGTACATCATGTAACATGGATGTGACAGATTTTTATTTTATGTAGACAGGTAAGTGGGTTACTTCTTTCAACACAGAGATCCTTTTGTTATTTGTAGTTCATAAATTGTAATCCTTGTAATATAACGCAGTGAGCTGTGAAGGACATGTGACTCCTACACCTTGTAACCCTGACTGTCTTATGTAAACCATCTTTTACATTGATTTACACACTTACATGACTTTTTGTCAATGAATAATGTGTATGTTACGTAAAGCGTTCGGAAACTCTGCATTGGTATGAGTAGCGCTATAAAAGAAATTAAATAGTGGTATTTAAATTGTTACTTATGTAAATACTGGGACAGACTAACTGACATTTTTGCAGCGCATGCGTATCTCCTATGTACACATCTCTTATGAACAAAGTCGAAAGTATGCCTCTCTTAAGAGAAAACAAGCTGTGAGCCTTTATTTCCCCGCCATTGCATTTGCATCAAAGTGTGAGAATTCAGACCGCGTCGAGGATCACATAGGAACAAAAGGAAGCTTGATGGCCCCTTAATGTCAGCCTTTACCTTTGGCCCAGCTGGAGAGAACACAGCTCCCTGCCACCCCCATGTTGATGCTGGGAAAGGAAAGTGCTGCTGAACCTGTCCCGGGGTCTGAAAATGACACCAGGACGAGCTCGGCATTTTTTAGTGGGGGCCCAACTTCTTGGAGCCAAATTTCGGGGTTGGGGGGGGGGGGGGGGTTGGCTAAGGAAAAACTTCGGGGGGGGGGGGGGGGCTGAATCTTTCAAGCCATAGGCAGAGTGGAGCTGCAGGGGCTCTTAGAAGGGGTGAAACAACAGGGAGGCCTCATTAACATGCAAATGGTTTTTTAAAGACCTGTGAAGTGCTCGGGTGCGGCTGTGTGTGCGCCGCGAGGCTGTCTCATCCCGGGCTGCCACACGCGACGGGGGGTGGGGGTGGGGGAGGGGCTGAAGCCCTGTGAGTCCAATGGGTGTTGCGCACCTGGTGGACGCCTTCTACCCGCGTGGACCCCCGACTTGTGCCCAGTTTATAAGTATTTCTTTTACAATTTTGGCAACGCGCTTATTCAACTCATCAAAAACTTTTCATTTACCAGGTTGGGCTGCACCTTGGTAGCTCCTCCTAGTAGCAGGAGAGCTTCTAGCAGCTCCACGAGCCACTGGTTGGGGAACCTTAGAAGCTTCCACAGGGCGCTCTTTGATCCAGGGCAGGAGTCAGGCTCGCCCTTGACCGCTGCAGCGGCTTTGCTCTTGGCTCGGTGAGCGGCGGCTGCAAGTAAAGCGCCCTGCCCTCCCCTATCTGGCCTGGAGGCGCTCTGATAACCCGCCCCACAACAAGGAGGCCTCGGATAAGGGGCCGCATTTTTGTTGGCATAAGGAGGAGGCCCTCAGCAGGATCAGCCGAGACAAAAGCTCGAAAAAGAATCGTCGAAAAGCAATGATGCTGGAGGCGAGTGTTCAAACAATACATTCGAAAATGCATTTTTAATCATAAAAAGTTTGATTCTTAATAAATGTGCTGCATTCGACTAGAGTTTTTACCCAACAGGTTAGTGTTTCTGAAATGGGGTAGCTAGGGTTATCTCACTGCAAGGGGTCTGAAGCACTCCTGGTTTTTAAAACTTTCTTCCTTTTTGGGTTAACATCATATTGGTAACTATGATGAATCAGGAGGATACATGTTCATGGATGGGCACGTTCTTTTATAAGGGATGTTCATATTTTTATATTTTGATGTCACATAGAGCAATACAAAGTTTGCGTTTGAAATTAATTTTGATTATGAATTGTATGGGGCTGATGTGTACTTTTAATATTTATAGATAACCCTGAGGAAGGTCTGAAGTCAGACCGAAATGCATTGGGTGAAAAAATATGCAGAAGGAATGGAGACCGATGACGTGCCTGGGAATAGGCCCGGATGGGCAATTCCAGTGTGATTTACAATGCTTGAAAAAGTTGATCTTCATTTCCTTGACGTAACGGATAAAGCTGGATGAATTATGCAAATAAAATTTGGATGAACTAGGACAAAATTATTGAGTACGTGTAAATATTTCGCAAATGCGCAAAAGGCTGTGCAACTCACTGTGACATGAAAACTTGCGTGTCACAATCCTGGGTAGCTAGGGTTATGTCAAGCTCAGTAACCTGTCGTGCGCGGGCTGCAGGAGAGCAGGTTGGGCTGGGCAGGAGTCAGTAACATGTGCATTACACCTGCTGTAGGATTTTGTGCAGTCTGATTAAATATCCTCCTTCTTTCTTCTATATCTGGTTCTTGCACTTCTTCCATCAGTTAATTTCAATGTCACCACTCACGACTTTAAAGTTGGGTGGTACCAGAAGTGCTAGGCTCATAGAAGCATCCACTGGTGACATTTTCTGAACTTTAGGGGTGGCATATACTGCACCAGAGAATCCTTCAGGCTGAGGAATTTCCAGCGGTGGATTCTCTTCTAACTGCAGGGCTTCTTCCAGAACTCACTGCCACACAAACCCCAGCCAGGCCCGGTGCATCGCAAGCCGCTGGCGGCTTCCATGGAGTCTTATTCTTGTATCGGGCTTCACACTGGGCGCTACTCAGCATCACTGGCCACTGGACTCCGAGGTGGCCACAAACTCAAGGCTCTCCCTATGGGAGTAATCTGCATGTTTAAGGATTTATTCCACCGATCTACTAGAAATGATGCTCTTTTTCGACCACCAGTCACACTAGATTGTCACAGCCGTGAGAACTGGATGCTTCTCCAGGAAACTGATCTTCTTAATCAAGCCATTCTGTCCACTATCCCCATCATTACACATCACTTTATGCCCATGCCTGCCCCAAAACCAGGGTTCCATTCTACATCCCGCTCATCATGCCATTGCAAGAATCCATTGAATTCTGTCAGGAACTTGTCAGAAAACTACTCCTTTGTCCCATCTTGTTGCAAGCCCAGATGGATATTGTGCCTCCTTGGTTAGATGTCCAGTTACTCTGTAACCAGTGTAAATAACAATGCTGAGAAAACAGACCACGGTTTTACTGAACCTCCTTGGAGTAAGTTGCGGGGATAAGGTCTGCTCCAGACCACCCAGAAGCTCTTGCAGGGTTACTCCACTCTGGTTCCCAAAATATCACTGAATACCATAGTTACATGGTTAGAAATCTTTATTATACTTCAATCTAGAACATCAAGTATGTTCAGGCAATTCTGGAAATAATGATTGAAGCATTACCACAGGCAGATATTAGAAATGTGAACATGAAGAGAACCCCTAATGTATGGGGCGACAGCAGCGGACAGTACGTTTACTGATAACCTACGTTTACTGATAACCTACGGAGGAGAACCCTAGGCTTGCATATGTTACCTCTTCTCTTAGCTTGCGGAAGCGTGTGCACGCTTGACAGAGGTAAAGTCCAAATTCATGGACAAGGTGCTCTCCAGTTTAGCACTGCATCCCCTGGCAGAAGGCCCACCCTCTACAGCTAAAACCTGGGGTTTCATATACAGATGCACTCGAAAAAAGATCACTTGATCATACTATGTTCACAAGGTAAAGAGAAAATAGGGTTTATATTTATGCGTCACACTTCTGTAATTGATCGCATGGTTATTTGCTGACAATGTCTCAATGTAGGGAAAGGACAGTCGAGTAGTTGAGCCTTCACATTTGTCCTCTTCAATGGTACACCCAGTATTTTCTCCAGCTCTCCAAAAGAAATCACTAATTGTCATAGTCACTTGTCAGTCCTAGCTCAAACCTAAATCTTCTAAGTAATACACTCCATATAAACTGCTTTACATCTTGCAAGAAGGTTGTGAACCATTTAGACACCATACACCGTACCAGGCGGCCTCTGCAGTGTCATCTTAAGGATTTTCAGGGCCCTGGGCAAGGAATGTTTTGGGGCCCGCTATAGGGAACAAATTAGAACCTTATTACCTATTTCCTGCTTATACAAATCTACATGATTCCAAACAATATTTAATTATACTTTAACTTGTACACCAAAACAGCTGAAAGTTTTTCCTGGAACCCCAAAATTCCAAAAACTGTGGAGAGAAAGTGAGAAGTTCAGATAGGCAAAGAGAGGTTCTGAAATCAATAAAGGTGATAGAGCGGGAGGAAGATCCTCTTATCGGGGGGGCCTTGGAAAGTAGGGGGTGGGGTCCTGGGCAATTGCCCTCTTTGCTCCTACCTTAAAACATCTCTGAGCCCCTGGACTGGCATCTATCAAAATAAAGTTAATCGTTCTTGAAAGACAAGTAGTGATCTGGTACGGACTGCACTGTGGGGCAATCGGGCAGTGCCCGGCGGACTGATCTGAGAGGTCAGTGTGGGATGTTTTTTTGGCTGTTTATGGGACGCTTTTATGGTCTTCTGGGCTGGTTTTTACTGTTAATATTAAATCAAACATTGCCAGCAGCAAGCTCAAACCCATGCAATCTTCCATACCTTGCAAAACACTTATACAGCTTGTCTTTACAAGTTCAATACCGCCCCAGGTTGTCAACACGGGATTCTTTTTTAGCTATCTAAGTCACTTTTATTTTGGTGCCCCGGCCTATTTTAAATCCCAGTCCAATCCTGGACCAGCGATAACTGGCAAACAATGAAAGACTGTATTGATGTTCGCTTTTGCTATCCAGGCTTCCATGCTTATCACCAATTTCACAGTTTTGAAAGAAGTGAAGCACATTGAAAAATAATTTTTTGCCGTAAAGGGATTCTCTGAATTGCTCTCGGGATATGAAGGGCGTGTGTCATGTGAATCCCTGCCTACTCCTCCTTCAATAGAAACCCTGGGTGTTCTAAAGTCAAAATATCGAATGGGTCAGAAATTCTGCCCACGTAAAGCGCTCTAAAGCCTTTGGGCCAAGTCTGCGCTATATAAAAAACACATTAAAATAAAATGACAACTCCCTTCTCAGTCATTTCTTCTATTCATGGTGGTTGCTCCCAGGTGGAACTTAGATTTGTACAAACCTACAAGTGCCTTCTTCAGTTTGGCAAACAGTAGTGAGGGGCGGCAGTGCCCCGGCGCCCATGAACCAGTGATTTATTTATTTGAAAGGTTTTATATAGCACTGGCTAGACCCGGGGGTATCAGAGCACTTTACATATGCACAAACAAAATTACAGGACAGAGAGAGGATTTGTACAATAGCAGAGCATAACAGTAAGTAAAATCAAACTGAAAATTATCCGAGGGCAATATACATAAAAAAGACACTCACTGAGGTCTATTATACACGGCAGCAGCAAAAAACAGATAGATTTACATAAAGAGTGGCAGAGGGAAAAAAGAGTTTCTGGGCAGAGCTGTGGGTGAGGTAATAATTAGATGAAGATGGGCGGGGAGAACAAAGTTGGGGGCGAAGGGGTGGGCAGGTAAACTGGAAGGGATTTTTGGAGGAAGGAGGTAAGGGAAGTGGGAGAGGGGACAAAAAGGGGGGAGTGTACAAGGAGAGAGAGAAGAGAAGAGAAGAGAGGGGAGGGGAATAGTGGGAGAAAGTAGTGGGGTAGAGGAGGATAAGGATGGTGGAGGCAGAGTGTGGGGTCAGATGCCAGGTTAAGGACCCCAGTATTTGCTTAGGAGATGCATTTTAAGTTCTTTTTTAAAGCCGATGTAGGAGGGGTTGCAATGCAATTCCCTGGGGAGGACATTCCAGATAATCGGCGCATTTCCAGAGAAGGAGCGAGATTGAGTAGTTTTCTTTTTGAATAAGGGGGGGGGCGAGGAGGAATGTGTTAGTGCTCCTCATCGGTCTGGAGCCGCCTGCTTTTTTGAGTTTATTTGTGAGGTACAGCGGGGTATTCTGGTGTAGAGCTTTATGCGTGATGCATGCTGTCTTGTTGGAGGATCTGCCTTCAACGGGGAGCCAGTTGAGAACCTTCAGGGCTGGGGATATGTGATCAATACGTTTGTAGTCCGTGATAAGCCTGGCTGCTAGGTGGACACAGATCTGAGTGGGGCTAGGTGGACTTTGGGGGTTCCGGTGAGGATAGCGTTACCATAGTCTATTTTAGAGAGAACCAGGGATTGGACGACCCATTTGAAGTCTTCAGGTGGAATGAAGGGTTTGATTTTCTTCAGACGACGGAGAGTGAAAAGAGCCCCCATAGCGGAGTATTTTATGTGTTCGTTAAGGGTAAGATTTTTGCCAATGGTGATACCAAGGGATTTCACTGAATTGGACAAAGAGAGCGAGCAGTTGAGTGCATTAAGGTCAGAGATCCAGGTTTGGATGGGGAGTCCGTTATTTTTAGGGGAGAAGAGGATGATTTCAGTTTTCTTAGGGTTGAGTTTGAGATGGTTGGAGTGGAACCAGTATTGGATCTTGTTCAAGCTATGGTTAAGATGAAGTACATCAGAGTGGGATTTAATCTTATAGTAAAGTTGGGTGTCATCAGCATAGAGGTGATAATTGATTCCAGCTTGCTTCAGAATGAGGGTAGGGGGTTCCATGAAGAGGTTAAAGAGAGAGGGGGAGAGAATAGAACCTTGAGGTACACTTAGTGAAACCGTTGAGGGGTTAAATAGACAGTCATTCATTTTGATTTGTTGTGTTCTGTGTTGGAGAAATGAGGTGAGCCATTTTAGGACCTGACTGTTAAGGCCAAAGCGGGTCTTGAGCGAGTTGAGTAGGGAATTGTGGTTGACTGTATCAAAGGCAGCCGAGAGGTCAAGGAGACTGAGTAGGCAGGATTCACCGTTGTAAAGGGAAGAGTGGATGTCATCGACTATGTTCAGCATGGCGGTTTCAAGTTCTGCAGCCTTTTCTGAAGCCGGATTGCAGGGAGTCTAGAAGGTTGAAGTTGTTAATGTGTTTATCCAATTAAAGCAAAGCACATTTTTCAAGGGCTTTGGTAAGAAGTGGTAGGTTCGAGATAGGGCGGAGATTGTTCGGGTCATTAGGGTCTGAGGTGGTATTTTTAGGGACAGGTGTGATTTGACCAAGTTAAAGTGAGTGCAGGACACATCCTGTGGAGAAGGAGGTGTTGATGATGGTGGTCCAATAAGGGGCAATAATGTGGCTAAGATTTTGGATAAGACTAGAGGGGATAGCGTTTTTGGTGTGTGAGGATGACTTAAGTTTGGCGATGATGTTAAAGACTTCAAGTTCAGTCACTGGGTGGAAGTCAGCCTAGGATGCATTGTTTTCAGTTGCAGGAGGGGAAGGCTGGGTTCTGGAGGTGTAGTAGCGTGAGGGAGAGTGGAAGAGTAAGGGGAAATGAGTTGGCCTAACGGCTGGAGTGGTCAACCTCGAATCTGGGAAACTGTTTTCGAGGCTCGGTAATAACGCTGAACATCCTGTGATTCTGGGCTTATCACTTAATCTCCCCGTGCCTAACAAAAAAAAATGAATGTGTCCTCATGTAATGCAACTGGTGCTATGTAAAGCGCTCTGATACCCGATTCGGGTCAAGTTTGCGCTATATAAAACTCTGTGTAAAAAAATAAATAAGGAGGCAGGGTCAGGACTGAAGGATCGTTTAATGTAATGTCAGCGACAAAAGGGAAATTAGGTGGGATCTGAGTTAGATGGAATGCCTGATCGACTTTGGCGATTTTATCCAAGAAGAAGTTGGCAATTTCCTCACATCTATTAGTTGAGGCAGCAAGTTTAAGGGGGACTGTGTTAAACAGTTGTCTGGGTCTATTTTCAGCACGATCTAGTTGTGTTCGGAAGAAGGTAGCCTTTTCCTTGAAGATGTGTTTTTTATAGGTAGAACTAGGGGCCTGGAGACTAGGGGTGGGCGGAATTTGCATAGTCGCGCTATGCAAAGCTCCGCGAAATGGTAACAAATCTCCACGAGCACGCAGAAATTCCGCGTACACGCGGAATTGCTTGTTCGCGATGCTTTTTTTCTGTTCGCACACACTGTTTGCGTGCTCGGCTGGAAATATCTTGCGAACAAGCATTTTGAGAACGCAAACAAGCAAAAAATCCCGCAAAGCCGCGGAACGCAGAATTTTGGGCAATTCCGCATTCTCCGTGGAACGTGGAATTACCCAAATTCCACGAGCGGAATGGAATTTACCGCCCAGGCCTACCGGAGACAGGCAAGGTGGGCGGGGGAGGGGTGTTGCCTCCATGTTCTTTCAGTCAGTCTAAGTGAGCGTCTTCCGTAGTTGAGGTTCGAGTTAAACCAAGTTTTGGATGGAACGGTTTTTGGGTTTTTTTAGTTTGGGAGGGGCTAGGAGGTCTACGACCTCCTTGGAGGTCTTGTTGAAAAGGTCGGTGAGCTCATTTGCATCTTGGGAGAGAGGGGTGAGAAGAAGTTGAGCTTGTAGCTTAGACTCAAGTTCGCCAGGAGGGACTTGATTAAGATTTCTGGTCTATTTCATGGGTTTGTCATTTTTATTAGGGGGGGGGATGGGAGCGGGTTCGATCTTGAACCGAATGAGGTGATGGTCAGACCAGTCAATGGGGAGGATGCTGGAGAGGGATGCCAGGTCATTATTGGAAATGATGGCATCGAGAGTGGCACCTTTGGTGTGAGTGGGCGAATTGCAAGTGATTGCAATTATTACCTTCACATTGTCCTCTGCCTCGATGGCCATGGAACCGCTTACACCTACGGAGCTTTTTTTTCTGGCCCTTTTCTTTACCCAAAATCCCTGATCAGATGCTCGGTCTCTACTTTGAGTCTTATGTGACATCACCCCTACTTGGTGCATTGGAGGAAAACATGCAGGATTCCCCCAAAACACAACTGTTGATCAGAATCCCAGCTCAGATTTACTCAGTCTTTCTGCCTCAGGAAATGTGCTGAAAATCTTCACTGAAATTGATGAGATGCAAATGTTTCTCATGCATCTCATTGTAGCTAGCATGGAAGGAGTGAATGCGGATGTGTGCTCAGCTAATTTTAGTTTGCTAACAGTTTGGAGCTCTGTCCTAACTTACTCTGACTGCCTTCTTTAAATGCAGTTTTTCCCCAATTTTTTTTTCATTTATAGGGGTACATGTGCACGCAGTGCTGTCAAGCAGCAGTACATCGGCGTGTAGTCTTAACTAAACAGAAAACGCTATGGTTGTCTGCTGACATAGGTAAATAAATTATATATAAAATATAAAGATTCCATTCAAAATATTTTGTGAAAATGGTGTTCTGTGGATGATTCAAACCTAAAAAAACACTCAGTTCTCCAGATGTGGTTAGTACAAAACCGCAGTACCAACAATCTACTGTTAATGACCTCATACATGACATCACAGACAACATTACAAATCGTAATAATGATAAACTAATTTGTAGTAGCATATTTTTGATCACTTCCTGTAAAATACTTCCTTAGTTTCGCCTTTATTTAATGCATTTCTTGGCACCACCTTAGTCTGCAGTACCACTGTGGACCTTTAGGTGTCCTCGTCCGTGCTATGACTGAACCATAACAGATGTGCCCACCCTTTCCCCTTCGAGGGACTATAAAGGAGAGGCGTGGCTTCCATTGGTTCAGCAGTTGCAGTGCACTGGGACCCAGAGCCCTCTGGCCCATTGAACACTGATAATTGCCTTATTTTGGTACCCCACCAGCAGTCAAAGGGGCCATGTTCCTGCTGGCACTAGGGCCCATGACCTCCTTGCTACTCTTATGCTTAAAAGAGCTTGCGGTTTTAAATGGGAACTGGGACATGGATTTTATTGGTGCCAAGCGTCCGGGGCCTGTGGGGGCCACTGAACCCTGATTATTCCGTATTTTACAGTTCGAAAAGTGACTAGGTGGCCTATTACTTTCTTTGCACTGGGGCCGGTGACACAATGGCCATTCCATTGATCGAGATCTTCGCTTTGATTCCACAAAGCTTAGTGGCTTACTTTGTTTTTTGGAACTTCAGGTGACTGGTGATGGAATTTAGTTACCCTCACAATTTATTGATACCTCCATAGACATTAAAACATGCATATGGCAGCATTAATACTGGCAACATGTAGACGTCTTTTTATTACAAATACAGACTCGAAAGCCTATGGTATTGACTGTTCAAGGACCTTTAATTATTTTTAGGTCTAGTTTTTAACAGCACAGTGTGACGGGGCCGGGGACATGACTGAGGAGGACTCACCTGTTTGGCCATATTGGTCACATGACCCCTCTATATCACTTTATGTTCTTACATAGGCTGGCGAGGAACGAGAGCAACCGCAGGACTGGATTTACAGCCCTCAGCCAGACTGGACTCAGAAAGAGGTACCGGGTGCCTTTAAGACGGAGATCCCATGCGACGAGACTCCTCCCCTGGATGACGCGTCCTGTAGCGGGACTTTAAAGGAGAACAGGAACAGGAAGTTGGCGGACGGCGTTTCCCTGGAGTTGGAGAGTGAGCTGGAGTGGAGGAGAAGAGCGACGGTGAGCGGAGAGGAGTACGGGACATCGGAGGAGATCGAGTTGGAGTGGCGGAAGAGGAGCAGAGTGGAGCGGACGGCGGAGCCGAGAGCCGAGACCGAAGAGCCTACGGGAGCCGAGAACGACAAGCCAGGAGGCCACCGATTCCGCGAGGCGCCCTGCCACGTTCCCAGGGGAGGAGCGTGGCTGGAGCAGGTACGGGGGAGAGTCGCAGGCTGGGTGGGGAAGGGGAAGTCCTCTTAAAGAAATCACTGATAACCTCGAAAAACCCGCCATCACCCCCTATTCCCAAATCCCCTCCCCTGAGCACTTAGACACCAACTAGACTCTCGCTGCACGGTGTCCCTCACTCCTGGACCCTTCATTGATTATCGCTGGGCGACACCGCCTAATACGTGATTTCCTTTTTTTTTCTTTTGGGTTATACCGGGGAAGAGAAACCTGTCCAGAACGACGAACGGGGAGAAAGGGACGACGGGAACACCTGCAGTGACTCGACCTACCCTGAACACGTCAGAGCAGCCCCCTGTTCACTGGATGAGAAAGACTGTTATACTTGGCAATAAAACCTACTTTGAAACCCCTTAACCTTCTTGTGCAGCGTGTCTGTCACCCCGAACCCACTACACACAGATATCAAACAGACCTATTGGTAACAATGAACATAAAGTGGGCTTTGGGTTTGCCGCATCACCCCGTTGTCTCTTTGACCAGCCTCCTTCATCCATTGGCCTTTCATCCGTTGGCCTGAGGCTTTGTTCGTTTGTTTCCGTGTATCCTTCTGCCCCCTCTTGAGTACTTCATTGAATTGCAAGAGGGACTACTTTACCACTGTAGCTCTCTCTAGCCACTCCTGCTCACTCCCTCTCGGGTGTTCCACTCCAATGTGCTAACACTGCATGCATTAGCATTTTAAACCCAGACCTGTTGGCTTTCACAATGCCTTTTTGACTTGGGATCTATCACAAAGGTCATTGCCAGCCTGTAGGTTCGGGTTTTGGCTTTCTGCCACGTCTTAAATCGTGTGTGAATTTACACAGCTCGATGCATAATGTGGGGACTTCGGTGAAGAAATTCTCTATCTTCAATCCACAGTACAAAGTGGAAAGGAGAACACAAATTTAAAAAAAAGAGTATAACACACACGGTCTCAAAAAGAAACTGTAAGTCAGAGGCTTTCCAAGCCCTACACTTCCAACCTGGTGCGCGCTCTGACATTCTCGTATTTTTAATCCTCCTCTTTGCCTGGTGTAGAGTATGATAGTGGTACCCCAAAAATACACTTTCATCCGATATCTGAAGCCTGCATGCTAATCCGTAACTCACCTTGTCCAATAATATGTAGACATATTTCTATGCCTCCTCTCTGCTTTTTACTGGAAGCGTAAAAACACAACTGTTTCTGGGCGACACAGGCATGGGGGGAACTCGCATGTTTAGAACACCACGGAGTAGTCGGGCCTGGACAGGACCAGCCACAGTGAACCCAGAGAACACCTCTAGTAAGCAGGACAGCGGACTCCTTCTAATGCCTAGATGGGCAGACTTGAGCTTCCCAGTCCCTTTCGCCTGTTAACTACACTCTGCTGAGGGGCACCCGCTCTGCTGTTGTGGAGAAGAAATACCCCGGGTAGTCTGCAAATCTTGGAAATGTTGGAATGTCTTGTGAAGGAACTGTTGACTTTAGCGATATTATTGAACATTTTGGGTCTAAACTAGGTCACATGGGACCCCTAAGCCAATAACGTACATTCCATAGGGGAGGCTGCCCCAGGACAGGGTCAGGCATATACTCTCAAAGTAATATAGGGATGTATTTAAACTTTCTTGACTGCTGCTAGATGTATTTACCCTTCATTCCGGGCTTCTGTTAACTCTGCCCAAACCAGGCCAGTATACAGCAGTGCCTTAAGAGACACAAACCCGTAGGGCTGGGGCAGAATCTGCCAGATGTCCGGCTCCGTCGTAGTATACAATATACTAACTTTAATAGTTTTTAGGTCTCACCTAGGCATCGCTGCCTCTTTGAGACATGCTGTATTCAGGTATGGACTTGAAGCTCCGCCCTTTTCCGCCCATCTTTTCAATTGGTTCCTCTTACTGTCTTTTGTAAATGGTGGCTTTTGATTTGTGATTAGGCTTAGTAGTCCCGCCTTAGTACCTCCTTTGTAACCTCTCACGAGGACTGCCCCTGTGGCGTGTTGTTATTCTGTATCTTTTATTTATAGTGAGCACTAATTTCTGAAATGACTTTCTCCAATTACACGCAAGACACGCTCTCCTGCAAACAGCGCGGCACGCCATGCTTTATCTTTATCTTATCTAATGTTTTTTGCTTTAACAATGGCAGCTGCGCCATTAATGCTGCTCATGCCATAATATAATTTTTTTAAAGCAGCACGGCATGCCGCCCTTTATTTGTTTTTTTAAAACTGCGCTTTATGTTCTTTTTTCAACACCGCTTCAAGTTCAAGAATGGTAGCTGTGCATTTCTTTTGTTATGTGCTGCTCACCTAAATCAATCAACACACTGGCAACACACAGTCAACAATGGCAGCCGCATGGCTCAATCTTATTCAAACTCTCCCAGGTCACAGTCCCTCATCTCCGTCCCACCCCGGAGCACCACACTTTATGTTGCAGCACGGCACCCGCTTTTCAACTGTCTGCTCGATCGACTCTTTTTCATATTAACAACATGGGCGCCGCGCTTTATGCTACAGCAGAGTGCCAGCTTTTCGACTCTCTGCTCAACTGTCGGCTCGACTGTCTTCTCGGTCGACTGTTTTTCATATTAAAAACACAGGAGCCGCGCTTCATGTTGCAGAACGGCGTACGCTTTTCGACTCTTCGTTCAATCAACTCTCTTCATCCACTGTGATGGTACTTGTGTTTCTGTGTAATAATAAGCTGAATATTATTCCAAGCTCCATAAAGTTTATGGGTATGCATACACATTAAATTAAAAGAAAATGCACAAATACATTTACAATACAAGACAACTATTGTTGACACAGATTCAGAACCAGTCAACAGGAGGTGGCATTGGATCTGAGCATAGAGGCGCATGGAAATAATCAAACCACATTAACATTGGATGCTTGTTAACACATTTAAAACCAGCATTTGCAATGCAATAGGTCTTTCATCACTGAAAGTTTGATCTATTGGCTTTGCAAATGATAATGTTTATTTTATTTTTTGTTTACAAATATCCCAGCACTAGCATAAGTAATCAAATAAAATCCACAAAGCAACAAAAGGGTGCAGTACCACAGGCTGTCACTAGGTGTTCCTGTGGAGTTGTAATTAGCCATATAGGGCACTGCACCCCTACTTATGCTACTGCTGAGCTGAGATATTTTTTAACCCAAAAAATAACATTATTATTTGCAATGTCAATAGCTCAACCTTTAAGTAATGCGAGACTTTTTGCATTGCAAATGCTGTTTTTGTATATATTGTACTGTGACTGTCTCTGTTGCCAAGGTCTCAATTTTAGCAAGTGAACTTTGCAAATTTTCACATTGCGAGAACATTTTCCCTGCAACTGGGCAACAATGGAAAATATTTTGTCTGCAAGTTCATACTTTGCATTGTTTACCTATACCCAACGGCAAATGGATGTATGTTTTTTTTTCTCTTTACGTTTACCTATTGTAACAAAGATTGTCACCAATGTCCTGACTTTCAAATTTGGGTTAGGCATAAAACTTTACGAAGTTATATAATTTTCCTAAAAACTTCCCAAATGATTCATAAAATAAATTGTCAATTTTGATCACTCACGTTAACCACTCATGTACCAGCATCTTCATCTTCCAGTAGTCTCTGGAGGGCCCTATGTATGTGTGATAGTGTGCATTTTTGAAATAATTTCCCTTTTAAGAATATAATGTTGGTGTGGTGGGCTATGTAGCTAGAGTTTAGTCACTTTAGCAAGGTAGGGTGAAACCATTTTAAAGAAATCCAAAATGGTTGACAAAATTCCACATGGGCTCCATAAACCACTTCCGCCAAGCACCGAATTCCAACCCCTGGCCGTGAGGTGTTTCACAGCCATTCTGGACTCCAGAGTTTCCTGGAAGCATCCAAGGACAATTCTGACTGTTGTAAAGCAGCCAATCAAAATTTACTGCAACTACAATGTCTTATAGCGAATCTCATTGGCTGCACGCTGACCAAATACATTTCCACCTTGCATGCAGGACCTTCTGATTTAGTCCCGGCTGGAAAAAACTGCTTTCCAGAAATTCCCTAACAGCTTCATGGTCTAGGTATGTCCGCAAATCCATCCATTCATCTCAACTCTGGAGATTGTTAAAGGTTATGTTTACGTTAAATAATATTTATGTCGGAGATTGGTAAAATACACATTTTATGATAATTAAATAATCAGTATCAAATATTATTTCAAGTATTCATCCTTCTCAGTTTGCCCTCCATTTTGTGAACTGATTTCATTCATTGAAACATGAAATGGCTTGACGAGAACTAGAGGACTGTAGATCTTTCAAAGGTTGGCTCTCGTCTGCAGTAGCGACCACTATCTAAATTAAGTCAATGAGCTAGGCATAAAGAAATGTATATCTATTAAGGTTGGAAATCCTTTGTAACTGCCTCAGATACGGAGCCCAACAGCATGGTTATTAACTCAGTTCCCACCCAATTATTACAACTTTAGATTGCTTATACATTTGCAGAATCAATCTATATTTGAACAAAAACAATTAGATTTTGCCTCCTGAAGCATTCCCTATACACCAAAACAGTACTTTTTTGGGAGCCTTTTGAAGTAATTTTACACCAATGCTGATGGTTTAGAATTTCAGTGATATATTTCTCCTGACACAAATTTGCAGACACCATTATTCCTATCCAAAACATATAACTATTGCGTATCAAATGATTCCATTAAGCACTTAGTTTTCAGATGGCACCTCAGGGTATTTTCGCTTGAACGGTTCTCTTTTTTTCTCTAAACATCTGTCTTGGCAATGTTCTATAAAAGTGTCACTGAGTACAGATATGGTTAAGGATTCCACGGATAATTCAATTTCAAATGTGCGAAATAGCCTTTAGGCATTTTTATGTGTGTGTTTTTCTTTTTTTTTTTGGCTTTTTTTTTTTTTACTTTTTGTAGCCTTTGTGGACTTTAGTTATGTTATTTTCTTGTGGAGAGTTTTATAATAAATATGCCATTGAAAAATCTTTCAACTGTTTGGTTATTGCTGAGTGCAATTTGTAACTCTCTGTAGTCCTTGTGAATTAAAGTGTGTGTAGCTTTTTCAAAATCATAGTACTTAATTTTTAATGCGGCTCAAAGGAGATCTGCACAAACTTTTTGTGTAGTGATTTCTGGGTGCATGGAGCCTTTCTCATGTTCCACCTGGGTTTTTCGGGGGATTGCCTACGTTTTCTTTGCAAAGTGTGTGGTAGAACCGAACTACAGTAATCCATCCTAATTTTACTTAAAAAATGTAGCTCTTCTTGAACCTCAAATTTTAAACCCTGATAAAAAAACTCACCAAATAGTATTTCAAAATGCATCCTTTCACTTGTTTGAAATGCAATCAGTGCTTGTTTTAGCCTGCAGATTTACACTTGGCACAGGCCTCAGTCCCCGTTTCCCTAGGGAATTGTTGCATCCGGGTTCGCCGGCTTTGCTGGTTCAATGTGAATGTACGTTTGAAATCTTTGGCACGGCCGACACAGAGCAAACATCGCCAGGCACATGTTGTCCTCCCTGTCACTTTGCGTCCGGCTGCGCTCAACCAGTCAACGACGTCTAATCCAAAGTCAGGTTCTTTATCCCAACACTCAAGAACAATTATGTGTATCAACCCACATCTCTGTATCGCAAGATCTCTTAAATGCGGTAGTAGACTTGTAGCTTTTTAAGGGCGATCCCAAGTAATGCTGGAGTACATTTGCACTCACTTGAAAAATGTCAGAATCTACTTTCTTATTAAATTTGCCTGAACAGATCACAGCTAAAGTAGCTGCCAAAATCTTTTCCAGAGGCCAATTTAAAAACAAAAACCTATTCCTTGCTGGAATACTGAAATAACTGGTCATCTTCAGGCTGCCCAAGACTCCTGGACTGCAAGTGGTCTGGCGAGGTCTTTGACATGGGTGGCTTAGCCTGAATTGGTTCCCGAAGAGACAAATAGAAGGGCCTATAACCGCTGTGGCCTGTTTTGATTCATTGGTGGCGGCCAATCAAAACTGCTGAAATTGCTGGCTGTTTAGCAATTGTGTTTGTCCTTCTTTAGTTGTTTAGTGTGGCCTTCTTCAGTCGTTCAGCTTAAATCTCTCTAGTTAGACCCTTCTGATTGGATGCTAGGGAAATATTAATATATGTCTTGTCCCCTCCAGCCAGTCCTAATCACAAAGCGCTACAGGAAAATCAATGGCAAGAGCTGCTCGAAGCTTTAACTAGCTGGTTATGTCAACCAACTCTGTGTGGCTGGACAGGGAATCGGTACCAGAAAGGCAATTACGATGTGAAACGGAGGAATTACTATAATAGAGGGACGAGTCAAGACCCATTTAGGCTGGAGACTATCACTTTTTGGATTGCAATTAATACTTAACTATTTTTTTTCTGCTTAAACCTTTCTTCACTCCCATACAAGTAAATGCAGACAGCAAATTCCTATTTTATTTTGTTTGCAAATCCTAACACTTGTATCTCATATTCATCTACCTTTGGTCTGAGCATATCTGACTTCATTAGGACCAGGGTTGATGCAGTGGAACCCAACTCGGCTGCCCTTGAATGAACATCAAGTTGTATAACATCAAACTGTCATTATCTCGACTTTGAGAAGAACCGTGGCGTCTCCTAATTTTCTTATCTTCCTTATTCAGGGCACTAGCGACTGCTTCCCGAATTAACTTTTGAATGTCTCTTAATGTTATAATCTGGGGATGATTGGTGTTGTGACCTCTAGAACAATGTATTGAAGTGTGCCTACTACACCTCCCTACATCGTTGTTAAGAAGAAAGGGAAGGAGTCACATGTTCGTGCTTTGCGGCTCTTTTTCCTTCCATGGTCTCCAACCAAACTAAACTACCAATTAATATACTTAATATATATATATACAGCAGAGGTACAGGCTGGTATAGTACCAATAAGGCCACACAAAGTCACCAATAAGAGAAAAGGTTGTTACTAATCATATCCCCTTTTTCACTGGTTCTCAAACTTAAAAGGCAGATGCGTACGCTGATGTATAAAAAGGGAAATATCTGGACTAAAAAATTCTTAATCTTCTCTCCGTGCCAGCATTCCTGCGAAAAAACGCTGCTTTCTCTATTCAAAAATTGGCCTCAGGCCTGCATTCTGTTCAATGCCCTGATACTGCTGTCAATTTGTGCTGGGTACCGCCATTATCTGCCAGAGGCGCACACGCTCCCCTTTCAAGTTGGTCCTAGGTGGCCTTTTGACCACATCCGTCACACAAAGGAGAGCACACCCGCCACAGTGGAAGGCTCTCTTTCGCAACCTTCCTTAGAGGACATTTTTTTGACTGTGACCAAAGTATTACAGAGAATACTGGATATATTTTAGTTTGTTTACAGCCAGTGCCCCGCACTCGGCTGAGCATGCCAAAGCTTACAGGACACACAAAGTGACAAAAGAGCCATAAGCGACAGGCATGTTTATACCAGTGTATCGTAGGGTGAGGCTTGTGGACAATATGTTTTATGTTATGGATTGAGCGCCTCAAAATTTCTATACTGTTGTGGTCTTCAAACCTTTTAATGCAGCATCCCCGTCCATGTAAAACCAGCATTGGCAAAGCCAATAGGTCTCAGTTTAGCTTTGCAGTACATGCTTTTATGAGGCTTCCTTCAGCCTAGCTGGTTTGATAGCCTGGCTGGCTGAGGCAACAACTGTGCAACTGTAACTGACGCTTGCAGATGCCAGGTCAATGTAAGCTCCAAAATCCGATAACCGCATTAACACAATAGATACCAAGAAACATGAGGGACGGTGGCGGTAAGCAAGATGACCAGCGGCAGGAGGGAGACTGGAAGAAAAGCTGCTGGAGAGACAAAGCGAAGTCACATGAACACCTTGACAGAGAAGTTAAAGCCCAACGACTACCTACTTCTTCATCTTCCAAAACAAAACAGCAAATAGGAAGCCTTTGAGTGGGCTGAAGCCCACAATGTATATACAAAATGTCTCTTCGAGTCTAGAGCCGAGACTTAAAAACACAGAGGTGGCGAGCCTGCAGAAGGATGGAAAACAACCACCAACAACATAGGAGGTGTAACTCAGGGCACCCACGATCGTGAAATGTGCATAGCAACCCTTCAAAACCAGGCAGGAGGATCCCCAACACGGGACTTACTGCCCAAGAAAAGATCCTAAAAATCCTATTCCCTCTGCTGTGCTTTAGAACCTTTACTGACTTAATTGCATGAAAGACACTGATCGGCTTGAATAAGTGAAGGCAGGGAAAGGCAATCGGAAAGACAGTTTAATGTGATTGACAGACTAAAGAGCTGTCCTGGGAGGGGCTCGGTTGCTGTTCTGCTCTCGTTCAAGAGTGTTATTGGTTAGCAAAAAAAAGCCTGGTCCCCAAAAAGCTATGAGCACCACTCACCGGAACAAACCACGCACTGTTGCCTCAGAAGTAAACTTGATACAGATTTTGAAAGTAATTGACCAGTCCACTAGAAGTTATCGCTCAGCTGTATTTGGACGTGTGTTTGGTATACTGTGTAATTTGTGAAGACTCTGTTCTTGGGAAAACAGTAGATGTTACAGCAGCGTTGTTTTAATTTACTTTGCTTTCCTGCTCACAGAGCTCTCGAGTTTTTCATATCCAGGCATAGGTAGCTGCTTTTTTTGGAGACTTTTAACAGTCTGGGACAGTCGGAGAAGCACAGGGCAAGCTGGCACTGGGTGCGCAGGAGGGACCAAGCAACAGCGGTAAGGGGGTGATTGGAGGATGAGGCAATTCAGTGGGATGTGACGTGTATGAGGCTTTTTCCGCTCTACCAGTGCGTGCTGAAGTGAAAACACCCACCACAGCTCAAGGCTGTGTTCGTACCGCGGCTATTGTTTACAAGTGCGCGTTGAAGGGAATGCGCTCCCTCAGCGCGAGACTGTGTTCGTGCCTCCTACAAGGTTTACTCTGACGGCAGTGTGCATTAAAGATCCAGCAACAGTACAAAGGAAAGAAAGAAAGTAAATAACTCTCAGCAGTGTTACAGTGTGCAAGGCTTTTTAGCTTGCTCAATGCTGACTGGAATTGGATGGATTATCCCAGCTGGGACCTGGGGACATAGATCCCAGCCGTAGAGGTGGACACACAGCTGGTGTACAGAGACAGCAACAAGTTGTGCCCAGGGGCGGCTTGCAGCACTGCAGAGGCAGGTCTGGACTGACAGTGCACATCTGGCACCCCTGGAAAACAGTCTAACATTTAACATCGATTTTGGAATAATTCACAGCAAATTTGACAATGTTTACAAAAGCGGAGGTCGGAGCGAATGAAAACATCAAGCGATCATAATAAGTGCTCTTAGACAAAGGAAAAAGAAGTTCCTACAACAGTTGCTAAAATGGGACAAGTATAAAGCTACAAGTAATTACGCAGTGCTCCGTGGGAGGGAAGAAAACACGATAAGGAGGTACAATTAGCGATGATTAACCTCTAGCAAGGAAGCATTTTTAAAGGACATTCGAAGTAACAAATTAAAAGCAATGGGCAGGCTTTAAGCCCACAGAGTGTATACAACATGTCACTTCGAGACAGCGCATGCGCTGTCTAGAGCCGAGACCTAAAACAATAGCACCGTGGCCCTCCAGAGAGGTAAACCTATATTTTCATGACTATTCTAATTAGAAGGTCTAAATATGTTAACAATTCAAACATTGCAGTTATGTTCAGTTATCCATGTAAGAAAATGCAAAGAAACACATGATTGCCACGTGCAGCCTGGTCTTCCGAAAATATAAAAGTGTCCACAGTGTGGCGCATTTTCATAAGGTGGATAGGAACTTTGTGGGTCATTTTCATCACCACTTTTTTGTCTTTCAACACCTACTCTCAGCCACGACCTGTGTGACAAAAGATGTTACTTGTATACGTTTGCCACTTTGGTGGCTTTCTAGCGGCATGCCCTATATTTTAGTCTTTGCATACTCTTAAAACTCATATGAACAAATGGCCGATATGTTTTTTTTCTTGGAAAAGTTGGTAACCCTATACTTATTGGCTGCTACAGAGTGGCTCACTTCTACTCCGTATATTCACTAAAAACACATCACTGCTTTCAGCATTGCGCCCCTCCAGGCCTGTGAGTGGCGACCCCCTGAGATCACTTCAGACCCCCACAGGTAGACCCAAACCCAAGTTTGAAGACCTTAGATCTAATGGGGGGGAGTCAAATTCCTCCTCCCAGGGGGCGAGTTGCTAATTTAAAAAACATTTTTGCAGCTCTAAGGATTTTAGCCCAGGGCTTTTTAACCCGGGGCCTTCTAACCCGGGGCCTTTGTTGAGAATTGGGCCTGGTCAGCGACAGTGAGCAGTTTGATTTGGTGCTCTGCTTCTTTCTTCACGGACTACAACCCCGGGACTGCGAGGACCAGCATTTTCAGCACAGTCACAGCTGGTGCCTCTTCCCGGCGACACGCCTCCTGACTCGCGCCCATAAACTGCAGCCCGCTCTACGCAACGCGGGACGCGCGCGGGCAGGCGCCGGGCTAAGCCCGGGCCAAGGGCGGGCCCATTTGAGCCCGTTCGAGAACGGAAGAGACCGGACCGGGCCCCCCTCTGCCGCCTACCACAGCCTAGTAAGTGTTAACTGTGGTAGTTTTGTGTAAGTGACATATGGCGACACGGGAGTTAATGAGTAAGGCTGTGGGGTCTAGAGGACATTTAACTGGAACATTAGATAACTTTATCACAAGGGCAAATTCGGTTATTGACCAAGGGATAACCCTCATGGAGCGCAGGGTTTCACAAGACTTGGTTATGGCTAAACGCTCTTCTATGGGCAATCTGGCTAACGCACGGACACCGAATTGTGATGACTCCAGCACCACAAACGATGTGACTGTGACCTTACCTATTCGGTTCCGCCCTCAGGAGGTTGTGCAGACCTTGTTTGCTATGAGCCCTCACATAATACCTGCTCTGGCAAGCCCTGATGCTCGGACTCTGAACAAGGCCAATCTAACAGAAAAATCACCAGTTCGCCTCTGCAGAGAAAGTCGCGAGGGTGCTAAACCTAAGAAACACTGTGCAGTTGTCTCCGGTGCTAATAGAAAGTCTAAATCTGTAAAGGGACAGAGTGGTATTGAGTCCACAAATGATCCTAAGGGGTATACTACTGTAAATGACTCGCTTAGTTATTGCCCTCCAGAACTGATGACTAAGGACCGAGGGCAATCTGATAAGGTTCAGCACAGAGACGCTATTAGGTTGATAGAGGATCTCACATTAACCAAGTTGGGTGCTCTTCTAAAAACCACGCTCTCCCCGCTAGCAGAAAGGCTCGGGCGCATGGAACAGCAGCTTTCTAGGCTTGAGCAGTATTTGGGGGATAATTTTCATAATGCAAGGCCATATGGGCCAAATCAGGCCACTGCTCAAGCTAACCGTGACACAACTGGGATCCCAGATCAAAATATTACAGCTTCTATAGGTCCCGCTAGCTCAAAGGGTAATAATGTTCACCAAATTAGCTTACCTATTGCCACTCCTGGAGACAAGGCCACTCTGAGCTAGGCGGAGACTGTCTTTGTTCCCCACCCATCAGGCAGCACTCAGCCTTCTTTGGCTGAGCTCCCGCTGAGGGAAGTTAGGATTGATCCTCCACCGGAAACCAGTCCGTATTTAGTAGTTATGACTGGTATTCCTGAAATCAGTAATGCAGCCCAGGAATCGTACCAGTCTTTGAAAAACAAAGTGTCTCACTGGCTTAATACCAATAGACCCTTACCGAGCCATATTACCAATGAGATACTAATGGTGCGTAGGCTTTCCTGGGTGGGTTGTTCACCTAAAACCTTGAAAGGGGACTGTGTGTTAGTGAATTTTAGGAACCCATGTACAGTTGGCTATATTTGTAACTGGGAACTCAACTTTAATGGGTCCACAATCCAAACACTTCCTCTATCATTCTTCTACCCCCCAGTCAAATGCCCAGACCTTGAAAGTGATTGATCATTTGTGAAACATCACAGCAGGGGGAGATGGGGAGGGGTTATAATGCCCAGACAGTCCCCCAGAAATATCTACTCACACACAATAGATTCAGTGGTCTCGAGTGTGTGGATTGACTGCAGTTGGATGATGATAGCCTGTTGTCTTGTCCCCATCCTAGGACTGTAGATGTGTTAGAGGGTGGTGAGAATGTGACCCGTGCCAATTCATACTGTCCCATTCCAGTACCCCATAGTGGGATAAAAAGCCCATATCAGCCGGAGGGTAGTAAAGGTCAAGAAAGTGTAGTGAAGGACCCACCAGCAAGTATAACACACCATACTGGGATAAAGGCCCCCAAACAGCCAAGGGGTAACGATGTCGAGGAAAGTGCAGCATAGGAACCCTCAGAAAGCTTCTCATACGTACCTGATATCAGCGGTGTAAAAAGGGATTGTGTTCTGTTTGCTAAAGGGGCTACTACCCCAAAGGAGATGACCATACTCTCTTGGGGGTCTTGCTAACAAATTAAATTGTATGGAATGGGGATGTTTAGTGGACCATATTGACATCTGCATATTTCAAGAAAGTGGGCCAGAGAGGAATACCCTAGAGAGGGGTTTGCCACTTTCTATGTACCAGCAAGCTGGGGCGGGAAAGGCCGACCATCTGGAGGCCTTGCTATTTGGGTAGCCCTGAACTTGGGGTGTTCGGCAGAGATTGTAGTTACAAATTCCAATGATCTCCAATGCTTCGTTCTAAAATGGCCAAGTTCTTTTAGACTGGCAATTGTGAACGTTTACTCACGTCCTGTACGGTTGGCATGTGAATCATCTACTATAGAGGAGTTATCCCACTTCCTAACTGAAATGGCCTGTGATTCTAACATTGTGGTAGCTGGTGACGTGAATTGCCACTTTGAGCCATTCACGGGAATGAATGAGGGTGCGCTTATGGATGAAGATGATTATTGGGTAATCCCATCTTGCCAATCACCGTCCCCCAAAATATGGTCCCCATTGGCAAATCAGATCTTGGCCTTGACCTTGAACAACTCCTTGAGAGCCTGCCACGGGCGCACCCCGTCCGACACTCCTTCAAAGTGTACCTATCATAAAAGGTGACAAGAGTCTCGCCTAGATTACATCATGGTTGAGACCAAGTTATGGTCTAAGGTCATCGACTTTAGGGTAATTCCTAGAGTCGAGAGTGACCACAATGCTCTCTGCCTGGAAATGGTACTACCAGGTCCTGTGGGCTCCCCATTATCGGAGTCGGATAACTTGGGTGAAGGACTGTTGCTCTCTAACAATAGACGAAGAGTAAAATGGGCAAAAATTATAGATTCCCATGATGGAATAGCTAAACTTTACAATATAGTACTGCCCAGACTCCTACAGATTGAAAGTCTAATCACGGAGTACCCTAACGATGATTTTAATAGGAAAGTAGGGGCTATTCATCTGGACTTGGTGTCTACTTTAGCAGAGGTTACTAATCCTCTTACCCTTAGGCGGAGGAAATATAGAACCTCAGCCTCATCCTGGTATAATTCAACGTGTAGATAGGCTAAGGCAGAGCTACTCCTGGCATTAAAATCTGGGAGTGACGGAGCGAGAATCAGAGAACTAAGATCACACTATAAAGGGGTTATGGTCGATGCTAAAAAGGAGTGGGATACGGAAAGGTGGACCATCTAACTGCCGCTCTGGAATCCAGGGATGCACGAAGATTTTGGTCCTTAGTTAATATAGGAATAGGGGACTTGAAATCAGCTGTGGAACCCAATATTGAACCATCAGTGTGGGAAGCACACTTTAGGGGCCTTTACATGGATGAACAGAGTATGGACACTGTCCTGCCTCTGGCAGCCATCTCCAGCGAGGACGAGGCCCTAGAATTTACTTTGTGAGGTGACCACTGCAATCGACAAACTTGCAGCAGGAAAGGCCCCGGGGCTCGACAAACTCCCCGGCGATCTTTTTAGGCAGCAACCTGGGATATGGGGTCTCTATTTCCTTGTTTTGTTTAACGCCATACTGGGCGGTATGGAGATTCCCTGTACCTGGCTGGGAGCAGAGATAGTCCCGATTTTTAAGAAGGGTTCTCCTCTGCTTCCAGTCAACTACAGGCCTATCAGCCTTATTGACGTCCCACAAAACATCTTTGCCCGACTTGTTCTGAACCACCTCCTGGAGTGGATGGAGGACCATGATGTCCAGGTGGGGTTCAGAAAGAATACTTCAACCATGGACCAGATCTTCCGGCTGCTCCTTTTATACTGGAAAACTGTCAAGATGGAGGGAGGCAGCTTATATATGGTCTTTGTGGACCTTCGGTCTGCTTTTGACCTTGTACCACGGAGGAAACTGTGGGCCGTGCTCCGGGATTTGGGTGTCCCACCGCAAATTTTGAACATCCTAACGAGGCTCCATGACGAGAACTTTGCCCAGGTTAGGTGTGGGAGGAATGGTGCACTGTCTACTAGGTTCCCGGTCAGAAGAGGGGTGAGACAGGGCTGTGTATTGGCCCCAACCCTCTTCTGCCTATATCATAATGACCTAATCCCGTCTCTGAACGAGGTGCCAAATAATGATGCTCTGCTATTGGCGGGCAGGATGGTACCTGCAATCATGTTTGCTGACGATACCCTCTTGCTCTCCATTCCCCTATGGGGATTCAACGGATACTGGATGGCTTTCGGGATTTCTGTAGTCTGCGAGGACTAGAGATTAATGTCGACAAAACTAAGTATATGATATTTAATCCCGCGGCATCTACACGTTCGACTCCGACCTTGGGCAAAGGGAACCTGGAAAGGGTAACTACCTTCACCTATCTTGGGGTTCTAGTAAAAGAAAATATGTCATGGGGACCCCAAATTGCTAAATCCCAACTAACGGGTGGTATACTCAAGGTGTCAAATATTTCATCATTGAAGCCAGTGAGCCCCGCCCTTGAGATATACAAAGTACAAGCAAGAGCAGCAGTCCTCTATGGTGGGGAGTTGTGGGGTCACACGAAGGTAACAGCAATTGCCAAAATTGAAACCAAATTTATGCGACAACTGCTGTCCCTTCCGCAAAGTACACCTACCCTACCCCTAAGGTTGGACTTGGGATTAAATCCAATCGAAGATGAATTAGGGATCAAACCCTTAAGGTTTTGGCACAGACTCTGGTCAACGCCTGAACTATTCAATTATAGGGAGGAATTAAGACAGTTACTTGCCTATAACAAGGCAAGAAAGATCCATTGGTTAGTATTCATCAAGCAGGAACTGACGAAAATTGGCCTAGAAGCCATGTGGGAAGACCCATGAAAACCGTGTAGTGAGATCTCGCGAAAAAACCTTACTAGGATTTACAAGGAGCACAGATTTAGTTCCACTTTCTGTGCCGTAACACTGGGTTCACTAACCACTTCTTTCCTTGATTTTAAAAATTGCTATGGCTTTGAAAACTTTATGGATATTGTATATCCAATCTTTGTCAGGAAACTCTACATCCAGTGGAGACTTGGCACTCTTCCGCTTAAAGTCTTCTCTAGTAAGTGGTCAGCATCCTCGGACATGTCATGCCCGGGCTGTACCTGTGGCGTGGAGGATGAACTCCATGTCTTTTTTTTCTGTCCTGCATATATGAATTCCAGGAGATTTTGGCTGGTACCACTGTGTAGAAACTTGGGGTTTAAGCAATACCAACATGCTTATAGAATTCTAAAGTCAGACACAGCGGGCTCTACAGTATTTGCAATTTGCAAATATCTTTCAGCCATGTGGCTTAAGCGGTGCAAATTAGTTGATATCCAATGCTAACTTGTAGCAAATTGAATTTCATGGAACTAATGAATTTCGATTCAGATGGTTCTAAGTAATATTATGTAATGAGATGTAATTTTTCTTTTTTGGTGATAATTATGAATTTTGAAAAGTGTTGTTTTACGGTCTATGTACCCTTTTATGATATTGTCGAAATAAAGGCTATTTGACTGACTGACTAATTTAAAAAACACTTTACATGCCTAAATGTACACTGATATATTAAAATTAATAAAAAGTTTTTCTTCATAAATGTCAATAAAATATAAAAGGTATTTTCTCCTAATTATGAGCGCTTCTTAATCAATTTTTCAAAACGGAAAACTTTGTTTGGATACTTCCTGTAAAAAAAAAAAAAAATCTACTTGCACTGTGCTCCGCAGTCTCACAAAAGCTCTTTATCCTGTCCAAGCGTACTCACAATTTTCTGAATGAAAAGTGAAAGCATGTGTGTCCGGCAGTGGGCGTGAAACCGTTGGGGCGGGGCACCCTGCTTCCTGCACGCGTAGAATTGTGAACACCCTCGGCGTGCAAACACAGGACTTTGCATTTGCGAGGGCAAAAATGAATGAGCCCTGAAGCTACGTTTTTTCGCACACTGACTTATTCATGCTTTCACTTCCGCTAAACTTTAGTTTAACCCTGAGGCACGTCCGAGGACGGAGGAGGCGGGTAATTACATTTTAAAAAACATCTTTTGCAACACCATTATGGAAACTTTACATTTTATATATTGCTTTTAATATTTGCACGGCGTTTTCAAATGCACACTTCATCTTGAAAAGTTCAGACAGTTTCCGAAGATGGTCAAAATGTTTGCAGTGAGCGCTCTGTCGAGAGGTCTGCCACGGTGGGGAGAGGGACGGTGAGGAGGAGGGCAATTTGGCCTGCCCCGGGTGCCCCCATGCTTCCAGTGCCCCCATACTTCCAGTGCCCCCATACTGGCTGTACATGCATTTAGAATTCTGGCGGGAACGGCAGCCGTCTTGGAAGCTTAACCGCCAGAGAGCGCCAGCCAAGCAAGGAACACTTTGTTTTCTTTTCACCCCTCCTGACCTTGACCTGTAGATAGAAGGGAGTTTTCATTAAGCACGCTACCCTCTCTAATTGGGCATGTCGCCTCTCTCTTGCCAGCACGGTCCCTTCTCTTCGGTTCATGCACCTGCCCTTGTGTGCATCGGAGCTCCAAGGCGCCTTTGGTGGATCGAATTGTGGGGCAACGGAACAGGTTTGAGGAGGGCTTTAAGTGGGGTGAAATAGCTGGGGAGTATCGCAAAGGGGCGTGGCCAATGTAATTATGGGCGTGACTTAACAACTCCTAAACTAAAAATCTGTGCTTTGCATAGTGTGCCGCCTAACATCATACCTACAACAAGGCAGGACTATTGGCTTTGTCAATGGGTGTTAGTCACATAAGATAAATATACAGCAACTATGGCTTGTATATAATATTGAAAAAGCTTCCACTTAAAGCCCTGGTGACACCACAACAATGTTGCTGCTCCTGAGTTCCAAAAAGAGAAGGGAAATCCAGAGAGAGAATGACTCTCTTTAAAGGATTTCCCTTCCCCTACAACGCTCACCTGGCATGACGTCATGCTGTAACGTCTCCACTAGTGAGAAGTGCCTGCTGTCACTGCAGACGGGCACAAAACCGAGCCCGATAGAAACCAGTTCCAAGGCCTGTGCGCTCAGCACCAGCGAGACCCGGCCCACTTAAAGCCCTGGGTGTGAGTGGTGGGTGATAGGGGTTCTTGTGCATCCTTTTGTGTTTTTTTTTGGGGGGGGGGTTTATTTATTGGAACTCGACCCAAAGATATCAGAACGCTTTACATGGTCACCAGTTGCGTTTAAGACGGACCCATTCATTTTGTTAGGAACGGTAAGATTGAGTGATTTGCCCAGAATCACAGGGTGTTGAGCGTCCTTGCCGAGACTCGAACCTAGTTACCCAGCTTTGAGGTCCACCTCTCTAGCGGTGGTTCCAGGTCATTATTAGTAGACTATAGGGTCGTGTTTGCATGGCACAGTATACCTTGCCCTAAAATATATTTCCTTGTGCCCACTAAAGCACACAGTGTAAGCAAAGAGCCTGTGGTAATGCACCACACCTGTCACCATTTGGAAGCAGGACAGATGCAGGTTATGAAAAATAAATCGGGGGAATTTATTTCGCTCCATTGATTTGCATTGGAGTGGAGGCGATCTTAGACGGGTGAATAACAAAGAGCCATTTTTTGGGGCTTTATAAATTGAGAGTTTTACGCTCGAATCGGGGTATCTTGGCATGTTTGCTTACAGACTCAGATATATTTATTTATTGCACGATTACTTAAAATCATTACAATCTAAACCCTTACATATTAAGAACAACTACGATAAAAATAGAGCAATACACATAAATAAGTAGTTAGTTAAGAGCGATAATGAGTTGGAAGAATGGGGAGAGGAGTTGGCCTAACGGCTAGGGCGGTCGACCTTGAATCTGGAGAACTGGGTTCGAGGCTCGGCAATGACGCATGGGGAGGCACTTAACCTCTTCTGTGCCCATGACGAGATAGTCTCGTCATGGAGCACGGTTGCGCTGTGCCCATGACGAGACTATCTCGTCATGAACCCCGCCCGCTAATGTAACGCCCGGCACAGGAGGGGGAAAGGGCGTGGCACTGAAGGGGTTAATCTCCCCGAGCCTAACAAAAATGAATGTGTCCTCATGTAATGCAACTGGTGCTATGTAAAGCGCTCTGATACCCGATTCCGGTCAAGTTCGTGCTATATAGAACTCTGGAATAAATAAAAAATAAAAAAATGAAGCAAATGATATATTCAAATCAAATATTTCAGGATTAAGTCGGTAAGGGCCGTGCCGATTCCCTTCAAGCTCCAGAATTCAGCCCGTCTGTCTCTATTTTGGTCCAAGTGTGGGGAAGGGGAGTGAATGAATCCGTTTTCTCTTCAATGGCGATTAAGCGTTCTGAGCTATGAAAGTTTCTGCCAGTAAGTAGTCTCTTGTGATTGTCAAGCAGACAGCAGTGCCACTGCAGCCCTCATACATTTCACAAAGCGGGAAGCCAATTGTACAGATTTCCCTCTCAAACACATCTCTAGGGCTCCTCGACGGGTCTGGACATTCAAGATGAGCCAAAGTGGCCGAAGCCCAAATTTCCTTAGCGGGATTTGATTGAATGTGTCCATATAATTGTAAAACTATTAAAATGTATGACTTTTCGGCAGGATTCATGAATCAAAAATGTTCTGCTCCTCCATTTTTTTTCATTGCTAAGGCACTAATAGTTCAGTTCTGAGTCACAAGCAGAACTCCCATGGTGCACCTCATTTCCATTGTGCATCACTGTACACGGCACCCACAATACATTTATCCTGAGTAATGGGGAAAAGTAATTGTCTCTGGTGCTTTTCATTTCTAGATATCCACCCTAAGTGTTCTCAGATTTTTGTTTGCTTGACATTCATACCCCTTGGCTGAAATGTTTTCAGAGTTATTGTATTGCCAGACAATAGTAATATGCAGTCAACACTGGTGCAGCAGTGCTAGAAGATCCACATAGTTCACAACTATCCCCGAATCATGCGCTGCTATATCAGTACTGGGGGACTGTTCAGATCACTACCAGTTCATCACTGACCGGCTCTGCTGAATGGACTGGAATCCTGGTGAAGGCATGGCCACAGTAATTGGGTGGAAACATGTCACTTTTTGTTATTATCGATCAGGAGTTTAATAAATCTGTTGGTGAGATCTGCTCACCCTGCAGGTCCCCCCCTTTCAAATCCACGTGGGTCAGCCTCAGCTTTTCATCTTCTATGGTAGATAAAATGTGTACCACTGAATATTAGTTAACTTGCATTAAGTAGACATGCCTACTGCAAGCTTAATTTTACATCAGAAATAATGATAGGGGGAGGTTAATGTACATGCTCTATAGATCTACATGTATATTAGCGAATCCCAGAACATATCTAGGTAGTTTTATCTTGCTAAAAAAATGTGTGTTTGAATTTCAGCAGGCGCCTCTTGCCCTTTATCTATCTTTGGCAATTAAAAAAAATACATTTAAGTAGGTAATCAGAGCAGTTTCTGAGTTTTGGTGGCAGGACTCTGGCCTCTGTGGTTATTCACCATGCTTACTGTTCCCCCTCCCAATCCAGTAAAAGGATGCTCTCCAACGTTTGAAAGTATTGTTTTCTCAGATAAATTAACCAAGCATTGGCCGGACCATCAGGACCGTCTTGGACAAAGAGGTACAGCAAGAGAGCTCTCACGAAATAAGTAGATGGCATTTGGCCTGGGAGTTAGGTTTTATCGCTCTCTCGAGATTGGGAAAGAAAGCAACATAGCTGATTGCATGGGTGTAAAAAAAACAAAAAAAACAACAAAAATATTCTCAACAGAATATATATTTGGGGAGAGGATGTAGCCTTACGGCTAGAGCATTCGACCTCGAAGCTGGGGTACCGGCAGGGACGCTGAACATCCTGTGATTCTGGGCAAATCACTTAACCTCCCCGCGCCTAACAAAAATGAACGTGTCCATCTGTAACAAAACTGGTGCTCATGTAAAGTGGTCTGAAACCTGATATCTTCGGGTCAAGTTCACATGATATTAAAAAAAAAAAAAAATTATATATATATAATATATTTTTTTTATGGAAAAAAACACAAAACCCAGAGATGTGTGTTTTCGTCACCCCTCCTTTTAATTGACGCCCTCCTGAAATTAGATGTAGAGTTGTGTTGTTACTTTTGCAATGCTGCCATACCACACACCCAGTGCTTAATTGGAGCTGGTGGTTGCAGGTGGGGCACATTAGTACTCTTTTTTTGGGCTAGACACTTATTTTCCTCTACAAACTTTGATTCAGTGCGAGAAAAACAGAATAGTAGTAAATAAGGAGGAAGCGAAAGATGGGAAAACCGTGACAAAGGGAGAAAGCAGGGATGAAATCGAAGCCGCAAGAGTGAGATAAAGAGGCAGGAAATCATGACTACACATCCTTGATAGCGCCGGCTGTGGTCTTCTGAACAAAACTTTGGGCCCCAGCATTTATTCTTTTACAAATTAAGCACTGCGCATATCCTAAGACGCATAGTGTATCCAAACTAAATTGCGTTGATGCGATGTTGAGCCACTTTTAGTTTTTAAAAAAACTACCTGTTGTCTACATTGATGATCAAAAAACACATCCAGTGTCCTAACAAAGGTCCCCCCCAGTGCAGGGGGCCCGTGAGCTCCAGGGGGGCCTTCAGCACAATACCCTGGCCTGAGAGCTCCTAAGTGAGTCAGGAGGGGGCCCCTCCATGTACTTTTCAGGGGGCCCCCCACTCAAGTTCCGTTACCCCACTGGTCCATTTAAACCTACACTACCTGTTGCTGCATTTCTCTTTTTGGGAATACAGTGTCAGCCACCTTATTGTACATAAATTGATGGTATAGAATCTTTGGGTTCCACGGGTACTCAATATAACATTAGGATTCTGCCTATGGTCCCAGGTTTGAGCCAAACGCCATATTACGTCGAGTGGTTCCAAAGTTTAGTAATTTCTACTTAGTGATCAAGTAGTCTAGCAGCAACAACTGTGGCGGGGGATTGATGGATGGGGTGTTGTCCACATGCCACTGTTGTATCTTGGCATTGTTTACATCACGGGTGTCCACTGTAGTCCAGGATGGCTGGATCAATGCCACTTTATCAGGATAACCAGTGACTGTCTAAATTACTTCCTGTCAGAATAATTGTGGGTACATCTAGATTGCGAGGCTCGATTTAACAGTTAGCACAGACTCAACCGTTCTGGAAAGTTCCTTTCATTTACATTTTGTGGGTGAGATCCATACAGGTGACATAATGTTATGTAGTAAAATGCTAGTTATATTGTGATTTAACTTGTGCACGTATCACAGCTCTATCATGGTGTAGTTGGTGCAGGTATCATGAGGGTGTCAGATTGAAATTTCACCTTAGTACAAGATTAAACATCAACCTCCTTAAGGCCTTTATATTAAGCTGTACATTTTTTGTGGTGTTCTGTGTTCACATATTTCTCTTTCAGTAACACAGCGGTAATGTTCAGCATCATGTGTCTATTTTTTGGGAAGTGGAGCCTCATTGTATTTTCAGTTTTGTGATTTGTGATATTAAACAACATTTGTTATTTTATGTTTTTGCCTAGAATATGGTAAACTTCTTCCAACATTTCACTCTCTAATCACTTCTTGCATTGGAAGAGGCATGCATCATTTTTGTTGCTCTTGTATAACCCCTGAATTTGTGGAATCCATGTTTGTGGAGTTTTTATTATTTAGGATACCATAAAGCTGAGATGTGCTAGTAAGTTTGTACAGATAAGGTAATTGTAGCAGTATTCCCTATGTATTCTTGATGGGCTGTCAAATTCCCTGTCCATTTACATGGCAGAGTGTCCTTTCTGCAGATAAACATGAGCATTGTGTTGATGGTGGCTGTCCTTTTAATCCAAACATGTGCATTGGGCTGCAAATGATTGACAGAGTATCATGATCATTTTGTGTGGATCACAAAGAAGCCGGTTCTATGCACGTATTTGCTTTTGTCTACGAGGTTCCTGTATACAGTGTAAACATAAGGAGATGATGGATGGAGCGCTGAAACTTTTCAGACACTCACCCCCAGTCACAGATCTGGGTTGAATCTATCATCGTTCTTTAGCTCACTTTGCCACCCTAGTTCAGAACCAGTTATATGCAAATCAGTCTTGACCCTGTGCCTCATGGGGACAGTCCAGCCCGAACTGCCAAGCCAGGTTTCTCCTGGACCGGAAACAGGCATCCTGGGACCGGTTTCTGGGTAACATCCCTCATCAGCCAGGCTAGCTTGAATCCAGTGGCAAAATGAGCCCGGGACCCATGTCTGGGCATACCCTGCCAACTTAGGGCGAACAAAGCAAACCCAAAGAGACGATGGACGGAGCGTTGAAACTTTTCAGACACTCACCCCCAGTCACAGATCTGGGTTGCATCTATCATCATTCTTTAGCTCACTTCGCCACCCCAGTTCAGACCCAGCCAGTCCTGTATACAGTGCCCATTTCTACACACACATGTAATAGCATTGTAGTGTATGGATGCCTGCAATTGTTTTTGATGAAAACTACTGAATAACTTTTGGAAGCAGTTAAGAATCATCTTTTTTTCCCTCCAAATCCTGAAAATATGATCTGTGTATCAGAACTACATTAGTTGTTTTTTGGAGTGTGTTGTAAGAAATCCTGCTTCAAACCTGCTAAAAGCAGGCTGGTGTATGGCGAGGCCATTCATGTACCCTTCGCTGTTCCCTTCTATTGCAGTAACATTCTGCCATCACAAACAAATGTGTGTGAGTATGAATCTTCTCACATCCATGATAACTTTAGTCCGAAGGTCAGTCCTGTTTTATTCTTCCTGTAATCTTCTTGGAATCTATTCCATCTTCATCTGGAATGTTTGTACATAGGCGGCAAGACAAATGCAAAACATGATGGAGGCACTGCTTGAATTAACCTAAGCTATGGTGAGAAATGGCTGCATTACACACTATTGCTTTTTTTGCCACTTGACACTTTGGCCTGGGACCATCAATCAGGAAATTAGTTTTTGCCCTCTGCAATATATTTGGTTCTGTCTGAAGCAGGTCCATATCCTCCTACAAGAAAAGCACAAGCAACCAAGACATGTTGCTACCTTTTTGGCTGCTGTTAGTGAGACCTCGTGATCCATGTGTTTGTTTTTTATGAGCAATGTAGGTAGGTTGCTGCCAGACGCACCAGAAGATTATTGGGTAATACCGCCTCTGCAACTTTAATCTGCTTGTGCGATCTGTAGTTGCCTGTAAAAGCTGATGGTGTCTTTCACTAGAGGTTTTAAGATCAATTTAATATGGCTGTAGTTCCAGTCATTGTACTGAGACAAGAGATACTCAGCTGGTCCCATTAAAGAGTATAGAGCAACTCTTTTTTTTCTTTTAATTTTTTTTTTTTATGTGTGTATTGGGATCAAAGCAATAAACAAGGCATAGCAATGACGTACAATTAAAGGCTGCATGATTGCGGAGCATAGACTTTTCGTACAGAACAAAGCCGTATTAATGTAGCAATGGACCTGCACAAGCAATAACAATGCAAATCATCCCAACCAAACATTATTATTTATATACTAACCTCAAACAAGCAGCAGTAGCCAGTTGAGTGGTAGTATAGTACCCAGCCTAAGAGTAACCTCACAGTCATATCCCAGGCACCTTCACGTCTACAGCAGCGGCATAACAAAACTCAAGAGAGTCCCCCCCCCCCCCCCAGCAGAGTACATGGGGGGGCCCCCTCTGGAGTCAGTCAGGAGCTCACAGGCCTGGGTACCGTGCGGAGAGCGCCCCCTGGTGCTTGGGGCCCCCTTCACTGCGGGGACTGTGGGGGCCTATGTTACACCACTGGTCTACCGGGGCAAAGCAGATGACCGGTCTACCGAGGGGGGCCCTTTCCGCCCCTAGGTAAGCCATGCCACTGCGATTGGGGGGAGTGCAAGGGACCACTCCGCACCATAACACACTCCAATCCTGCATGCCTGGCAGTCTCTTCACCCGTAGCGAATCGAATCCACACATGCTCATGCTGGATCCTTCTCCCGGTGAGGGCGCTATTCTAACCGTCCGTCCCGGGGGACACTAGAACCTGGCATTGAGAGGCGGCCCGCATGTCGCTTGGTGGCAACTCCTCATCAGCGAGGCAATCCAGCATGATTGCCCCTCGCTCCAGATTCCGCTCTGCATGTTCGTCAGTGTGCACCATCTTCACTGTCCGCTCCTCTGCTACCCCTTTCTCCTGCAAATCTAGCAGCCACCTCCGTACAGTCTGTGTAGTCGGCCGCAGCCAGTGTATGGCCACCCGCCACTTAACCCCTTCAGCGCGGCGCGGATTTCCGCGCCACGCTGAAGGTTCCGTGCGCGGGCAGGGCCATGACGGAACGGTTCCGTCATGCGCACAGCGCAACCGACGTGCATGACGGAACCGTTCCGTCATGCGCGTCGAAGGGGTTAAGTGAGCACCAGACCCAAAAGAGTAAAGCGGTGGTTCTTCTTGGTCGCATAGCGGGAGCACCCCCAGTAACTAGAGGCCCTTGGAGAACTCCAGTTCCACCCTTGTGACCACTTGCAAAATGTGCAGAACCTCTTTTCAATAATTCTGTAGTCTACCACACTTTCATGTCCTATGTAGGAAGGTCGCTGGCGAAATCCCACATCTCTGACATGTTGCTGACCTGGTCTCATTAATTCTGTGAAAACGCTGCGGCTCAAGTAAACCTGATGCTGCAGATAATAACATTGAATCAACTTTAATTGTGCATTACTTGCCATCTCCCGGACCTGTTGAACGCCCTCCTCCAAGCGCCTTAAGAGAATGGCTCAGGCAGAGAAGGGGTCCACCTATCCCGAACCCCAGGCACGTCAACCTGGCGATCTCCCTTGAGAGCCTTATAAAAGCGCAATATCTACCCACGAGTCGACCTCGGGTCCAATATCAGGAGTAGCTTCTGCGATTCCACCGGCTCCGCTGTGAAACCAGTCCAGATCTCACAGCATGCGCGAGATATCTTAGCGTATTGCAAAAACTGTCCGTGGTGGAGGCCAAAAAGCGCCTGCGCTTCCTCCAGTGTAGCAAAAGCACCGTTCAGGTAGAGGTCTCCAACCGTGCGCGAGCCTAAAGCAGTTATAACACAAAAAAGTCAAGTCCATGCCAAGTGGTATCTGGGAGCATTTCCAACTTCCAGTCGGTCCTCCACACACTCTATATAAAAGCTCTGCCCTAAATGTTTATGTGGGTCTTCAAGTGTATATTAAGGAAGAAAATGTCTTAATACGCATAAAATACGGACAACAATTTGTGCCTAAAAGAGAGAGGTGGTAAAAGGACTGTGTAGTTTAGTATATGTCAGTTTCCGGTATGAATGGATTGGCCAAGAATGTTTGATGATTGAATGTATAAATCCGTTAGGGTGCTGTTTAGTATATTGTCATTTGTGTTGTATAGATTTGTATGAGTAATGTACAGTTGTTGTGTTTGTAAATTAATTTTGCTAATCACACAAAAAATAAGGATGTGAAATAAACAAAAAGTGTTTTGAATAACAGGCAATTAGTAAAGCCATCTTTTCGTGTTTCATTTCATGATAGGTTTTGAAAATAGTTTGCGGTTTAACTGATTTCAGTTAGGACAAGGTGTTCTATTTCCTAAGCGGTATCTGGGAGCATTTCCAACTGTGAATACTAGGCAAACAAAAACTTGGCGCATTCTATAGCCGCACAAAGATGCACAACCCTGAAAGCCTGTGCTGCCCCCGTATTTTAACCACAGGCGAGGAAACCCTGTTTGACGTTAACTTGCTTCGTCCGCATGTGCAAGGGCACATAACTTGAGTACATTTAGAGACCGCTGAGATTTTACATCACTAATGCTCACATTTTACAGGCCAGTGAACTATACGTTGCACTGGATAGTGGTACATCCTACTTTTTGGACTGTTCCGTTAAATCCATGAGTATAATGTGGGACACAACGTAGAATTTCAAAGTTATATGCACTCCTCAAGCAACTCATGCAGAAATTCTGCCCGCCACACTGATGGAACATTTATTACAATAATGCACTACAAACACTAGTAGTAACATTATTGCTACTTTGCCTTATTGTTTTCTGGTATTACACATACCTCTTGCATTAAATGTGTGCGTGATGCCTGTGATTTTTATGCATTTATCACACATAAAAGACATGGTGACTAAGAATGGGAGGAAGGGCCCAGGGTGGAAAAGGGGAGGGGTTACTCCAGATGCCAAATTTCCACCTTAGTGTCTGTTCTCCATCTCTCAATTTCGGAATTTCGGCCTCTGTGATTGGAGGGATGGTCAGTGTAAGCTTCCAAATTACCATATTTTGTTCACATTGTCCACAACAGTGTACAATTGGGTGACATTCTGTCTTGCGGCTAGAAGAATGTGGAAATGCCACAAGGCATCGATTTGTGGATTCCACCCGTAATGCCAGTCGGGCAGATCACTCAGCCTAAGTAATTGTGACATCCGATCTGTGGAGACTTGTGATGTCCAGGGCTTTAAATGGGCAAGTACTGTCCGACACCAAGCCCCTGCACTTCTTCAATTTGAAAGGGAGAGTACCTGCACTTATCAGCAGTGATACCATACTTTTAGTGTGAGAGTACCAGCACTTCTCAGCAGCAAACGGGTACTCTATGGAGTGCGAATGTCCCTGCAAAGCACTGCGGATGTCGCAGGAAGCATGGTGTTATGATGGCCAGGGTAGGAAGGGGACCCTTTGGAATTCAGCAAAATGTCACGAATACCGGAAGTGACTTCCTGCTTCCCTCATAACATCACATTGTTGGCACACTGCCTTCCTCTTAGCTCTCCCGCAGCCTCCTACTGGGTGCTGATAAGAATTGTCAAAGTGTGGCAACTTGGGAATTGTCAAAGTGTGGCAACTAGAAGGAGCAAGTCAAGTTTTTTTTTTCCAAAATGTTGACTCCTTCGAAATTGACGAGAGCAATAATAAAACACCACAAGAGAAATACATTTTTGCAACAATAAATAAAATAAAATAGATGTGGCGATTAGGGAATTGTCAAAGTGTGGCAATAGACAACAGAAAATAGAGCTTTAAAAACCTTGCCGTTGCAGTCGCACCGGTGGCTTTTCCCACTAACCCCGACTTCCTCCTCGTTGACATCTATGCGCACTTTATTTATTATACGACGTCGCCAAGCTGAATGAACATTATATATTGTGAATTATTTTATCATGATAGCCTCCAAAAAAGTGTTTCTCTATCGGCACCTGTGTATGTGACAGAATTAATTCTGTCGGTTTCGGTAGGTTTAAATCCACAGTTTCCTCTGCACAGAATAAAACTATTAACGTGCAGTCGCAGCTAGCTCTCCTCGGTGAGCGCTCTACCCACCGAGTTATCTTTTTACAGCGTGGAAGGCGCCGCCGTTAATCGCTCGGAAGCCTGGTTTCTCTGGGGGGGGAGGGGCACTGGTGGGTGGGCTGCAGAGAGCAGGGGTGTTGTCATATTATTCCCAGCCCCTGCTCTCTCTGTGATTTTCGCGTGGGTGGCTCCCTCCCTGCTGCTCGCCTAACGAGCGAGGTGTTGAGAACCAGGATGGCGTGGGAGGGGGGCGCATTGGGGTTCAGTGCCACCCGGTTCGCGCGCCCACACAGCGGCTTCGTGACGCAGATTCCCGCGGGGGGCTGGTGCCAGCAGGCGGCTGGGAAGCAGCCTTGGCGCGGCTAAATCTTTCTTACAATCTTTAAAATGGTAATGTGTACCATCCGATATTCTTTTACACACAATAGGAATACACTTTTAGGGTTCAATGGAGCCAGCCGAAGTCCTGTTTGAGGTCACTTTTATAAGATCAGTGTTTTTATAGCGCATAGTTCACTGTCGACCGCTCTTGGGCGCTGTGAGAACCCCTGGGGTTTGGAATCAGAAGAAGAATGAATGGCGTTCAAGGAAAGAGTGACAATGTGGGGGTTATAATAGTACATCTACTGATTTTCCGGGGAAGAGACACCCTAGTTTAAGTAGAAGCCATCCCTGGGTCCAATAAAGGAGGCTTGTATCCCTGGGGGCTGCCGCCTCAGACTCCTGGATTCCATGTTCGAAACAAAATCTTTGTTTTTTAGGTCTCGCCTGACCCAGCGCATGCGCTGGTCTGGCGAGACTTATTGAGAGGGCTCCAAAAAGTGCTACCAGGCCAGCCTAGAGCTACAGTGCATGGGCGCGGGCGCGCGCGCCGCACTTTTACCGAGATTACTTTAACTTTCGCGGCCGCACGGCCGCTTTGATGATTGATCGCGATCGCGATCTCTTTCACTTTCGTGGCCGCATGGCCGCTTGGCATTGCCAATAGGTCTCGCTTTTAGGACCTTATAAGTATTTAGTTATGCAACTGTTGCATAGCTAAACACTTATAAGGTTCCAAAGGCGAGACCTATTGGCTATGCCAATGCTTGTTTTGTTTTATATAGCGGGAACTTGACCCGAAGGCATCGGAGCACTTTCCACGAGCTTCAGTTGCATTACAAACGACACCTTAATTGTTGTTAGACACGGGGGGATTAAGTGAATTGCCCAGGATCACAGGATGTTGAGCGGCTTTACAGAGACTCGAACCCGGTTCCCCCCCTCCGAGGTCGACTGCTGAAGCCGAGGTTGAATATTTAGGTGAGGTGCATGCCAGAAGCACTCTGTTAGAAACATTTTTCCAATACTGACCTCATGTGATAGGAATTTGCCTGGGAGCAGTAAATCCCAGAGCGCAATCTGAAAAGCAGTGTAAGTCCCTCAAGATGTACAGCTACAGTGAATCACTCTTTGGATCTGGGAGGGAATTAAAGTTAGATACCCTGGAAGACCTATAACCTCAGTGACGCCACACCATAGTTCCATAAAATATTTATAAAAAATTCGGGAAGGTATCTTGTTGGAAAGCAATGACTGGTAAAAGGCACAAACGATCATATATTTACTTATAAAGTTTTATATAGCGCGAACAGGAGCCTCGCGGGTATCAGAGCGCTTTTTAGTGTTTAATCAAATAGAGAATATAAAGAACAACACTATTATCAAGGAGGGAAACAATTAGGATAGAAACCTCCAAGAGAGACGACCACAGGCTAAAAAAAACAAAGTATTCTGTACGTTTTTTGGGGCTTTCACCTACAGGTAACTAGCTACATAATAAAATAATACACAGCTTTAATGAAAAATAGATTAAGGAATGTATTACTCGGGGGGGGGGGGGGGGATGCAGTATAGTGCATTTTGAAACCACTATTAGTTAGTGGACTGCTGAGGTCTGTGTGTAAAAACAACAGTTGATGGACAGAATGCAGAACAATGTCATACATTCACCCCAGATCCCAGAGATCTGGGCCTAAATCCATCGTTTTTTTGCTCACCATGCTGTTCCAGTTTGAACCCAGCCATATGCAAATCAGTCTTGACCCTGTGCCTCATGGGAACAGTCCAGCCCGAACTGCCAAGCCAGGTCTTCCCTGGACTGGAAACAAGCATCCTAGGACCGGTTTCGGGATTTCACCCCTCTACAGCCAGGATAGCTTGATTCCAGTGGCATGGAGGTCTGTGTGTAGCCAGAGAATTACGGGCCTGATTAGGATGGCGATCGGACGAAACCGCACTACAAGCTGTCAACGTCCGCACCCTGCATCACGATGCAGCCGCCTTCAAGTCGGATATCGGATGTATATTTTGTATTGCGTCGGGTGCTGCGGGCTGCAGCACACGCTGCAGTACAAAAGATACACTCTGTACATATTCCTGCAACATGTGGTGCCTGCCACATGGTGCAGGGATTTGTTGGGAGGCACCAAAGGTGCCCTCCAGGGGCCAGGGAGGAAGGGGTGGCCCGCTACGGGCCTCCAATGTCCTTTCATCCTACCTTTTCATGGCAGGTAAACCTCCATGAAACGTCTGGCGGGATGGGACATTGTATCTCTTCGGCGGTGCCTGGTAGGCACCACCACTGTTGTAGGGATACAAATTCCTTCAACGTAGCCTGTCGGATCCTTGTCGGTCTGTCTGTCTCTCCGATCTCCAACCATCCGCCTGCCATCCTAATGTAGCCGGTGGTAATCAGTATTACGATAGCGGTGGGACTGCCACCGATGGGCTGGCGGTGGCAGTCCCACCTTCATCGTAATTAGGTCCTAAATCTTGGTGCAGTGGAGAATGGTGACTTGTATATTTCTAGTGCTACGAGGTAACAGCCTGTGACAGAAAGCACTAAGAATATATGGCTCATTTTGTTTTTTTATAAACAATTTTTATTGCGTCAAACAACAAATATTTTGCAGAGCTCCGTGACCCAGAGGCAACCTGACACATATAAGAAACCATAGTCGTGTTGACATTTATTAATTACAAATTTGCAATCAACATAAATCGTAAATATATATATAGGACAAACCCCACCCTCCCCCGTGCACTGTCAAAATAGCATCTCCCAAAAGTGTCATAAGTTACCGCTGTAATAGAAACTGAATATACAATGTGATAGGTCCGACGTTGCTTGGGCATATCCTGTTAGCGACGTATCTCTGCCACAGCTGTAACAGGCTCCAGTGGGAGGCCTCTGTAGATGGCCCACCGTTTCCAAATCTTGGTGTGTTTCAATGGACACCCGAGCCCTAAAAACTGGGAATTCCAGACCCATGTTAAAGTCCAGTCCGTTCTTCCAGGTCGTTAGCGTAGGTGGGGCTGTCGCTTTCCAGTTGCGAGCAATGTCCCGTTTAGCAAGTATAAGTCCCAACAGCAGTATGTGACGTTTCTATAGATTGCCCTCTATAGTCTCCATAATGTGTAGTAATGCTAATTTGGGTGTATAGGGGAGATCCCACCCCAAAACCTCTGACAAGCATGCAAACACTTGTCGAAGCTTAAGTATTTGTAAAATTAAGTTTTGGGCATGGTAAAATCCTGCTTGAGTTGTAGAAAAGACTTAAGGGTCACGCCCTTCATCACATCCCCAAGGGTAGAAATGCCGATCGCATCCCAGTAACAAAAGCCCGATAGACCAGCTAGCTGGGGTAATCTGCCATTCGACCACAGTGGGGTCGCCTTTGTCAACCTGCCCCTCAATCCTATCTTCTGTAGAGCCTGTTTCCAGATCTGGAACACCACTCTGGTGGCCGAAGGGAGTGCTCGGCGCATCGGTGCAGCGTATAGGATAGTGTGTATGGCTGGGTCCCCATATGTCTCCGCTCCAACAGATATGCCGGGTCCGACCGGTCTCCATACCACCACTCATTCAAGATAAGCAGATGTGCTGCCATCTAATAGGATAAGATATCGGACGTGGCTAGTCCGCCAGTATAAGTCGATTGAAAGCACGTACTCAGTACCACTCTAGGGGTCTTTCCAGCCCATAAAAATTGACCCAGAGCCGAGTTGACCTGCCGGAACCACGAAGGAGGGATACGGAAAGGATGGTTTTGTAGTTGGTACAATAGTCGTGGTAAGGAAACCATTTTAAAAATGGCTGATCTACGTGGTAGCGAGAGGGGCATGTGTGGCCAGGTTTTTAACTCTTCCCGGACCTGCGACCACACCGACTGGATGTTCCGTTTCCACGAGACAGTTGCAGAATCCGATAGAAAGACCCCCCAGGTACTTCATCCCATCTGTGGTCGTCTGTATCTCGGAGACCCAAGGACCGGGGATAACCCATGGACCTAGGAAGCCACAAAGTAGATTTAGAGGTCTCTCCGAAGATCTCCATAATTCGGAGCAATCGGGGGCCTGTTTTTGTTAATATTGGTTAGAAAGAAGAGGACATCATCGGCGCAGAGAGCAATAAGATCGTACAGCCCCTGCGCCCACTCAAATCCTGTGGTCTGTGCATCGGCTCTCACCCAAGCCGCCAGGGGTTCCATGGCTAAGGCAAAAAGGAACGGGGACAGCGGGCACCCCTGTCGAGTCTCCCTGCCCACTGGAAATGTAGACGAGACCAATCCCGCGATGCAGACTGCGGCTGTAATGTCGGTATATAGAAGCTTCAAATACGAGAGGGACCGTGGGCCCAGGTTAAGTCGATCAAGGAGGGCAAAAAGGTACGGCCAACTGAGGGAATCAAATGCCCGATCCATATCAGCAAGTAGGAGTGCACCGGGTACATTGAGCCTCTGGAAAATATCTATCGCAACGTGGGCTCGTCGAATATTGTGCCTTGTGGCACGCTGGGGCATAAAGCCCACCTGGTCAGGGTGGACCACCGAGGCGATATGTGGCAAAAGCTGATTGGCCAATGCATTGGCCAATTCCTTGGCCTCTATATTAAGCAATGAGATGGGTCGATAGGAGGCATGGCGGTCCGGGGGTCGCCCCGGCTTGTGTAACACCACCACTTCAGCATGGCGCCAATCTCGTGGGAAATGGCCGCTCTCTCTTGCCTCCTCTGGTGTTCAAGAAGTGGGGACCCAGTTTCATGAAGTATTTCTTATAAAACTCGCACGGATACCCGTTGGGACCCGGCGCCTTGCCAGAGTTAAGGCCACACAGGGCCTCACCCAGTTCCTCAGCTGTGAGTGGGCAATCCAGATCGTCCCGGGCGATATCTGAAAAACGTCGGGGCGGAATAGCGTCCAAGAAGTGGTGGATCTGCGCCATGGCTAGAACCTCGTGAGGAGCGTATAGCGCAGAATAATACTGTGCGAAGCTCTCGGCAAAAGCGAGGGGATTGCTCATGGAGCCCCATCGGGCCCCTCAATAGCAGGGAGGACTAGGGGAGATCGAGTGCCCTGGCATAAGCGATGTAGCAATTTGCTGGATTTATCGCCCCATTGATTCTGCTGCGCGTCGCCAGCCACACCAAGTGGGCCTCGTCCATCAAGAGATCTGCATGTGTCTGTCTCGCGAGGCATAGCTGGCGATGCGCCAGGGCCCCCTCTACCCCTCTACCCCTCTACCCCTCTACTGGTCTGGTCCAGGGTGATAAGGCGGGCCTCGGATGCCAGCAATTCTTCCTTCCGCGGCGGAACAATACGAGATATCCACACCCCGTATCGTGAACTTCATTAACTCCCATAGAGGTTCAGCAGTGTCTACGGACCCAACATTGAGCTCCAGATACTGATCGAGAGCTTGGTCAATACGGTCTCTGTATTGCTCATCATGTAGGTTCCAGGTGGAGAGACGCCATCGAAAGGGTGGACGTGTAGGGCCAAGTTGCAGCATCAGGGCCACAGGAGAATGATCCGAGACGCTTCTTGGCAGGATATCGGGGTCTCGTACCCTGTGTATTACTCCCAGGGGGACAAATAGATAATCAAGGTGAGAGAATGATTTGTGTACAGAGGAGAAGTATGTATAGCCCTGTTGTATGCCATGTAATGTACGCCAAATGTACTAGCCAGCCCATCCCTGCCACCAAAGAACTCAATTTAGTGGCAGGACAGGATACGGGCAGGCCGCCCTGCCGCCAGCGGTCTCGGGTCATATCCATCACATTGTTTCAGTCACCACCAATAACAGTCACACCCGGGGGAATCTCTGTCCACAGAGTCAAGAGGCGTTCCATGAAGGACCAGGAAAGTGGGGGGGGGGGGGGGAGCATATACACAGCCTAATATTACTTGTTCCTGTAACGCCCTGAACGTCTCGGGATTGTTTAACAGACACGATAATGAGGACGCAACCACTTGTGAAGGGTTAGTTATTTTAATGAAGGCAAAAATAATACAAAGAACAAACAAAAGTTATAGTCACTGGAATCCTCCAGGCTAAGTACGTTACCAGCTCACCGCACGGATGGTCCTAACCGTCCTCTGCATATACGCCGATCCCGGCGTATGCCAACAGAGGGCAGAAATGAAATGGCCAACAATGCCAATCGGTAGGCTGTGAGGGGCACGAAGAGTGTTGGGGAGAATCGAGGAGTCAGGGAAACACCCAGCCGGGGTCTCTACCTGAAGGGAGCAGCCGCTCAACCTCTTCCTCAGACTGCACCGGGACGCGGAGTCACCTCCTGGTGATGCGTCACCGATACCCCAATCAAAAAGCAAGAAGACTGAACCGAGAGCAGCCGCTCGATCTATCCTGTGGATTTCCGAGTCTGTAACGCGGCAAACACCTCCTGGTGTGCGTTACAGCTGGCAGTCCCTGTATCTCTGGTCTGGCTGGGAGTTACGACTCCAACCAGCAAAAGCGCCACTGCGCTTTGACTCAGCCGAGTCAAAAAGCGAAGCTCAATGGTTGACCGGTAGAGCTTCCGGGTCCTTCACAGGTGACGATGGGGCAAGACACGGCCCAGGGAGTAACGACTCGACCTACCTCCGTTCTTGCCTTACTGGAGCACCACTCCGGAACACTGCTCTTCACGAAGCAGGTACGTCGGTGTAAACACAATATCCGACAGCGTTGTACCTCCCGGTTCCTCCCTTTATAGGGCGTGTTTTCCTTGAGTTATGTAACAGCTCTCCTGTTTACATAAGGGCGTGCTTTCCTTGAGTTATGTAACAGCTCTCCTGTTTACATAAGGGCGTGTTTTCCTTGAGTTATGTAACAGCTCTCCTGTTTACATAAGGGCGTGTTTTCCTTGAGTTATGTAACAGCTCTCCTGTTTACCTAACCTCTCAACCGCTAAGCATCCTGGGAGATGTAGTCCGTTTTCGCTGGTTACCGTTTTCTTCCCCTCGCATGACAGGAATTCTTGACAGTTCCCTATAAATGACCCCTTGAATAACAACGTATCTACCCTGTGTATCTACCCAAGACCTGGAGTGTAGGTAGGGAATTCGCCTATGGATAAGAATAGCTACCCCTCTAGAGCCCCGAGTGAAGCCGGAATGGAAGGCTTGCACAAAGCCATAGCGGAGAAGACAAGGTGTCTTTGTACCTAGGAAGTGTGTTTCTTGTAGCATCAGGATGTCGGCTCCGTCGCGTTTTGCCAGTCGGAGGATAGCGCCCCTTATGATTTTATCTAGTGCTCCCGATACCTCATAAACAGTGAAGTATCTATCGCAGTGGAGACGGTAGGAGGGCCCCAACCGGAGCGCCTCCACCACTTCACCAATGGATCCCCTAGAGCCCATCTAAGAGCTGTGGGCTAGCCCCTGGACCTCAGACGGTCAAGCAGAGGTGCAGCCCCTATTGGTACCTCATCGAAACCAAAGATGCAGGTGTAAGACAACATCTGAGAAGAGTCTGTATAGACATATGACCAAAGTCCCTGGCCTGTATATATAGGCATAATTAGGCTGGTGGCTCAGATTTCGGGTCCAGTGGCGGGTCGCCTCTAGTGTCCCGACCAGACGGTACTAGGAGGTTGCTGTGTATATGCAACAGACAGGAGACTACTGTAGCAGATCCTCTACGAGAGAAAGCTCCAGAGTACTTGCGAGGCCGAGCGTCCCAGCCGGGACATGGAAGCTGATCCGCTGGTACCGCTTCGAGACTGTGAGCGGCGACAGGATCGTGACTTCCTGGGTGGTGTAGTTTTCGGTTTTGGATGTTTGCGGACAGGGTCGCCAGACGATGAATCCGATTCCAACCTAGGGGGTGTATGTGGGCGCAGCTTCACTGTTTCATCTGTTCAAGCGAAGACTTCTTCTGGAGAGTCAAAGAACCATGTAGGAGATTGTTAAACCACTCGCAGCCTGGCAGGATAGAGGAGGGCGTAAGGCAGCTGAAGGCCATGGAGGTGGGCTTTTGCCGCCATGAAGGACTGCCGTTGTTGCTGAACTATCCTAGTGTAGCCCGGGAAAATGAGAAAACGAGCATTGTTGAACAGAAGCGGCTCCTTAAGGCGGGCCTGTTTCAGGATAGTGTCTCTATCGTGATAGTTCAGGATCTTCGCTATTCTAGGGCGAGGTCTAGCACCCGGAGGTGGTTTCTGAAGAAGGGCTCAATGTGCGCGTTCGATGATAAAACAGCAAGACGTTGAGTCTGGAGGTAACCAGCTGGTTAGCCATGTGATTAAGAATCGTTCCATGTTTCCATCTTCGCAGCCTTCCGGAAAGCCAATGAAGCAAAGATTACTCCGCCGGGCCCTTCCTTCTGCATCCTCAGCACGTGAGACCAAGGTCATGGAAATGGTTTCGAGGGATGCTACCTTTTTCCGCAGTGTTACAGAATCTTCAACCTTGGAGACCCTGGTCTCAGCCGCAGTAATGCGTTCCGTCGCGTTCCGCATGTCTTGACGGAGAAGAAGAACCTCCGAGCCCACCTCGCCAATTTTAGTTTCCAGGGTAGTCCTGCAGTGCGTGATCGCCGCCAATAGCGCTGCGTTGTCTGGGGAACCCCCATGGGCCCCACCATGATCGGACGCAGGAGCTGTCGGTCCAGCGTAGTGGTCCATCGTGTTCTGTTAAATGGTAGCGGCAGTTTCAGTCGATAACCTTTCAAGTATTGCCCGGCGGTAATCGCCTCTTATACCATTCGATGATTAACCAACAAAAGAGGCAGGCGCCGGAGACTGGAAGGCAGGAAAAAAAGTTTTATTCCGTCGGAGCAGAACACATCAGATCGGACAGCAAGGTATCGTCTCAAGGTGCTCTCTCTGCATCTCTGAGACCTGGTCTCTTATACACACATTTTTGACTTTATTACCGGTTTATTGTACATGGCACATTCTTGAGATTGCTTTGATACATGAAAGAACATCCTCGGAATCCCCGGCTCGGATCCGCTCTCACACATAACTACAGTGGAAGTCCCCACCCCACCCACAGTAGGAGATGGTTATCACACAGCTGGACATTCCGCCAATTTCCGGGGGTGTGTGCGCGACTGGTCGGGTTTCAGGGGTGGGGGCCTTGATCTACTGTAATCCCTTTGATGTGAGGTGTTTCCCTTACAGTAGTGTCAATAAACTGCATCTGCAGGGCTAGGTGATGGCCTGGGATCGGTTCGGACAATCGGGCGCAGAGGAGGGGGGGTGGCCGGCGCGCGGGGGATGTTTGCAGCGCCTGAGGGACGCGCTGGCGATCGGCAATGAGACCATGGTGCCTAAAATGGCCGTCGCGTGCTTTCTGCGTGTGGCGCTTGGGGAGAGACAAGATGGCCCAGATAATGTTCAGATACAAACTAAATTTCCACAGTTCTGTTTCGCAGCACCGCCATGTAGTTTATCCTTCGTCATGTTGGCCGCAGGTTAGCTATTGGATGGATGGGTAAAGAGGGTCTGGGCCCGAGCCAGCGGGTGTCACTCTAGGCAGCGACCAGGTCCAGGGAACCTCCAGGAGGGCAGCGTGTAGTCAGGGCCGGTGCTGCACCCGTGGGCCTGCAGGAATCCCCTAGCACAGGTCGGGGGCAACAACCGATCCAAAGCAGCTCCGTGCGGGGGTCAGCGCCGCCAGCGGCCGGAGGTCTGGATCAGTGGCTCTCCGCTATGCCCCCCGCTCTCCAAGTCCTCCAGGCTGCGGGATGTAGTGAATGAAAGCCAAGCCAGGGAGCCAGTAGGCATGGGCCACCGGCGGTACAGACGCCACGCGCCTATAGCCTTGCGTAGGGATCCTTTACAGTCACACGATGGCAAGCGGGCTCCTCAGAAGCCGCCGCGCACACCCACCAAGGCCCGATATGGCTGTTGATATATGAGCGGGGGCAGGGGGGGGTCAACACAGGCAGCGAGCCACACCGGCAATGCACCCACCAGGGGAGTACCGCAAAAGCCACCGCATTGTAGCCGTCCTTTGCAAAGTCGAAGGCCCGACCAGTGCCGCAGGTGGCCCAGTGCAGCCCACCCTGCACGGCAGACGGGGACGATGGCAGAGAATCGTGGCCAGTGAGCCGATCTGTGCCCTCCAGCCAATGCGCTATGGCCGCTGCAGCGTGCGGCGAATCCCGGGTGAGACGGAGGAGAGGAGTGGGGTCCAGCGATGGCACGGGTCCGGCTGGGGCCCGCCTAGGCGGCGGAACATCCAATTCCTCAGCGCAGGGCCGCCGCAACAAGGCGGGCCCAATGGACTGGCGAGTGGGAAGCCGACAGGGGCCCGTGCACAAGCCCCGATCCCACCGTCTCCGGGTCAGATGTGCCGACGGCGTCTGCTTTAGGCCCACTCGCACCTGTGAAGCCGGGGCCTCGCGCTGGCCGCGGTCAGGTCAAGGGCTGGATAGTGACCCAGTACCCCCCCCATGCACGGTGCTGAGCGCACCAGTGGCAGATCAGCCGAGATTTCACTGCGGGGCTTGCAGGATCAGCTGTCGATGAGATCGCTGCATCGGGTATACCTTTAGCACTGTGCCAGATGTAATTTAGGAAGGAATTGGTCGATATGGCAGGATCAATGACGGATTAATAAAACGGGCTCGACAGAGCTCGTCTAAGTTGCTACCGCCATCGAGGCTTGCTAGGCCACGCTCACCCGTGGCTCATTATTTTAAACTTGCATTACACAAAGTATAAGATCGACTGCTACAAAATGCGCATAAAGGTTTAAGATAAAATGGTGCTTCCAAAATATAGATTTAAGTAATACCCAGATTGTATGTAATGCAATTTTTATTACATTACTGTCCCTTCAACACCTGCAGGGGTACTAAGCGCTATATAAATACAATTAAAAGCACACACTTCACAGCGCAGTTGTTATCTATTTGCACTACCACTCAAAAAGATTAAATCTTTGTCATCACAAAGCTTCAAGTGATTTGATCAATTAAAGCCAGTACTGCCTCCCAAACACCTTTCACATTTGTAGAATTAACCTTTGTGCATATTTGCTTTTCTTTAAGGCAAGCAGGCACCCTGGCAGGAAGGCTTGTTTAACTGTTTGCCCGTCTTCGGTTTCACAGTACAAGAGACACACTGAATGACACTTCATCTAAGCATTTAAACTATCGGAATTCGCCGTCTTGGACGGTTGTCTTTTTACAAAGAGTAAGGGAATGTTTTTTCATACATCAATAATGTACAGGCACATTGTGCCCCTCCGATCCCGCACTCTTCGACCTCTGGTTTAGGCGACTTTGTGTGTTCCCTTATCTGTTCTAGAAAACAAATCCATATGAAGTAACCTCTTTGTCCAAAAATATTGTACCTGCAAGTAGGTCTGTATGTGGTATTTGCATAGCTGAACCTAGCCACAGTACAGGGTCAAAGGCAAGGATACAGTCAGTGAGTGATGGGAGAGGTAGTGGTAATAGATTGTTACTGCTTGGTGATGTAGTTTTCTTTAAAGAGGTGTGTCTTCAACTCCTAAATTGGAGAAGCATTGGGCAGTCCTGATGAATACCGGGATGTTATAGGGATGTGGTTCCAGATCCTGGGTGCATATATCGAGAATGCTGTATGCTGGACAGACAGCAATAGCAGCGTTAAACTACATCATCAACCAAGAGTTTTGTGAAACTGACTCTGAAGCAGTGCTTAATTTAAGCCGGTGGTTTCCGGTGCTCAGCACCGGCACTTAATTGTTGACACGGGCATTTATGACAGTCTGCCCCATGGTGGCGCTGGTTGTCTAATTTAAAGATTAGCACAACAACAGTTGTTTATTAATTCAAAATACATTAACAATTACCGATTCCTGCCGCCCAAGCCATTCTTATAGCTTTAGGGTCCTGGAATAGTCTTTATCATCACACTAGTGCGAGTGTGGTGGGTAGTAGTTGTGCTGGTACTGTCATTGGCGCCCCTCACAGGTATGCTGTAAGCGGCAGTGGCTTCTTGACGAGGGCCCTGGCACTTCTTTTAATTACAAATTAAGTACTTCTCCAAAGAAGATGTTTGTGTTCTCCAAAGAAGATGTTTGTGTTGTAAGTGGTGAAATTGAAAGCTGCACCTTTATAAAAACATTGCATAGTAGATACTTTTGACAAAGGACAATTAATTGTTTTGCTTCTTTAAGAAAACCTGTGTGCTCACATCTTTACTTTGTTAAACCAAAAAATGCAGTAAACTTAACATCATATCATGAACGTGCAAGTAAAGTAATTGAGCACGGAAGGCCTCTAGTGAATGGCACTTCGTCTTATGACAGAATATTCAAATAGAAGCACTCTTAAACAAATACATGGTAATTAAACATTCTCGAGCCTGCAAAGTAAATACAACAAAGAGCACATACTGGCTTTTAACAACAAACTATACACCATGTTGCATTTGCAGTCTATTTAAAGGACTACTTGATACCCCATCACCAAAATGTAATGGAAACACAAATGGGACAAAGTAACCATCCTCGAAACGCCACAGGCTTGGTGGACAGCCCCGCAAGCAATGGCAAACCATGAAAACTTGTCAAAGCCAATAGCCAAAAGTGGCCGATCTAAAGAGCTCTCTCTCTCTATTTCTTATTGTACTTTTTTGAATAATTGATGACATGAGGTCTCTTGTAGCCAGACTTGAAAATCAGTAACCTAACTTTTGTAAATATGTGGAGCAGCAACAGAGGGCTAGAAATGCATCCGTTTATTTATGAAAAGATGAAATTGGGTCGGTCTTGCTTGTATTGACATGTATGGAAAACATCCCACTCACCCTGGACAGACCATGTTACTCATTGTAAGCCACAGAGGTGCCTGTGGAGTCTGTCTGGACAGTCTGGTCCTTAAAGGTGTCTCTTAAGTTGTGTAAAATTTGCCAAGAGTCTTGTGTATTGGGCTACTCGTCTGGGGGAATTTTTTGGAACTCAGCAGCCATCTTGAGGGCGACGCGTGTTTTTCGCGGTCAGCACTCTAGATGTTGCACGCTGATCCCCGGCCCCAGCCATGCCCTTCAAGTAGGAGGCCTGACAGGAAGCGCAGCGGACGAGCGCAGCGGGCTTCCGACAGCGCGCCTTCGGCGCGCTTAAGGCAAGCCCGTCTGCGCCCGTCAGCGCACAGTCAGGGCACAGGGCATGTCATTCTGCTCATCCTTCTTCCGAGTCCTTCGTCCCAATTATCTTGTCGGCTGAGTGGCTGAAATCCCTGCAACCACCTCGGTGTCTAACTGATAAAGTGTGCCCTAATGTCCCCCCCATAGACTTTGCTTGTGGTGACTGTGCATTTCGCTTTTCACCGGAGCTTACACCGATGGGCTCAGCTGACGTCTCTTTAAGTTCTGTCACCATCAGCGCCTGCCTCATCAATGCGAGATCCGTGAAGAAGCATTGTGTTGATGTGTTTGATTTGGTCACAGATAATAAGCTGGATATCTTGTTTATGACTGAGACCTGGCTAGATACCTCCTCTAATCCTTTAGTGGCCATGGCCACACCTGTGGGATTTAAAGTTCACCGGGTGGATCGCTGTTCTGGCAGAGGTGGTGGCGTGGCCATCTGGTATAGGGACAACTGGACATTTCGGAGTGAAATTTCTACTCTCTGGGGCGATTGTGAAGCCTTGAATTTTAGTCTCCAATTGTCGGCTCAATTCACCCTTGGCGGCTCTCTGATTTATCGCCCCCCCTGGCTCAGCTGTAAGCTTCTTAGCATCTTGCGGCGAGGCTTTAGCAGAGCGGGCCTTGAGGTTTTCGAAGTTTGTTCTCCTTGGGGATGTTAACATCCACCTTGACTGCAGCGAGGAGGCAGACTCTGTAGCCTTTTTAGATTCCTTACATCTTGTGAATCTCTCCCTAAGGGTCATGTTTCCAACTCATCAGGGTGGTCATACTCTTGATATAATTTGCACTAATTTCCCCACTTCAGTTATGAAGCCGCGTCCAGTGGCGTGGTCGGATCACTTTCCTATCTTTTTCTCTTGGGTTTTGCAAGAATTATGGAGACCGTCCAATTGTAAACGCCCGCCCCTCTCCAGGAAGGTCGATCCTACTCAGCTCAGCCTTGCGCTTGATATTTCTCGGCCCACCTTTGGCACAGGCTTGGAGGTCAATGTCACCCAATTCGCGGATTGGATCACAGCTTCAGTGGCTTCGGTGTCGGCAGCAGGGCTGCCTAGACTGAGCAGAGATGCCCCTTCTAAGCCATGGTTTACTCCCACGCTGCGGCGTCTTAAGTACATCTGTAAAGTTGCGGAGAGGACTTGGCGATCCGGTGGATACCAGCACCATGACAAAGCGATTCTTAGACCCAAACAAAAACTCTACTATAGAGCGATAGGGGAGGCCAAGGGTCTGTATTACGCAGCCCGTATTGAGCGTGCCAATAATAACGGTAAGGAGATCTTCGCCATAGTGCAGAGTTTCCTAGCTCCTAGAGCTCAGGTAGCAGTTGCCCCTGTCTCGGAAACCTGGTGCAACACTTTGGCATCTTTTTTTAAGGATAAAATTATTAGCATCCAGGAGACATTTCGGCCTTCAAGGAGGTCTGCCAGTCCTGAGCGGGTTTCTTCCCTGCCTAGGGCTTCTCCGATCCCTAGCTTTTCTGAGTTCTGCCCGATTGACTTGACAGGCTCCCTTAGAATTCTTAAAGCCCTCAAGTCTGGCTCCCCGAATGACCCGTGCGCTGCTAGATTACTCTCGGATGTGGCAGATACCATCAACGTAGAGGTTAATCTCCTGGTTAATCATTCATTAAGGGAAGCGCATGTGCCCATGGCATGGAAACATGCTTTAATTTTGCCACTTCTCAAAAAATCATCCCTTGATCCCTCGCTCCCAGAAAACTATCGTCCCATCTCGCTTCTGCCTAGTTTGTCCAAAGTTTGCGAGAAGGTGGTCACATTCCAACTGACTAATTTTGTTGAGGGTGCAGGTGTGCTTCATCCGGCGCAATCTGGATTCCGTGCCTCCTACAGTACCGAATCCGCCCTGTTGGAGGTGTCGGAGCCGATTCGGGAGTGTCTGGATGCCGGCGGGAGAGCGGCACTGATGCTGCTTGATCTCTCGGCGGCGTTCGACACGGTGCCTCATGCCATGCTCCTCGACCGCCTCTCGGATATTGGAGTATCTGGGAATGCTCTGCTCTGGATCAGTTCCTTTTTGGAGGGAAGGATGCAGCAGGTTTGGCTCCCTCCGTGTGCCTCTGTCCCCTTGAGGGTTACCATGGGGGTACCGCAGGGGTCGTCACTTAGCCCTCTGCTATTTAACATCTATATGACTCCGCTGATTTTCTTGGCGGAGTCTCTGGGGGGCTAAAGTGATGGCCTACGCGGATGACACCCAACTGCTATTCACCTGGAATAAAGAAGACGACTCGGTGGTTAGATCTCATCAGTGTCTGTCCTCTGTCTTTCAGTGGTTGGCCAATGCTCAGCTGAAATGCAATGAGGCAAGGTCGGAGGTCCTGTTGTTCGGCCTCTTCTCTCCTGAGTTTAGAGTAAGACTCTGGCCCTCGGGCTTTCCATACCCCCCCAGTGATTAACGGGGCCGTTAAAAATCTCGGCGTCTGGTTCGATGAGAACCTGAACTTTGCTTCGCATGTAAAAAAACTTGCTGGCACATGTTTTGGGCTACTGAGGAGTCTGAAGAAGTTTCTTCCCTTGCTGCCATACAGGGACAGAGAGACGGTGGTGCGTGCACTGGTTCTTTCCCGCCTGGATTACGCTAATGCCCTCCTGGTGGGCAGCCCGGGCTACCTTGTAAAGAAATTGCAGGTGGTCCAAAATTTGGCAGCCAGACTTCTAGGCGGCCTGCTCCCCTGGCATAGTGCTCGGGCTCAACTTCGGTCACTTCATTGGCTTCCTGTGGAATCACGCCTCCAATTCAAAATGCTGTCTATCGTGCAACAGGCCCTCTATGGTCTTGGCCCCAAATATTTGCAGGATAGATTCTCCTTTTATATTCCTAGGAGACAGTTGAGGTCGTCCTCTTTGCTGCTGATGCAGACCCCCAAATTTAAGTGTCAACAGTTGGGGGGGCAACTCGTTTGCCCGTAGAGCCTGCCTCGCCTGGAACTCTCTTCCCCTGACTCTGAGGGCTATCTGTGATCCTCGTCTGTTTAGAAAGTCCTTGAAGAATCTGCTGTTTTGAGGGACATCTGTTTTTCTGTTGATAGCGCCAGGACACTTCCGAGTAGCTGCGCGCTGAATAAATCAAATAACATAACATAATATTCTGTACCAGAGTGGTTTCCCAAGTCGAGTGTGTGTCTTTGCCATGATGTTTTGTCCCGGAATGGTCTCTCCAATGTCTGTTTCTGCTCGGTTACTCTGGCTTATAGAGGCTAATGTGAAACCTGTCGCTCATAGGTTCCTGTGACGGTAATGAGACAGAATAATATCAAGTAAAAAATATTATGGAATGGAAATATTGAGTACAAGAATATCGTTGTCAAGAATATCTTAGTGAAGGTAAGTAATATCGATTTAAAAAATATAGAAGTTATTAATTTCGTTTGCAAAAATATAGTTGTTTAAAATATTGATTTTTTTTTTAAAATTAGTGTTATGTATTTTAGTATTTATTTTAAATGTATGTGATGTATTTTTTGTATTAGTATTTGTTTTTTAATATACGTGTCAAATTTTTAGCAGTTATTAATTTTATTTTAATTAACTTGTGTTTTTTAGTTCATAGCGGGATGCGGGTTTATAGGGGAATAGGGTGGGAAGTAATTTAATTATAATAAATTAATGAACATTTTTAATGTATTACTATTTATTTAATTAACATTTTAGGTGCAGGTTGTGGAGTTTATGGAGGTAAAGGTTTGGAAGTAATGTATTTTTAAATAATAATTGTTAATTAACATTAATTGACAATTATGGTAATTGTGAAATTAATTTTAGGTGCGGGTTGTGGAGTTTATAGGGGTAAAGGGTGGGAAGTAATATTAATTAATTAGTTGTTAATTAACATTAATGGACAATTAATTATGGTAAGTGTGTAATTAATTTTAGGTGTGGGTTATGGGGTTTATGGGGTAAAGGGTGGGAAGCAATGTGTTTAATTATCAATTAGTTTATCATTAATCTTAATTGATATTTAATTAGGGTGATTGTTTATTTTTTTGTGGAGGGCTTTTACTTTTATAGGGGTAAAGTGCGGGGAGTAAATTAATTTTGCTTTATTTTTAGTTGTTAAATATTATTAGTATTTTAATTGAAAATAAGTTTTAATTGTGTAATTACTTTTTTTTTACAGTTTAATTTTAGATGTGGGTTGTGGGGATTGTGGGTTGTGGGGATTATAGGGGTAAAGTGTAGGAAGGTAATTAATTTTATGAGTTTTAATTTATTTTTTAATTAATAATATTTTTTTAATTGGCAATTAATCCTGTTAATTATGGAAGTACATTTTATTTAAATTTAGATGTGGGTTGTGAATTGTGTGGTGTTATAGGGTAGGAAATAAAAAAACTACATTTATGTAATAATTCATGTTTTTATTTCTAAATATTTTCCAATTAAAAATATCTATTTGTTTTAAAATTATTTTTTTGTTTATTTAATATAATATTTGTAGGTATTTGTCATATGTATTTAACATAATGGTTTTTATTTTTACATTTTTAATAATAAATATATTTGTATTTACATTTTTAACATATTTATTTTTTTATTTATTTTGTTTTTTAAATATTTTTTGTTCATATTTTGTTTGCTTTTAATTTAGAACTGAATGGAGTGGGAATATTAATTGTTGCCCCTCCACAATCCAACACTTTCCCTACTGTTTCACTTATTGGAGGGGGAATATTAAATGTTTACCCCTCAGCTATCCAACACTTTCCCTACTGTTGCACTCACTGGAGTGGGAATAATAATTTTTATCCCTCTGCTAACCAACACTTTCCCTGTTGTTGCACTCACTGGAGTGGGAATAGTAATTTCTACCCCTCGGCTATCCAACATTGTCCCTACTGTTACACTGACTGGATTGGAAATAGTTAATTTTAACTCTCCGCTATCCAACACTTTCCCTATTGTTGCACTCACTGGAGTGGAAACAGTAATTTTTACCCCTCCGCTATCAAACACTTTCCCGACTGTTGTACTGACCGTAGTGGGAAATTTAAGTTGAAAAACTTTTAAATAGTTTATTGTTTTAATTTATATGATTTTTTAATTAGATTTTATGTTATTGATATATATATTAATTTTAACAATAAATTAGGTTGAATATACATTTTAACAAATACAACGAACGTAATTAAACAAATTTAAACACACATACGTAATAATTAATATATATGTACTTTAAAACAATTAATAAACTATTAATTGTAATTTATTAATTTTAAAATTATATAAAAATTCACAAATATATATATATCACTGAAAAAACCATAGGTTTCACACGTTATAGTTAGCTGGACATTTTACTGATAAAAAACCTATGAAATTCCCCCGTTATAGTTGGTGCAGGCAACTATAACTCACGCAACCGCAATCCTCTGCTGATGCTAATACTGTATTTAGACACTTATTTGCCCATGTGTTCTTCCATTAAATTTTAGCTATACATATATTACAAATATTTTTTTTTCATAAAGACACATATGTCATCAGCAGAGGATTGCGGTTGCGTGAGTTATAGTTGCCTGCACTAACTATAACGGGGGAATTTCATAGGTTTTTTTATCAGTAAAATGTCCAGCTAACTATAACATGTGTGAAACCTATGGTTTTTTCAGTGAATTTGCAAGGTTTTTTAAATGCTAATTCCTAACTATAACGTGTGTGAAACCTATGGTTTTTTCAGTGAATTTGTACGTTTTTTTAAATGCTAAGTTACTTTACGCCATTCGTGGCGTGCGCGCCCACTTAACGCAGTTTGTTCCGTGCGCGCACAGTGAGCACACGGTGCGCTTCGCGCACCGCGCGCCCACTTTACGCAGTTAGTGCCGTGCACGCACGGTGGGCACGCGGTGCGCGTAGCGCACCGCGTGCCCACGTTACGCTGGATGGGCCATGTACGCACGATGCGCTTCGCGCACATGGAGGGCATATTATGCGCTTCGTTGTGCAAGGTAAACTTTTACATTTTCATTACTTACATATGCGGGTGGGGAGAGTATGGTTAATTTTTTTTTTTAAAACATTTACATTTTCAAAGTGTGTACATGCCATGCCGAAATGGTGCCCTATGGGCACCATTTGCACACGGGGTGGGGAGGGTATGGTTCATTTTTTTATTTTATTTATTTTTTACCGTACGCGTACGGTAAGCGTAATCAGCGATTTTTCGAAAAAAATAATTTTTTTCTTTTTGCACTTGGGGGTTCTTTGGGGACACCTTCATCAAGGCTAGGTGGTTAGGAGCTGTCTAAACAGCCCCTTTACATGTTTTTTCCCTTTTGTTTTTACTCCCCCCCCCCCCCCTCAGAGTGCGAGAGAGAAAATGGCGGCCGCAGCTTCCTGGTTTCGACCGATTCGAATGTTTACTAAGATCTAACAGCGAATCAGAATCGCGCTCGCGCACGTCACCGTAAGCGCACGGTAAGCGCACCGTAAGCTGCCACAGATATATATATTGATTTAAATGCTATTTTCTCAGGAACTACTGAACAGATTAACACCAGACCTACAAAAGGCACTTCCTTGACCTGAGGACTACCTCTCTGCCAAATTTCAAGTAACTCTGTTCAGCCGTTCGAGCTGTAGCTGTGTCTAAAGGTCCTATGGAAAAATGCATGGGAAAAACGCGTTTTGGGACCCCCCTTTTTTCTCAGCCCCCGCTTGACGAATCCCCCCGAGACTTTCAGGGTAGGAGCGGAGCGTAGCGCCCCACCTATTTTGAAAATTTCGCGAGGATTCGTCGACCGGCGCCAAAGTGATTCCAAATAGAATGTTGCGGATTTCCTATGGAAACAGGGTCCTAACTATAACTACCTACTGGCGACCGCCAGTAGGTAATATATATATATATATATATATATTTAAACACAACGACCACCGCCTTCTTTCAGGTAAAATAAAGGCTTGGCACATTCCAGGGTAATTCAAAAAGGCTTTATTTATAAATATCACTTGCGTGCTTCTGGCAGTCCCTGAAACGCTTAGGCAGCCGCGTTTCAGCCATTCTTGGCTTTCCTCAGTGCCGGTCTCACGGACTCCATCGTCTCCCTGGGGTTGAGGCAAAGTGCAATTGACCACTCCCAATCAGGTGGTGATATATATTTATGAATTTTTATATAATTTTAAAAGTATTAAAGACATTAAAATTAATAGTTTATTAATTGTTTTAAAGTACATAAATATTAATTATTATGTATGTGTGTTTAAATTTGTTTAATTACGTTTGTTGTATGTGTTAAATGGTATATTCAACCTAATTTATTTTTAAAAATAATATTTATTATTTATATATATATATATATATATATATATATATATATATATATATATATATTCTCGCCGAGTTGCTCCTGTTGACAGCCGGGGGACCCAAGGAAGGTGGCGCCCATGCCGGCGGAGCTCGCCGGTATCGTAAATCAAGTTCAGAAAGTCAATGTAAGCGCGCTCTCAGTCAGCGGACCACAGGACACACAAGGAGGCTCCCAGGGTGTTTATTTACGACGCGTTTCGACTTACTCAGAAGTCTTGCTCACGTAAACTAACAGTGCAATGTAACAAACATGACTAATAAAGTTGCATGGCGCTAGACATCAACATAGGACAGTGCAAATCGAATACTGTTTGCAAACAGCAGACATCTTGGAATGGTCAAAAGTCAACAGTCCCATAACATGAATGGCTAAAATCCAACAACAGATATGTGCATATCATCGGTCAAGAGGTAGTACACAATAATAAATGCTTCATACATAATAGAATCGAGCACATATTCAATGGGATGTTGACTGTCAATTACAAGTGTGAGTAACAATTACGACAACGGAATTTGTGGGAGCAAATTACCTCTGGACACATATACATGCCGGCTTCGCCTAGCAGGCGACCTCTACTTTTGGCTTGACTTGACGGGCACTGTGCGTTAGGTATTTTAGACATGCACAGGCACGCGACCACTTTGTATTGATAGACACTTTCTAATACAACACAGTTATTTTTCCTACAATACAACCCCCAGCAGACACACGCGCTATTCATTATTTGGCAGACACGCTCCCACAAATTCCGTGGTCGTAATTGTTACTCACACTTGTAATTGACAGTCAACATCCCATTGAATATGTGCTCGATTCTATTATGTATGAAGCATTTATTATTGTGTACTACCTCTTGACCGATGATATGCACATATCTGTTGTTGGATTTTAGCCATTCATGTTATGGGACTGTTGACTTTTGACCATTCCAAGATGTCTGCTGTTTGCAAACAGTATTCGATTTGCACTGTCCTATGTTGATGTCTAGCGCCATGCAACTTTATTAGTCATGTTTGTTACATTGCACTGTTAGTTTACGTGAGCAAGACTTCTGAGTAAGTCGAAACGCGTCGTAAATAAACACCCTGGGAGCCTCCTTGTGTGTCCTGTGGTCCGCTGACTGAGAGCGCGCTTACATTGACTTTCTGAACTTGAGATATATATATATATATTTCGTCCAACTATATTTTTGACATCTATATATTTTTTCAATATTTTTGTACTTACCTGTTTAAGTATAGGGAGTCGATATTTTTGCATTCTATATTTTTACCTCGATATTTCTTTCATCTATATAAATGAGGTCGATATTCTGTCAGTGAATCCCTGTGGCCCAGAACTGTCGCTCTAGAGTCTGTCTCGCCTATGATGCTTTGTTCAAGACAACTCTCTGTAAGTTCTGTCTCTACTATGGTATTCTGTCACATAGAGCTCTCTCCTAAATCTGACTCCGCTCAGGTTCTCCGGCTTAGAGAGGCCAGAGTCTGTCGCTCATAGGGCCCGTAAACCACTAACTGTTGTTTAAGGGTGTGTCTCGCCTATAATGCTCTGCTCAAGGTAACACTGTATGTTCTGCTGTTGTATTCTGTCACATAGAGGTCTCTTTAATATCTGTCTCTGCTATGGTGTTTGGTTCCAGGGAAGTCTATCCCTACTAAGTTACTATGGCTAACAGATGTTTGAAAAGACTCTGTCTCTGATATTTTACTGTCACCCAAGTGTACTTGTTTGCTTCTGTCTCTGCTATGGTGCTGTCAGAGATGACTCTTTAGAGCCTGTTCTGACTATGCCATTCTATCACAGACAAGTCTCACCAAGGTGCGTCTTTGATTCTGGCTCGGTCAATGTTCACTAAGGTATTCTGTCCCATAAATGTTGTCTCTGCTGGCACTCTTTCTCAGAGTTGTCAAAGTAGTGTCTGTGTCTCCTGTGGCCACCTGGAGCACTCCCTAGAGTGTCTTTTTCTGGTTCTGCTCTCCAGCTCACTGAAATCCTCTGATATGTCCAGAAATGATGCAAGAAATTAGTGTGCTGTAGGCAAAATTCAGTTTTCCTTACTAGACCACTTCCCATACACTGGGGAAAAAAAGGGCAATTTTCTGGACTTTTTCAGTAATACAGCACCACCATTAGGTGTTATCCGCTGCGTAACCTCGAATTATCAAGTTCAGGTCGTCCTTTGGCACTGTGACCCTGACATTGATGCTTAAACAATTAAAACTATCAAGCGCCATATGGGCGGCCATTTTGAAGTCATTGTGCGAGGTTTTATTTTTTGAAGAACAGTATAGACCAACCTGGGACCCTTTAAATTAAAAGCATTCACAAAGCCAATGGGTCTGTCTTGCATTTTCAGCCCTTATTTTTTTTTTTAATAGACTACTACAGTCAATAAATAGCAGAGTAAACAAAAGTTGATATAGCCTATAGGTCTGTGTTTAATCTGCCAACACATGCAGCATTTGGCTTATTAAAGAGAGACACTCGAGAGGGAGTCAGGGAGGGCAAAAGGCAGGGGAAATAGTTGTAAAGCAACCGCTTGTGCTGACCAAACCGTGAGCTGGAGATAAGGCTGAAGGATATACTCAACTAGCCAGTTCCATCCAATGCGAGATGATTACTCCACGGGGCGGAGCCAAGACGTGATTGACAAAGTCTCAAGCCAGATGCTGAAAGAGGCTGGTCAAAGAAAGCCAATGGTTGATGGAGGAGGACCCAAAGCCACGCATGCTATTTGTAATAGGTCTGATTGACAGCTGCACTAAACTCGGATGCAAAAATGATTCCTTTCTGTATATAGTGCATCGGTGCAATAAATATGTTTGATGGTTCAGTGTTCTTTTGCAATGTAAAAAAATCCTATATGCATTGCAATGGAAGCACTCTGTAGAATTCAGGAGTGAGAAGTTTAACTCTGCTCATACTATTTTAGAGATTTGGTAACAATAGCTTGCAGACACCTGGCAATCAGGGCCCAAAAAATTAACTTGTGTTTTGCAAAATGATGACAGTGCCTGAAAGGACTCACATCATTCCATGTTTGGTGGTTTTCAATAATAAAGTTCTTAGGTTACGAAAGAGCAAGTTATTTTATTGTTCTCAATTTCAAATTGTTTCATTCATAGTCATTTCACAGAGCTGGTTACATGTTCGTGTCCTCAAATTCACACATTTCAGTTTGCCTTACATGCAACATGCATCTGTTGTGGCCAAGGGCTTTCTCAGAGCTGTTTGGGGTTTGAGAATGAGAAGAACGTAAGCACATTTAATGTGTACATTATGGGGCCGATTCCGATCCTGTATTTTTTTTTCCACGTACGACTCGTATACGTATTTTTTTCCGTACGAATCGTACAAGTACCGTACAAACGGTGAAGTACGATACATACGAATCGCCTCGGGAAAAGTCTACGAGACGTCCCCGGACAGTTTTACGTACGAGTCGTAAAACTGAAGTCCGATCCGTTCCGGTGTTCCGAATGCACAAGCGTATGGAAAACGTCCCGTACGGAGCGAACTGTGTACGAACCACTACCCCGGGTACACTTGTGCCCGGGGTACAAGTCGTACGGTCCCCCCACCCCAGCCCCGTATGTACGCGCCGTACCTCCACCCCAGCCCCGTATGTACGCACCATACCCCAGGCGTACCCCCCACCCGCGTATGTACGCACCGTACCCCCAGCCCCATATGTACGCACCGTACCCCCAGCCCCATATGTACGCACCGTACCCCAGGCGTACCCCCCACCCGCATATGTACGCACCGTACCCCCAGCGCCGTATGTACGCGCTGGGGGTACGGCGTGTACATACGGGGCTGGGGGTACGGGGCATACATACTGGGCTGGGGGTACGGTGCATACATACGCGGGTGGGGGTACGCCTGGGGTTCGGTGCATACATACGCGGGTGGGGTGGGGGATACGGTCTGTACATAGGGGGGGTGGGGGGTACGGTCCGTACATAGGGGGGGTGGGGGGTACGGTCCGTACATATGCAATGTTGGGGTATGCACCGTCCATGATGACACGTACGATGTGGGTGATGGGGTGTACGTCGCGTAGCGGGCCCCCTTTTCCTCGTGCATGGCGGCGTACTTAGCTTTTCCGGCACTTTTTCGCTCCCGTAAAAATATAGCCGTGCGGAGTGCTGTGGGTACGAATCGTACTTGCTGGTCTGTAAAACGCTGCCTGACGCCGTGCGGACGTCGCGTAAGCGCTGTCCAGGATCGGAATTGTATGTATTTTTTAGCCGTACGGTGTTTTTTACGATTCGTACGGAAATGGTATTTCTGTACGAATCGTACTTGCTGGTTTGGACGGTGGAATTCCCGGGTACGAGTCGTATGGAGAAAACGCTCCGTACGACCATTTGTACCCGGGTTTTACAGGATCGGAATCGGCACCTATATGTTTGTGTTACATTGATTCACTTATCAGCATAATAGTGGGTCGCTGTGGAACAGTGTAAACTTGTGTTACACAGAAAATAAGAAAATCCATTAGTGTGAAGGATTGCAGTTTCCATAATTTTTTATGCATTTCCACCTCTGTTCACTCCTCTACTTACAAATGCCTAAGACAAGGAAGAGTTCTACCCTGGAAACCCCTGCACCACACTAAAATGTTTCACTTCCATACCACTTGACAATTCAGTAGGGTGTCCAGGCGTCCCAGATCTGCGGGGACAGTCACCCTCTGTCCTGGCTAATTTGAATAAACTGTAGCATGTCCTGACTTTCTGAGAGAACTGACTGAACTCGGAAGGATTCAAGTCTACATGTGTTCCACCGCAGAATTAGTTAAGACCTCGCAGTAAAATGTAGTTCAGTTAACACCGATGATCGTTTTTTGTAAAGGTTGCATGAAATATAGTCTTATAGCCCACTGCCAAGGGCTATTCCGGTTGTTAAAGGCCCTCATCCCGAGTTATTGACCCAAGTGCAGGCGAGGGCCTATAATGAGGAAGAGGGCCTTTAACAACCGGTATAGCCTGAGGCAGAAGGTCTATAAGGCTAATAGAACATTCTGCCCACTAAGGGTAGTATGTTCTAAATTAAAAAGGGAGAAACAAAAAGACAAACATTGGAATGCTGGAGCTCAGGGCTTATACCAGCCATTCTAAGCCCGGAGCTACTCCTTTGTCTTCAATGGAGCTCTCAACATTCCAGTGTTCTAATTCCCCCCGTAGTGCCTCAATGTATATTTTTTTTTTTCTATTTTCGATTGTGCTGTACTCCTCATTTGATGAAAAATTGTTGCCCTACATCTGTGCTTATGGAATGCCCTGGTTTTTAGGTCTCGGGACCATCCGGTCGGCAGACCGGAAGTCCGGAGATTTAATGTCATTGAGAAGAGGGGCTTGCACCCGCCCCTCTTCTCTCCTGTTCTCCATTGGCTGGCCTCTTAAATGCTGGCCAGCCACTGGAGAAGAGGTCCAGTCACTCCGTTGAAGCCCCGTCTTTTTCGGATCGGGGGGCGTGTTTTTTGCGAGAAGTCTCAGGGAGGAGACAACAGGAAAACACGCCCCCAAATCCGAAAATGAGGCTCCCTTTCTCCGAGGCATTTTTGCTGTGCCTCGGAGAAAGGCGGTCCATACCCAAGGGTTGTCATCGTATTGCACTGCCCAGCATCACACGGCTTCTTTTCCCCCTCTCGCTGAGCTGTGAACCCTCACCACGGAGGGAGAGGGCGAAGGCGAATCCCCTTCCCAGCGACACCAGCTGGCGGTCATGAGGCTCGCGGCGCTGATGGAGAGGGTGCGCCTGGCTCTCGAGTGTGCCCAGGCAGGGGTGGTAGACCCCGAAGAGGTTTTCAGGGTACGCATGCTCCAACTGTTGCTGCTGCTGGGGCGCTACGAGGAGGCCCTTCTCCTAGACACCGCAGACACCGTCTACGACCTCCGCAGGGACGTCCGGAGACGCCGCAAGCCCGCAGACAGACAGCACCTGGCCCACCAGCTCTACCAGGCCATCGAGGCCATTGCCAACGAGGAGGGCAAGCAGTGCTTGCCAGGAAGAGAGGGCGCCAGTCGGCTCCAGTCAGAGAAACCAGGGGCGGGGTCAGATACCCCCGAGGCGATGGAGTGCTGACCAGGGCCCGACGGGCCGCGAGGGACACGGGGGCAGGCGGCTGTGGGGGATCAGGTGAGACCCGGTGGCACTAGAGCACTCCTTCCCACGATACAGGATGAAAGATGAGTGCTATTCTGGACTGAGCGACGGGGTGCGCGTGGAATAGGATGCGAGCTCTTCACTGTGTATCGTGAACTGTTTTATTTTCTTTATCAGCAGCTTTTAACGTGCCCACTGCGAGTTGCACTATAATTAATTTGTATTCCATTGGTGTTTATGTAGCGCCTTCAATAACCTCTGTGAGACCTGAAGCACTTTCTGGGTGGTCAGAGTACGTCTCTGTCTTTATATAGATCTATAAAAGCGCGCAGTCTGAAGCAGCCTTAAATCAGACATGTGGGCGCTATATAAGACACAAAGGCATGTGTAATTGTGTACTCTTCGAATTCCGCAGTTTTAGTTTCTTTGCTGTGTCTCCCTGGCGCTCGTGGTTTGTTTTGCATTTTCTACACATGTACAGTGCCTAGAAGCGGCCCGGATGCAGGGCAATTGCCCGAGTTCAAAAACAAAATTCGGACGTTAGCTCAGTCAATAGATCATAGTGGGCCTTCCTTCAAATTACTAAATCTATATATATTGTTTGCATTGTTGCTTCTTTGTAGTGCCTAAAACTCTCCAATACACCGTGTGGGTGCTACACACATATGTAGTGTATACATACATAAATCCGGTGTCCATCGGCTATTAGAATCGGGCTGCAAAAAGTTTCGGGTGACGGAAGAAAGATTTAACGGCCTTGGATTCACAAATTACTTTGGTTTGTTTTTTTGTTACATTACTTTATTGAAGTTTGGGTGACAATCAGTTTGACTGATAAGGGTTTTTATGTATCCGGAGGAAACTATATTGAAAATGTACTAGAGGTCTGTTACTTTGCAATTCAACGAAAGCACCCCGGATTAGTACGGCAGCGATTTCATTTCTTTGGAAGGAAATGTCGTGGGAGGGGGCGCTTGCTTGGCCACAGCTGTGCCGATTGTTAGAGAGTAGAACAAGCATTTACAATGCAACGGTCTCGGCATTGTTAAAGTTAGAGCTATTGGCATTGCTCATGACAATGCCGTTTCTTTAAATGTTTTAAAAACAAAAACATAAACAAAAATAATGTCAAGAGCAATGCCAATAGCTCTAACTTTAACAATGCCGAGACCGTTGCATTGTAAATGCTTGTTGGTTCTTAAAATCTGGTCACCCTACAATTGAAAACTCTTCCAGCTGTGCACTCCTGTGTTGTACAGCATGCACCCTTTCTGTTAACATGCTTCTGCGCCTCATCAGTGGTATAAAGTGCTGTAGAAATTTAATTACAATACAAATGACTGTAAACACAAAGAGATGATGGGCGGCACGCTGAAACTTTTCAGACACCCTCCCCCAGTTGCAGATCTGGGTTGAATCCATCGTGGTTCTTTAGCTCACTTCGCCACCCCAGTTCAGACACAGCTATATGCAAATCAGTCTGACCCTGTGCCTCATGGGAACAGTCCAGCCCGAACTACCAAGCCATGCCTTCCCTGGACTAGAAGCAAGCGTCCTGGGACCGGTTTGGGGGAAATACCTCATCAGCCAGGCTAGCTTGAATCCAGTGGCAAAGTGAGCAAGGGACCCACGTCTGGGCATACCCTGCCAACTTAGGGCGAACAAAGCAAGCACAAGGAAATGATGGACGGAGCGCTGAAACTTTTCTAGATTTGATCACTGGAATAGGTCATGTATGTGGTGGAGTGGCGTGTAAGGGTTGTATGGTTGTGTGTAACTGGTAAAAAGAGGAGGTGGTGTTGGTGGATGGTGTGATGAAGAATGTGCGTCGACCCTTTCCTTAGGCTCCTCTGGTCTCCAAATATTCGACATCTGAAGTTGTCTAAAGGTCATGAGGTCAGTAAATTGAGTGCCATTAAATGGGGTAATAATAGTAACATCTACTTTTTGCGCTAAGAAATTGCAGACGTTTTATACGAAGTGCTATACAAAACGGTGTTATTATTTTACTATTGCAATTGATTAATCCTGCATAAATTACTCTCTCTCAAACGTTTGGCATTTTTTTGGGCGATGCTACTCTGCAACAATGTGGAACCCACTGAGCTACATGACTGAGCATTTAACCAAGCAGGTGCCATAATGTTACCTGCAGGACATGCACTGACCCTTCCATCCTTACTGACGACGGTAAACAGGAGTTTTAGGATTTCGTTCTCCACCTCCACAGTGCCAGCATCTTCCTACACCCCATCCCCCTCACCCCCATCCCTCACCCACTTATCGAGCCGTCTATCTTGTCATCTCGCCTCCTCCCCTCTCCTCCCTCCCACACTCTGTGCGTTTTCAGGCTCACGCTGCTGTTTTCTCTCTGGCAGGGGGTCTCAGAGCCGCGCCTGAAGCTAAGGACGGAGGAAGTCTGCTGTGGAGCGAGAGGTACACCGTTCCCACCGCCGAGAACGGAGAGCACAGGAAGGGGACGGCGAAACCAGACTCTCACAGCGCCTTAAAACAAGGGGCAAGAAAAACAGCGCTTTTGAAGGATTCAACTTCAGCAGGGCTGACTGGCTCCTGTCCCGCAGCAAGGTAAAAAAAAAAATAATGCTCCGTTTAGTTTGAATTTTTTTTTTTTTAATAATGTACGTGTTGACCTGAAAGAGCAGAGACCGGGATGGCGAGGTGCGCGTGCCGCATGTGAGCTACAGGTTCTAATCCCAGCATGCAACAGTCAACGTCCTATCCTTCTGAAACTGATAAAATCTGTGTTTTTTTAGTTGGTTAAGTGTCTGTTATTGTGTGTTGAGATGCAAAAGGAAATAAGGCATTGCTTCCAAGGTATCTGTGCTACAGGCGTGAATTCCAGCCTGCCCAGCCCAGCCTTTCATCTGTCTAATGTTGAGAAACGGAGTACCGTATATAGAGTATTAGTAACGCCTCTCACTTACAGTGCTAAATGAGACTCAATCTCGTGGCGCAAGTGCCATGTGAAAACACGTTTTTAAATTACAAAAAACAGCGTGTACTGCGCGTTATATCACAGCTGTAGACACACCTCTTTGAAGAACAGGACATAGACAATTAGTAAACGCACCCTGTCCAGATCCACTCTGTTTGTATCTCTCTGCTTTGAACCCTGGACAGCGCTCCGATGCCTGTAGTCTAGATTAGCGCTATAGAAATGTAAAATAGCACGTGCATACTCAGCCTGCGTATTGATGTGCTCTTTCGCTCACCCTTTCCTCCTCCATCACCATAGCGCACTGAGGCTGGAGGCAGCGCATTTACACAGCTTGGATTTTTAATAAAGCGTTTCTTGGAGGGCAGACACAACGCCGTCTCTCCTGAGACAGACCGACATCTCTGCCAAGGATTAATGGAAGTCTGTGGCAGGATGAATGGATGCATGAATAAGATCCTTGTAGAAGACATAATGATGCGGATCATCAACCTTTCCCAGGAATTAGTGCTTAATTTGTTAAAAAAGAAAAGTGCACGGTTTGAAAAGGTTTCTAATGAGTCCACCACTAGAACTGACTGCAACTAAGGCTGCCTCGCCTGGATTCTAACTCGGGAATCTTTCTTCCACCCCCCTACACTTCCTGCTCTCGCAGGTTCTCTTTCACCCACCCTTTGTCATTCGTTCCCCCATCTTTCTTTTCCTGCTTCTCTCTCCCATCTGTCTTGCTCACTCCTTTTCAGCATAGTCTGATGAAGAAAAACAAGTCCATGTATCCAAAACTGAGTGCGGGTGGCCACCGCCTGCACACACACAGCAGTTTTTTTTTTGTTTCTTGTTTTTGCACTGAGAGTACCTGGATGTTTCTACAACCATTGCAAGATCCTGATGGGGTGCGAACCCCTCACCTTCTGTATAACGTGTATTTGTAAAGCGGACATTCACCCCCAAAGGGGTATCTTGGCGCTGAATAACAGATGTCTATTGTTACCCAACTCAATGGTACTCATTTTATTGACCTCTGAAAGGATGAAAGGCTGAGTGGACCGCCGGGATTTGAACCCGTGACCTTGAGGTCCAACACAGGCCCCTGCAGTGGATGCGGTAGTCCACGAAGCCACCAGATCCGGCTGAACATGTGGATTCATAAGGTCGCCCTTAGAATGGGGGTTTAATACTTAGACAAATTCCACATTGGTAGCTTTCCGGGTCATATGTACTCCACCCCCAGTAGTTACAACACGTATCACTTTACGTCTGGCCTGTTATTAGAAAACTTGAATTATGAGTTACCGCTTCAAAATGGTTGACTTTGGTGATTCAAAGTCGTCAGAGCAGGGCTGTAGGATTACACGACATGGGGGTGCTCACTCGACCCTGATTACCTACTCTATAGGGGTGAGCCAGAGATGTTATGGTAAGAAGCGATCCACAGGTCCGGCTCGCCTCTATGAGCCAACAACCGAGCCGAGCCAGCACAAATAAAAACCAATGTTAATCCTAAAATGAATATTTTGTGAATCAAATAAATGACACGGGTTGTGGTAGAAAGATCTACCAACATATCAAGGTTCATAACAAGAAAAGGAAAACGAAATGCAAACACCTGAGGAATACATTGCAGAACTGTGAGTTTTGTAATTTGATGAAGGATGCATGTTTGACTGTCACTTCAATAGTCTTAGGGCCGCCTCTGGACATGAATCAACGTAGATCTTTAATTCTCGGCACATCCAGCCTGGTCCTTCCTCCAACGTACAATTCTCCCCAAAACTGATGGATTAGTGGGAGTAAATCAATTCATGAGACATGAAGCCACACACTTTTAGACCTGCATTAAAAAATCAATTAAATAATCTGTTTAAAGGCGGAGCTTGCGATATCGGGTAACCTCTCTACAGGGTATGCATATGGTGGCTGTTAAATGTCGATATTGTATTCCATATCCATCAAGTGCACATGTGGGGCTCTATGCTTACAACAAGTGTGCGCCCATTTTTGTGTCTAGTCAACTTTATGTATAAAGGTAGGGCAGGCATATAACAGATTGATGTAGAAAGAGGAAGTGAATTCATTAATGTCTATAGTTCATGGATATTTGTGGCATTTGTGTGCAACAATATTTCTAAATCATGGGGAATCTCACCTGCTAAATCATCCTCACGCTTACTTCCAGCGGACACATCAGTGTCTGCCCAAAGAACGTTCTCGGTATTACACATGTAAGGACCGAGCTGCAGAACCACTGGAATTATTTGACATGGGAGGTCCAAATAATGCAGCAGGTTGACTAAATTATGCGGCAAGAAAAGGCAAATTATGCAGCGTAATGCGGTACATTTTTTGATAGTATTGCTTCTTTATTTTGTCATTTTTACACTTGTGAACACTGTCTGGGAAATGTTTCAACTCCCAGAATATTGCAATAAGCAACAGAATGATGACCCGTCAACCGTAGCAACATATCTTGCTGTGTTTTTTAGTAACTTTTGAACCATTTGAGCTAGAAACACATTTTTGAGTTAAATTCTGCAGATTATGCAGCAGATGATGGATTATGTGGCAAATGCAGGGAATCCATAATTATGCGAAAAACCGCAAAAACACACACTTCCTGTGGCCCTGCCCATTTGTCAGCTGACGGAGAAAGTGGTATTTGTGGGTTTAACAGGGTGGTCAGGATTCATAGTTTCCATAGCCTGACACATGCCAAAAAATGAAAATATATCTAAGGCGCTGTCTTTCCCATTCCTTCAGAAGTCTTCTAGAGCTCAGCATCTCCCTTCCCTACATAAGTGGTCCATGAGCGATGCCCATCTTAGCTACTGAATCCATTACAGCTCGTTCAGCCGCAGGTGGTTGCCAGTGATTGTTTGGAAGTTGCAAGGCAGGTCAATACATCTTGATAACCTGCTCGCTTGGGGTCTGATTCACAAATGTGTTTCCCCTGGTCGTTCATGAGCAGCTTACACCTGAGACTAAAGGAAAACACAAGAACTCACAGAAAAGGCCATTGGATGCTTCAGCAGTGAGTAGCATTGGGAGGGTATTGCAGGGTCAAGGGCTGGCTATTTGACGCCCTGCCCAGGAAAGAAACCTACTGTTGTATTCAGAAAAGAATGTAGAAGACCTGGTGCCCTATCATCCCACACCTACGCTACTCGCTTCACGCTAGAAGTATCAACAGGAATGGGAACCCTCTCCCAGGATGCAGTTTCTAGCAGAGAATCATTGAAATCCTTTGTAGACCCAATAATCAATACATAGATTACTGAGCGGGTCTTGACATCGTCACACCCCGCTTTCTTTTCATATGGATACTAAGCGTGTAGTTGTACTGTTGCACCGATCGCACCCATACAAGTTTCCCTGCTTTTCCCTCTTCTTAATAACAAGCAAATCTCTTTTCTATTTTTGAACATTAAAAATTGTACAAAAACACTGACTATTGTAAAATATCATGATTATTCATAAAAATCTATGATATTTAACGTTATTTTTAGTTTTGCTTTTTGTGCAAATTCTTCTCTTCCAATAATAAGGAATTTTATTTGGAAATCATAGATTGATGCAGTGATGGCTACCATGTTCTTATGACCGATATAGTTTTTATTTTTAAGTATCTTCCTGTTCACTTCCGGTACCATGATCAGGGGTAGTGGCACTTGTGCTTGAACAGCTATGTCCTGGTTATAGCTACTGGATGTTTTAAACTATTTATTTGTACTTATAACAATGTACTTATATGATATAAAATGTTACCTGTAAGAATAGGGCGGTTTAGTTCTTTAGGTCTCGCCTGACCCAGCGCATGCGCTGGTCTGGCGAGACTTTTTGAGAGGGCTCCAAAAAGTGCTACCAGGCCAGCCTAGAGCTACAGTGCATGTGCGCGGGCACGCACGCCGCGCTTGACCGTGATTACTTTCACTTTCGCAGCCCCACGGCCGCTTTGATGTTTGATCGCGATCCCGATCACTTTCGCGGCCGCTTGGCATAGCCAATAGGTCTCGCTTTTGGGACCTTATAAGTATTTAGTTATGCAACTGTTGCATGGCTAAACACTTATAAGGTCCCAAAGGCGAGACCTATGGGCTATGCCAATGCTTGTATTTTAATGTTCTGTCGCAATTATAATTTACTTCTATTTTTCATGTTTACTTAATAAGGATAATTTATGTATGTTAAATACATGATGTACATTTCTATTTCCCATACTCTTCGTAAATGGAGTTGGTGTACAATATACAATAAATATTGATTGAATAATTGTAAATTAGCATTTCGCCACCCTCTGCCTGTGCCTTGATTCACGATTGAAAACCCCCAAACAGGCTTTTTAGGAGAGAGGGGCGTAGTTTGAACATGTTCTTTTTTTCACATCACTATTTAATTTTTTCCTTTTTTAGGTCTGACCTAGAAAATATTTAGATGATTCCGTAGCTTAATATACTAGAAAAAATATAAATAAATGGATGTATACATGGAGTTTGGATAAGCGCTCTTCACACATTGGTTTGTTGTCATCTCTATTTTGGTTCCCTGACCACAGCTTGGAGCGTGGGATAATGGATGGTCCATTGGCTCCTTTCCACTGTGAGGGCTTTTTGCCTCATCACATGTGCACATCCGCCATATAAAGGCACTCAATTCAGTGCCAGGGCTGATGGACCAGCACGTTTCTTTTTTTAGTGCCATTTTCATCCCATTCTTTATCCTTTTTATTCTTTATTTTAGTCTTTACGTTTTTAAACTATGTCTTTGGGTAACGGTAGTTGAAAACTAATAGTATCTTTCTTTGCACCAATAAGGATTATATTTTCTTGTGATCTGCATTCAAACTAAAAAGGGGTTGTTTACTTATCCTAAGTGCACCTGCCTGCTAAGAAGTAACTGTATGCTAGTGCGGGTGAGGTTTGCAGAAGGTTCTATGGCTCTCTACAGAAGTACACCTGAAAGTTTTCATGAACTTAATTATGTGCAGTGCTTTGAGGTGGAGAGATTACACACTCCCCAGTTGGACGACCAAAATCACCCAGTTTATACAGAAAATTGGTATCCCCAGCACACGCTAATGTCAACATGTATTACATAAATAACAGATATCAACAATTCTTGTCTTTCTTTGTATTTGTTAGGTTTATTCTTATATGTTCTAGTTTGGTTCTATTTTTTTTGCCTCTTTTTAGCCGACACGTGTTTCGTCGCCCATCACAGATGGCCGCGACTTCCTCAGGGCTGTTTCGTCGGTATGGTTAGTGTTATCTTTTAACCGGTTGTAATTCTGTCCCGGTTTTCCCAAATAGTTCCTTTTCTTCGATAGTTTTTTCTCTCCCAGTCTTGTCGGTATTATCCCTTATTATTTGTTGTCATCCGTTTTACTGCCTTCCGAGTGTTTCCTCGTTCAGCCTTCCGTCGTCCCAGCGAGTACGCTTTGAAGAACTGTACTTTACTGGAAATGGAACCGATCCATCTATTCACATGATCAGATATTAACCGGCCCTTCGAGCATTTCCGCTGTTCTTTCTCCATCAATAAGTTTACTGGTGCAGAGAAAGGTGAGGATGAGGTGCGGCATCCTAGACTATTTATTTAACAAGTAACCAAACTATCGTAGGACTTCTGAGAGCTGTGCTGCTGTGGCCTGCTTAGAAGGAGGTAGACATACTTAGTGCTGCTACATTCACCCAAAGTCAGATAACATTACTTTGGTCAGTCAGACCCAAAAATCTGAGCACATCGCTTTCTGAAACAACATTGCATGAGCAAACCCGCAAACTTGTCGGTGGTACTCCGTGGTGAGACCATGCACACGTAGTCTAAAGTTACTCAACAGCATCCTCTGGAGACACCGGGCAGGCATTTGACTCTCGGAGTAGCACCCCCTTGTGGTGGATGCCCTCAGTGTGAACCACTACAAACTCAACTGAAGGTGGTGGCCCCTGACGTAATCATGTAAGCTGCATAGAAGATGTCTCAACTCCCCAGCCTGTTTACAAACCCCATCAGTGCCTGTCCGAATCGGCCAAGCTGCACACTGAATCACAACCAACTTGTGACATGCCCCAACCAGTTTGCGCACCTGAAGTGGTGCAAACCACCTGATGTCCACCACCAACATCTGCAAGGCCACATGTGCACCGTGGCCTGATAGAGCCCCGCCAACTGTAGTGCCCAGCCTTTATCCGGGCCTGGTGGCCCCCATCGCAGAGACCCTGACCTCTCATCAAAAGACTTTGTATATAGGGAAGAGGCCACTGAATTTGTTCAGTACAGTACACAAGTCCAGTGCCACCTAAATGCATCGCTTGGCCGTCATATGATAAATATCACTTGAGACCCTCCCCCAACCTTCCTAGGCATAGAAAGGGTGCAACAAATGTGCTGGAGTGACAAGGAATATCTCTGCTAATAATCTTAAAGTTACTGAGCATATTTACTCAATATTGACAGAGAAATAACCTCTTTTTTCTGCAAGAATAACACTGCTTATACTTACTACCTACTGTGTGTGATACATGTGCTGCCTGACCAGGTATATGTGCCCCCAAACCACCTCCCAAGAGTAATTTGTGGCTCCAGCCTCTATGCCACTTGATAGTTAAAACTTAAAAAAGGGGGCACTTGGCACCTGCTTCCTCACCCTGCAAAAACCTATTTTTAGTGGATTTTCATGTCTACTTTTTTTTAACTGCCTATTTCGTTAATTGCAAGAAGTTGCCAAAGTAAAAAAAAAAAAAAAAGAATGCAAGCAGTATGTAGAGTTTTGCAACTTTAGACAGCTCTGGTTTGATCTGATGCACAGTAGTGGTGGAAACTTGCACCACTATAGTGAACTTTGTTCCTCCGTACAGTCTGGCCTAGTGCACTAGCACAACAATCATCCACTGATCTCACCCGAGGGCACTTGGAAGTGACTCAGTTTCAGTGCACATTATATCAAATATAAGACACTCATGTACACAGGAAGTGAACTTTGTTATATAGGGAATCTTAGATGAGATTGGAACAGCCATCACTATGAATCAACAAGACATTGCTTCCCTTGCCTGGAATTAGTGGTGTCCAAGGCATATGAAGAAGGTGTAGGACGTCATACCAAATCCTACTAAATCCTAAACTACTCTCGCAAAATATTTTTTTTTTAAAGAGAACCAAGTTACCTTTTCTCTAAAGAGCAGTGTAATAGGAAGGAATTTCAGTGCAGCAAAAGAAAACGAGAAAACCAGATTCCGCGTTAAAACCTGCTCCTCACACAATCCCCCTGTGCCTTTTATAGAGAGGAGCGCCCATAAAAAAGGCAAAGACTGTTTCCATAGGCCTAATAATTAAATACATACTTTATTGTGTGATTAATTAAAATCTTCACAATAACAAAGTAAAAAGAAAAAGGCATTACAATATACAGTATAATAAATACCTTAAAACTGCAGTGTGGTTAAAAAATTATGGTTTCTCTTTCACATGGTGCAAAATGATGGAGAAAAGGTAATATGCAAAGGAAGGTTTGAGGTACCGATATAATAGCAGCGTGTCAGATTTATTCTGACAACATATCGTTCCTCCTCTAAGGCGGAGGAGCGTCGCCCCACTGCTCTGTGAGCAGGTGAAAATGTATTTTTCTGTCCTTGCTCAGCTGGTTAGGGGCGGGGCTGAGCTGTGTCAAAGGTGCCGGGGGAGGAATGTTGAGCTCTCTGTAAGTGCGCATGACCGTTTGGCTGGCCTTCTTGGGCCAGCCAAACAGTCATGCGAGCTTAGCATGTTTGCCACCAGGCTGTAATGCACAGCCTGGGTGAAGAACATGCCTAGGCTCCCAGTCCTTCTCTGAACGCCAAACCACTGTGCTATCAGCAGCGTCATGATTGGCTACGGGAGTCAGGAAGTCTGGGTGCTTCCTGTTCCTGTCCCTGGAGTCCTGGAAGCGAGCGAAGAGGACCGAGAAGCAGCAGCACACAGGTAAGTGTTTTTTTTTCATTCCACCCCCCCCGTGACCTGCCCTCCCGCCGCCATTAAGTAGCAGCCGATGCTGAAATTCAAACCAAAGTGCAATGTGCCCAGGGTGTGAAGGCTCAACCAACCAAGGTGCCGTGTGCTTAAGATGTGAAGGCTCAACCAGCGCCTTTTCTACTTCCGCCGATTCAGTGCCACTTAGTACACATCTAAGTGGTGATAAAGTGCATGGTTAGTTCTGAAAGGCGGGTCTTATTGCTGCTTCCTAAATCCGCCTCCATTTTTATCTCTGCTAATGTGACCTGTAAAGGGGATAAGGTGCACGATTAAATCTAAGTTGCAGGTAATGTGACGGCATTTAAATTAAAACCAACGTAAACAATGTCTTATTAATAATTGTCCCAAGGTTCTGGCCGTGGATGGAGTATCAGCATTTCAAGGTCAATCCTGGATATATAGTTTTTTGGTGCAAATGTTCTGATAATAGATGTTACAGTGGCTAGGTGTTACACTGGCTGGTAGCCTTTAGGCGTTGCATGCCTTTAGCCGGTTCCCTGATATGGAGTCATATTTTGCCATTCTTGCTAGTTATATAGGTGCATCACGTGTATGCGTAGATGACAGCGTCCCAGCAGGTTCTTAGCTCATCCTTAAAAAATAGCGCTTCAATAGGTATCAACGCCGGCCAGAAGCATACTAGGTGGTAGAGGGACTTGATGCCCCCCATTTTTGGTCTTCCAATGTACTTGGAAGTTCCATAATGGTAAGGCCAACAATCCCATGTTGAGTATATTTTTGAGAGCGGGACTGCCCAGGGGGCCCTTTAAGTTGGGCTGTAGTGCTGCAGCCTCATGTGATGGAGACAAACCTGGGACCCCTGAAGCGTGTGAAACTTCCAGCAGGTCAAGCGCTTTGGAGAGGTGCCGTCCATGGGTTTTTACGATGCACTTCAACTGTTGGTAAGTTACCACCGTGTGAATGGAGAGACCGCAGTTGAGGTTCAGGGAGCTGAAAGCCCTCTTCAGATAACTTGCCAATGGCTTTAAAAATGGCCTGTAGTGTGCTTTCCATTGAGCCATCTGGGGCGGAGGAGACCTGGTAGCAGTATTATACAATGGCCGTTTTGCACTCAATTTCTTGGCGTACCTGGCCAAATTCCAATCACTGAAAGGTGCGTCGGATGTGCTATGGTAGACCAAAAATCTTCCTATAAGCTGCAGATTGTCAGTACTCGAGAATAGTCGATAGCATTCCAGGCAAGGCAAGGTGCCCATAGTTTATGGGCGGTAGAAGTTTATCCCCAATAACTATGCAGATTCCTTCTGTAGTAGGACTGTGTAGGTATCAGTGGAGTTTTGCCAATGCAAATGTTGTTTTGGCTGCCTTATCCTTTATTGACCTGGACTGTAAGACTGGTTTACATGTGTCAGACAGCCAAATGCCCAGATCATTATATCTGCTTGTTGTTGTTATGTTGAGCGACCCAAGGTTCCATCTCTGGTGATGTTTTATTTTTGTGCTGCCCAAAGATTAGGACCTTTTTTTTTTCTGTGTTAGCTGTTAGGCATTTCTTGATGTTATAATAGGAGGGTATGCTTAAGGCCCGCTGCATCCCAATGTTGGTGTGATCCAGAATGACAAGGTCGTCTCCATATTATATGATTGGAAGATTTATTGATCCAGTTTTTGGACATAACAAATTTCCTTTGGATAATGCCGGCACTAGGTTGGCAGAGTAGAGATTGCATGGATGACCGTAGAGACAGCATGGATGCTATAAAACAGTCATATGACATACATACATTCCATGACATACATATGACATATGTATGACATACATAGTCATATGACAGTAGAGATAGCATGGATGCTATGACACAGTTCTGTTTTAAGCCTTTATTTGTATTCATTTTTGGTGAGGCTTGGGTTTGGGTCAGCTTGATTTGGGCCCAGGTGTCCGCATATAAGGCAATTATTGCATTGAGCAGGTTGTTTGGTGTTCCTCACTCAGCTAACTTTGCCTATAAGATGTTTCGACTTATGCCGTCAAATGCCGCACTGTAATCTACAAAGCATGCATATAGTGAACATGACCCTCTTTTGCAGCTTTATTTGCCAAAAAGGACGTACCTATGACATTGTCTATGGTGGATGCTTTGAACCAAAACCCTGTCTGATAGTATGGAATGATCTCATTGTCCGTTACTCAATCCTCCAGCTCGCTTAGTAGAACCTTAGCAAAGGCTTTCCCTTTGACATTCAGTAAGACTATTAGCCTATAGTCTTCTGGCTTTGAGCTAGCGCCCTTTTTTAGGTCGAGCCTGGGCAGTGCATGCGCTGCTCTGCAAGGCATGCTGTTCCTAGACTATGGGCATTAAGCACAGCCCATGTTTTCAATTGGCTTTTCTTATTGTGGTTTGTAAATGCCCGCTTTTCATTGGTGGATAGGCTTACTAGTCCCTCCTTTTGGGCTTTCGTATCCTCCCATGAGGACTGCCCCTGTTACATGTGCTAATATGCTTCATGTTCTTTCCTCAACTTCAACAGCACTCTTTAAGTGGTTGTCCTACTTCTGCTCATGTTCCTGCCATGAAACCTTTGTGAATGCTTCTTTTTTCAGCTTGGCCTGTCACTTAATCTTTTAATCTCCCCCGTGCCATTCCCTACACCACCTCACCCCTCCCACAACGGTGCATGCCGTCCCCACCATCCCTGCAAAATCATTGCTTCTTCCGACTCGTGTTGGTGCTGGTTCAGCTGAGGCGACCGCTGTGCCGTCCAGTCTGTCGCATTAGTAAAAACATTTCAATTAAAAATATGCAACACCTATTGCACTCCTCGGATGTCACTGCGATCCCCCGACTGCAGCCCACTGCTCCCCTGTCCACCACCGACAGAACTACTAATGGCCGGTTCCCATCTAACCACTGCCTGCTGTAACTCAGGCAAATGCGAGTCCGATTGCATTGCAAGCTGACTGCGGCGGTATGCATCCCGACGTCCAACAGCAGCTGACTATTCATTACTGAGAGTCACAATCACTGCACGTTTATGTTATGTTAGACCTATTTCCAGGGCTTTAAGTGGGATTAAAAAACTAGGGGTCTCTCAACGGGGCCTGGCCGATGTAATTAAGGGCGTGGCTTAAAATACGCAAGCTAAAAATATGTGCTTCGCATATTGTGCCCGACTGGTATTTTGCTGCTTTTGTCATTCCATACAGATAAGTAACACATTACACCTATAACAAGTCAGGGCTATTGGCTTTGCCAATGGTTGTTATTGTGTAAGATAAATAAGCAACAACTATGGCTTCGTCCTATATAATTTTGAAAATGCACCTGTTCCGAAATGATGAGCCTGTGAAAGTACTATAACGAGTCTCTTTGAAATTACTTCATAGCCAATGAAGGGTGGCACTGCTGCAGAGTTAAGATTTGTTTTCACCCTGAGGGCAAAAATGGAGAGCCCGATAGAGACCCGTCTCAGCACCCGCTTTTTAGCACCCGGCCCACTTAAAGCCCTAACTTTTTCCATGACTTACATTCTACCATAGTATTTTAGTTTATTTGTTGCAACATATGAGGCTACTGATTTCATACGGAGATAAAGGCACTGCCTTTACGACGCCCATAGCTCTAACTGACAAATGCAAGATCTATTGGATTGCAAATGGTTGTTATAAATTGGATGCAGAAGGGAGCCCCCAATAATGCTGGAATATTAGAGGAGAAGAGAACGGCTTAAGAGGTCATGCATTGGTGGTGCCCAAAAGTCTGCGTCATTTCTGAAGATGATCCCGAATAGACCATTAGATCAAGGGGCGCCGTCTTTGCGTAGTGTTTGAAGAACGGTCTTTTTTCGTTTCACAGTTGGGTGGATCCGTTCCTCGACTTGAGCACTCAGTTCTTGTCCTGCTTGCACATCCCAGGGAATGGGAGATGGTTCAGAACCTGAATACAATGATTTAACGTGGTTTGACCATTGTTTTTCTGAGACAGGAGTTTGTTGCCAAGGCGGTTAACAGATTCCCAATTTCCTTGACATGGCAGCTGATAATGGGGGAAATGCCAGCTTCCATTCCTTCTCCAGATATCTTTGTTTGAGAGCCCAAAGTAATTGTTTACGTCTTATCGTCTCCGCATCTAACCTTTTTTCAAGAGGGCTCCTTTGTGCCTCCTCTGTCTGAGTTCTGTCTTCCGACACTCCTTTTTAGGTCTCGCCTGAGCCAGCGCTTTAGCGCTGCTCTGGCGGGAGTTTTAGTAAGCGGGATTTGGAAGTACAGACTAGTGGCTTTTCAGGCCTCCAACTACAGTGCATGTGCGCCGCGCGCGCACCATTTGTCAGCCTGCGTGATCACTTTCGCAGCCGCTTTGATGTTCTCAGTGAGCCGCGCGGCCACTGAGAACATCAAAGCGGCCGCGAAAGTGATCACCATTTGCCACCCCTCCCTTATCCCACTTCCTGCTTGTTTTTCCAGCCATCCAGTCATGCATTTCCTTACTGATGAGCTGCTTCGTTTTAACGAGGCGTTTCTCTCTTTCTAGGCCGAAGTGGCTCGGTGGTTATTCAGACCCTGCAATCCCCTTAGTTTGATTAAAAGGTTCCCTAAGCCGTTTAAAAAAAATCTTTTCAGGAGCTAAAGGTGTTGAAGTTTGCACGCCTTAGGACGGTTGACAGTGTAAAATGATATTAAAGCATGCATAGGAAACAGTGAAGGCCCAGAGCAGTTTCTCCCTCTTCGGTGTCGCCCCTCATTTTCGTATACACCACTACACTTTTTTACCTGCGCATTCTACAGTTTCTGTATTTTTTTGGGCCAAAGTTTTTCTCCTCCAGCATTTTTAGGTACACGTGTCCATTTCCTATTCAATTTGTCATTTGCCTTCTTGAACTTTGTTGGGTGAAAGTTCGAGTCGATCCTTGCGACATTGGAGCCGTTGCCCTGTGAGTGACAAAAGAGATCTCCACACCCGTCGCACCAGCAGTGACACAATGAGCTAAACGAGCATTGGCTTAGCCAATAGGTCTCGCCTTTGGGACCTTATAAGTGTTTAGCCATGCAACAGTTGATGCTGTTGTACCAATGATATTGTGATGCATAACTAAATACTAATAAGGTCCCAAAGGCGAGACCCATTGGCTATGCCAATGCTTGTTACTTCTGAGGAGCGCTCTATCATCTATGTGGGGCTTGTGTTGATGCTTTATGGAGGTTCAGCGGTTATTAACTTTTTGTGGATGCTTTATGGTAGTTGTTGATTTATGGGTGGTTGGTGCCAAGTATAGATCACCCATTATGCTGTCTCATGCTTCTAGTCCTGTGAGTTGGTATTTGTGTAGCTGAACTTTGTTGTTCCTTCCATTTCTGGTATTGTGTTTCTCTTTTTAAGCCCCATTTTATCCTTTTCACTAATGGATCTGCTCCTGCACTCAGGGTAAAGCCTGCTGCTTGTATTGCCGGATGTGTGGTACAATTTAAATTGATTACGATGGTCAAAGGATGATGGTCGCTTTCTGAACGATTCTGTACATGAAGGTTTGTTGATCTTCCATGCAAGTGTATGCTCATGAATCCGTAGTCCAAGGTGGAAATATTTCTCAACGTGGGCGACCTTCCCCCGACTAGTTCACTCTGTTGGTCGCATGTATGAAGGTTGAATTTGTTAAGGCAGGCTCCTGAGGTCATCTGATGGACATCTTTCTGGAGCCTCTTGGTCTGGTCCAAGCATCTCGTATTGAGGTAATGTAATGTAATGTAATGTAAGTGCCAATTTGTATCGCGCGGCAATCGCTCCAAGGAGCATCTAGGCGCCCAGAAAGGACCACCAGATGTTAGGTAGTCCCTATGCTTACTTGACCGAGACCCGAATTACACTAGGCTTCTGGCAGTTATATCTTGGAGATTAAAGATCCAGGTTTTTAGATGTTTACGGAAGTCTATTTCTTTATCCAGTAATCTGACTTTGGGCACCGATAGAGGAGCGTTCGGACACGCTCACAGAAATCATCCACAGCCTTCTTCCTGCCTACATTACATGGGTTGATGTAAGTGCTAAGGAGGATTATGGAAGTAACTAAGCATTTAGGGTTAGGCCGAAAAGTTCAATTGCCTGCATGTTATTACACCCAGTTTTGATCGCTTTAATTCTGAGGTGTAAATTGAGCTTATTAAAGATTGAGAGGCCGCCGGATGCTCTTCTAAAGATGTTATTTCTGTGTGCTGCGTTATGAACTGCGTAATACCCAGGAATTGTGTGTGAATGGCTTCATTTCCCAAGTTTCCTGGAAGCAGATGAGGTCACCACTGGTTAAGATCTCAAAGGCTTCATTGTTTGTCGAACTGATGCCGGCCCAACAACTTTCCAGCTTGTTAATTTGATGAATTGTTCTGTCTCAGATATATCCTTTTGCCTCGTGTTAGGTGCCCAATGCACCTTCAGGTCTTGGGTTCAAAGCGACCGATGGCCAGCTCCATCCATCGCCATTGTCCCAGGCTGTATCATTGATCCTGCCTATCCTGTGCGTATTACCACTCTCTACGTTTGACAGATGCACTTTTATGTTGTCCTCCCATTTGGCTGGGGCAGATTGTATTGTGCCTTCTAATATGGGGAGAGAATATGGCCGAACAGCTGGGGCGGTTGACCCGGTTCGAGTCTCGGCAGGGACGCTCAACATCCCGTGATTCTGGGCAAATCACTTAATCTCCCCATGCCTAACAAAAATGAATGTGTCTGTAAGTTAACTGGTGCTCATGTAAAGTATTCTGATACCTTTGGGTTTAGTTCACGCTATATAAAACTCCGCACAAAATAATATATATATATATATATATATATATATATATATATATATATATATATATATATATATATATATATATACACAAAAAAGAAGCAGAGAACTCTGGGTAGTTATGCCTGAAAGGGTATTTCTTTGACTTATACTGGGTGCTCCCTTGTGTCTGGACAAAGCTATACCTCTCTGAAGAGCTCTAATTAGAGCGAAACACTGTGTCAGGGGTTGCTTTTACTCATTTCAGGTTGGCTTGATTGGTATTTTACCAATTCAAAGCTGTAATACTGTGTCTGAAGTGGTAATTGGCTTTTGTCATTTTACAGCTCGGCAAGGACAGCACTGTGCTAGTCCTATGCTTAAAGACTTTGCTGTACAAATGGCAAAAGACTTTGTCCTTTTCTATCTCGGCGTGGATGGCACTGTGCTAATCCTATGCTTAAAGATTTTGATAGAAAAACAGACATTTGAGGTGAGCAGATCTAGAGTGTCGCTGGTGTTGAGAGTGCTCCATACAGGAGCTGCTTTCCACCTAAACTTGAGAACTACCCAGAGTTCTCTGCTTCTTTTTTGCATAATTTATTCGTCACTCTATGCCTGAAAGGGTATTTCTTTGATATATATATATATATATATATATACACTCACTCCTTGGTTATTGGATTCCAGTGTTCTAACCCTTTAGTTGTGGGATAATACATGTGGATATTTTTCACGATTGGGTTGACTGATGAGAATTGCCCAGCCTTCAAACGACTAGTATGTTATATAATGTCCTTCTTGTCTCGCCACATGGTTATGGTTGGTTCTTTTGTGCTGGTATCATATAGTATCTTGAAGTTGTAACCAGGAACACTAGCAAACGTTACTTTTATGGATTCTAAACACAACCTCTGAATATCGTCATAATGCAAAGGCTCGGCCGCTTTAAACGCGAGCGTGTCAAAGCCAGACATCTCTCAAAGGTTCTCCAACAATCACAGACGTGTTATGCCGAGCTGCACTCATTGTTGTGATGCAGATTTAAGAATTAGAAGTCTGAATACAATGACCAAGTGGAGAATGACGCCTTCTAAGCGCTACAACAGACCTCGATGTTCTAGGTGCAGACATCTGTTCTTGAGTCCTGTAAGGGGGTTGGCCTGTAGAGAAGCCGCTGGAAGGGCTGGGACTGATCGTGTCGCACTTCAGCTGGCCTGTTTAGTTCCAAGTAAGGGTTATGATCTGGGGTACGGTAAAATGTTAGGGTCAGAGTTAGGCTTAGGGTCATCCTTAGGATAAAAGTTAGGGTTCGTTTTTAGACCATAGTTAATGTAAGGATTGGGGAAAGGGCGTAGTTTCTGCTATTCAAGGTCACGCTTGGGTGAGCTCTGTGGTTTGGTTTTGGGACAGGTTATTATCATGGGCAAACCAGCAGCAGGCACAGGATATGGTTAAATTCAGGGTTAGTGTTTGAGTCGAGTTTAGGTTTCGGCAGGAACGGGGTTGAACATGTCATCAGCTTAAAATAAAGCCGCACCGTTGAGTTAATTGTATATTTCTTTTTTTAACTATTTTGAAATATTTTCATTGACTGTAAATATTGCTATACTTTGGTTTCCTGTTTTTTTTGTTTCGAATTAAATGTGCTAAGAACTATTTTTTCGAGGTATTCACCGTGAGTGACCTGTGGAATGCCTCTGCCCCAACCCCACAGGCTTCACAGAAGCCACTTTTTATTTGGGAATGGATGCACCTCCATCTGCCCCAGCAGAGACCAGGAACCGAATGGGAGTCCTGCAGTGGCCTCTCTCCTTCTGAGGTTCCTGTGACTCGATGCTTCTCTGCTGGCGCGTGAACCTGAGAGGGGTCTCGAAGGGAGTTCTCCAGAGCGCTCCAGGCCTGAAAACAAACTGAGCATCTGTTCATCTGTGGAGCATCTGGGCCGGCCAAGATGGCTGCTCAGAGGCAGCAGCTGCTCAGAGGATGCTGACCCCACTGCCTGGGTACTTATGGAGGCCAGTCCTGTTTGTATGTAATTATATATGAGATCAAGTTGCTCCATCTGTACAGTATAGTGCTGGTTTATGGATAGTAGTATAGCGCTTTACATACCCTTGTGAGACCTAAAGCACTGTAATGCTATTGCAGTGACAGAGGAGTTCTTTGTGCAAGCAGGCAGAAGGTCAATATCTATTCTAACATCACAAAATTCTAAAGTCACTATGTGACTTGTAATTAATAGGTAATAAGCATCCAGTTACCTGATTTAAATATTTTTGTGTTTTTTTTATAGCACACTATTTATACCCGTTCTAAGCAGTATAAGTAACACATTTCGATATCACCCATTTTAAAGGTGCTCGATTTAAACCCCTTGAAAGGAGAGTAGACGGATCCTGCCTTGTTAGGATTCAAATTCAAGCTCTGCAGATCACTGCACGTGGCAGCAGCCAGTGTTAAATCGCACAGCCATCTTTCCACCTGCCTCACTGCTCCAACTGGCTGTGCAATAGCTGTGTTGTTTGTTCATGATGATGCACTGTTTCCTCAGTACATAGAATAAATGTGGACTTAAATAGTGGGGGTGGAAGTATACTCGGGGAAGGCTGAAACCAGTGGCAAGTAACTATTAGAAACACGTGGTGGAACTAGTTTGATATAGTGTGGATCAGTTCTGCTTCCAAATAATATACAAAGAGGAGACCTGGTCTTCTCACACAGCTAAATGTAAAAACTATGACTCAACATAAACATTTGAGCACAGATATGTATGCTTCACATGGTGGAGGGAGCCACAGCCCACTTGCCTGTTGTAAAATGTGAGTTGTTTTGGCAAGGCGGAAGCTGCACTCTCCTCACCAAAATTCCAGTAGGTGTGTACAAGAGAAACAAAACACGAGGTCATTAAGCAAGGCTTGTTGAGCAAATTAAATGTGTAATTAAAAGAGTGGCAGTTCCTCGCACCAAATATTAATGCAGTTGTTGTTTCCTTCAGGATGATTATTTTGACACTGTGTACTGTCCCTGGCTAACTCTGGTAGAATGCATTGTCACTAAATGCATTGTCACTAAAATTAACATAACATAACTGCAATTAATCGCTACTGATTCTTAGAAAAAAACCATTTAATATGATCCATAGAATTTTTTATTTTTTTTATTTGACAAAGGAAATATTTTATAATTTATACATTAGGTATTGAAAAGATTGATAAGGCCTGAACCCACCAGTGGTCAAAGCACATATTTTGAATGTTGGTCCCGAAGAAAGTGGTGATATTGTCAATGGAGCTACTGAAGCATGTATTGTCTCTCCGTGGAATTTAGGTTCACTGAACAGAAACAACCAGTGTGTGATATATTAATGGAAAGAGTAATGGGCACTGTTTGGAGGATCGAGTTTGTTCTTCGAGAACATCCTGTTTTTATAAGAAAGATGAATAAATGTGTGTGTGAGAGTATGTTTAGTTATGGAGTTCAGGCTGCATACGGAACCCTTCCAAATAATGACATTGTATTGATTATATGAAAGGAGTGCTTAATTTGAGTCGGTGGCTTCCGGTGCAGGCACCGGTACATACTTGTCAACACCGACACTTATGACGGCCTGCCACATGGTGGCACTGTTTATCTAATTTAGAGTTAAGCAGAACTGCTGTTTATTACTTCAATATACATTAAAAAATAACTAATACCTGCAGTTAAAGCCATTCTTATAGTTTTTACAAATTGAGCACTGTATGAAAGTATGTGTAAATTATGAAATGTTTAAATGTTTGATGAAATTAGAGGCTCTTACCCTGAAATACAAAAAATGGCATTGTTCTAGAGATCGTCCTAATGTTTTTTTGTCTGAGAAGCAACAGAGGTTGAGCTGGATTTTGTTTTGCCACTGAAGCTGTTTTCACCCCTCCAGGGATCGAAAATTAATTTTGTGGATATCCTTTTTACGATTATAGAAGACATTGTGTTATCAGAGCTCTCTTTAAGCAGTTAATACAGGTCACAGCTGCTATCATCGCGATCTTGGCATCAGAAAGTAAAGAACTGAAACCTCCCTAGGTTTGATCTGGCATCAGGGCCTGTAGCGGGCATTGGGCATTTCCCTGGGAGGCTGGAAGGGTGGCGGCCGGTTTTGTAGTGGTGGGGGGCCGGTTTTGTAGTGGTGGGGGGGCCGGTTTTGTAGTGGTGGGGGGGCTGGTTTTGTAGTGGTGGGGGCCGGTTTTGTAGTGGTCGGGGCCGGTTTTGTAGTGGTGGGGGGGCCGGTTTTGTAGTGGTGGGGGGGGGGCCGGTTTTGTAGTGGTGGGGGGGCTGGTTTTGTAGTGGTGGGGGCCGGTTTTGTAGTGGTCGGGCCGGTTTTGTAGTGGTGGGGGGGGGGCGGTTTTGTAGTGGTGGGGGCCGGTTTTGTAGTGGTGGGGGCCGGTTTTGTAGAGGTGGGGGGGCGGATTTGTAGTGGTGGGGGGGCCGGTTTTGTAGTGGTGGGGGGGGCGGTTTTGTAGTGGTGGGGGGGGCCGGTTTTGTAGTGGTCGGGGTCGGTTTTGTAGTGGTGGGGGGGGGCGGTTTTGTAGTGGTCGGGGTCGGTTTTGTAGTGGTGGGGGGGGCCGGTTTTGTAGTGGTGAGGGGGCCGGTTTTGTAGTGGTGGGGGCCGGTTTTGTAGTGGTGGGGGGGGGCCGGTTTTGTAGTGGTCGGGGCCGGTTTTGTAGTGGTGGGGGGCCGGTTTTGTAGGGTGGGGGCCGGTTTTGTAGTGGTCGGGGCCGGTTTTGTAGTGGTGGGGGGGCCGGTTTTGTAGTGGTGGCGGCCGGTTTTGTAGTGGTGGCGGCCGGTTTTGTAGTGGTCGGGGCCGGTTTTGTAGTGGTGGGGGGGCCGGTTTTGTAGTGGTGGGGGCCGGTTTTGTAGTGGTGGGGGGGCGGTTTTGTAGTGGTGGGGGGGCCGGTTTTGTAGTGGTGGGGGGGCCGGTTTTGTAGTGGTGGGGGGGCCGGTTTTGTAGTGGTCGGGCCGGTTTTGTAGTGGTGGGGGGGCCGGTTTTGTAGTGGTCGTGGTCGGTTTTGTAGTGGTGGGGGGGCCGGTTTTGTAGTGGTCGGGGTCGGTTTTGTAGTGGTGGGGGCCGGTTTTGTAGTGGTGGGGGGGGCCGGTTTTGTAGTGGTGGGGGGGCCAGTTTTGTAGTGGTGGGGGGGGGCCGGTTTTGTAGTGGTGGGGGCCGGTTTTGTAGTGGTGGGGGGGGCCGGTTTTGTAGTGGTGGGGGCCGGTTTTGTAGTGGTGGGGGGGGCCGGTTTTGTAGGGTGGGGCCGGTTTTGTAGTGGTGGGGGGGCGGTTTTGTTACTAGTGCTGCAATTGGTTCTCTTCTGTGTGAGTGACTGCATTCTGCCCCGGCACAAAGGATGCATTTAGTAAATTTTTTATCTTTTCTTTTTCATTTTTTAATTCAGTTGAGTCTGGCTGCTGCCAAGACACTGACGCAGGGCCCTTGCTGCAGCTTAAAGTGCTCTGCACCCATGTGGGCATTGTACATGGTGCTCAACTTAAATGGGCTTTAAGAACATTCATGTGTACGCCCAACCTATGTGTAAGTCCAACCATGTGCATGCAGAGGCGGCAGTGTCTGGATAGTTTTCCTGATACAGTGGAGGAAGCCTGTTGCTGTAGCTTTTTCCTTTTTTGCACTTATTCGTCTCAAGTTTGATAGGTCCTGGCTGTAGGTGTGAAGAGACAGAGAGACCATAGATGGTGCTCATGGCAGCCATATAGACGAGGTTCCTGTCATGCTAGCTTTGCAGATGATGCAGCTGGTTTTGAAGCTGGTGCAGGCCAGCAAGGACGCCCTGTGGCATTTGATCCGGGTGGAGTGATCTGCTGATAGTTCTTCAGCCATTTGATAATGTGTGTTATTGTGTGTATGATGCACTCAGAGGGAGCCAGTGCGAGTCTGAGAATTTGTAGAGGGTACGTCCATGATCCTTTATCTGACAGTACGAGGGCTTGAACAGCAGTTCTGAGGTCGCTTTCTGGAGGAATGGTTTCACTTTCTGTAGAAAACCAGAGCTGGTACCACGTCACCGTGTTTTTCTTGCACAAATGTTCCTTGAATGTGAGGTCAGAGTCCTGGTGAATCTAGATGACACGCCATTGACAGAAAATTGGTGTTAAAATCCATCCAGGTTCAAGTCATTGAGCCTTATTTGGAGTCACTGAAAGAGTGAGTCATGTGTCGTTCCAGGGATTCCGAGACATGCTAAACCTGGATTATTGTGACATCCAGGAGAGACCGAGTGACTGAAAGACTGGTAGGCATTGGGCAAAGTTCTGCACATTACTGGCTAGTGAGGCTGAAAATTCAGTTATTGGTGTGCGATATTACAAAGACAAGTGTCATGCAATTTTTCGTATTTTAAAAAAACATTGTAGAGTGCAGAGTTTATTGTAGCAAAGTAGAGGGAAAGGGATGTAATTGTGGACAGAAGTGAGAAGCTGGCAGGCACTGTCTTTATCCCATGCAGCTGTAAGTCCCGCCCTCTCTGGATAGGACAACGAGAATTTGCCTTGGGGAAAGCAGAAACCTTCAGTGTTCACGAGGGGCTAAGCTTTTTGACTTCACCCAGCTTTGCAGATTGTTTTTGAACTTTTTCCACCTGTACGTCCAAGTGGTATGTGGCAGAGCCTGAAAGATCTCCATATCTGGCAGTCGTATGTCCGGTGCAGCTTCAACCATTGACCGCAAATTCCTTGCAGTATTTCTTCGAATCACTATGTGAGGGGCACACAACTGGAAGAAAACAATAAAAGTGCAAATATTTGTATCTGTGCTCATCGTTGTTGGACATAGTCCACTGGACTGTGACTAATGGAAGTCAGACCTTCACTGGTACACCCTTGTTTTGGTTCAAATGTGTATTTGATCCTCAGGAATTGTGGAAGAACAGCTGTCACATGAATACAAACACAGTGGAATCTGAATATACGCTGAGCCGCACAACCTGCACATGTGACATTATGATCTGAGCAGCTCTCTAGCGCCCCCTACCATTAGCAAGGCTCATTGCACGCTCTTATGTTTAGCTTTAGTTCCATCTATTGTTTTTGCATGGTAGTTTAGTTGTGTTTACTTAGTAGAGATTTGTTCAATAAGGTAGTGGTTCGTGTTTGTTAATGCTCAATCCAAATAAAGATCTTTGAACTGTGTTATGTGTAGGCACCTTCGAAATTTGCGTAATTTGCTTTTGACTAACTATGCATAATGTCAGAACAATTACGCAAAATGACACATAATAATGCAAAATGCAAAACTGACATTTGGCATTTTATTTAACGTGTCATTGCATCCATATTGACCAAAGGATGTATTTGCGCTAAGAAAAAGTGCATAAAACACAGCGCTGCAAACAGCAGCCGGGCGCTTTCTGGTCATTTATGCTGTTCCCAATGCACTTAAGCTAATTTCCCTTGCTGTGAATGATGTATAACAATGTAAAACTCTAACAACAAGCATAATGTGAAATTACTAAAACTATGCAAGGTTATGCCTGCTTAATGTAAATTTCGATTAGGCCTAGTTATGAATATGGATGGTTGTGCCTTGCAGGTTTTAAATGATTTAGTCCAGTGGGAGATTCAGGGGATGTTATGGTGAGAAGAAAAATGCAGTCCACATTTTTGAACAAGAGGCAAACTCAAGGTGTGATTTTATAAATAAGTTAAATCTGCATTTGTTCCCATACTATATACGTGGGGTATTTACTACAATTCCATTCCCAAACTGGCATAATGTATGTCAGTGGTAAGGAATAACCTTAATTGCATTGGATTAACTAAAATATGATTTTCCCTAGCCATACATTTTAGGTTTTAGGTTTGAAGGGATGTGTACATTTTAAAATTAAATCTAAATAATATTTTGTTTCTCATCTGAAACTATCCCCCTACACTTTGTCTACCCCTCCTCCCCTGATAAAATTGTGGAGGTTGGTACTCCCTCACACTGTTTGTGCAGCACTGATGATGGATCTTAAGACTAAAATCAGATCTTAATGCAAGTAAGAGATTTCCAGGTGCCAGATATTGTCCCAATTCACCTTGACATGATAGATCTGCAGATGGGAAAACAGTACGTTTAAGATTAAGAAAATGGACACATGCATGACTTTATATTGTACTGTCAACATGGAAAGCTTTTTTTCAGTTTCTGGGCTCTACCTGAGTGCATATCCCCTGAAAAGTTCCTTTATTGGGAGCAATTTCCCTCTCTAACTGTATGCTTACTCGGCTTTTGGAAGTATATGTGAACTGTATAGAAGCTTCCGACATTTTGCACAGCCCTTTTTCTCTTCCCCATTTTATCCCACCTAAGTTTACACTATAGAACATTCTCAACTTCTTAATTTTTCTATAGTTAGTGCCTCCTGCATGTCAATGTTCACAGTCCATGCTTCTGCAAATCAAGATCTGTAATTTGTGCACATGAAGAACACTTTTTGCCCATCTGGGACTCTCTTAGGGGACACAAAGATCAGTGAATTGTGCCAATAAATAAGACCAAGACGAGTAAATATTATAATTATATACATATATATATATATATACAAAGATCAGGGAATTGTTCCAATAAATTAGACCAAGACGAGTAAAAAAAAAAAATGTTTTTAAAATATATATATATTTGCAAGCACTCTTACACTCCGCGATTCTGCCACCAGCCACGGAAAAAGAGCACGGACCACAATCCTTTAAGATCGATAGTTTTTTAATGTCCTTAGGTTACATCCACAGAGTAGCAGCCATTACGCGTTTCGTCCCTGCTGGGGGGACTTGATCATATATATATATATATATATATATATATATATATATATATATATATATATATATATATATATATATATATATATATATATATATATATATATATATATATATATATATATTAGACTTGAATCTTTCAGTCCTATAACTTAGGGAAGAAAGTCTTTGCAGTGATTGAAAACATGTAGGGAGTGCCAGAGTATTCTCCACCCACACAAGAGGCATGCGTCAAAGTAGCAGATAATTTTGATCGTATGACAGATGGTATTAGACACGCTATTAACACCCTTTCCGTGCCAAAACTTTGAGATGTGAAATTGGACCCTCGAAGCCTCTGATCACATTCTTTGTACAGTGCTGGCAACAGAGGCTTAGAGTATGTTTAAGGCCTGAAGAGCCATCGGCTCCAGCAGGAACCACGTCCCCCCCCCCCCCCAAACTATGTAAAGAGGTGGGATCACCTCTATTCAGCCATGTGTTTGCTACTGCAAATGTATCACCTGCAGCAGATACAGTATCTAAGATGAAGAAATTGATGTCTGTGATATAAAAACTCTAGATTTCGTGAGTCAAGCAAATTTAAAGATCTGTTTCACAATTTCCATTCCAGCAACGATTGCGCAAAGCGCCGCGGGTGGGACAATTGCACACTGTTTCAAGAGCAGCACCGTGCACGGCTGTTGGGTGGGATTTCATACTGAAGAGGGACTGAATACTTGGTGGGTGGTGGACACAGGAGAAACTTCTGGTTTTGGACATTCTGGGCATCTTTGCAACCATCCTACGTCTGCTTCCGGTTGAGTTTCAAGGGAAAGTTCTGCGTTGGATAAAGTAATGTGTGCAGCAAAGGTCTATTGCACATTGAGCTTCTGGGCATAATCCTGACATTGGGTGGTGGGACTGCAGTGTTGGAAGTTGTCAGAGTTTCCTTTGGGTGTTGCCTGAAAGCGTGATTTAATATCTCACCACCATGCCACGTAAACCCCTACATCCCATCGCAGATTGAACAATACATTCAGTTTTTTTTATCCACTGCATAATTTGCCTGTCAAGTGATGGTGTTTGTAACCATCTAAAAATCGCCGACGAGAATGTTAGTTTCATATGCGAAAATACAACAAGAAGGTAAATGTTGATGATTAGAGGTAAGTAACATTTTCCTTCTGACTGTAGGTAGGTACTCCAGTGTAGGTGTGCTAGCTGTGCCCCTCCTCATTGTTTTATTGTGGTGCCACTGACTGGGTTGAGCTGATTTACGTGTTGCCTGACGTTATTATGACTATATGTATTCACGCGGCCGGCCCTGTTGGGTTGTAGGCGGCATGCTGTGTACATACTACAAAATGTGATTCTATCTACTTAACGGATATTGCTGCCGGCCCCGATGGGGTTGTAGGCAGAAAACGGCTGTGTCAACATTGCTGTTCTTTTCTTAATAAAGGTTTTGAAAAAAAAAAAAACATTTTCCTTCTGACTGATCTTTCTCATTCAGCAGGAAAATCCACCAGTGAGAACCTGAGCATTGAGCTTTCCCTGCTGTTTCCCTTGGGGGCTTTTTTGTGGTTTGTATTAATTAGCGTGGAGCTGATGGCTCTGGCTGCACTTATTTAATAGTTTGACTCTTTATTGACTATGCACGCTCATTATATCCATGTATGCATTCATTTCGATGACTCCCTGGAGGAGACGGCAAGCCAGTTCAAGAGCGGCTTGGTGGTAATCGTACTCTGAGTGAACATCAACACTTTAAATGTAATGCTGCTAATAATAGTGCTCTTGGTTGTCTGCCGCGCATCTGAGATTTGGCGTGATGTGCGATGGGCTGGTTACTTTATGCTACCTGGCTCATCGCCAGTACAACTGCCTTGGACTATGGCCACCGTTCAAGATGCAGATCTTTTTGTGAGCCCATAAATAGGAGCACTAAAAGGAAGCAGTTGTTTATTTCAATTCCGAATTACGGAAGCTTGGCTACTGTACCAGTCGGTTCCACAGGGCCTTCGTATCTCATCCGCTTTAATATTCTAGCCACGTTTCTTTGGGCCTCCATGAGTCGGATATGTTGGGGTTACAGGCAATACAGAATTCTGCAGCGCATGTTCTGTTAAAGTTGTGAACAGATGGTCACTCTTCACAAGCTTTTGGACTCTGTGCATTGACTACCTGTCGCACAGCATGGTGCACTGAAGTCACTGTGCAAGGCATACAAGGGAATAGTGGCACATAGTTCCAAATCCTTGCAAAACAACGTAGTCAGATATTAGCCGAGAAGAGCAGCGAGACTGACCAGCATTGGTTAAATGGGAACTCCTCAGTTAAGATGGTCAGTCACTCTCTTAAGTATTTACTAGTGCTGTTATAGAAATGCATGACGTTACAACGCAAACATTTACAACACAGTTTTTACATCGCAACATCCATTACAACGCATGCCATCACAACGCATTTTTAGAAACTACATTTTCAACGCATTGCATTAGGTTAGGTTATATTATTCCAGCTTGTAAAGCGCACGGTTACCCGGAGGTGTCCTGGCACTGGTAGCATAATTCTTCTGAGAGTATGGATCGGCCAGGAAGATAAGTGGCTAAGGGAAGACCTTATAAGTTAAAGAGCCATGTTTTAAGTTGTTTCCTAAAAACAAGAAGGTTAGTGAGTTCCTCAGATTCCAAGGGAGGGCATTCCATGCCTTGGCTGCACCTGTTATAAAATTTCTGTCCCCCCCCCCCCACAAGGCTTTCTTCGTGGGAGGTATATTCACCAGTTTGGCTCCTGATGAGCGTAGGGTTCTCTTGGGGGTATACTATTTAAACTGGTTAGCCAAGAAGTCGGGCCCCTGGCCATGCAGTGTTTTGAAGACCATGCATAGTGACTTAAATTGCACCATTTTTCTGATGGGCAGCAAGTGTAATCTTCGTATTTCTTTGGCTACCAATACAAATTTGGGGATGCCTGTCACCAACCTTGCTGCCGCATTTTGCAGAATCTGCAATCTGTTTAAATGGCGCTCTTAGATGTTTAAATAGAGCCTGTTGCAGTAATCCAGCCGCGATAACACCATAAGGGATACAACTGTTCGTAGGCTGTCTTCTGGCAGAAAAAGTTTGATCTTTTTATCATCTTGAGGGATTGAAAAGTGTCAGAGGACGTAGCCTTTATCTGATCCTCAAAGTTCAGTTTGTCATCCACCATTATACCCAGATTCTTAGCCTTTCTCATGGGTATGGGGAGGTTGCCTATGTCCGATGGCCACCAGTCAGGGGCCCATTCCAATGCATACCATTACAACGCATACCATTACAATGCATATTACTTTTAGGGCAAGTGTTGGATAGCGTAGGGGTAAAAATTACTATTCCCATTACTTACTTTATAATGCATTGTAATGGCATGCCTTGTAGTGACATGCGTTGTAATGACATGCGTTGTAGTGACATGCGTTGTAGTGACATGCGTTGTAGTGACATGCGTTGTAGTGACATGCGTTGTAATGGCATGCAATGTAAAGGATGTTGCGTTGTAATGACTTTGATTTAAAGGTAGTGCGTTGTAATGACTGCGTTGTAAAGGTTGTTTCCCGTTATAGAAATGCATTTTGTGTGTCCATCACGATTTGCACAAGCATGTTCAGTTCAAATGTGGACCTTAAAACTGGTGTTGCCCTCGAGATCAGAAAACATCTAGTTAACGTTCTTTTGACATAAGCCAGGATAGACTAGCACTTTTTGAAAATATTACTGTACCATAAAACTCAAAAAAACGCCAGTCAAATCAGATATGGCTGGAGGTCCTGATGAAAAAAGTGGAGACTCGATTTAGTGAGGCGGTATTCTATTAATTAAATTAACCGATGTAGTCAATGATGTATACCACTTTATAAGCAGAACTTAGAAACACAATGCCCATTACCTCAATGGAAGTGAAGGACAGACTACCAATTTTGTCATATATGTAATTTCTAATTTCAGTAGTCATGGTATTATTTTCAAAATGCTTCCCTTTATTTGAACTCTGTGAGGTATCCCATAATGTGACTATTTTATGATCTCTCATACTTTTTACGTTTTCCCAAATATAAATACATTGGCGGTAATCCCTAATGTACCATTGTTCATTATAAGCTATTTTAAGATCTTGCTTAAAAAAAAGAGGTAGGAATCTTGAATACCACATGTCATCACTTCTTTAAAAAAAAGAGCAAAATGATTGGGCTTGGGGTGAGCCTTGTCAGCCATTGGTTTTCATTTTTTTTCTTGGTTTGATATTGCGCATGGGCCTTCAACGTGCATCAATGCCAAGACATTCTAAGAATGATTACATTGTCTCACTGAGTTCCCATTATGTTTCAGTTTTAGGCCTCAATAGTCCTTTTGTTAGGAGTAGTTCCCGAGTGCACACATTCAAGTATTTCCTTTGCCATCAAAACAACTTTTTATTTGCTGTTTATGGCTTTGTTGTTTAGGAAGTGTTTTCTGTTTAAATGCTCTAGCCTGTTGTATAAAAGGAGTGCAATTCTCTAATCGTTGTGGGCAAATTAGTTTTACTTTGATGTCATAACATCAGGTTGTAGAATTTACATATTTTTTGATAACATAGTAATGACCATCATACACAAAGGCTTTCATGAATTTGATAGATAGGTATTGTATTGTTGGAAAAAATGTGTACTAAGCAATATTTGCTTGTGTATGCTTTTTAAGTTCATGACTTACAATGAAAACGTCATCTTCAAACTCCATGTGCCGTCACCCTTGCTTGAAGTTCAGTTGTGCTAATGCAGCCTGTTTAGGAAAGCAACCTTACTTACAACGCCTATATTGTCGTAACCCAAGACTTTGCTTCATTTTGAGATTTTCTTTCTAGGACTGCTGAGGCAACACACAAAAGACTACCTAACCATTACCAAACAGTGCCTGCCAATTCTTAGATTTTTTCTAAAAATGTTTTTATGGAGTGGCTGTGTTAAGCATCTGTTTCTGAAAACCCCTCTCCTCTGACCTCGACAGCCAGTCCTTGAAAACCCAATAAAAATTATTTGAAGGAAAAAAAAAAAGCACTTCATACAGAGCCTGAAATCAAATTCCTTGGGGAGGGTCTTAGGTCTCTGAGGCCTGGCGGAGGTTGGATGAGGTTAAAGGTGATTTCCATTGTTCCCTGGCGGCTTGTTCTGAGATTGAAAGGTGTTACAGGTCTGCAGAAGCCTTTTTGTGGGTCATTGGCGCTCATGATTCATCTTTGTTGTTGGGTTTTCATCAGCGGGGGTCTTCAGCCTGGGCTGGGATGGAATTCCAGAAGGTCAGTGGAGCAGACGTCCATGTCCTTTGATCACAAGTGGTCCCCTGGGCAGGCAGTGACTCGCATTAGAACAGGCAGTGATGGAGGCATAAGAGATATCACAATTTGAACAAACGAGAAACAACCTTTTACTATGCAATACAATCACAACGCGGTCGTTGCATAAGGAATAGTATAGTTTACTATTCCAACACCTTCCCTACTGTTATGTAGGCTGGAGTTGGAATAGTAAATTATACATTTCTAATGTTTCGGCGCCATCTACTGCAAGTCGATGTAATGCCTTGCGTAGTAATGGCATTGCGTGGTAACAACGCGGTCGTTGTAACGACCGCGTTGTGATTGTATTGCGGAGTAAAATCCGCGTTAAGGTATATATTCGAACAAACTGACTACAAGCTGCTTGCCAAGTTTGAATGTGACTAAAGTCCAAATGAGCAGGCGTATAATTATGGTGGCCAAAAATGAGAAGTTACAAATGATGATGTAAATGATTTGAATATCTAGGGCAGGGCAGTCCAGTGTATCTTCAGGAGGGCTTGCTTCCTTTCCAGATTTCAGCACAAACTCTGTGTAAATTATTTTTATTTAGTTTTATTTTAATCTATAGTAGTTAGACTTTTTTTAAACAACATAATTGAAAAATCTGTTATCTCTAGTCTTTCCTAGATCCGACCTTGTGATTTTATATTTTGAATCTTTTTGTTCCTCCCTCTAGCCTCTTTTTGTATGGTATTGGCTTGATCAAAGTGAAACTTCATACAGTCCTCCATGTCAATATTAAAATTAAATGTTGCCAGCTCTTTGTTTATGCAGGAGATGTCCTCATCTGCTGCCGATTGTGCCAGAGGACCGAAAGAGATTCCAAACGCCTTCCCTTTATAGATTAGAGAATTGTACATGCTAGGATTGCATCATGAATTATCTTAACAGCTCTGATATGCAACTCACCAGTGGATGCATAAATCGAATGAAATAAGCAGAATGGCAGAATTCCTGTAGTTTCCCATATCAACACGTCTTTAATCTGTAGCAAAAGATGGGTCTCACCACCTTCTAGGGTTTTGATAGTATCTGCTTTCAATTCATTGACAAAATCTTGGATGAACTTGCAGAAATATTTCAATGTTGATGTATAAGGTTCTAGGAAATTTTGGAATGGATTTTATTAACTCGGCAAATTAAATTAATTCATTCAATCATCCAATGTTCCTCTCTGTCCTCCAAAACCCATTATTAAAGGCTGTTGTGGCTTTTTTGAAATCTTTATCAACTTACCCTATTTTCTGTTGGTTTTTTTTCTTACAACTGCTTTATTTAGGAACTGTAAGAAGCTTTTTTAATATTATTTGCCCTAGGACCCAAGTCAGATATGATTTTCAAAAGTCTGTTTTTCACCAAAATGAGAGTTTCATCAGAGGTGTGTTCTCGTTTTCAAGTTTAGGGATGACGGCACCATATTAATTTTACTGGAAAGTAAAGAAGACAAGTGAGATTGGATATCAGAGATGTATTCCTCATTGGAGTAGTGCTGACAGCTATTTTATTGACGGCCAAAACTGTAAGATTTTTCTCTTGCGGGGACAATTTCTTTAACATCTTTAGGACAATTTATAGCGCAAAGTTTAGAAAGCTGATGATACGTGCTACTGATTAAAATCACGAAGAAGGGCTTTTACCGCCAGTGAAGTCGAACCTCAAACCAGCAGTTAATTTACACTACAACATATATAGTGCTGTGCATTAAAGATAACATATCAGGAGTTAAATGACATGTGTTCGTTCTCAATTGTTTGTTTTGTGTATATTCAGTGTTTTTATAAATTTTGAATGAAAGATGACAATCAGTAAATATAGATCTGATATTTGAGGAATTGATACATTAGCCTCGTTGACATGGATAGCAGTTTTAAGAAGCGATATATAAACGTTGCATGAAAAACAGGCTATAGTCCCCAAGGTCTTGACTCAACTAGTTTGTTATGACCATTTTCCATCCCGGCGGGCACTCTGGCACGCTAAAATTACAACCAAAATTGGGAGTTCTTGATATACACCGTGTTGCAGTGATTATGCCAAAAAGCAGCAATTTTGTTGCACAGCACTGGAAACAGCTATGGGTCCATCCTGTAGCCATTATGGTAAGTGAGCGGACATAGTTTATTGCTGTTGACCCCTTCGGAACATTTTGTATACCAGGCTTGGTTTGAGCTTTTCTGTCTATTTTGGGTGGTTTTATGGGCATCAGTTTGTGCCCGGGGTAATTATTGACTGGTGACTCTAAACATCAGAGAAGCAAACATTCCTTGGAGCAGGAGCACAGCTTGAACTGTGTTGAATAAAGGAGTAGAGTTATACGTTGCGGTTGGACTGTTACTGCCTGTGCCTTCTTGTGCTTTTGATCGCGCTGTGAATTCGGACTGTTGAATGCATTTGTCATTGTTCTACCAGTTTGATTGCTCGCAAAGTGACTCAGGTCCCATGCTCACAAAGCTAATAACTCACCACAAACCCGTCTGTAGGCAAACGTCATACGTTGGCTTTAATATTGGAGGAAAAACCAGCACTTAGTGTGAAGTGCTATAATATGATATGATATAATATGATATGATCTAATATAATATGATTTTATATAATATATGATATAATATAATCTATAATCTCTCTCTCTAGGAAGGAACAGAAAAGTTATGGTTTCCATTGTGTATCCATATTGTATGTGTAGCATTTAGGTTTGTGTGTATTAAAGTACTTTTTGTTTGATAAAGCAAAGCAGCAACGGAGGATTCAGACAGAAAGGGGTACTGTTTTGGTTTCCTGGGCTCCGAGTGTCTAACCGGCATCATCTTCTTAAGTTAGTCTTGCCTGGTTGGTCTTGTTACCATTGATAGTCAAGTGCTAAAGGCGAGTACTTAGTAATCCAACCTAGGCTTTGGTAGTAAGGTAGGTCCAGGATACCAGTGGTAAACTACTCCCGTTTCCACAATTCAAACCCGGTAACAACTACTGCTACACAACCACCAAGATCAGGTTTCAGTTTCCCAGGGTAGGATTTCAGTAAAAAAAATAAGAAATAAAAATATTGCCAAGTTAGTGAGACTTGTAACCAGATGATAAGGGTTTGACTCCAACAATTTCTGCCACTGGTCCCATCAGATGCATTGTGTGCATTCAAGAAGACATTTTAAAAAACATGATATAATATTATAAATAAAACTATGATTACATTTCAGTGTTTTATGTTTTTTGAAACATGTTTGCTCTTTATTATAGAGGAAGTGCCTGCAGCAGTTCATTATTTCTTATTATATCTGAAATATGCGTTCTATGAACATTATAATTAAAGTGTGGTAAAGTTGCAATGTAAAAACAAATCTTTGACAGTCACTAGCTAACTCTACAGTGACATTAATTCATTTGAATGCCTTGGGGTGGGAAAAAAATTGCATGTCATTTGACCCCATGACAAAATAGGATCTATATCCTGACATTTGACCCATGTGATATGACAGGAATTGTCATCATGTGGTCCTTGGCTGTGATCCTAGGCATAGAATACCTTTCAATATTGTATTTTAATGCATTGGTGTGGATACTTTTAGGTCTCGCCTAAAGCATGTCGCTTGCGAGATCTTTTATTTTTTATGCAGTGGGCCCATTACTTACCATTGGTTGACTTCATAGTCACTCTCATGTCCTTGTTTCTAATTGGTCAGCTGCGGTAGGCCTCCTTTCACTTAGTGTGTTTGTCCCTCGCCTGGAGCATGGAAGCATTACTTATGTCCTTACACTGCTCTCTTGTTTAGACTTTTCTCATTGTGTTTAAGCACTCTGGCAGAGTGAGTCTTTTTTTAGCTGGCTCTCTTGTGTGCTTTCCCCACCTCCGTGTTTATCCGGTGTCCATGTTGACTTTGCACACAATTGCCCCACTTCCTACTGCTATCTATGTTGGCTTTGCAACCTCCCTTCTGCTGTCCATATTAGGTTTGCCACCTGTCTGTGTTGCCTTTGAGCCCTCCTTGCTGTTGTCTGTGTTGGCTTTGCACCATCCCTTCCCAGTCCCTGCTTACTTTGCCCCAACCCTCCACAGTCAGTGTTGGCGTTGCTACTGCGCACCCTCCCTCCTACTGCCTGTGTTGACCTTGTCCCCTCCATTCCTCCTACTGTATGTACTGGCTTTTCCCCATAGCTTCCACCCTCCCTCCTGCTGCCTGTGTTGACTTTGCCCATTCTCACCCTTCAACCTGCTGTCCGGGTTGCCTTTGCCTCCTGTGCTGTCCCAACTTCCCGCTGTCTGTGTTACCTTGCCCCCGTCTTCCCTCCAGTTGTCCATGTTGCCTCGCCCCTTCCCCCGGCATGAAAAATGTGTTATTACAAGGACACCGCCGTGACACAGCACTTTTCCTTCCCCACCTGCCCTCTGTGTTGCCTCCATTCCCACCCTACCCTCCCGCCGTCCAGCTGTGCTATGACGCAGCTAGGCAAGACCAAAACCTCGGGGAGAGGAGACCTATTAGCTTGGTTAATGCTTCTTGTAGAGGGATATTAAGATATATCTTGTAAGTAGATGCCTTATTTCAAATGATCAGACTGGGTATGTGTCTTCTACCTATATATGTAAGATGACTTGAAATGAAAGCTTGTTCTTGTAGTCTTAAGATCTTTACAGACTGGCACTGGCAACTGCTGCCACTAAACCTCGGTAGAACGTACATGCCGCTCCCGGGCGCCTCCTCGATGCTTTACTGCTCCAGCCACCTCGGTGCTCCCCTGCTCCCCTCCCCATCCAATCCAGACGCTGCTCTCATGGATGAGAGGAGCGCGGGATTGGTCTGGGCGGGCTGAAATGCTGCTCAGTTAGGGACAGGAAGCCTGTGCCTTTTCTCCCACAAGACAGCTGGGTTGGAGAAATGTAAGTGCGTGGTCGGTTTGGCCGTCCTAAGACGGCCAACCAAACGGACATGCGCACTTACATTGCACCTACCACTCCTCCTGCCTGGGCCTGGCTGTTGCTGATGCAGAGCATGGCCCCGCTCCTCCTTAGACTTGGCGGACTCTGCCGAGTCGGAGTAAGTGAAAAATAAGATGATAATAAAATTGTTTTATTATCATTTTATTTTTCATTTGCTGCAGTTCAGCAGTGGGCCGGCGCTCCTCCGCCATAACAGGGGAGCCGCTGCTGCAGGCTGGTACAGCCGACAAAGCACCAACAAATCTACAGAAAGTTGAGTTCAGCTCTTTAAACTGAAGTTTACCATATGCTGTGACATTTTTGATTCTCTGTGAATGCTGAGTAAATGTAGAGCTGTATACATATGATCAATGAAACTTCCAGTATGTGCCTGTTAACAATCACTTAAAAATGGTTTTTCGAGTTTAATTGCAGTGATTTATAAGTCCATTTTCCAAAGACTATATCCTAATTGTCTGTTTTGCAACTTTTAAAATGTTCTGAGCAGTAGAGGGAAATATTATATACTATTTAGAGGTCAGGAGAAGGCAGCCACAGGGATGGAAGCAGGGCACCGCTGTAGGAATTTCTTTGCCCGGTGACCTTTATTGATTTCCAGCTAATTCTCGTCTTTACTGAAAATCTTGCACGTCAACAGTAACCACTTTAAACGCCAAGTATAAAAGTGTCTTGTACACCAGTTCCCATATGTGTACCTACTGTTGTTGCTGTGCTACACTGTGTACTGCTCATACAGATGTTGCTTAAGCATACAGCTGATCAGCACACTCACAAAACATGTATAACTCAACTCTGCAAATTTAAGTTGCTTAAATGGTTCGTCTGTACCTTCCATGTTGCTTCTCGCCATGCTCGCCCTCCATGTTGTTTCCCTCCATGTTGTTTCCCTCCATGCGCGCCCTCCATGGTGTTTCCTTCCATGCCTGCCCCTCCATTTTGTTTCCCTCCATGCGCGCCCTCCATTTTGTTTCCCTCCATGCGCGCCCCCGTTGTTTCCCTCCATTCGCGCCCTCCATGTTGTTTCCCTCCATTCGCGCCCTCCATGTTGTTTCCCTCCATTCGCGCCCTCCATGTTGTTTCCCTCCATGCGCGCCCTCCATGTTGTTTCTCTACATGCGCGCCCTCCATTTTGTTTCCCTTCATGTTGTTTCCCTCCATGCGCGACCTACATGTTGGTTCCCTCCATTTGCAACTTCTGTGATGCATTCTCCCAATGCCACTTGAAAAGGAAATAGGTCCCAGAGGCGAGACATATTGTTTTTCCAAAGCTTATTTATCTTGTTTGTGTAGAAGAAGGCAATCCTCTTATTACTTTTATTTTTATGAAAAAGCCCTTTAGGGAGAAAAACCCTTTAGGTTGAAAAGTGTATTTTTTTATTAATATTGTGTTTTTTAATATATTGTAAAGAACTCTGACCTTTCCTTACTTCTGGTGCTTTGCTCCTTTTTCTGAAGATAAGTAACAAGAGGTCCCTTTCTGACCTAGAGTTCACAACATTTACTAGCTTTAACTGTGATATGACACTCAGAAGAACTAGAATTCTTACCTAAACGTCTCAATGTCGATTCACCAGTATACCTTTATTGGTGAAGGTGGCCTCGCACACACACTCTGACCCACAAAAAAACATCATAGCGTCCCACTCTTGTCTCACTATTCACCCTCAACATCCTCCTATCTGACGCTAAAGGTCTTAGAAAATTGCAAAGGATGGAAATCGCAGAAGTAAAAGGTATTGTGTAGTTATTGTGTACTAAGTAGAAGTTATGGTGGCCTGACCATGAGTATCAGGAACAGTCAGTAGTGGTTTGAACATAAGTGGATGAAACATATATAGCGTATTCTGCACATTTAATCTTCTCATTTATGGGTCAACAAACAGATTAGAATATAGTAGGTGAACCTAGGTAGAAACAGTTGGTTACTTCTAGGGCAGCTCCCATTGAGCTACAAAACAGCAAATCTAGTCTAGAATTGTCATGAGAAACAGATTTGCAAATAATCATTATAAAAATTCACTTTATGTAAATTTTCCCCATATGCACGTAGTGTGGATTTCCTGCAAACCTAGAAGGATTTTTCTGTTTGTTGATACTTTGAGCACAGGCCTAGAAAGCCGGCAACTCTGGTTCCTATGAAATACTTTTGCGGCTGGAAGGAGTCAACAAGTCCGCTCCACCCCTAACGGCAGTGAGGCGGGCCTGTCACGGAATCTCCAGATTACCCCCCCATACCCAGACCAGCCTACGCAGGGCAAGGCTGTAAGGGGTGCCACCATTTGCAACAAGACCAAATATATCATCCTTGCACATTGTGTGGGTGTCATGTCTTGTAGCGGAGAACTAGACACTCAATTATTCATAGGTGCCCTGGGAGGCATGAGAGAGAATTCCCAATGAGCCCCTGGAGAACCAAGCTAATAAGCTGCAGATTAATTTTTCATATATCTCCTGCATGGAGGTAAGTGAGTTTGTGACCCTGACTGACAGATTTCGAGGTACCAAAAGCTGCTGACTCGAAAGACCTGGAGTATGGAGACCTTTAGAAACACTGTGCATCTTTCTATTTCTTTTCTTTCTAATGTACTAACCCAGTAGTGGCTGCACTGGACGACAACCGAGTAAACTCTGTATCACTAATCAATATTATTTGTTTAATGTTTTTTAGTTCTGTCGCTCTAAGGGCCTCATGTAGGTAGCATACTATTTAACGATTCATAAATACCGAATCGGTAAAATTCGGTATTTATGAATCGTTAAATAGTATGTAGGTAAATAATCGGTAATTATTACCGATTCGGTAAATATCGGTAATTATGAATCGGTATTTACCGAATCGGTAATAATGCATCCCTTCCCATTCATTCCTATGGGCCTGGAGGCCCATAGGAATGAATGGGAAGCCAGTTACTATTACCGATTCGGTAAATACCGAATCGGTAATAGGGGAGGCATTATCATGGGTGGCAGGGTGTCACATTGACACCCTGTTGCACCCCTGATTCGTGCATGTGTGCACATGTGGCGCACATACATGCCCTTGCCACATGGCACTTTACAAATAGCACAAAAATGCTTTTTGTAAGGTATTTGTCATTTACCATCAACTTGTAGTTGGTGGTAAATAACGAATCCAGACACCAATAATGCACTCACTTGAGTGCCCCTACATTGCATTTCTGGATTCGGTATTTACCGAATCGGTATTTTACCGATTTCTTAAAATTCCGATTCGGTAAATACCGAATCCAGAAATCAGCCACCTACATCTCAAGTGCCTCAATACCGGTCGGTAACGGGATATTTACCGATTTTCGGCCGTTACCGACCGGTATTGAGGTACCTACATGAGGCCCTAAATCTTCCAACCTATTTTCCCTTAAACCAGGTTAGTCTACGATTGCCCTGTTTAACAGAGTTCTCAAGTTGTGAACCGTGAGAAGTTTTTCCACACCTCTTAAATATTTTATTTTGCTACAAACAGGTTTGCTTTTTCAGTTATAATTGCACTTGGGTGAGAATGCCCCGATGCCAGTAGGAGGGGGGACACAGCCATGTTAGACATATTTAAGATGACGAAGTGGGGTGTAACAAAGTAAGTGCACAAGCGTGGACTATACCATAAACACGACTTCAAACCTACTACCATACTACAAATCGAAATTACGGAGCATAATCTATGTAATTTAGTGTTGTGCAAAATTCACACTATTATGCCATTATGGCACTTTGCCTAAACACCCGACATTTGCAATAAACATTTACAGCAAACATGGATTCAGGGTAAAACAGAATATGGGCAGCTGTTTGTGATACTTTTATTTGCACTATTTGTTTTAGCAATAAATGGGTTTTTTGACAAATTGATGCGCGGACGAATTTTGTGATAAAATATTTTGTAATTAAATGTAATTTTGCCTCATTTTGTTTACATTTCATGTATTTGCGCAAAAGCAAATTATGCACACTACATCTACTAACCCTCTAAACAGAAGCATATTAGCAACCTTTAAGAGATGGTGCATGTGGTTGTAGAGTAATCAGTTTACTGGGAACCAGTTGTGACCCTTGGAGTTGTTTACCACTTGTACCATTGTACTATTGAACGCCAAAAAGGATTAGAAAGTATCATATTGCTTAGCACTTTACTCACTCAGGCTAGCGAGACAGAGCATAACAAGATTTACTCACAAAGTCAATGAAGTGTAGACATTCAAAGCACTGTTTACCACAACAGTATCCCCCAGAAACTGAATGGCGAGTCAATTCATCACTTTTACTAATGGTGAAGTGCTCTGATTAACTAAATACAAAATATAATACAAGCATAGGCAAAGACAACCAGAGAAAAACAGAATTCTCTATCTGCTACCTGCTTAGAGATCCAACACCCTACATTATGAACAACAATTTTTATTGATTTTCAAGGTACCATATGGGCAAGCCCATCGAGCATCGAAGCATGTAGGAAAACTATATACACTAGCAAGGCACCGTATAACATACCCAATGAAGTCTGCAGAACAGCAGACCTTGAACCTCCTCCTCCTCCCCAACCACGCACCATACATCATTATAACAATAGACAGTTGCCAATTTTAATTCTATTGAATCAATTGGGTCAGTTCCCAATGTTTGGAGTATGAAACACGGGCTCACTCAGCAAGATCAGGGATGGGCGAGGATTCGTTGTCTGATTGCCGGTGCCGAAGAGCCTAATCTGTCATATTGATATTGAGATATTTTATATAGCGTGCAAACACCAAAGGCGTCTTGGCGCTAATGTCTGCTACATTAAGGAATTAGCAGACAGAAACCAAAACATTTACCACCAGGAAGGGCCTATACCTGATCAAACCGAATGGTTTTCAGATGTTTTCTGAAACTGGAAAGGTTCGGCTGAGCTCTAAGCTGGTAGGGTAAATTATTACACCGTCGACATGTAATGTGGATAAGGTTCCTTCCTTCCCTGCTCTCTGTTTTAGTTTTAAAGACATTGGCTGTTCTAGAGTTTGCTGAGCGAAAGTTTCTTCTGGGGGACGTACCAGAAGAGGTTTCTTTTCAGGTATGTAGGACCTTTGCCGTACAGAGTTTGATGTGCCGTACATAAGGCCTTGAACATCACTCTACAATGGAGTTCAGCTAGAGTATCCGAGACAGACATAAACCTCGAAATATAAGTCGTGCGGCGCAGTTTGTAGGCCTTGAAGTTTATTGAGAGAGCAATGGGTACTGCCCAGATAGAGGGCATTACAATAGTCTAACCTAGATAGGACTCAAGCAGTGATTATGGAATAAAAGGGAGAACTTTCTTTAAAATGTGCAGCAAAAAAAAGAGGGAAGTGAGCTTATTAGTTTGTGCATTAGAGGAGAGACTGGGATGAAAAATGATTCCCAAATTCCTGGCTGACGAAACTGGGATGAGGAGCGAGCCAAGCATGTGAGGCCACAAGTTTTGATGGTCCCCAAACGTTGTGTCCTTGCCAAACAGGAGTACCTCGGTTTTATCCGGGTTCAGCATAAGACTATTGTTGCTCATCCATTGTGCGACTGCACGCATACAGTTGTTAAAGCCGTGTGCAGCCTCATCATCATCATCCGAGATGGACACAACAATTTGTGTATCATGAGCGTAGGTCGCAAGGGCCAGACCAAACGAACGGATCAACCTTGTTGGAGGGGCCACATAAATATTAAAAGTGTAGTGCTTTGATGAACTTTGATGAGCTCTGGTGAACAACACATGGCAATGAGAAGAATTTAGATACAAAGTCCCCCAGGGCGACTAATTGCTCTATGTCTGCGAAAAATGAATGCAGAAGATGAAGAGCCGAGCATCTGATTCCGGTTTCCATCAAGCGTTCCAGCAGGATCGCATGGTTCACGGTATCAAAGGCCGCCGATAAATCCAACAGGATCATAGCTGCTTCCCTCCATTATCTAGAATACTTCTCAGCTCCTCTGTGGCTACTTCCAGCGCGGTCTTATTACTATGGTTTGGTCTGAACCCAAATTGAGCTGAGTTTAGAAAAAAAATTTCCTCCAGATAATTAGAGAGTGCAGTATTCATATGCTTCGCCAAGATTTTTGCCGGCAAAGGTAAACGAGATATAGGGTGGTTATTCTTAACTTCTTCCAGATGAAGTGAAGGTTTTTTCAATAAAGGGAGAATCGAAGCTTTTTTCAGCTCCATACGGAACTCGTCTGAGTCAATAATAGTATTCAGAAGTATAGTAAGAGGAGGGGCAACCGTTCCTGCTATATCATGAACTATTTTTGAAAGAACGGGGTCAGATGGAGAATCTGACTTTGTTTGGCCTATAAGTTCGATTACTTTCTCCTCTGTAAGAGATGGGAATTTACAGAAAATATTTTTTATGCACGCTACATCCATGGCACCTGATGCAGTAGTTGCGGCCCTGTCATTAGTCTTTAATTTGACATGCATTTCCTCCACTTTGTTTTTAAAGAATTTTACCAGCTGTTCGTCAGTTCTGGTGTATCGCTCTTACTTAAGTGGAAGCTGAATGTGCATCTTACGTCCTTCATTTATGGCTACAGATCGTGGGACATGGTTTGCATACCTTCATGCTTGAAAATTGAAAGCGTCCAAAACCATCACAAATAGGATGCGGTAAAATATCAATTAGTACTATTTGCTTGGGTGTTATTAATAGCTTTGTTATTGAGAAGCAACTTTATTGGTTGGAAAAAGGACACAGAGTTCATGTGTAGCTAGTGGACTTCTATTGAGTATAAACTAACAATGCCGATTCAGGCATCCCAATGTTCTAAACTACTGCAGCAACAACAACAAGGTGAAAGGTGGAATGCTTGAATTAATCTCAACCCCTGGCAATCCCTCGGACCGCATCCCAATCCTTCGTCACCACAGTTTGGACCTACCACATGCAAATTAATCTTGACCCTGCACCAATAGAAACAGACAAGCCAGAACTGTCAGGCCAGATCTTCCCTGAACTGGAATGCAAGCAGTCCAAGGTTTCTACCTGATTAGGGCTCTACCGTCAGTGGTGGCATTTCATGCCCCTGAGCGGCTAGAGGATACACTGGCACGGGTCCAACCTGCTTTCCTTGGTGGACTCATTAATGCCAGGTCCTTGGGCAAACAGAAGTTTGAAATTGCTCACATGATAGAGTGCTTGGCCCTAGACATATTATGTGTAACAGAGACCTGGGCTGACGCTGCATCTGATCCCGACTTTATTACGGCTATACCCACGGGATACAGAGCTATTAGAGAAGATAGGTCTGCTAAGCGCGGGGGTGGAGTTGCCATTATTTTTAGGGATCAGTTCCCGGCAGTTCATCATTCCATCTCCACTCTTTTCTATGAAGGCCTCCACTTCTCGCTCACACTTCATCCCAAACTAACATTTAAGGGAATTCTTCTCCACCGCCCACCTGGCCCTCGCATCACGTTTTTAACTAATTTGGACAGTCTGCTGGAATCAGTTATTTTAAACTCTGATTTTACCATTCTCGGGGATTTTAATTTTCATTTAGAGGATGCAGGAAACAAAGACACTGTAGGGTTATTGGACACACTTAGTTCCTTTGGACTCACTCAATTGGTGCAATCCCCCACACATACAGCTTGGCATACACTGGATGGCGTGTTTTCCTCAGTTCAGGGCCTTATGATCAAGGAAACGCATCCGTTAATCTGGTCAGATCATTCCTTAATTAAGTTCACGCTCCCTCTTCCTAGGGAAGGTAAGGATGTCACCAGTAAATGTTCTGCGTCTGTCGGGTTAGCTTGGAACAAAGTAGACTTATTGTCCTTTAATGCTTTGTTAGAAACCTCCTGCCCCTTCCCACAGGATCAGGAAGACCTGGCTGTGACTAATTACACTAATTGGATATTGGATGCAGTTAATGCTTCAGTCCCATTAAGAACTTTCTCAGCTAACAGGCCTACACCATCCGCCCCCTGGTTCTCCGATTGTCTCCGTTCAGAAAAACAGCAATGTCGTCATTTAGAACGACGGTGGCGGGTAAACTATGACGAACCAGAGAAATCAGCGTACAAAAAAGCATTATTAAAATACAAAAAACTTCTTATTTCTGAAAAAAACTGATATTTCACCTCTCAGATTGAGTCAGCTGCTAATTCCTCCAAGGAACTGTTTGCAGTGATTAATAAGCTCTCTATACCCAACAACTCAGGCAGGAGGGTTAACCAGAAATTCTGTAACGAGGTGGCTGATGTTTTTAAATCCAAGGTCCTAGACATCTTTAAAGCTTTCAGAGAGGTCTCTGATTAAAGCCCTCTATTATGCCCAAGCAGTCCAAGCATCAACAATCACCTACCATTTGTGTTCTCTCCGATCTCGATAGACACAGTGAGAAATTATGTCCTTCAAGCTAAATCTGGCTCACCTTCAGACCCCTGCCCCCCGAGGTTCCTTCAAGAACTGACAAACTTGGTGAGTCCTCAACTCACCGATATTTTTAACTTGATGTTCTCCTCCGGTGTTTTCCCGACTAGCTGGAAGGATACATCCATTTTGCCTCTCTTAAAAAAACCAACTCTCGACGCGGCCAACCCTACTAACTATCGGCCCATTGCTAGACTGCCTCTGCCAGCAAAGATAGTGGACAAAATAATGAACAACCAATTGTCACTATTTATTAATGCTAATGGTTTACTGGATCACACTCAATTTGGCTTTCGCAAGGACCATAGCACGAAGCTGGCATTGATCAAAGCCTCTGAGGAGATCAGAGCAGTTATGGACGGTGGAGGTGCAGCAGCTCTGGTGCTCCTCGATCTCTCTGCGGCTTTTGACACGATGGATCATCTCCTTCTGCAGAGATGTTTGGAGGGGCTAGGATTAGGAGAGACAGCACGAGCACTTATAGCCTCCTTTCTCACTGATCGAAGGTCCACCGTATCCATGGATGGCTTTAATTCAAATCCTTACACTCTTCCATGTGGTGTTCTGCAGGGTGGCTCTTTGAGCCCCACACTATTCAATATATACGTCTCTGAACTAGCGCCCCTTATTCGGGAATTTGGTTTCAGCCTGACCACCTATGCCGATGACACCCAGATTGTGGTGGCAGCTTCTAAATCCCAACAATCTCCGGCCTCGCAGTTCAGAAGTTGCATAAGTGCAATTAATAAATGGATGACAGCACACTGCCTGAAGCTTAACTCCAGCAAAATGGAAGTCCTGATCTTCGGCAGTGTGCAGCCTCCCTGGAATGATCTGTGGTGGCCTGTTGAGTTGGGCTCCCCGCCCAATCCGGTGGTTAAGGCAAAGAACTTGGGTGTGCTTATGGATGATAAACTTACTTTCCATCACCACACAAATGCGGTAGTGTCGGCATCGCATTTCCTCATTAAAAAAATTAGGAAAATGTTTCCTTACATCCCTGATAACATCAAGAGAACGGTAGTCTCTTGCCTCATTTCATCCAGGCTGGACTACTGCAATGGTTTATTCCTTAACACCCAGAAGCAGCACTTGCGTAAACTCCAGATGATTCAGAACTCAGCAGCTCGTCTCATACTGGATATCCCTAAACACCACTCAGTTTCCAACGAAATCCGCAATCTTCACTGGCTTCCCGTATCCCAGCGTATTGATTTGAAAGCCTTGCATGGCATTGGTCCTTCTTTCCTGCAGGATCATTTTTCATGGTATCGTCCCACCAGACAGCTGCGGTCCACGGGAGCACGAATACTCGCTGTTGCAAGAATTTTTAAAGCCCACTGGGGTGGACGCAGTTTTTATCACGGAGCATCTAAACTGTGGAACTCTCTTCCCTTTTTTCTTAGGAATGCCAGTTCCTTGACCATTTTTAGGAAACCACTAAAGACTTGGCTCTTTCAGCATTAGGGGCAAGGTTGTAGCGGGTCACTGTTGGGTCCAGCGGCAAGACACCTCCGGGTATACGTGCGCTTTATAAATTTCTGTAACATAACATAACGTATAGCTTGCTTCTAGTGGCACAGTGAGCACAGGACCCAGACCTGGGCATGTACATTGCCCTTGGGGGTCAACTGCAACAACAACAACAAGATGATGGATGGGATGCTTGATTTAACCTCAGCCACTAGCAATCACTTGGGGCACATCGCAGTCCATCATTTTTGATTCCACAGTGCCAATACAGTTTGGTTTCAGCCAGGCGAAATTCAGTCTTGACCCTGTTCCAGTAGGAACGGTCCAGCCCGAACTGCCAGGCCAGGTCCTTCCTGAACCGGAACACAAGCAACCCAGGACCAGTTTCACCCCGATTATGGTTCATCAGCTGGGTATACCGTGGTTCTGGCCCTCTTGAAGCATTAAAGACATTTAAAGAATGGAAGGCTTTCTTAAACATATATAGAATAGGTGTTTGTAAAGTGCATGGTCACTCAAGGTGTTTCTTGGAGCTTGTTTATTCTTATTTAACGCTGTGATGCTCAGCTTAACATCTGGAGGATGAGAGGCTGAGTGGACTCATTAAGATTGAGACCTGGGTCAATGACGGATCGTTGCAGAAGATGCATTAGCCCACTTAGCCAACACACCCACCCAATATTTTCATTCTTCCAAAGGTGTATAAATCTGAGTTGTATTTGTTGGGATTTGAACTTCTGAGCAATGCTGCAATGTTCTCTGCACTCATCTGTTCACAATACTGTTCATAAGTTATAACTTACGCTCACCTGTTGGTTTATGGTAAGTGCAGCACTGTTCACTCAAGAGAAATTGACAAACTTTTTAGTAACTTGAACATTTTCTCTGTGATACATTGGACCCTTCGACAGTCACAATGTTTGCAACATCCATAGAGACACCCGAAAGAGTTTAAGGAAGTGGGTGTTGAAGTTTGGAATTAACCTCTTAGCGTTTGTCATAGGGGCCCATCTTGACGGGGAACTTAAAAATATTGTGGTTTTTTTCCATTTCTGTTTTTACACTTTTGTCAGTCTTTGGTAATGGCAAATTGTTAGTTTAGATATGGGTGTTATTCCTAGCCAAAGGGAACTTTTATAGCTATAGAATGTGTGACTACTGGCCTACCGTCTAACTTTGACAAATATGGCCAGGAAGAGCTCTCTTGTGCGGCTGAAGCAAATCTTTGTGGTTCTGAATGTTACTTAGTTTTCCTTGCTTTTTGTTTTACCTCCAGTGACCCAAGAGTACCTTCGCAATCAGGCACTGGCTTAATGATGGATGAAAAACAAGACAACGCAAACAGCCTATTCCTCAAGGAGGATACAGAAAAGATGAACAACTCTGAGAGCGGCGTTCAGCGACTACAGCAAGCCATGCAGACGCGAGCATCACGGGCCAAAAAGCATGTGCGTTGCATCTCACGGGAGAGTGCAACAAGCTTCTTGAAGCACAACGCCTTTGTCATCCTCACAGTTGTTGCTGTTATTCTCGGTACGGAAAAAGGGCATTTCCATTGTGGGGGCAAATAGGATTAGTCTCTTTACTCGATGTTTCTGAGGGCCTTTAGATGCCTTTAAATTTCAGTGTTCAAAACAGTATTTAAAGTTGTTGTTGTTGTTATTACTATTAATAATTGTGATTTTGATATATTGTGAAAATTGAAATTCCTTTTTTCAGTAACCCCTCCGGTGATATTGTCCCATTTTAGAGATTAAAATTATCATGCAAAAAAAAAAAAGTCCAAACTTTTCCTTGAAAACAATCTCCAAAATTAAATTTGTAGCTGCTTGTCTTAACCCATTATGTTGAATAGAAGAACTGCAAAATTAATTTTTGCAAATTGATTTCATAGCAAAATATTTCTTCTTAAAGTTACAGTGCAAAAATATAGTTTTCTGTTGGTTTCCCTCTTTAAACGCATTCTTGTGGCCATCTTTTACTAGATATTTTATCGGATTTCCTAATATTGCTTTCCATAATATTAGACAAAATTTGCGAACATGCACTTGCAATTTTACAGAGCAACAAATTATGTCCTCCAGTTTTGATAAAAGGATTCTGTAAGAGACTTCCACATTGCCTGTCTTTGTCTTACGTGTTTTGGCTTTGTATTTTATATAGCACTAACATGCCACACTGTGAACCTACCTAAGGAGGACCAATAGATTTTAAAATAGTGTTTTTAGCATTAAAAAACAGCTATATTTGTTAGTCCTCGTTTAAATCACTTAGACACAAATCCATTCAGTCTCGGACTACTCACTTACCAACATTGCAAGTATGCGGTTCGGACATGCATTTTTTACCATCCATGTAATTAATTCAAAAATATAAATTTTAGACTGATAACCAATACACATATGTTGTTGTGAACTTGCTCCACACATATTGATAATGACCTAGTCCACACTGTAGTTATAGGGCACCAAATTTTCCTTGCAGAGGTCCCAGTGACCCTCCGATTAATCACTTGTGTGGGTGTCACTCAGTCCCTTACCAAACTTCAGTGCCTATTATTTGTAAGATTATCTTTCATAGAGAAATGATGGAGCCACAAGTCTCAGAGTCACACTTTTGACCAAAAAAACCTTTCTCACTGTCAATTATGGATCACTCTAGAGTTTTGTTTTATTTATTTATTTATTTATTTATTTATTTATAATTGAATGTAACATTTCAAAGGAAATATTTCATTTAATTAAAATCTTTAAAATGAGTATCATTCACATTTATAATAAAAGAGAAGATTTAAAATGTTTGTACAATTTGTAACAAACCTTCACTGGTTTTGGATTGGACGGTTCGAGTTGTCAGAAAGCATATTGGCATTATACCTAATTAAAATAGGTTTTAGATATTAATTTTGATAAAATTGTAGCGCTGGACAGAAAAAAAAAATCATGGCCCACGGGACCGCAAGAGCTTTCAGCTGCCCACATCCCTGGCCCCACTGCATGATCACCTACAAAATCTTTACCAAATTGATCAAAAGCATGGTCTGTTAAAGTGAGCAATAATCCATACAAAACCCCTTCCACTAAATAATTACTGTATCAACATCTCAAGATACAATGTGAAAGTCCATCTCCCCCTTAAAGGCTACAGTTCATACCTCTTACCATGTGGCACACAACTAAAATCCTTTATTTTCTTTGTCATTGGTTTTTATGTGCTCGACCTCCGGAGTGATATAATTTCAGAATTACTTAATATTTTTATGGCAACTATCTTAGAAGGAATAAGATCTCACAATTAGCTAAAGTGGATTGTATAATAGTTTATTATACAATTTAATCAGTATAATTCCTTGTTGACCCGTCAAAGTTCAACATTATCCAAACATCAAGGCACAATGAGCAAGTAATGACATTCATTTTCATCCCTTTACCACCTTTCTCCCAGGTATTGTTCTGGCCTTCGCCCTACGGCCCTACAACATGACCTATCGCCAGGTGAAGTACTTCTCTTTTCCCGGGGAGCTGCTGATGAGATTGCTGCAGATGTTAGTTCTTCCTCTTATTATCTCCAGCTTGGTCTCAGGTGAGGAATTTTCTGTTTCATTCAAAATGTCCATAAAGAGAATTGTTTCTATTCAGCAAATTCAAGGCGTTAAGGTAAAACCCAAGGGGGGGGGCATTAGTTTACACACCAGCCTCTGTCCCATATGGTTGAACAAAGACCCACCACCTTGCGCGTCACTGGAACTGCGTGTGGAAGATGAAACGCGTTTCTACACAATGATGAATGACAATCATGTGCAAATTGTGTAGTATGCAATCCTTATTTTGTTATTAGGTTTCTAATATTTAATCTGCGATTTTGTGGATGCTGAATATACTGTCTTGAGGAGGTACGATTTGACACGAAGTCCACGGGTTCGGTGTCTGCTGTGCAGATTTGAGTGTAACTTGCACAAAGTCTCTTGGCAGTCTTTGTACTGTGATAATTATGTTATCAACTTCAGGATAAATAAATCCTTAGTCGTCCCTCCCTATAGCTAAACCTATAATCTGTGGGTTGCAGATAGATTTATGCACCAGTCATTATTAATCAAATGAGATATCTTAGTAAAGACAGTCATATGCTATATTGACCAATTATATACTTGAAATAAAAAAAAGAATAACATCTACGAATAGATCGTGCTACAACCTAACTCAGTGACAGATTCTTCTATCACAAGCGAAGAGTATCTGCGTGCATGCAAACGGATGGATAAAAATGATCTTAGTATTATTTTCTTAATGCATAAATTAATGAAATGTTTCTTTCTGGAAACCCAATCTAATGTGACCTATCCAGGGTACATAAGGGCCAAAATCAAGGGCAATTTTTAGAAAGTGGGACTGCTATCAAAGATGAGTTCTCATATATATACTGGGCAACGGAGTAAATTACTCCGTCGTCCTGGTGGAGGTATTGCCTGACAGATTATAAATGGTCATTTATAAATAAGGCTCCCAGTTTTCAATTTTTACTGGTTTTTTTTTTTTTACAGATAAATACAGACCAAAAACAACGTGTTTCCTGTCTGTATTTATTTTTAACAGCAGAAAATACTGAAAATTGTGCCTCTAAATATGGATAAATACAGACAGAAATGTTAAACATAAATACCATGTAACCTTATTGATTTTCAAAAATAAAATCCCAAAGCAGGATTTCCTGTTTTAAAACAAAAAAGATAATGGCCCCCTCACCATGGGAGTTAACTCCCATGACAAGGGAGGCATTATTTCTTGTTTACTGTCCCTTAATGCCAGTGCCTGCCTGATGGTGACGGGCAGAATGAAACGCAATATCTCCGCCCATCTTAATTGGGCGGATGGACATTTAGCCAAGTCGATGGAGTAATCTCTTCCGTGGCCAAAATTAAAGTCTGCCAGCATCTAAATCGGCAGGCCGACCACTATGTTGGTGGGGAGGGAACTTTGTCGCTGTCGGGACGGAGTTCCCTTTCCACCCACATATAAAGTAAGCCCATAATTTGCTCGTACAAACTAAATGCGACTTTATGGAAAGTTCCGCTATAGGTACATACAGAACCATTTCTTATTGAGATTTAAGATTTTAACATACAAAAACAAGATCACACACAAGCCCTCCGGTTTCGTGTCTACTTAATATTCAGCACTGACGGAACTATACAATTGTTTCTATAAAGAGGCAAGCATGTCGTTTTCTAGGAGTAGTAACTGTTTGTGAACCCAAGTTTACGTACACATTCTGCTCTGCAGTTCACAAGGCCTAGGCAAGGACCATCACAGATTCAACTACAAAGTGATGCTGTCTGAGCTATTACATTTATTACAGTTCTTGAGACAATGATTGCAATTGATATCCACTCTTTCTAAGACCCTTTAATAGTCCTTATCAGTTTATCAAAATTCCAGTTCGGGCACTGTTTTGCTTCCTCATATTTTGGGCTGCATTTCTACAAGCAACAACCACACCTTGTTAGCAAATGTTTTCTGATGCTGAGGTAGGTCTTATTCACCCAGAATCTACAACCAAGCTGTTTTCACTCTGGTGTTAACAACCATCCCACATACTCTGGAGAGTATACCTTTGCTTCCTTTCCAGAAGATGGGGATCCTGGGACTATGTCAGAGTTTAGGGAGCAGGGTTCCTTATACTTCTAAGCCCCTAAAACATAGAGCCATATTAATAATAATTCCTATTTGTAAAGCACAAACATATCACCCTTAAGGGTTTCAAGATGCTGGAGGACGTCAGGGAGATTAAGTGAGCTAGTGCCCATAGTCACATGATGCTGAGCTGAGCTGCCACCGGGAATTGAGCCGCGACCCCACACTCCGACATCGGCCGCTCTGGCCACTGCTCCACACCTCTTTCCTGCCAGTATCCTTCATTCCTGCTAATGTGAAATGTACCCTACGCAATATCTTGCACTGGATCAATCTAAAGCTGGCCTTTATCGTTAGGCCTCCCCTCTGAACGCTTCATATTTCTCTCACGAGTTTCAGTCTTACTTAGAGGATTCCAAAGCAGTCTAAAATGTCGTTCACAAATGTTGTGTAAAGTTCTATGGGCCCACTATTTTCTAGGTGAGAACAGTCTGGCAAACCCCTCCCCACATATTGCCGGAAGGAAGGTTGGGGGTGCCAATTGCTGAAGAATTCAGAAGCAATCAGTTCATATTACAGTTTTAGCTGATCAAACGATTTCTGCCCTGTTTGCTACGTACCTCACCCAAATTAGCCAGTCTTATCAAGCCCACCTTTTGGTCCGGTTGGGTTATAGATTTATGGGTTATTTATCTTATAAAACACTTAAATCTATCTCCCAGTCAAAGGGAAAGGGGCTCTTCAGTGGCTAATGTTTGCCGATGGTTGACGGTGGGGCCCACCAGCACTCGTTTATGTGGAGCAGCAGTCATCGACTTTAACCCCCAGCCATAGAGAGTAAAACACAAAAGGTAGAAACCGAAGATGGAAAAAAGTAACAGAGAAAGAAAGTAGGGATGAAAAATAATGTGAGTGAGATAAAATAGAAGGGAGTGCCTGGTGGTGGATGAATGAGGCATGAGATAGAATCAAGACTACTCAGCCTTAGCATTCGGCACCACTGACATTCGATAGCTTGGCCACACGATTTTGAGAAAAAATGTGGGCATCTGCACAAATTAATTTACAAATTTGGCACTGAGGATCTTACCGGTGGGGATACCTGGACAGACCATCAATGAGTTTGTGTCTGTCCATAATGTGACCACAGCACATGGGACCTCTGGTACAACAAAAGTACTAGGCAGTGCTTAATTTGAGCTGGTGGTTTACGGTGCTTGGTCCCGTCACTTTGCTCTCAACACCAGAGCTTGCTACAGTCTGACACAAGGTGACGCTGTCTGGATAATTTAGAGAAGACCACAACAACAGTTTATTATTAAATTAATATACATTAAAAATGTCTATTACCTGAGCCACTCTTATAGCTTTGGGGGGTGGAAGTAGTCCTAATTGTCAGACCTGCAGGAGTGTGATGTTTAGTAGTTGAGTTGTTACTATCATTGGCAGCATGGCAGGGGCAATGTGTGGTGCAAGCAGTAGTGGCCTCCCGACGAGAGCCCTGACACTTATTATTTTTACAAATTAAGCACTGATAGTAGCTTTGCATCACTAAAATCTGTCCAGCTATAGTGAGTGTCCACCTGTCATAGTAATGTTTATTCATTCTCAGTTGCTAACTGTGATTACCTGTAATATTTACAGAGATGGGGACGTGTGGCCCCTTTCTCTTTGGAATATGCATGACTTCGCTTAGTTTCCGAAACTTTTGAGTTTTGTCAATATGTGAAGACATTTTGAATTAGGGATGGAATTGGCAGAAGACCATCACGTGTGACCCTTTGAAGTGAGATGGTTCGAAGCTCTCTGTAGACTGCTTCTTTAACTTTGTCAGGGGGTGTTGACAGGCATGGCCTCTCTGGACAGTAAGGCTTCTGGCAAGATGGGGCTGCGGGCCGTGCTCTACTACATGGTGACGACCTTCATCGCGGTGTTCATCGGCATCGTCATGGTGATCATCATCCATCCTGGGAAAGGGACCAAAGAGGACCTCCATGGTGAGACGAAGATTGAGCGGGTGCAGACGGCGGATGCTTTCATGGACCTCGTCAGGTCAGTGATTAAATATATAAAGGTCTCAATTGTCGTGTCACCAGGTCATTTTGTTGCAGGCTCTGGAAGTCGGATAGCTTGAAAAGATTATTAAGTAAAATGTTGCTAATAGTGTGGAAAACTAGATATAAAAGTATTTTAAGTCAAATAGGTAGGATCTGGGTAGGGTTTCAATAGGTGCCCAAAAATTACATATTTAAAAAAAAAAAAAAAAAAAGGAAATGAATGTATTAATTAAATCAGTACAACTCCTATTATTAGATTGCATAATTAAACCCTCTACTGCTCATGCAGTTAGACTTGCTACTAACTCAATGTTTACCACTGTTGCTACTACTGGGGTTACAGTTACTGTTACTACTACCATTCCTATTACTACTTCTGAATCTCTTGTGCTAGTAATGTTTCAACGGTGTTCCTACTACTAAAATTGGTCTTTGTAGCATTATTGTTATTACTCTGTCCGTTATTGTTGATGCTAATCATGCTAGCTTGCTACTCTGCTAGTGCTATATTCAGCAGATTTGTGTGCTGATGTTTGATAATAGATTCTAACCTGCTAATTGGTATAATATATGGTATAAAGTACCCCCTGCTGTACATTATAAAGGCATTGCAAGTCACGGAGAAGTTCCATCACTCATAGAGGAACAAGACAGAAGGCTGAGTTCTAAAAGCTTATGGAACTCCAACGTGACTTGCAATATCCTTATCAAGTACAGCGGGGGGGGGGGGGGTACTTTATTCCTCATAATACATGGTGAAACCATCACCTTTCCAACAAACCACTTACATCCTTGGTGTGTAGCTGTTTAATATGTATAAGAGAGCATGTTTGCAAACATGAATAATAAAATAGAATCTCTTGGGCAAGAATAAACACATTAAAAACTGTGCTAGATATTTGTTGCAAAAAGATATAAATCAGTTTAAATCAGTTTTTAAAAAAAGGCAAAGTAGAAACATGAACAAAGATTAAAAGTTTTTTATAATTAAATAAGGAGTTTAAAAAAATGAACATGTCTCAATTAATATCTAATTTCTGCTCGTCACTGTACAGTTAGAAAAACAGGGCAGAAGAAAGAAAAGGCGTTTTGTTTTTGTTCTTTAAATGACTGTTTAATTATGCTTTGTGATCTGATCTGCTTTTCCCCTCGACTGCTAGCACTGTCAGCAGGCATTACGATGTCAGTACTCAACTTTAATAAATTATTAAAGTTGAGTTTTGATATTTCTTTATAATAGGTGACTGGGTCCATCACAAGTTTATAAAGAAATTAGACAGGCTTTTATACAAAGATTGCAGAATCCCATGTATTAAATACTTATTTTTTGTTTTAGAATTAGCAGGTCTCTTAAAATATCAGATAAGATCCCTCCTAGTTTATGGTGTTTGCCCTGGTAGGTTTACATTCTCTATGGAGTCATGTGTTGACCATTACCAGCTTCTATTTTGGCTCTTCATCATGTATGTGGAGGAAGAAGGTGTAAGATGAAGTGGGCTTTTTGTTTGTCTGCGATTAGCTGGTAGACACTGGATTGTTTGTAGCACTCTTTGGAAAAAAAATCGAAATATCAATGTATCCTTATCTAATTGTTGCAGGAACATGTTCCCGCCTAACCTGGTGGAAGCCTGCTTCAAACAGGTAGGTCAAAAAGTATTTTCAGTTGTTACCAATAAAGGCCTACATTTGATAAAGTCAATGGGAGAAGACAATCAGAACGTACAATTAAGTAAAATATTCACCAATTAATCTATAAAAATGATAAACAATTGTCTGAGCATTTACTTTTATATGTAAGGGATTAGAGGTAACTTGTGGTAATTGTCTTAAAATTGGCTAGGCTGAACTTAAAGCTGGTTACAGAGAAAACTAAATAATTATGAAGAACTCTCTTACGGTGATCATGGACATTCTGTACAGATTTTATTCTGAATTTAACACATTTTTACATGTAAAGTGGTGTTCCACTTAATGGTTCTAAAGGACAAAATCCATCCCACCCCTTGATTTGCTGGTTAGTGCTGGGCACAAATGTGGTGAACTATACCCCCGCCCCCCTCCTCTGTTTGTACTTATTTTTTACAGAGATGTCCAGGCTCCATTTTTAAAAGAAAAATAATTAAGGAGCATTGTTTCTGTCCACTTCGACCTTCCTGGTTCTAAACCAGTGAACTAAAACTCCTGTCCTGCTTTCAGTTTTCATCAAGTCCAGGCTTACTGGCCAAGAATACAGGACAAGGCAACATCTAATTTGATCTGAGATCCCTAGAGCAGATGTCACCATGGCAACAGAGGGTTGCACTAGAAGGGAACATAAGGTTATTAAGGTGAAATTTGTAGATGAGGGATCAGCCATGTCTGCGGTAACATCTTTGGCCGGCTCCCACCCCCGGGCACAGTGCGCTGGCGGCCTCTGGCTCACCCCCATCTGTTCCATCCAGGGGACACTGTGCTTCTAACTTGGAATTCAAGAAACAAGAACCTCAAAGGGCTTGGAGCTCTGGCTCCAAATAGTCTTGAATAGGTGAGGCATTTACTGGGCCTGGTAAATCACTCTGGGATGAGGTATTTATCCGGTACAGTAAGTACATCCCTGTGATTTTTTTCGCTTGGAAATAAGGAATAATATGCGGTAAATAAAACACAAATTCTGTACTTTAAAAAAAAAAAAAAATCTGTATCCTTTCCACAGAAAAATGTCAGCATGTTTGACCTGCCAAAATCTGTGTGGTGAAAACAGCAACAGTGTGAAACTTATCTTCAACTTAATTTCCTCTGCCAACTCCTGTTAGCCTAGGCATAAAATGTAAACCCCACCTCGTGATCTGTGCCCATGTAGTGAAACAAATTAACCCTATCCTATTTCCCCAGACCTATATAATAGAAGGTCACCATTTCAGAGTTTGCTTTCTGTGACGCCAGACTGGGTTTTGAGGCTTACTGTGACGTCATTCACTAGTGATGCACTCGTACGCATCCATGCGCACCCGAGTTTCACAGTTCACACTATCATGAGGTCAGAATATTAGGCCTGGGCGGCAAATTCCGTTCCGCTCGCGGAATTTGCGGAATTTGCGTAATTTCGCGTTCCGCGGAGAACGCGAAATTGCTCAAAAGTCTGCTTTCCGCGATTTCGCGACATTTTTTGCTTGTACGCGTTCTCAAAATGCATGTTCGCGAGATATTTCTCCTCAAGCACGCAAACAGCAATTGCGAACAGGAAAAAAGCATCGCGAACAAGCAATTCCGCGTGTTCGCGGAATTTCTGCGTGTTCGCGAAGGTTTTTTACCGTTTCGCGGAGATTTGCGTAACGCAATTACGCAAATTCCGCCCACCCCTACAGAATATGACCTCCAGATGAGAAAGTATATCCGTCAGGTACAGTGATTTTAATGGGCAGGTACCCTCTGGTACTGAATACCCACAATTTAAAATTTGATAGGGAGAGTTCCGGTACTTTTCTTGAAGAAAACAAGTACTCTAAATAGAGAGTACCAGCACTTATATACAGGGGCACTGGAATTATGAGCTTGTGCTGCCGCTGCGATTGTCACATAGATTTTCCCCATTTGCTACATAATCCATCTGCTGTTGTTTAGTCTGCAAATTTTAACCAAAAAAAATATTGTTTCTAGCTCAAACGGTTCAAAAGGTACTGCAAATGCAGCGACGTGTTGCGCATAAAAAAGCCCTTTGCAGACCTGGACTTGTCACCAATTTGTTGCTTATTGCTATATGTGGGTATTAAAATGTTACTAATGACGCGCATCCAATGTCCAGACAGTGTTACCAAGTTGAAAAATGATTCAGTAAATTGAAACTATTACAAAATGTGCCGCATTATGCTACATAATTTGCCTTTTCTTGACACATAATTTACTCAACCCTGCCACATAATTTGGTCCTCGCTTGTTGCTTAATTCCAATGGCCCAGTTTATATATTTCCATTTAAAGCACTGATCAGGACTACCAAGTACGTGCTTTAGCCCATTCCTGGGAAAATAACAAGCCCATTCCATTGACCATGACGGAGCGGTTTATGGACTCCTGCTGTGGGTGTATTTTGTGGGGTGTTGGGGCGGCAGGGGGGAGGGGGGGGGGGTCGTGGAGGAGAGAGAGCCACATGAGCAGTAAAGGGCGGATGGGGAGCGGGTGCAACAGCTGCCTGCAAACCCATGTACAAAGTTTCGGAGCCCAGAACTATGGCGTCTGTTATTTATAGATCCATTAAGCACAGGTCCGGAGAAACCGGGCTACTCAAAATGACCAAAGTCTCAGGGGGGTACCGCTCCCGCCACTCATAATGAGGGTCTCAGTAGGAGATATATCATGCTTTCTTTAACACCATCATGAATAGGAGTCAACCACTTGTTTGACAAGCTCACCATTGCAGTCAGGATGTATTCCTTTCAAGTTCTTCCCTTGGTCCCTTCCAATCGCCCACCCCTGCCCAATATACGCGGTTGGTATGTTCTTTTGGACTGTTGGAATGGAATGTTGTGAGAGGCGCGCGGCGCCAGGGGACAGCCCTGTGAGGAGAACGTTGAAGGTGTTGGAGAGAATCATTTTACTTTCACAAATGTATGAAATGTAATTCTTCCACTCAGATACGCTTTGTGTGATGTGGTGGAAAACCCCTCTCCTCGTGATGTAACACTGCCACCCTGTGGTCATTATGGATCGAGCCTTGGTTATGGGCGACAACGTAACTGCAGGAAAACACAACTGCGGAGCTTGAACGTCCCTCTTCTCTTGTTCAACGACGTTCTTTTTTTGTCGTAAAACACACTAAGAAAAAACCTTTTTTTATCCTAGAAATATACATGTTTAGTTCCTTTTCGTCAGTAAGACCCTATCTTTACATGTTTTTTTGCGTTTTTGGCTTTTAATGTACATGTTTAGTACCTTTTCGTCAGAAAGACCCTGTCTATAGATTTGTTTTTGCGGTTTTGGCATTTAAGTTGCTTTAGGAATATTGATACCTACTATATAACCCAGTTATTGAGTGTGGGCTGGGCTCTAATATTACCCATATCTTTTTTTTCATAATGACCACGAATTCGTAAATTAACTTAAGTGAATCTTATGAAATCTAAATGTACTCATGCGTAGCTATTGGGGTCAAAATATGAGCGGATTTTACCATTCGGTGCGTGAACAAGCACAATACGTTTTAGTGCGCTATTCTGCAAGTCACCACACATTACTTCCACGGTTAATATTAAGTTACAGCCTCTCCCATTAACAATAACATCACCACCAATGGTGTCTATTTTTTTTTTTTTTTTACACGCACCATTGTTCCTGAAGATTTCCATTAAATTATTGAGGCTTTTGAAACATGCATATCAGTCGGTTTTATTTGCCTTTTGATTACTGATTAAAATATTAAATTCATTTGTATATTGGACCACCGAAAGGGAGAGGAGATTGACCAGGAATCCAACTTTCTTAAATTTCTTCGTCATAGTTTGATCTAGCAGATCTAATAGAATAATTCAAAATTTGCGAACATACGTGGCAAGAATTTTCAATTCTATTAAGGACAAGGAGGCGAGGATTATGCTTTCTCATTTCTTTATTAGAAATGCTCAGCAGCCTATTAGAAAACAGAAGATAAAAGAGAAAACTACAGTACCCATAAACACCAGGGTATCACGTGACCAACCATAGAGACCATAGTATAAAAGGTCATGTAGAAAGTATCATATCCTCTTTCTTTGGTGAGTTCAAATTAAAACAGGAAGTGCAAGAAAACGTTGAACATCAGGGATAGAAAGACCATCAGCAGAAGTCCACTTGGAATTACACAGGACTCTGCAGCAGTAGATCATCGGAAACAGAAGAGCATCGAAAACAGGATAAGCCAGATGGAACAGCAACCGTTACTTCGGGTCAGAACCTGAAAAGAGACATACAGCCGTAAAGGAAAAAATAAAGAGGAAGGTGCACCAGATCCAAACAAGTGTCCTTAATGTTTCCTTTTATTTTCTTCTAACATGAAGAGATAAAAACCCAGCCAACGCGTTTCGTTCCACACTGGAACTTCTTCAAGGCTGTAGACAAGCAACATAACAACATATAAATGACATGTACAACATATAAAGCTACAAACGTCACAAAAATGCAATACATAAAAAACAATAAGTACAGGGATCAAAAGCGCACATGAACCATAAGAAAATACATATAAACATTAGCCAAAATAATTACATACATAAAAACACTTAAAACAAACATGTATTTTTACATGTCTGAGAACGTAACACCGCATATACCTTGAACATCTTCCGGATAGACCTATCCTAATTAGTTTAAGCTCTTAATTCATATTTATAGCTAACCCGCTGTATTTCGTTGATTAATAACTAGGTCAATTTTTTTATTATTATTATTAAATAGAAAGAGAGAACAACAGGAAAAACAGGAAAAAAATGGCAAGTCTACAATGGTCTTTTTACGTGTATTCCATGACAAAGACTACAAGGGAGCAGGGAAGGGCGGGGGGGAAGGGAAAGGGGTACAAAGGCAGAGGGATAGAAAGAAAGAAAAGAAAAGGTAATAAAACGAAGGTGGTCATTTGATAATCCTCGTTAAAAAATGAAGAAAATCTCTAGCCACTCACCCAACGATGAGTTCTTTGTTTCATTCAGACACGAAATGCAGTATGGCACAATCCCGTATGCATGGGAAGTTTCCAAAATCGAAAATCTAATATGAAAATAATGTATAAATATATGTATGTTAAAACCAAGCCTGATGATTTTTAGGTGAAGATTGAATGGTCCTAGATACGGAGGACACTCAAAAGGCTGGCAATGTCTACTTCAAAAATAAAGAAGTAAGATAAAAGTACGAAATTCAGAAAAATACTCCAAAATTGTGAAGACTATTAGTACATTTGAAAAGGCAATAAAATTGGAGAACTGCAACACATTACAAAATCTAATCAGTACATGGCATCATAGTTAAAATTAAAATTGAAAACCGAGGAATGTATAGTTCCAATCATATACTGATCATTAATATAAGCGTAAACAATTTACATGCCGTATAATCTCCGAATGATAATCAGAAAAGGACTTACCCAGTCTCTAAGTATTAGACTTGGAAAGCGATAAGTATACCACAAATTTTCTAGGAGGCAAATTTGTCAATTTAGTGCAATTCTTTTTAAAAACTCCATAATAAGAGCAGGATTAGAAGGGTTCAGAGATTCTAAAAACCAAAATTGAAGAAACTAATGATCCACTTGTATCATCTCCAAATTGCCAAGATACAAAAAATGTACTAAAATATCTAACGCATGTATTTAAAAACCGACTGCATTATAGTAAATGCAGTTGACGTAGCCATATGAGACGGTGCCGGTACCGTAACCCCCGTCTTATAATACATGCCGTAATACACATCCAGTATATAGAATGAAGTCATAAATAGGGGGGATTAGAGAAATAATGAATTGCACTAAACAAAATTCATATGCAAAAAACAACAGTATAAATGCATAACATGTGCAGAAAACTATAACAACGGGTGGGATAATCCTCGCCTCCTTGTCCTTAATAGAATTGAAAATTCTTGTCACGTATGTTTGCAAATTTTGAATTCTATGTCAGGACAGGAGGCTCCGATTATGCTTGTTCAAAGCTGATCCACCACCACAGAAGCAATGTGATCAATTGGTTTGTAATAAAAGGTTTTAAACACTGAATCAAAAGACCAATCTGCGGCCTTCATGATGTCAAATAAAGTAACACCCAACAAGAATGCCTTAGAAGCCATAGCCCCACGTGCCGAATGAGCACCAAAAATGGAAACATCAATGCCAGCTTCAGACATGAGCCATCTAACCCAGCGAGCCAATGTAGCTGGGGTAACGGGGCGAAAAGGCTTCTGCAAAGCAATCAACAGTTGACCATGCATATCTGAACGTAAAGGAGCAGTACCTACCTCATAATCCTTGACACATTGAACCACGCAAAGGTTGGGATGATTAGGAAAGGAAGGATAGGTAATCAAGGAAAGTATTCATTTTGGTACGTTTGAAAAGACGAAATGTGACACCCTCGGGTGTAAAACTGCGACCTGCCAAGTCCAAAGCACGAACATTAGACACCCGTTTGCAAGAAACAAGGCATAACAACATGGTCAGTTTGGTGGACAGTTGCTTACGGGAAAGCAAAGAATTGGAAGGCCAGGCTTCCAAGAACTTCAAAACAATGGATACATCCCATAAAGATACGTACTTAGGACATGGGGGTTTCGCCAGACGAATACCCTTAAGCAATTAGGCAATCGAAGGATGCACACCCGCAGGTTTACCATCAATATGAAGATGAGCCGCCGAAATGGCAGAACGAAAGTTGTTGACAGTGCGATAAGCCAAACCGGAGGAAGCAAGAGAGGCTAGAAAATTAATGATCAGGGAGACATCCGCTGAAGAGGGATCAGCCTCCCGTTGAACACACCAGTCACACCATCTCTTCCATGACCCTCTGTATCATTTATGAGTATTGGGAGACCAGGCGTCACTGATAAATTTGGAAGCGTCATGTGAAAGGCCTGGGACCGACCAGCGATCCCCGAGATTCGCCACGCTAGCAGAAGTAGATTGCCTGACAGAATCAGGGGATGCGGATTGCCGAGAGGATCCAGCAAGAGATTCCACTTCTGGGGAAGAAGGAGCAGCACTGCACAACACATCTCCAGGAGAACCGGGAACCACGCCTGAGCCCTCCACAGAGGAGCAATCAGAATTAAGTCTGCCTGATAACGTTTCGTGCAAGCCAAGACCCTGGGAATCATCATGAACGGGGGAAAGACATAGCACAGAACCGATGGTCAAGTTTGTAGAAACGCATCCGTGGCCAGGGCTTTCAGATCCGGCCTCCAGCTGAAAAACAGAGGGAGTTGAGTGTTCAGGCGAGAGGCGAACAGGTCTAAGTGGCACTGACCTCAGATCCGGAGGAGAGAACGGAAAATGCGAGAATGAAGCCGCCAGTCGCTGAAGTCCCGAAGGTGGCGTTAATTCCAGTCCGCAATCTGATTGAGGCGAACGGGAAGATATTCTGCAATAACAGTGATCCTCTGTTGCAGACAAAAGTGCCAAAAATCTTTGGCGATCTCCGCCAATATCCTGGATTACGTTCCACCTAACTTGTTGACATACCGAACCGCCAAAATATTGTCCATGCGGAGAAGAATGCAACAATTGGATTGAAGAGGAGAGAAACACCGGATCGCAAATGATCCTGCCAGGAGTTCCAGGCAATTTATATGGAGAGACAACTCCTGGGAGGATGACCGACCCCCCGTCGAGACTGGATCGCACCGGGCTCCCCAACCCCACAGACTGGCATTGGACTCTATCACGAGATCCGGAGATGAACCGAACAGGGCTCGCCCATTCCAGGCATCCATGTGGTCCAACCACCATTGCATCTCCCTCCTCGCTTCCTCTGAAAGAGGAATTAGATCGGAATAGCGAAGGCCTTTCTGGAGATGACGGATCTTCAAACGTTGAAGTGCCCTGTAATGCAGTGGACCCGGGAAAATCGCCTGAACGGAGGACGCCAACAGACCGACAACTCGTGCTAACGATCTCAGTGACACAGTCTGTCTGGAAATAACCGAATTCAATTCCCTCTTGATGTACCGAATCTTTTGATTGACATGAAAGAGAATTGACCTGAAAGCCCAGAAAATCTATCGCCTGTGATGGAATCAAGACTGATTTCTGAGGGTTCACCAGAAAACCCAGAGATTGTAAGAGGTCGATGGACCACTCCAGATGTATCAAGACTTGGAGGGGACAGTCTGCCATGATTAGAATGTCGTCTAGGTATATTATTAAACGAACACCCGAGAGCGCAGACATTCCACGACGGGCCTCAGAAGTTTCGTGAAGCACCAAGGTGCTGACGAGAGGCCGAACAGGAGAACTTTGTACTTGTACCAAATCCCTTGCAAATGGAATTGAAGGAACCGCCGATGTGGCTTGAAGATGGGAATGGACAAGTACGCATCCTTGAGATCTAGGCGAACCATCCAATCCCCTTCGCGAAGAAGATCGCGCAAAAGATGAATCCCCTCCATCTTGAAGTGTCTGTAAACAACACCCCCGTTGAATTCCTTCAGATTGAGAACTAGGCGGGAACCGCCCCCTTTCTTCTGCACCAGAAAAACCGTGCTGATGAAACCCTGAGGATGGCGAACAGTTTGAATGATTGCCCCCTTTTCCAGGAGAGAATCGATTTCTGCAGAAATGAACTCTTGGTCTTGAAGAGAGAAATACAGAGGATTGGGAGGGAGGGTTTGATTCAGGGGCTGATAAAACTCTATTTTGTAACCCTGAACGGTTTGCAGTACCCAAGTTTCTTTGGAGATTAAACGCCAATTGTGCAGAAAAAATCGTATTCGGCCCCCCAGAACCACATCGGAAGCCGGAATCAAGCTCACCTGAAGTGTTGGAATCCTGGTAGCCACTTTGATTTCCCCCGGAACGTCCCTTTCTATATTGCCCTCTCCCTTTGCGAGAGGGATATGATTGGGAACGGGTGCTGTAGCCTGAATCTTGACCACCGCCTCTTTGGGACTGGAATCCCCGAGCGTCCCCTATGTCGTCCGGCCCTGGCAAAAACCGGTCGAAACGCTCGCCGCAGTGAAGCTTGAGCTTTATCAAGGCCACTGAAAGTTGCCACAAATTTCGTCAGTTCTTTCAAAAAAGGATGACCGAACAACAGCCCCTGAGCTAAAGGGCCAGACTCGGATGAGGAGAGCTACGCTAGTTTGGGATCCAATTTAAGGAGAATAGAACGGCGACGCTCACTGTAAATTGCGCAGTTGGCATTACCCACCTGGCAAATAGCCCTCTGAGACCACTCGATAAGTTCATCAGGGTCAACAAGGGCCGAAGACTCTTTGGCCAGAAACTCGAGATCTAAGATCTTCGTGAGAGGACCTAGCAAATCCAGCAACTTGTCCTGACAGGAGCGCCAGGATCTGTCAAGACCCTTTTTGGGATCTTTGGCATATTTTTTGAGGTAGGAGACCATCGTGGGATCAATCTCCGGAGTGTCCGCCAAATGGTCGGCGAGATCCGGACGTGGACATTCGGACCGAAGGCGGGCCCTGACATCCTTCTCAAAGGGTTGTCGAATATGAGCTTGAACATACTCCGCCACAGCAGGGGATGGAAGCCAGGAAGAAGAATGTGGATGAAAGATGTCCGAAGGTTTGAAAGTTAGTACAGGAGGATGTGTAGGAGCATCAACATAATGCCCCTTACGCGACTTCTTACGTGGCGGAGGAACATCCTGATTAGTGGAAGCTGAGGAATGAGTACCATCAGTGTCCGTGACAATGCTGGTGGATGCCGAAGCGCCCCTCGAGGTCAAATTGGAAGACTTATCAGAAGCTAGAGTTTTGGCCAATTTCTTAAAGTCCGACCTATGTGGATTAACAGGTGACTTGGAAGACGAACGTGAGGATGGCAACCAGCCCTGTTGTTTGATGTAGTGAGTCAAATGACGTTTCAAGGGATTGATGGCACAAGCAAGTGCCTTATTAACTGAGTGTTGCACACCCTGGTCTAAAGCCTCGACCAAATCATGCTCCGAAAAGCCAGAGGCGTCATCCTCATAATAGTAGTCATCTTCATAAAAATACTCATTCATAGTGACACAAAGTGTTACAGTAATGCCCACAAGATGACATAGTTCAATAATGCCAAAGGCACAATGCAGGGGGAGTGAACAACCACTCAGCAAGCCAACAGTACAGGAAGAACCTGCACACACTGCTAATAATTAAATGTGGAGGGAGGGCTTGCTGTAAAATATACACTCTAGGCAGAGCCTATGCTTTGTTGTACAGCCCAATGCAATTTAATAAGCAAAAGGCGTAAATGGGGCAGAAAAACACGAGGCTGTGGGCATGCGTTGTGGAGAAACAACCGGAAGAAAAGCCTCAAAATGGCCACCGCGCTTGCGCGGTAACAGCCGCCTCGGTAAACAAAAAGAGAGGAGGTCGCGCACAGTGCGCGAGTCCTACAGCCCCGATCTCCCGCTCCACTAAAATGATCTGAGACGCGGGCGCAAAGCGCCCGGACAAAGGGGGATGAACCACACGCCCCCTGCCACACGCGCACACAGAAGCGACGAAACATCCAAGAAACAAGAGCCGATATCAGCCAGGCAGCCTGCAATGCGCGAGGGATTTGAAGCGAGCACGAGGGATTTGAAGCGAGCACGAGCGCTAACAAGATATTGGAATTAGAAATACAACGAAGCATCAAGTAAGTAATATGAAAAGAAGCACTTAAATGGCTGCGGAGCAGCAAAGAAAGAGGATATGATACTTTCTACATGACCTTTTATACTATGGTCTCTATGGTTGGTCACGTGATACCCTGGTGTTTATGGGTACTGTAGTTTTCTCTTCTATCTACTGTTTTCTAATTGGCTGCTGAGCATTTCTAATAAAGAAATGAGAAAGCATAATCGGAGCCTCCTGTCCTGACATAGAATTATAGCTCCTAAATATAATAAAACTCAGACACTCCGTTCCTGAGTTTGGAGATCGGAGTCAGGGTTTCAAAATGTTGGGTCAGGAGCATAGGATGCATGACGGATGCTCTACGTATCCAGAGTTATATATTTGAAAATAATACTTTTAAATTGATATAATTTTACACGGTGTTTGCTTATCTTGGTATGTCTCAAGAAAGGGGGGGGGAAAAAGAGTTATGTAACTTATTTTTAAAAAAAGGGGGAAACCCAGGTTAGTTATGTACAACCAACTCTCCATGGAATAAAAACAAAGGTTTTTCTTGTAAAACCCTCACCCACCAGGGTTACCCCTTGGTGGCATGCTCCATCATCGGGTTTTATCACGTTCCGCTGCGGTTCGGGGCGTACTACAACCTACGTGGGAGCACTTTCTGTTGTCCTATACAATGATAAAGAGGTTGTTCACAAAAGGAAGGGGAGAGGGGGTTGATGGTGTGTAGTTCAAAAATACCTGGCTAGTAGGTGTTCCTTAATTTATTTCAACCCCTAGTCAGTATAATTAAAAAATAGGGTGAGTTTTAGGGTAAGAGATTTTTCATGAATCTACTCTCCTAAAAGGTGCTTATCTTGATGATTCTGTATTTGTAGTTATAGGGATGAAGGGTAGTAGCTGGGGTAAAGGTTTTAGCCGGAGGGATACGTACTTAGGAAATGGCGGTTTCGCCAGACGAATACCCTTAAGCAATTTGGCAATCGAAGGATGCTCACCGCAGGTTTACCATCAATATGAAGATGAGCCGCCGAAATGGCAGAACGAAAGTTGTTGACAGTGCGATAAGCCAAACCGGAGGAAGCAAGAGAGGCTACAAAATTAATGATCAGGGAGACATCCGCTGAAGAGGGATCAGCCTCCCGTTGAACACACCAGTCACACCATCTCTTCCATGACCCCCTGTATCGTTTATGAGTATTGGGAGACCAGGCGTCACTGAAATTATGTATTTGTAATTATATAATTATAGGGATGAAGGGTAGTAGCTGGGGTAAAGGTTTTAGCCGGAGGGATACGACCGGATGTTCACACTGATATCGTATTTTAAATGTCCAATTTTGCTTTGGTTTCATTACAACTCTTTGCTAAAAGGAGCGCTAGATTATTCAAGATGGCAGTGCTCGACTTTTCACCAGTGTTCAAAATCTAAATTTACATTACCAAACTTCATGGCAGCTCTGCTGGGTGCCCATGAAAGTTCGTCTACTGCTGTACCACTATGACCCACCAGCCTTGCACTTTCAAATGCTGTCTACGAGGAGTTGAGTTCATAGCAGCATTGGCAGCTGCCCGAACATTTCCGTGCAAAGTTAACATTTTGCCAATATAATAGACACAGCAGACGGAGCATGTCCTAACGCACTTCCCACTATGATGTCACAGGAAGTTACATCACCTACCCATGACCTCCAATAACAGACATTTGCTACAACAGAGACAAGCCACAGCAGCTGCTAAATCCACTAACAAAAGCAGAATGCATGCTAGTGTCAACGTTGTCCTCATGGCTTCATTGCAGCAACAAAGAGAAAGCAGTTGCTACCCAGGGGCACAATCTGATCACCTTGCTTATAAAAGACAACACTTCTTATTCAACTACGGAACTGTTCATGTCCGGCCACTCTCCAAATGCCACCACACATGTTTATTGCCAACCCCAAAAAATATTCTCTTACTGCACACTTAAGACGTGTAGTAATTTATAAAAAAACATTTAGAATTTTTCTAATTTGAACTTTCTGTGGTTATTTTTCAGTACAAGACGCAGTACAGCACAAGATCCATTCAGGTACCGCTGATGCAATCAGGCAACACCTCGGCCACCGCTGACCCGTCCTTTTTGTTAGTGAACCTGAGCGGCATACTGGACAACGTCACGAGGGCGGTGGGCAGCCTGCAGGAGATGATCACCATCGAGGAAGTGGTGCCTATACCAGGGTCTGCAAATGGTGTCAACGCCCTAGGGCTGGTGGTTTTCTCCATGTGCTTCGGACTTGTGATTGGAAACATGAAAGAACAGGGGCAACCCCTCCGCGAGTTCTTCGACAGTCTGAACGAGGCCATCATGAGACTCGTCGCTATCATCATATGGTGAGCCTAGATCTTGAGAACTTCGAAAGACAGTGGCTGGGCAAAACGACAATGCTGTATTTGTTTATTTTTTGCAGAATGTTATAGGGTGCTAATATTTTCACCTTGCTGTTACATTAAGTGCTGGGTACATCATTTGTGAATTGCAGTATAGTTATTAGAAAATCTGAAAGTAAGGCAAAGCTTAGTTTGTCAGTGCTCTTTTTTGTTGCATCAAAAATGAAATTGTCAAAGTACAAATCAGAAATGAGTATTCTTCCCTAATAAAAGAGAGAAAGAATAATATATACTGAAAATAATCTCATTTGAAATCAAGCAGGTTTCTCATTTCAGTATTAAAATAAGTCAGAAGTTTTACAATAAACTAAGTCATAAGCAGGCAAATCATCCACTTGTTCCTTAAATTCATTCCAATCCCAAATAAAGTGCTAAGTAATATCTCACTTCTTCCTTGTTTGAGGATCCAGGATTAAGTCATCCTTCTGCAATTCCCACTAGAAAGGGCCCCACGCCATATTCATTTTCATATATATCTAATTTCTAATGTATAAAACCCTCACCCGAAATCGCAATAGACCTCATTTCCATCCACTATTCCTCAGCTGTGGAAGCGTTATTATCTTTACATTTTTTAGTAATTACTCTTTAAGCTGCTAGGATTCCCCAACACACATATTCTGCCTGGACCGTTTCCTTCTTTAAAATGATGGTAGGCCTGTGAGGGCGGATTTTGTACGTTTTCATAGATTTTTGTCCAACAGCTTTACTCAGGACCCTGAAATTGATCCCAGAAGGGTTACAGTTTTGCACCTCCAAAAGTATATTTGCCTTTGTTTCTATGTTGATCTTACAAAATTGAAAATATAGATCTGCTCCAGAGAAACATTAATGACTTAATGATGGTTGATGACTCTTTTAAGAACGAGGTACACCTACGTGGAAGAGGTGTGGCGCCGCGGGCAGGGGTGGAAGAGGTGTGGCGCCGCGGCCAGGGCGACTGACTCCGGAATCTGGGGATCACGGTTCGATCCCCGGCGCCGGTGGAAGATTAGCCCAGCACCATGTGACTTTGGGCAATAGCTTGCTTAATCTTCCCGACGGCCCCCAGCGCCTAGAAACCCTTACGGGTGATTGTTCGCGCTTTACAAATGTGGATTATTTGTCTCTACATCGCCAGCCTTGCTTTAATTGGTCAATGTGACCTTCCATGAGTCCCATATCATCAAAAACCAAACTATTATATATGAACACACAGAAGCATCTTTTGTGCAAAGTCTCCTATTTCTCGTGCGTCTGTATTTCACCAACCACCAGAACCACTGCTTATAGTAGACCAGGAATTAAGCCACGGCCACAACTTTTGGGAGTTGCCAAAGTATAGGCGATGGAGCACAATTTGATTCCCCCTTAAATTCCTCAACTTTTAGTGCCGCATCCCAACTATTATATAGTACAGGTCTGAGAGTTAATGCTTGAGCAGGTGAGACAATTACTCTCCTTAAGAGTTGTATTTGCGGAGATGCAGAGATATCCATATTGTCAAGTATAATTTAATAGAAGACTTGATTTTCTTAAATGCCCATTAATAGTTTGGTTGGATGGAAGTATCGTCACATGTTTGGTTCCCCAGTCTGATTTAGAGGTGGGGAACGCAGAGTTTCCACCAGTGGAGCATCGGCTGACTCTTGCAGGTAGCAATCCATGACCTGCTGGGCCTTCCTGTACGAGACAGACATGCCCCGTTGATAAATGCCCTCCTATGTTTAATTTTAGGCTTTCCATCATCTCAGACATTCTGGGATGATGGAAAGGAAAATGTGAAACTGTCCCTAATGCACAGTGCGAAAACTCATTGGTGCCTTAAACATTTGTCTCTTGCTTTTCAGAAGCACAACCCTGCTTTGGCGGTTTGCCACTTATAAGCAAAATAGAATGCTGAGCTTGCTGAATAAACGTACCTGCCCACTCAGCATTCCCAAGTGATGAAAGTGCATCTGTCATATCGGCAGTTGCACTTCCATCACAGATCGCACCAGGCTGATGGGGATCTCTAGATACGGCTGACGGTCCTTCTCCCGGAGGTTGAGGCCCGCCTGGTGAGCAGCCAGAGTCTAAATCATGCCCTTAAGCCATGTATTGATCTTCATAAGGTGGTGGGAAAAGGATATAACACCCACTAGACACTGGTGCAAAGAGAAAGCTTACCCAAAGAAGACACAAATGGCAATCCATGACAGACCTCTGTTGCCCCATGTTTGTAAATATGCCTATTGATCGTCACGGGTGGTGAGAGTACCCTATAGGGTTTAAGTGAGTCTTCAGTACTGGTGATGGTTACTTGAGCCTCATAGCAGTGACTTGTTTCGTCTCTAAATGGTTGCAGAATCAATGTGTATCCTTCTGTGGGTGGTATTGGAGGGGCTTGTTTATGGAGATAAATTATTGGACTGTCGTGTGACAATGCTAAAATGTTAGGGGATTAGATTTCCCTCAGAAGTATCGGTCAGGGCAAAAGTTGATGGGTGGAAGTCAGTGTTATGCACTGGTGACATTGATTATAAAAAGGTAATATTTGCAATACATGCTTTGATGTTGAACTTCTGTGGTGTCAAGCAGTGATGTGATGACAAAGAATTGTAGCTTGCAGTCTTCTGTGTAATCTCTTGTCAAATCTTTATTTTTCCTAACTTCCCTAGGTATGCGCCGATAGGAATCATGTTCCTGATCTCAGGTAAAATCCTCGAGATGGACGACTTGGCTCAAATGGGCGGGCAGCTGGGCATGTACACCATCACCGTCATCGCCGGGCTGCTCATTCACGCTCTTTTTGTCTTGCCGCTGCTCTATTTCGTTATCACACGGAAGAACCCCTGGGCTTTCATTGGTGGCCTGCTCCAGGCCCTCATCACCGCCTTTGGGACGTCATCGAGGTAACAAAAAGCTTTAAATGTATTTAAACTCCACATACCAACAATTGCTCTTGCAGTTTGAAAACATTTCATTTCAATCCCTTCTTAACACTATGCAGAAAACCAGCTGAATACCTTTTTTTAATTTTTAAAGACGTTGTACTGTATTGATTTTGAAATTTTAATTGATCATGGTATGGGTAAGATAGTGAAGTGCAATTAAGAGAAGGCTGTTTTATCCCCCAGTACTCCTGCCACTGCTCTCAGTACCCCTGTTCCCGGTGGTCAATAAGGCTGGATATGAAAATAAAATGAACAGGGGCAAAAAAAAAACCCTGTTTAGTTTGTTTCCCCTTCTCCTTGCACATCCTCTTACTACGTAGCAGCCACTAGGAGGCAGTTGAGCTAAGGTTGGGTCAAGAGGTCAATCCTATGATGTTATTAAAGGTTATAATAAAAAAATCCATATTTGTAAATTGCGAACATATAACCCCTTAAGGTTTCAAGGCGCTGGGGGCCGTCGGGTAGATTAAGTGAGCTATTGCCCAGAGTCACATGGTGCTGAGCTGCCACCGGCACCGGGGTTCAAACTGAAAGCCCCACACTCCGGAGTCAGCCTCTCTGGCCGCTGCACTACACCTCCCCCGCTGTGATGGTTAGGGTCAAAGGGTGTGTGACTTTATTTCCATAAACCCTTCATTTTGGTGACTCAACAGCCAAGAATATGTTCTAGGAAAGACTTGCTATTAGGAAACTCTGTGAAGTCTAGCTCATGTTACCCAAAAAGCCATAACAAAATCTATAGTTATAGGAGAATTGTAGTAAGAAAAAAATACCTTTATTGCAATGCATGTGTTTTTTGTAAAGAAACATTCAAGCCTGCAGAATACTTAAAACACTTAAATAGGCTTAGATTTATAATCATGAGGCAGCACGAGTGGTATGGTCTATTCCATCTTTGTTATGTCTCACCTCCCAACCTGATTAGGTGATCTTCCAGTATGGGAGAAGCGAGGTATGTGAAGTTTGTGACCAAGGCCCCAAAAAAAGATTCTGATGGGTCTTGCTAACTACTGTATGTTGTTTGACTCTTTTACTATCTTCAGACCAGTTTTTGAGGCCATAGCTCTTGAGGAATAAAGACAGGACAGAGACTGCAGAATGAACATTCATTAGAAAATGTAATGTTTGTAATTACAAACCTATTCAATGCTATACAATAGGGGACATTTCACAGAGTTCACAGTAAGGCAGACTGACAAACCTCAAAATTGGGCGTCCATCCATTGCTGGTGTTCAGGGGCTGAACCAAACCTCATTTTCGCAATAACCAGGATTACCAAACCCGATTTTCAGTAGATCAATTTACGTACAATTTATTTTTTTTAAATATAATTTTATTGCCATTTTATACAAATCTTCACACAGGATACAAACAGGAAAGGAAGATAAACAGTACAACAATGACGTATGGGCTGTACAGTGTGTAATCACAGACTTGCATCGTTTGGCACCACAAGTGGTCATGACAGCTATTGGCTCTTTAATTCAGAATTTCGCCTTGTCTAGTACCCTCCACCGTGCCTAATGAACGATTAGCAGCAGTTCAACAAAATTGCATACGTCTTCGTGCATTGACTACATTCTCCAGTACTTGCTCCACTATTGTTTTTATATTACGTCGTTTAGGTGGGCAGCCGCCCAACATCAGTCCTACATATGTGCATACTTCTCAAGTTTGAATATACGTATTCTATTAACTTAGTTTAAGCCATATAATACAAATTAAAGGAAAAGAAAAAAGAAAGAGGAGCTGAGGAGTGGTGTGGACAGTTCTGAACACTAAGGCTTAAAGGAAGTCACAGCGTGGAGAACCGAGTGGCGGGTCCAGGAGGAACCCACCACAACCGGTATCCAACGTTTTCATGGCTAACAGGTCCCACACAAACTGCATTCCATGCTCCTCCCCTATGTGTGTCAGACCCCCGGGTTCCCTGGGGACCGCGGGGGAGTGTCTTGTGCCGCGCTACCGGTTTCGGAACCCTGTCCTGGCCTACATTCCTCTGCTAGAACCCTCCGCCCTCTCCCACGCAGCCAGCATCTCCCTCCACTGTTCAGCTATGGGGTGCTTTCTCGCTCCCTTGGCTTCCTCCCAGCTGAGCACTCTATCCTCTGTCCCAGCCCATGCGATGACATCTCTGTTCCCAGTTACAAATTGTGGCCCCCCTCGCAGACTTCGACTCCATCGCTTTTCTGCGCTTAGCAAGACCCAACGTGAGGTCTATCAGCCTCTTCCCAACTTTAGTTTAGGCGGCCTAGGGAAGAGACCCAACAAACATGTCTGTATTGTGGGGGCCAACACCCTACCTAATGCATTTCTGATCTTACCCAGCACAGCCTCCCAGAAAGGACATAAGCATTGACAGTCCCAGGTCATGTGGCCTTAAATTTACTTACAATTAATGTAATTTAGTATCATGTACCTAGTTTCTGGAACTTTTACAGGTTTCTCACCCTTATTCAACAATGTTAGGTTAAAGAAAGTGGGTAAAATTAGCAGGTGAAATCTTAGCCTATATTATACACTTTATTGTAATTATTATGCAGAAGGAAAAAAAAGGAAGTTGAGTTTTCCATTGCGTCAGAATTAAGAGTTGCTTTTTCTTCCTCATGAACATTTCAGCCAATAAACCACAATAATAGCAATTTGTCATTTACCAGAAAAGTGTGCTTCACTGATTTCCAGACAGGGGAATTAAAATTGTTTACTGACTTGGCAGGATGGCCAGATTCGCAGGTGGGGAGTGGGGGAGAAGGGGTGGGCTAAAGAGTACACAAGAAGCAGCCTGAAATTAAAATACTGGCAGTTCTGTCCAGCATACAAATTGACTACCCTACGGTTTAGTGAGTGTGGGATGTTAGAAGCCTGAAGCAACCAAGATTCAAACGCGTGACCTGCGGTTGTATGACGTTACAACGCATGCTTTTACTCTGCATGTCATTACCCCGCATTTTTACACCCCAAAAACGTTTACAATGCAGGGCTTTACAACGCAATCTGTTACAACGCATTCCCCATTCCAACGTAATTACTATTCTAACTCCACGGGGGCGTTACTTTGGGGAATGCGTTGTAACAGTTTGCAGTGTAAAGTCCTGCGATGTAAAAGTTCTTACGGTGCAAAAAATGCGGGGTAATGGCATGCGAAGTAATGCATGCGATGTAACGGTTGTTTCCCGTGACCTGCATATCACTATGAATTTCAGTGGTGAAAGTGTAACTCACTGAGACCTCCGGCATTCTGCCCAAGGTATGCTTGGGAGAGTGGGCCAGATACTTGGGACATCCTACTTTACAGTTGTTTTTTAGGTTAGATATATTTAAGAAAAGTAGATTTACAAGTCATTGTATGATCCAGAGCCTATTTGAATGATTCTAAGAAAATAGAAATTATTTTGTTGTGGAACATACTTGATTAGCTTGATACAGTGGTATGGCACACCATATTCAGAGAAGAAAAGTGAGCTACATGTGTCTCTGGAACAGGTGCCCCTTTTTAAAATAATCCTACCTCATTTAGTGGGGTAAGCTGCCGTCTAGTTTTGTTAGGAACACCCTATAGTGGTAGTTCATATGATTTCCTCAGTCAGGTACCTGAAGCTGCCGAGATAAATTGAGTGGTACAAAAGGGGGTGGTGATGGACGGAGCATCAGAACCAATCAAACACTCACACCCAGTCAACAGATCTGGGTTTGATCCATCACTGTTCTTTAGCCCACTCTGCCACCCCAGTTCAGACATGGCCATATGCAAATCAGTCTGATCCTGTGCCTCATAGGAACAGTCCAGCCCGAACTGCCAAGCCATGCCTTCCCTGGACTGGAAACAAGCTTCCTAGGACCGGTTTCTGGCATTTCAGCCGTCTTCAGCCAGGCTGGCTTGAATCCAGTGGCAAAGTGAGCAAGGGACTCGCGTCTGAGCATACCCTACCAACTTATGGCGAACAAAGCGGTACAAAAGGGGGTGGTGATGGACGGAGCATCAGAACCAATCAAACACTCACACCCAGTCAACAGATCTGGGTTTGATCCATCACCGTTCTTTAGCCCACTCTGCCACCCCAGTTCAGACATGGCCATATGCATATCAGTCTGACCCTGTGCCTCATGGGAACAGTCCAGCCCGAACTGCCAAGCCATGCCTTCCCTGGACTGGAAACAAGCTTCCTAGGACCGGTTTCTGGCATTTCAGCCGTCTTCAGCCAGGCTTGCTTGAATCCAGTGGCAAAGTGAGCAAGGGACTCACGTCTGAGCATACCCTGCCAACTTACGGCGAACAAAGTGGTACAAAAGGGGGTGGTGATGGACGGAGCATCAGAACCAATCAAACACTCACACCCAGTCAACAGATCTGGGTTTGATCCATCACCGTTTTTTAGCCCACTCTGCCACCCCAGTTCAGACATGGCCATATGCAAATCAGACTGATCCTGTGCCTTTCCTGGACTGGAAACAAGCTTCCTAGGACCGGTTTTTGGCATTTCAGCCGTCTTCAGCTGTAGCAAATGTTGTTTGAGTAGTGTTCGATAACTTCTATCATCAATTCAGTCGTGTATCATTGTATTAGCACAACGGGTGGGTTATTGTGTAGCTGGTTATTTTGTGCAGCTTAATCTGAGTTGTTTGTGCAAAGAAAAATAGGTAACAGCTAAACTGGGGAGGGAAATGCAGAATGTACCTTCTCTACTGTTACTTTTTGAGCCATTCAGATGAGCCCTTTCTGAGATGGGGAAAATGAAAAAACGTTTTCCCAAATTACACACAAGTGTTTAGGGCCGATTAGGGCACAAAAAGGAGGTTGTATCTCCCTCTTCATTGCTTTGAAGCAGAAAGACAGGAAGAACTTAGTCACTATGAAGGACGTGGCTTAGATGAGTAAGATGTCTGTGTTCAAAAGTTGGATTTACATTTTGTACCATATATAAGGAGAATGTGCAGAGAGCAGAGTAAACCACGTAGGAACACATAATTTCTCTCAGGAAATTAGCATCCGTGTGCAAATTTGGTACTTTAATTGATGAATTTATAAGGGACCAATTCCCACTGATTTGTAAAAATTATAAAGTCCGGGAGAGCTAAGGTTGAAAGATGAGACCCTATTAAGCTAATTTATATAGACTGCAAAAAGAGTGCAACACATATCATGTGTGGATGAGACTAGGAAAGAGAATGTGAAGAAAATGGATGTTAATGCAGTGGGAGCGAAAGTCTGTGAAAAGGGGATGTGTGGGGAAATAAAAAGTCAAGGTCTGCTTTTCTATTGTAGCATCATTGAGCATGTGTCTAATAACAGATTGTCCTGTTTCCAAAGTGGTGTGTAACAAATATAGCAAACCAGGGTAATGTTGGAAAATGTTTCAGTAAATAAGTAAAGAGATTAAAGAGGTATGTGATGAAAATGGTTTACGGGAGGGAGGAAGTAGTGAAGGCAGTCCCTGTGACGTAGTAATAATAGAAGGCGTACCATTTAAAATTATGTTGTAACATTTGGCAGAAAGTTTAAAGTTGTCTAAGATGGACGTCAGACCTATAGGTTATGCTGGCCAAGATATTGACATGCTAGGGTATTTTCAAGCTCAAAGAAAGAATCGCAGCTGGGACAGTTTATGTAGCTGTGAAGGGGATAATATCGCAGGATGGCCTCACCAAAAAGAATCGAGTTGTGTTCTTGGATCACAATGCCCATACTCAGTAAGTACAGATCTATCAACTGGAAGAGTGTTGTGAGGATTTTGAAAATTGTTGTTGTGGTAAGTTTAAGCTTGAAATGGGTTGTCTTTGAAACCATGTTCACAGCTGAAAGTGCAAAAGGACAATTTCAGGTAAGTTGAGAATGATACTAAGGAATGTCCAGGAGACAGTAAACCAAGGCATAGATAGTTTGTGTAGTTTAGAAGTGATTGACCTAGTGGAAGTGACTGACTGGTTGGCACCACTAGAATTTTATCTCCGTGTCAATCTCAGGCCATTTAATATGGAGGTCTGACGGATGGCGTTCCTCTCTCTAACATCACACAGATGCTATCAACTTTGTTTAGGGGTAACATTAGATTTATCCTCAGAGTGCCACCAGATCAAATTACTACAGGATTCACAATATTTGATGGCCTTCGTAACCCCCATGTCGGCACTCAAATGTTGGAGAATGCCTTTTTGGTTTAGTCTCAGTTGGTGGGTTGATTTCCCCTCCCCAACATCACACAGACGCTCTCAACTTTGTTTGGTAGTAAATATTTCACAGTATTAGATTTACCCTCAGTGTGCCACCCGCTCAAATTGCACACAGATTCACCATATTTGACTGCCCTCATAAACCCAATGCGGGCATACAATTTTGGACAATGCCTTTCTGACTATGTCTTAGTTGGGTCTATTGTGCAGAGGGTAAAGTCTTCCAAGATGATATGTCGATTTTTGTAGAATCGTGGTTTAAATATAACGAATATCTGGGAACTTTAGAAAGAACGGGTAAACTCTGAGACTAGATGAATGCAGTTTTGGCAAAGATAATATTGTATATCTGGGGCATAACATATCAAAGAAGGTGGTAAAACCTAAGAGGGATTTGGAAGATAACATTTGCAAATTGGAGCCATCCAAAAGTAAAGAAGAGTCGAAGGGGTAAAAAATAAGGAGGATTTGAAAGATAAGATTTGGAAATTGGAGATTCTCAAGAGTAAAGAAGATTTGCTGTATTTGTTTTAGAATAATTCAGTTTTATAGTAGAGTTATTCAAAATTTGTCAGAAGCAAACTTGTGCCATGAGAGAGTTACTTAAGAAAAATACTGATTTCAAATGGTCCAAGGAATATGAATTGGAGTTTGTTAGAATTAAAGGGGATTTGTTGAAGACGCTCAGTTCCCAAGTGTTCGTACCCACCAATGAATCGACTATTGTTACAGATGCCAGCTGCAAATGGTTGGGTGGAGTTGGTATACAGGTGAAGGAGGGTGTTGAGGAAACCATAGAGTGGGCATCAAGGATGCACTTAGAACTTAACAATTTAGATAGAGTTGCTAGCTGTAAGTTGGGTGATAAAAAATTTCCAGGATTATTTTGTGGGGACCTACTGACAAATTGAGATCTGAATGCAAACCGTTGAGAGAAATTTGTCTTGAGAAAAGCTTTGGATTCCAATTAATTGAGAATCGGGGGACGGTTACAATATTACACTTTTGTGATGTATATTCCAGGGCTCAAAATTCATTCCACAGATTATGATCTGAGGGTACTCCCGGGAAAAGAGAATCGCAGGGAAGAGAACAAAAAGAGATTTGGATAAGGAAGAGTGTGTTCGTAGTCGAGGATTAACTCTAGATGAGGAATAAAGGTATGAGCTTTTGAGGGATGACACTTTTATTCAATGATTGGGGTAGTTAAAAAGTGCTGGCCACAAAGGAGGGATGTGGTTAAAGGGGTGAAACCATTCCGGACTGAACTAGTGGAGAAGAATGGTCTCCTGTTTAGAGGTACAAGGTCTTGCCCAGTGTGGTTCATGAGGATCACCTACTGCTAATGAAGACCAAAGAAAGGATAAAAGAGTCTTCTGGTGGTGGAGGTTAGACCTCTATGTGGAGAGAAGTATCTTAAATCGTGATGGGTGTTTGCTAGTTATAACATTTATTAAAGTTGGGTGGCTTCTAATGTGTGTAGAGAGTGACCGGAGCCCGTGGCAAGAAGTATCTTTGGATATTTGTGTCTTTGTGTCTCTATTGTACATCTGTTGTTTTTTTCCAATTTATTGATGTTTTTATTGTGGAGTGAAGATGTGTGGTGTCTCGCTGTGCTCTTGCCTGGAGACTGGTACTGATAATGTCTTTACATTTTAACCGTGAAGCTTAACAGACTGACCTGGCTAAGGCTTTATTGCTTTACTGAATATACTTGTCTACCTCTTTGTTGCTTTGCCACATCCTGCTAACCTCCACACGAGATAAAGTATATTTATTCTGAGATATTCAAATTTCTTAGACAGTTTTGTGATAAAAGGATCATTTATTTATTTTTAGCTTTAGGACATCTAAATTGATCTTTGATACAATATTGTAAAACTTGTTTTATGTCTTAGGTAGCGTAGATACCCTGGAATGCATCTTTCACTGCCCAGTAATGCACAACTGTTGTTGACATACCCACCTTCTAAGCAGCTCCCACTGTGATTTCTGATGTTTTATTGCTTTTCAGTGATATTATTTTCATACAGATGATTGCCTTTCCTATGGCCTTATTATTACCTTGGTCTGGATTGTTAACCCATTTTTCGTGATACTAAAGCTCCTGCTTTCTGTTTGAACCCCAGCTCTGCAACTCTCCCGATTACATTCAAGTGCTTGGAGGAGAACAATGGTGTGGATAAACGAATCACCCGCTTTGTCCTTCCTGTGGGAGCCACTATTAACATGGATGGCACTGCCCTCTACGAGGCCCTGGCAGCCATCTTCATCGCCCAAGTCAACAACTACGAACTTAACTTTGGGCAAATTATTACTATCAGGTGATTAACCTCTTTGTAAGCGGTTCAGGGATTGCACATCTATTAGGTAAGGTAAGGAAGCTCTCTCATGGCACCATCTACTCCAAGGTTGCAGTAAAGAGCACCGTACTTCAGTGGGGAACTGCGAATGTGGCCCTTTTGCTGGGCTGAGGTGAAGCACCACAGATACAAATGTCCCAGGGAGAAGTTCCTTTTTGCCTTCGGCATCAGTAATGTATATAACGTTACTGATGCTTTGAGATAGAGACAGAAAAGTTTGTGTATGGGTCCGGGTCTTTTTGTCAACTTTATTCAGTCATTAAAGGCACTTATGACGCCAACGGGTATATTCAGGTTCAGAATTATTAAATCTTGTTCACAGAAACATAATTTGAAGAACTTAAGTCCATAAATCTCTTTTCCAACACCAGAAAAATTGCATGTAATCAGTTAGGGGATGGGAATATGAATGTTTCAAAGCAATGTTTTGGAATATCAATTGTGAATGCCCTGGACACTTGGAAAATCATAAATTTTTGGGTTTTCAAATACTTTTCCAGTGCCATTTGGTAGCCAGTTGTAGACTATAACTATTGCGGGCATAGGTGTGTAAAAGTGTGATAATGCTCCAAAACTTGATACTTTACAGGGTTGCCATGAAAGGGTTTTTCCTCAAAGAAAAGGTTTCTATGTGCAAAAAAGGTTGTGTCCATTTGCTAGTAGAATGCCGTGAGAGTTTGTGAACTACAAAAATGTTAGGAAAGCCATGCAAATAGTTTTCAGAATTGCTAGTAAAATCCTGTTTTTAGTCCAGATACAGGAGCAATTCTGTTGCAGACTGTATCGTTTGGCTGTGTTTAGAAAAACTCAGTAGAACTCCCGCTTAGCCTCCTGGAGAAAGTTTTACTTAGTTGTAGTGCTCCCTTGCTCTGTGCAATATGAGAATTGCTTTGAACTATATTCCAGAACTGATTTTAGATCCTGTCCTGCCCACACCATTCTTTGGTGAGCTTGTGGCCTGAGGTTACCACTAACTGGATTTCATTTCCTTTCTAATGCAGTATCACCGCAACTGCAGCAAGCATTGGTGCAGCCGGCATTCCACAAGCGGGTCTGGTAACCATGGTTATTGTGCTGACCTCGGTGGGCCTGCCAACGGACGATATCTCACTGATCATTGCTGTGGACTGGTTCTTGTAAGTCTTTATTTTTGTTTTGATCCTGTTTTAGTCTAGCTCAAGTAATAGATAATATCAATTTCCCAAATCTATCAACCAGAACTATGATTACACTAAAAGTAATGAGTCTTAGTTACTAAGGCTTTCTAGAGCCCACCTTCCATCCTGACGTTTCGGAGCCCTCCTTCAACCTGGGAGACTTAGAGCCCCCCATCCAACTGGGAGGTCAAGAACAAAATTTAAATTCATCAGTTCAAAATCCCTCTGTCCACACTGGAGATCTTAGAAAACAGATTCTTCTATTGCATACAAAACATGCTACGAAAGAGACTAATGTTGCCAAATTCAATAAGTTGAAATGAACATTTGTATTGTGAACTTGATAAACTGTTTAATTTTTTTTTTATTAACACAACCTAGCATAGGCTCTGACTGTCTTGACCAGATAGAAGAGTGGTCTAGTTGGCAAACAAGACCCCAGGGTTACACCTGAACATGATGCAAATTCCCAGTAATTCCCAGTTGTTCTTCCAAATAGAATTATTTCTTCTTTTCCCATCCTCTGTCTTGCTCTTTTACTCTAGCTGCCTACCATGAACACTTTGAGCACCAAGCACAGCAGTCAGGTTTTTATCACTAGAACTCCTATTGAGATTTCAGTACCAATTTTCTATGCAAATAAGAAATGATAACCTGTCCAAAACACCATAGGGGCATGGTGCACCTTTCAGCATTTTTTAAATGTTTCAAAGAAAGGTTTCCAAAGTGCAGGGCTGGGGGTTGTGTTTTAAAAAACAATACCACAATTATCCTGTTTGGCTGGTAGTTTTCTCTTAGGTGCAGAGCAGACATTGTTGCGATTAATAATCTGAAAGAGACTCTTCAGTTTACAACTTTATTCTCTCTTATGTCCACTAATAGACAGCACAGCCACACAGAGTCCTCTCAACTTACTCCTACACACCTAACTCCCGTTTAGTCCCCACAAGCATTCCTATGATGTGACTACCATTAAAGGGCTAGTACAGATTGCTATAACAATAGATTACATCCCATTGTTTACTTTCCTGCTTGTGACCAACATTGTGGACTACACTCACGGACAGAACAAATTGCTGGCATGGCGTAGGCAGGCGGGCTTCAAACCCTGTATCAACTGCAGGGTGTCTCACAACGATGTTTCTGATGATGGGAGAACAGCATGTTACTAGGATGTAGTGGCTTTTTGAATCGGAGGTGTGGATTCTGATGAACACCGAGGAACAATACACTATTGTCTTGAGTTATCAATTTTACTACAAATAATTAGTAATCGTGCAGCTCATTTGTTGAACTGAAATTATTAATTTTCTCAATAAAATGGTTAAGTATGCTTCTGTTTTGCATTAGCATTACCTTTGGATTCCACTATGCCCATGTATTTAAAAACATTTTGATCAAAAGTGAAGCTCTCCTGAAAGCGTTTCTCGTCAAGGGTCTCATTGCAAGTGCCCCGGACCCACCATGTTTCCACAGACCTCTCAATTCCGATGGGCCCGGTAATGAACTTTCCTGGATGCATGGGATTAACAGGGCCACTTGTAAAGAGGGCCGAAGGCCATCATTACGCGTGGTGCAAATTTACCCTGAAGCAATAACTTGCAGCCCGCTGCTACAAGTATCTCCTGACTCACTAATTTCGGGCCCGGTGACAATGGACCTGTCATTGATGCTGCTGGGGTTGCGGACAGCCGATTAGTGTTGCTCCCATCGGACACTCCCATCCTCCTACACAGGGTGATGCCCTCCCAGACTGCCATCCATCACACCATCTTTTCCAGACACTTTCTGCCTCTTGTCCCTGCAATTGGGAAAAACACTCAGTAAAGAGCCGATATCGCCATGGCGTTGTGTTTATTGCCCATGTGTGCAAGAAAACTAGTAATTGGTAGATTGACCAATAGGCCAGCATCAGTATCCCCACACCAACATCTGCTGAACTAGTAGCAAGGGCCTCAGTGGTGTATGCCTAAGTTTAATATTTCTCTCACATACTCTACCACTGTTGCCAATAATATTTGAACAACCCTCCCTGTTCATGTATGTCATATCGCTTTAACAGGGTAACGCTTCCCCCTTAGATGGGTGTTTTGATTATTAGAGCTTTCAGATGTTGACAATCCCCTAAAACATTTTTTCAGGTTATTCTGCATTACTTAGGTAGACGTGGGAGCAGTGAGGCATTTATTTTACTTTCCCAGCCCTGTGTTGAAGGCGGGGAGTAGAGGGCATTTTCCTGTGACCATTGGTCGGCACAACATCAGTTCACATCTTTTGCAGAGTACAACCCTAGGTCACATACTTGGACCTTGTAACTGTGTCAACTAGGAAGTAAATGTCAATGAACTCAAACAAGACTTTTGAAAACAATTTGTGTCGGTAGATCTTCTACAGAAAACCAGCCATATAAATTATTTTGCACAACTGTTCATCCCAAAATATTTTCCATGACTGTACATTTCTATATGGTGTAGCAAAGTGTGCTTATTTATTAGGGTTTTAATAATAAAGAGACCAAAATAACTCCTTTAATTACCCATGCCCTTCTCCATTTTATTTTAACTTTTACACTTCTGTTATATCATTCCTCCAAATTAAAAACTTGCACTTACTTTTAACACTTTAAACTTCACTTTTCACTCGCATGCTTTAATTTTCCCTTTACTATAAACCTGGGATTGATGTATTCCGAGGTCATAATATGGAGAAAGTGATGCAGCACCTTACTAGCCATTTAATTTAATGCCTGCTTGAATTCTAATTTGTGGTCAACTTTGACTGTTGCTGTGTAAATTCTCCTCTAAATGTGCATTTTTACTTTTAGGGACCGCCTGCGAACCACCACCAACGTGCTTGGAGATTCCCTTGGAGCTGGCATAGTGGAACACCTGTCCAGACACGAACTGCAGAGGCAGGACGAAGAGCTTGGAAACTCTGTGCTTGAGGACGAAAAATCCTACCAGCTGATCTGCCAGGAGAATGATACCTTGAAACACCCAAACAGCGAGAGCAGGATGTGATCCACTGCTGGTGAACGAAGGGACCGTTAAATCGGCGAGTGATAGATAATACAAGAAACAATGGCACTATTTTAGTGCTTTACACACAAAACAGCACAAGAAGAATTTGTATAAAAAGACTTTGCTTCAAAAATTTCCGAAAAGGAAATTAACTCTTTGGATCTCTCCCAACTTGCCTAAAAATGAGGAAGAAGAATTTGTTCTCTATTGTTTTCTTCTCATTTAATATACGACTGGACCAATTTTGCAGCAATGCAATCAAAATCAACTATAGAGTTACTGAGTGAGATTTACCGCAGGGGAGGGCTGGAGGGAATGAGTCAAGATCTCAGAGGTCTATGAGCGACCTTTGCAATTTCCGGTCTAGCCTTTAATAACTCTCTCCTACGTTGCAAGCCGTACTTCCTCAAAATATGTTCATTGTGAAAGTGATTTGAGGGTGTATCCCATAATGTGACGTAAAATGTGACAAAATCGCTCCTGGTGCGGTGCTACATCTTTTATAGAGAACTGTCTCTATTAATGATATGAGTGAATCTCTTTTTAAGGTATACCTGTCAAGTTCCACCCGCTTTGATGTTCTTGGTCCTTCGTCCATCTTCAACCTTAACTCCCACAAGAGAAGAGTTGCGTTAAAACCAGCAGTTTAGTCTTTCTGATCTTTCTGATCTCTTCTTTTGTATTATATTGAAAAGTGCTTAATTGCGAAAAGAAGAGCTAAAAGTACACCAATAAACTCCAGTAGGTTAGGAACACATTGCTCACAAAAGACCCGGTTTTATCTGAAATTGTCACAATGCGTAAACCACATAAATAAAAAAACACAGCGAGAGAGGAGTGAGGGTATTAAAACTAGATTGAAATCTTCTTTAAATGGATCCACATTTTAGAGATTACATTGTATTTTTATTGAATTATTCTCTTGGGCAGTGTATTCTCGGATGGCTCCATTCTGTAAATAAGAACGTGACTCCTACTTTTTCACTTCGAAAGCCACAATGCTAACCCAATCTACAGCAGCATTTATACACTTATTATCTCAGAAAAAAGGTATACGAGAATCGAAGGAACAAATAGGCATTTGACTTTCCTTAGCATGGCTCATTATCAGGGATTTACACTTTATCTACACCCAATTAAAATGGCATGCAGCTTAATTTTCCCACGTAGTCTGAAGGAGTATCTAATCATTGAAAGATGAATTACCAAGAAATAATGTTATGAGCCCATTATGGCAAAACAACAAAGGTTTTACATTAACATGAGAATAAAGGACACATCTACAAGGCCACAAAGATAGCTTGGAGCTTTATTTTCTTGTCGGCTTAACTGAGTTGCCACCTATATACCTCATTTTCGTGAAATTGCCCTTCCGCATTCAAACACAGGGTTGCTCGCTTGTTCTTTTAAACAAACTAGAGAAGAAAATCGAAGTAGAAGATCTCAAAAATGGAAACGGGAGCTATGTAAAGTGTGTTCAGGGATTTTAATATTACTGGACTTATGTTTTGGAAACATTCCATTAGTGTTTGTAAATATAATTGCTCACTATTTAACAATGGATCATTGTGTGCGGTGTACGAAGACAACCTTAGTTTAGATTTATAGATGTTCTGTCTTGCATTTGGCTGCTATAAAAGTTGTAAACACTAATTCTAAAGTGTAGTCAATTTATGCGGAAGCTCACAAGCCTTGTTCTTGTGCTACATGGATTCAGGCACTCTGTGTGCCAAGAAAATCCTTGCTTTTATTCAACATATTTCCCAAGTTCATAAGATATCATTCAGCATTTTCAGAACCTTAAAACCACACCACCACCCTTCAAAAAATCTATGGTGCTCACACACGAATGCACTAGACAGGCTATGGCATAGTGATGTTTTTCATGCCCAAACTACAGGTATTCAGGAACTGTGGGGGGTGGTTCACAAAATCATTTATGAATGTGGGAAGTAGTTCAGCAGGAATACTTTTTTATATTGTCTTGCATACCTTTGTGATTTGGCCTGAAAGATTCAACTCACAATGGAAACAGTTCAAAGAGGGCACAGTCCTTTCTATTTGTACTCAATTTATATGACTATTTCCTGAATATTCCTCTATTAGGGAATGAAAGAGTTTTAAAGAGTACTACAGGAGTACTCCAAAATGCCTTTGTGAATATGCCTATAATTCTTTGTGGTGGGGTCAACTTTAATAATAATAATAATGCACCCAGGCGAATACCACGGTCGCAGTTTCCTGTGCTTCCACATGCATAAACAAACATAGCACAGACTCCCTCACCACAATGGAAGGGCAGTGTGTAAATTGGACATAATGTATCATATGCTTAGAAAATTGTTTGGTTCTCTTGTTTGTTTTAAAAAAGAATTCCAATGGAAGAATGAAAAATAATAGGGATATTCATTTTATATTAACATACAAACAGTTGTAATTTATTTTGTTGTTTTTAAAATGTTTTATATATATTTACTGGTTGTGATGGTGGGTTGTCAAAACATGAAATGTGCTTCTTTTGTTTAATCACGGACTAGTAAAATGTCGTCAGAGGAGAGAGCAAAGTTGGACTGTTCCAAGTCGATATTAAGTGATATTTTGAGCATTTTGACACGTGATTGACTGTGTCTCAGCTCACAACTTTTCAGGACAACATCCTGCTGAAATCCTTCTGTGCATCAGTTTGCTGCTGTTGACCACACATAATCAAATTATCTGGTGCAACACTTGTTGATAATGTCTTCACTTTTAGGACTGGACCAGAAAATCGCAAGCAGAGCAAAGATGCTATGGAAAATAAGGACATAACCAGTGATGCTTCAGAAGAGCCTAACTGTGCAGTGTCTGAGCATAGGTTCCTGGGTCCACTGAGAAATAATCTATAAAACTGTACTTTTATATTACTGAATTACAGAACAGTGTCGTTTATAAAGAACACCCAACTGTTTGCTTCAAACATTCTACAATGGACCCTGTTAAGCTGTTTTTATAAATGTTGAAAGTGTAATATGTGACGCTTCCATAGGATCTCACTGGGCAAAGCAAATAAAATGCCTATCTTGAGATGCCAGCGGAAGGCAGTAGATTGAAGACTGGTGCCCGTCTGTGGCTGATTGTGCGGGATTTGTGGTATGTAAAATAAAACTGGAAGTTAAATCCTGAGACTATCTGTGCCCCTTTTTTTCAAGACAACAGGACGTTTTCTATAATTCCATTGGAAGTAAGGATCTGCTCTTGCAATCTTTCTTCATCTATTCAACTAATCCATTGTATCTATGCTAATTCCCTATGGAATTCTTTCCATCCCACCTTCTCATTTTTATTACTTCCAAACATATGTCTTTATTTTTTTTTCTAGAGCACCCTGTAAAAATCCAGATATGTCTTCACAAGAAGACATATCTGGTAGACTCAGAGCCAGCCATACATGAGACATGCCCCACATATGACACTTTTTGAGCAAATAATCCCTTTCTCTGCCAGTCTTTCAGATGTACCACATATGGTGAAATCTCTGAATTTCCCAGCAAACTCTTTGACCACTGTGTTTATTGCACAGATCCAGACTTTCCTTTTTCCATATCTTTCTGAAATCATATAAATATGAACCATTCCAGTGTAATTCCTTTTTTTTTTCATAAACAGAGAAGTATAAGTGGGTCAATTTTTTAATCCTGACTTCATTTATTGCAGAGTTGTACAATGTAGTACCATTAGGGCACACTCTGTGCCAGTTTTTGCGGATTATCACTGACCGTGCAAAAGGGCTTCATTTAATTCAGTAATATTTCAAAGTATTTTATGTGGATTTCCTAAAAATTTGCCCTGGAGCTGAACATTTGATGACACCCCAGATTAATTTTTTTCTAATCTTGTCCTCTCACTTTCCTTTATATTACATTGGTGATTATTTGGATCTTACCTAATTTACAACCTTCGCTCCTTTTACTTTAGCAGCCATATATATCTTTCATAATGCCTGTTTTCTCTCTTTCCCTTATTTATACACAAGGCCAAATCATTGCTATTTTAATTTTCCCAGTAAAACTTTTCTCTTTTTTCCTTCAGTTTAAAAAGAAATTCAAACTTCAGGAACATTGTTATAGTGTTATACAAAATTTACTGAAATCATGAAATTTCACACCCCGCATCTGCAAATATTTGTACTCTTGTATTTTTTTTATTTTATGCACCAGAACGTCACGGCTGGTTTCAGGCAAATGTTCTTATCCATAGTTTTACACCGCATATGTGAATTGATAGACTCTCATGTTAATCTTTGCCCTATAGCTTCAACCTACTGGCTTGGTGCACCAAAACCAAAATTCATAATTCAGAATTTTCAGATTTGGGTGCAAACAAGAGTTTGTAGATGCATAAGGACTTCATGTTTGGGGTTAATTACTACATAGTGTGAATACCCTAGTGGCACTACCACATTAAACACTTACTACACCCGACAGGTAGACCAGTGGCGGGAGCACGCCCTCGGCCCCTGGTTGTCAAAGTACTGAACTTCAGGGATCGGGACATCCTGCTACAAAAAGCAAGGGAGCTATCCCACATACAATATGAAAATCAGAGGATATCCCTGTACCCGGACTACACCGCTCTGGTCCAACGCCAACGGTCCCACAACCAAGACGTGAAGGTCAAGCTCAGGGCACTGAATGTTAAGTATGCACTGTTATTCCCTGCCAAGTTGAAAGTGATTCATGACCATAAGACACAATTCTTTGAGTCCCCGGACGAGGCGGCAGAATGGATCGAAATCATGTTCCCCCCTGGCGGATCTGGGCCCTCTTACCAAGACGGTCCCTGCCCCCAAAGAGGCCACGGCGAGTTCGCAAATCAAAACTTCTCTGGACGGGGCTCGCCACTACGCCCGGGACTCCCACCCCGGAGCAGGTCCGGCAGGATCAGGCTGAGGCACTGGAGACGGCAGCCCGGTTCGGGGATGCAGCCCCTCCAGTCCTATCCGACTCTTCTGACGAGGCATCAAACCACTCTGACTCAGGATCTAGTATTAACTTGTTTAGTAACATTACGCCCCAGACTGCTGATGGTTATCTAGGGTGGGGCTGATTTCTGCTCTTTGTAGAGGTGGGCTGTCTACTGACCCCGCCACTTTTGTCTTGCACCTAGCGACATACCATACCGCTAGTACCGAAACTGCAAAATGTGAAGGTAATAATAGTGGTCCGGGCTGCGTAATGCTCGGAACGCTCTAATTCAGCTGGCCTGGCTGTGGGCATACACCCCCCTATGGCGAAAGCAACACGCACAATGTTTTCAGTTTGCACCGTTGGGCACTGGGTTTGGGCCAGCAAAGTTCCGATAGCTGGCCCGAGTATTGTAGATGGGAATTTGTTTTTTTTTTAGGCTCTGGCCAGCCACCTGTTCCTACCGACACACTGCTGCTCCCCCTTTGCTGCGCAGGCGATATATAGATACACAGCTTACATATCAATGCAGGATAGCTTCAGCGTGATTACCTGGAATGTCAGGGGACTGGGGTCGATTCATAAACGGCACAGAGTACATGCACAGTTGAACAGGCGGCGTGCCCATATAGTGTTCTTACAAGAGTCCCACCTGACGGCAGCTGAAGCGGCTAAGCTTCGCAAAAGATGGAGAGGTCAGATTTTTTCCACATCATATTCTGCATTTGCGAGGGGCGCGTCCATATGGATATGGAATGGGGTTCCCTTTGAGGGGCTGGAGCAGCGGGTGGATCCATTGGGCAGATATGTCATAGTGAGGGGCACACTGGATGGGGCACAGATTGTCCTTGGCAGCATATATGCGCCCAACTTTGATCAGGATGCATACCTCTTAAGCCTCAATCCAGTCCTGGCGCCTTGGGCTGAGTGTCCGTGGATACTGGGAGGGGACTATAACACTGTAATGGACCCATCTATTGATAGGTCTCACCCCCCCTAGGAGGAGCAAGCCCTGTCAGACAAGCGGAGGCAGTATGCAGCTGGGCCGAGGGCTGGGGCCTGGGGGATGTTTGGCGTTTGAAAAACCCCACCAGTAGGGAATACTCATTTTTTTCCCACCCGCACCAATGTCATACTCGCATAGATAGGATACTTTGCTCCAGTCACATTACCACCCAGGTAACACACGCCACATATTTGGGTAAGACCCTTTCTGACCACAACCCTTTGGAGGTCTCCCTCAGCTGGGGCAGAAACCCCACCCCGGTTCCTACCTGGAAATTGTGGCCTCAGATGCTCGAGGACCCAGTCTTCCGGGAGGCACTGGCGACTGGCACAGACAATTACTTTTCTGAGAACACTGGTACCGCATCCACACCCCAGGTGAAGTGGGATGCATTCAAGACCGTGATCAGGGGGATAGCTATCAACACCACGGCTGGGGCACGAAGGGAACTACATAACAACTTGAAAGCGGTAGAAAACTCACTAAATAGTCTCGAACAGACTGCGGCGACTAACCCCACGAAGGTCATACTTCTACAAGACGCCCGAATACAACATGCAGAATTGCTGGAGACGCTTAGGCAAATAGATTATACTGCCTATACACACGCAAGACATGCTGACGCGGACCAGGCGGGCCCGCTACTAGCACGCATACTCAGGGATGACCCCCCATTCCCCGATCCATGGGCTTATCACTAGCAGCGGGGACACAGTACATACGCAACAGGACATTAATGCGGCCTTCTGTGACTACTATCAGGCTCTATATCGGGCACCCCCCCCCCATTGATGGAAGAGGCTCTTGATACCTTTTTAGCTGATGTACAGTTTCCACAATTGGACAAATCAGGACAGGATGCTCTCACCGGCCCTATTACAAGGACGAAATTAAGGCGGCCATCAGGGCCTTACCCCGGAATAAGGCCCCAGGTTTGGACGGCCTTCCGGCCGAATTCTATGCCACTTTTTCGGACACTCTGGTGCCGCAACTAGCGAGCTTGTACAAAGCCGCGCTGTCTTCAGGGTCCCTGCCCCACTCCACTAGGCAGGCACTGGTAGTCTCTCACCCTAAACCGGGACGTCCGTTGACTGACCTGTCCGGTTACAGACCACTGTCCCTACTCAATACCGAATATAAAATATTGAGTAAGGTGCTTGCTAGCCGCCTGCTACCATATGTACACAAGCTCATACACCCAGACCAATGCGGCTTTGTGCCGGCACGGTGCACCTCGCTAAATATCAGGAGGTTGTATCATGTCATGGCAGCCACCCCCAAGGCGAGAGCCAATGCTGGATGTGTCACCCTAGATTTGCGACAAGCATTCGATACGCTCCGGTGGGAATACATGTTCCGAGCGCTAGAACGCTTTGGTATACCCCCGGATTATTTAAAGTGGGTGCAGCTTTTATACACGGACCCCACAGCACAGGCCCGTACGGGACGGCATATCTCAAGGGAGTACCCGGTGGGTAAAGGCACCCGCCAGGGATGCCCCCTATCCCCCTTGCTTTTTGTGCTGGCCCAGGAGCCTTTGGCCCTTAGGGTGCGGCTATCGGCGACGCAACAGGGGATCTGCCTGGGGCAGACAACACATGTAATTTCCGCATATGCAGATGACATAATTCTGTACGCTGTTAATCTAGCCTCTCTCTCACCCCTCCCGAGCATTTTTGATTCTTTTGCGCGGCTTTCGGGCCTTAACATCAACGGCAATAATTCTTATGCCTTCTTTTTCCGACAGGGGGATCGCCCAGAGATGGTTCAGTTTGGCTCCTGTTTCCTAACTGTCGGCGCACACACTTTTAGATATTTAGGCATTCATATTTACCGATCAGCGCCAGATCTCATTGAGGGCAATCTGGGCAAAGCTGCACGATCGCTCCGCTCCCAGGTCAGTTTTTGGTCCTCCCTACCACTCTCGGTGATGGACCGAGTGGCGATCTCGTAAATGGTAGTCCTGCCCCGGCTTTTATATTTCTTCACCAACCTACCGGTTGTAATCCTGACCCCGATACTCCACTCCCTTAACACTACACTTTCCGCTTTGATCTGGGGTAATGGCCGCCGTAGGGTTGGGCTGACCAAGTTACAATTTGACACTGATCAGGGCGGGCTGGGTGTCCCAGACTTCCGAGCATACTGCTATGAAAGCCAATTGCAATGGCTGTCGTATTGGCTGGCAGGGCGCAACTTACAGGAAATAGATTTTCCCCCTGCAGACGTAGACCGGGGGCAGCTCCACACACTGCTGCTCCCGCAGGCTAGGATACCGGCGGATGCCACGTTGCTCTTGCGCACGGGGCTCATTTATTGGAAAAAAGCCACTCATTACACACATAGTTGCCTTCCCTATTCCGACACTACTCCACTCCTTGGGATCCCTACCCCCACTGGACTGCTCACTAAACGACGATTGCTTCCTTGGGCGGAGGGTGGGGTGACCACAGTGGGTGATCTATTTGATGACGGCACATTAATGGACCATGGTAATTTTGCAAGACATCATGGGGTCACGGATGCATTGTACCTATTGCATGCTGCACTCGTGCAGTATGTGAAGAAACATTGGGCCCCACACAGGGAGGAACGCCCACGCCACAAAATGGTCTTTATGACCTACCTGGTGGGAAACGGCCGCCACCTTACCAAATGGCTCTACAAAGGTATTACCACCCACACCAGAATCTCACTGACGGATCTACACAATAAATGGGCTCCAGACCTGGGGACAGACATGACAGATAGGGACTGGGACAAAGCCTTAGCATACCCCAGGAAAATTCCACGGAACTCCAAATTCATACAATACATGGTTTTGCACAGGGCGTATCTTACCCCACACCGCTTACAACGTATTTTTCCGGCCACACAACACTGCTGTCCGAGATGCAAATTAGAGGGTGCTGATTTACTACACATGCTACGGCGGTGCCCTGTGCTTACCCCTTATTGGTCCGAGGTACTGTCCTTGCTCACAACTGCGGCTGGGATCCCAGTCCCAGACACGCCTGCAGTATGCCTTTTGGGACTGATAAGACGCCCTAAGGCACAGAAAGTGCAACTTCGCTTTGTAGACCTGTCTTTGCTTCTGGCTAAACGCTCCATTACGATGCGGTGGAAATCGACCACACCCCCCCAACTTTCCGGCTGGCATGGGGAAGTAGTGAGATGGGGTGGAGCGGAGAGTGCGGCCATCCGTCGGGAGGAGGCTCGGGGTTTGCGCAAAAGGGTTATCACTTTGGACTGGGACAGTATCCTGGAAGCCTTCAGGGCCTTGGCCCCGCCACCTGTGCCGATAGCGCGGACATAATAACAGTTTTATTACCTAGCCCCTGTTTTCTAGTTTCCACGTTTAGGGGATTCCATTGTTTGTGACTCCTGCACTATGGGGCGCATATATACCCCTTTGAATGCTTGCATGCAGTTGGGAGTAGACTTGGGAACACCTTGACATATACGCCAGGAAAGGTCGGTGCCAGATGAAGGGAGGGAGGGATGGGATAGTTGTATTCCTGTGCCATACACTTATTGTTGATGATAATGCATATACACCGTACGATGACCTCAATGTATCACGACATTGTGTATGACTGTAACATGTTGTGATTGACGGGTTGAAAATTGAAAATTTAATAAAATGTTTAAAAAAACAAAAAAACACTTACTACACCCGACCTTTCCACTAACTTATTTTACAAAGAAAAGCCTGCTGCAATTGTCTAAGAGAACATTGTGGGGGGAAAATGTGAAGCATTTTAAGTACCAATCCAGTATTTTATGCTTTATTTGGGCCCGTGGAAGTAGTAATAAATATTATTGCACACTTCCCGCAAATACCGCACTCTATGGAATCATTATTTACTAGGTGCATTAATTACTTCACACTAACCTTGCATCTCTGGATGTGGATCTTACAGGCGAATCTGGTCTGATCTGGGGTCCTGGTCGGCGCAGAGTAGGACTAGCCAAATTGCAACTGTCCAGCAGAGGTGGGGGTATGAGCGCACCGGATTTCAGGGCATACGGTTACGCAGGACAACTACAGTGGTTGTCATATTGGATTGTGGGGCGCAACCTCCAGGAAATAGAAATGTCACAGGGAGAATGGAATAGAGACAACTTACACGCGCTACTGCTGCCCGGTGGAGTGATTGCGCCATCCGCCTCCCCGTTACTGAAGGTGGCAATAATATACTGGAAAAGGGCACTAGCTTTTACAAAGACACGTACTCCATATGCACCTAATATACCACTACTTGGTATAACTACACCGCTAGGAACAGTTTCGCAGAGACAAATTTCTAGGTGGGTGGAGGCGGGTGTAGACACTGTTGGGATGTTGTTCGCAGATCACACACTGATGAATCACGACACATTTGTGGAGGAGAGGGAAGTACCGAACACTCTGTTCCTACTACACGCAACCATTATGCGATATATCAGAACCAATTGGGCTCCTACTGGTGAAGAACCTCCGACACGCGCACTGGTACATTTACAATACTTAATGGGGAATGGCCGCCATTTGACTAGATGGCTCTACCAAGGTCTTCGGTCACATGCAGGACTGTCACTGCAGGCACTCCGGGATAGGTGGTCGTCCCACCTGATGCTATATTGGAATATCCCAGAAAGGTGTCACACAATGCGAAGTTTAAATTTATCCAACTTATGATTGTGCATCGAGCTTACTTGACCCCCCGCAGGCCACACGCAATGTATCCGACCACGACAGACACATGCCCATGATGCAGGAGCCCTAGTGCCGGCCTGTTCCATATGCTGTGGACGTGTCCGTGCTTACAACACTATTGGGTGGAAGTGCACAAGGTCCTCAGGGAATTGGCCCCGGGGAGGCGTGGTGTACTAGCGGAACATTCCCTGCTGGGGTTTGGTATGAAATCCAAAAGTGGCAACACCACGATCAGATTTTTTAACTTGGCACTAATCCTGGCCAGGCGGGCAATCACTAAATGCTGGAAAGCCACTACAGCGCCGTTGGTGACAGAGTGGTATGGCGAGGTGGTGAGATGGGGCAAAGCAGAGAGTGCTGAGCTTAAGACGGAAGAAGACTGGGGTTTGCGCAAAAAGCCTATCTCTTTAGAGTGGAATGCGATACTAGAAGACTTTAAGGTGAACGAATTGTAAAGGAGATATAGTCGGGGTCTGGAGGCTACAAGGTCCTGCATTTATATATGAACAACTGTGTATGAGGTGTCCAGGACGTGTTAATAGATTGTGTAAGAAACATTTTATATGCAAAAGAGTTGCCGCCTGACCGAACTTTGCCTGAGTGTGTTGTATCTTTATACTAACCACATGTAATTTCATGAGGGTTCATATGGAGGGGGGGGGGGGTTATTTTAAGTAGTTATGTTAAGTGTCATGGACTGTGTTCGAATTGTAACATGTCGACAGAATGTGCAATGATCGTTACAGCTGTTCAAGATGATCTGTGATTACGGAAATGTTCATGCACTGTATGATATATGTGTATCATGGCACTTATAAAATTAATAAATATATTTAATAAAATAAACTTACCTTTTTACTCGCATGCTTTAGTTTTCCTATTACTATTAACCTGGGATTTATGTATTCCGAGGTCATAATGTGGAGAAAGGTATGCATCACCTTACTAGCCATTTAATTTAATGCCTGCTTGAATTCTAATTTGTGGTCAACTTTGACTGTTGCTGTGTAAATTCTCCTCTAAATGTGCATTTTTATTTTTAGGGACCACCTGCGAACCACCACCAGCGTACTTGGAGATTCCCTTGGAGCTGGCATAGTGGAACACCTGTCCAGGCATGAACTGCAGAGGCAGGACGAAGAGCTTGGAAACTCTGTGCTTGAGAACGAAAAATCCTACCAGCTGATCTGCCAGGAGAATGATACCTTGAAACACCGAAACAGCGAGAGCAGGCTGTGATCCACTGCTGGTGAACGAAGGGACCGTTAAATCGGTGAGTGATAGATAATACAAGAAACAATAGCACTATTTTAGTGCTTTTCACACAAAACAGCACAAGAAGAATTTGTATAAAAAGACTTTGCTTGAAAAATTTCAGAAAAAAAAATTAACTCTTTGGATCTCTCACAACTTGCCTAAAAATGAGGAAGAAGAATTTGTTCTCTATTGTTTTCTTCTCATTTAATATACGACGGCACCAATTTTGCAGCAATGCAATCAAAATCAACTATAGAGTTACTGAGTGAGATTTACCGCAGGGGAGGGCTGGAGGGAATGAGTCAAGATCTCAGAGGTCTATGAGCAACCTTTGCAATTTCCGGTCTAGCCGTTAATAACCCTCTCCTACGTTGCAAGCCTTACTTCCTCAAAATATATTCATTGTGAAAGTGATTTGAGGGTGTAGCCCATAATGTGACGTAAAATGTGACAGAATCGCTCCTGGTGCGGAGTTACATCTTGTATAGAGAACTGTCTCTATTAATGATATGAGTGAATCTCTTTTTAAGTGATACCTGTCAAGTTCCACCCACTTTGCTGTTCTTGGTCCTTGGTCCATCTTCAACCTTAACTCCCACAAGAGAAGAGTTGTGTTAAAACCAGCAGTTTAGTCTTTCTGATCTTTATCATCACTTCTTTTGTATTATATTTAAAAGTGCTAAATTGCAAAAAGAAGAGCTAAAAGTACACAAATAAACTCCAGTAGGTTAGGAACAAGAATCTTGTTAACAACACATTGCTCACCAAAGACCCAGTTTTACCTGAAATTGCCACAATGCTTAAACCAGATAAATAAAAAAAAACACAGCGAGAGAGGAGTGAGGGTATTAAAACTAGATATAAATCTACTTTAAATGGATCCACATTTTAGAGATTACATTGTATGTTTATTGAATTATTCTCTTGGCCAGTGTATTCTGGGAGGGCTCCATTCTGTAAATAAGAACGTGACTCCTACTTTTTCACTTCGAAGTCCAGGATGCTAACCCAATCTGCAGCAGCATTTATACACATACGTATATATGGACTTATTTATCTCGGAAAAAACGTTTACGAGAATCGAAGGAACAAATAGGCATTTGAATTTCCTTAGCATGGCTCATTATCAGGGATTTACACTTTATCTACACCCAATTAAAATGGCATGCAGCTTCATTTTCCCACGTAGTCTGAAGGAGTATCTAATCATTGAAAGATTAATTACCAAGAAATAATGTTATGAACCCATTATGGCAAAACAAACAAAGGTTTTACTTGAACATGAGAATAAAGGACACATCTACAAGGCCACAAAGATAGCTTGGAGCTTTATTTTCTTGTCGGCTTAACTGGGTTGCCACCTATATACCTCATTTTCGTTAAATTGCCCTTCCGAATTCAAACACAGGGTTGCTCGCTAGTTCTTTTAAATAAACTGGAGAAGATAATCGAAATATAAGATCTCAAAAGTGGAAACGGGAGCTATGTAAAGTGTGTTCAGGGATTTTAATATTACTGGACTTATGTTTTGGAAACATTCCAAGAGTGTTTGTAAATATAATTGCTCACTATTTAACAATGGATCATTCTGTGCGGTGTACGAAGACAACCTTAGTTTAGATTTATAGATGTTCTGTCTTGCATTTGGCTGCTATAAAAGTTGTAAACACTAATTCTAAAGTGTAGTCAATGTATGCGGAAGCTCACAAGCCTTGTTCTTCTGCTACATGGATTCAGGCACTCTGTGTGCCAAACAAATCCTTGCTTTTCGTCAAAATATTTCCCATGTTCATAAGATATCATTCAGCATCTTCATAACCTTAAAACAACAACACCACCACCCTTCAAAAAATCTATGGTGCTCACACACGAATGCACTAGACAGGCTATGGCATAATGAAGTTTTTCATGCCCAAACTACAGGTACTCTGGAACTGTGGTGGTAGTTCACAAAATAATTTATGAATGTGGGAAGTAGTTCAGCAGGAATACTTTTTTTATATTGTCTTGCATACCTTTGTGATTTGGCCTGAAAGATTCAGCTCACAATGGAAACAGTTCAAAGAGGGCACAGTCCTTTCTATTTATACTCAATTTATATGACTATTTCCTGAATATTCCTCTATTAGGGAATGAACGAGTTTTAAAGAGTACTACAGGAGTACTCCAAAATGCCTTTGTGAATATGCCTATAATTCTTTTCTGGTGGTGGCAACCTTAATAATAATAATGCACCCATGCGAATACCATGGTCTAAGATTCCTGTGCTTCCACATGCATAAACAAACATAGCACAGACTCCCTCACCACAATGGAAGGGCAGTGTGTACATTGGACATAATGTGCCATATGCTTAGAAAATTGTTTGGTTTTCTTGTTTGTTTTAAAAAAGAATTCCAGTGGAAGAATGAAAAATAATAAGGTTATTCATTTTATATTAACATACAAACAGTTGTAATTTAATTTGTTGTTTTTAAAATGTTTTATATATATTTACTGGTTGTGATAGTGGGTTGTCAAAACATGAAATGTGCTTCTTTCATTTAATCACGGACTAGTAAAGTTGGACTGTTCCAAGTTGATATCGAGCGATATTTCGAGCATTTTGACAAGTGATTGATTGTGTCTCAGCTCACAACTTTTCAGAGCAACATCCTCCTGAAATCCTTCTGTACATCTGTTTGCTGCTGTTGACCACACATAATCAAATTATCTGGTGCAACACTTGTTGATAATGTTGATAATGTCTTCACTTTTAGGACTGGACCAGAAAATCGCAAGCAGAGCAAAGATGCTATGGAAAATAAGGACATAACCAGTGATGCTTCAGAAGAGCCTAACTGTGCACTGTCTGAGCAAAGGTTCCTGGGTCCACTGAGAAATAATCTACAAAACTGTACTTTTATAGTACTCAATTACAGAACAGTGTCGTTTATAAAGAACACCCAAATGTTTGCTTCAGAAATTCTACAATGGACCCTGTTAAGCTGTTTTTATAAATGTTGAAAGTGTAATATGTGACGCTTCCATAGGATCTCTCTGGGCAAAGCTGATAAAATGACTATCTTGAGATGCCAGCGGAAGGCAGTAGATTCATGACTGGTGCCCGTCTGTGGCTGATTGTGCAGGATTTGTGGTATGTAAAATAAAACTGGAAGTTAAATCCCGAGACTATCTGTGCCCCTTTTTTTCAAGACAACAGGAGGTTTCCTATAATTCCATTGGAAGTAAGGATCTGCTCTTGCAATCTTTCTTCATCTATTCAACTAATCCATTGTATCTATGCTAATTCCCTATGGAATTCTCTCCATCCCACCTTCTCATTTTTATTACTTCCAAACATACGTCTTTATTTTTTTTTTCTAGAGCACCCTGTAAAAATCCAGATATGTCTTCACAAGAAGACATAGCTGGTAGACTCAGAGCCAGCCATACATGAGACATGCCCCACATACGACACTTTTTTAGCAAATAATCCCTTTCTCTGCCAGTCTTTCAGATGTACCACATATGGTGAAATCTCTGAATTTCCCAGGAAACTCTTTGGCCACTGTGTTTATTGCACATATCCAGACTTTCCTTTTTCCATATCTTTCTGAAATCATATAACTTTCATCCATTCCAGTGTAATTTCTTCTTTTTTCATAAACAGAAAAATATAAGTGGTTCCATTTTTTAATCCTGTCTTCATTTATTGCAGAGTTGTACAATGTAGTACCATTAGGGCAGTTTTTGGGGATTATCACTGACCATGCAAAATAGCTTCATTTAATTCAGTAATATTTCTAACTATTTTATGTGGATTTCCTAAATATTTGCCCTGGCGCTGAACATTTGATGACACCCCTGATTAATTTGTTTCTAATCATGTCCTCTCACTTTCCTTTATATTACATTTTGAATTTTTTGGATCTTATTTAATTTTCAACCTTTTCTCCTTTTACTTTAGCAGCCATATCTCTTTCATAATGCCCGTTTTCTCTCTTTCCCATATTTATACACAAGGCCAAATCATTCCTATTTTAATTTTCCCAGTAAAACTTTTCTATTTTTTCCTTCAATTTAAAAAGAAATTCAAACTTCAGGAACATTTTTATAGTGTTATACAAAATTTACTGAAATCACGAAATTTCACACCCCGCATCTGCGAATAGTTGTTCTCTTGTATTTTTTTATTTTATGCACCAGAACGTCACGGCTGGTTTCAGGCAAATGTTCTTATCCATAGTTTTACACCGCATATGTGAATTGATAGACTCTCATGTTAATCTTTGCCCTATAGCTTCAACCTACTGGCTCGGTGCACCAAAACCAAAATTCAGAATCCAGAATTTTCAGATTTGGGTGCAAACAAGAGTTTGTAGATGCATAAGGACTTCATGTTTGGGGTTAATTACTACATAGTGTGAATACCCTAGTGGCACTACCACATTAAACACTTACTACACCCGACCTTTCCACTGACATATTTTCAAAGAAAAGCCTGCTGCAATTGTCTAAGAGAACATAGTGGGGGAAAATGAGAAGCATTTTAAGTACCAAACCAGTATTTTATGCTTCATTTGGGCCCATAGAAGTAGTAATAAATATTATTGCCTACTTCCTGCAAATACCACACTCTGTGGAATCATTATTTACTAGGTGCATTAATGACTTCACTCTAACCTTGCATCTCTGAATGTGGATTTTGCAGACTAATTGCTTTCCCCGTCAGATGTTCTCCTGCTTTTGGTAAAGGGTTTTGATTGATTCCAATTTGGTATGCTATTGCTGGGATAGCACAGGCAAAGTGAGGCAGAAATATGTCCGAGCATTTCTCATTGATCTAAATCATTTTTTGACTGTTTTTTGCTTCTTTCAAATGGTCTTTGTTGTTTTACATATTTATTGATATACCTCAGACGTTTTATTGCACAGCATCTTTAATATTTTTTTTACCAGCAGTACATTAGATCCTGTAAATACAATTGCACTGCAAGGGCATAGGTAATTAGCTGATGGATAGTCGGGCCCAGCTTAAGGCTGTGGTTTCTTTATCTTGATCGAGCTCTCTTTATCTTTCTATCTGCCTGTCTCTTCTACCCTAGAACTCAAACTGCATCCATAGAGCCACTCTGGTAGTGTTTGGACCCTCACCTTTGGGCTTTGTCCCTTTAGGACAACAGATAAAAAGGAGACTCTTGGTGCCCTGGCATACCTCACAAGAGGAAGGTTTTTTTTCCAGGGAGACACTAAATCCCTCTGTCTAACCTTAGAACCCAACACAGAAGTGTAAGACAGAAATAGGTTCTCTAGAACAACACAACCACGCTTGCACTGAGCACGACTAGACATGCCTTCGCCATGGAAATGCACATGAAACCTAAGCCATTAGGATCTCCCATTGTCAAGTGTGACTTTGTGGCATTTCAATTTGAAATAAATAATAGTGTTTTAATCTATATTTAACATATGCTATTAGTACAAGTATGAACCATCCTGGAAAGAACATAACCTATCTAGGGAACATCACTGGTATAACCTTTGAGGATTTAATAGGGATTGGCGTGAGGGGTGTAGTTTAGGATGGGTGAAAGTGTAAGGCGCAATATCATGAGCCAGATAAAAGCTGCTGCGTGGGCAGCGCATCTAACGTATAACAACTAAACTGTTCATTAAACAATAAAGGTCCAGAGAGGTGACTTCTCCATCCGTGAATGTCTACAGAGCAGCTTGAATATTCTTTCACGCTGGGCTAAAGAGGTGGAGAGAGCAGATTTAACATAATAGTGATTTACTAAAACACAGTGTCCGACAGCCGAACCCAGGTAGAAAATGGGCGCTAGGTGATGGTCCAGTGACCGAAAAGAAATGAGTGTAGATGTTGTTTTCAGCCTTGTTGGGCCCCGTCAGAGAGGTATAGCTTGGATCCCGTGGTGCAGGGGACAGGGGGCCCATCTTGTGTATTGTCACACTTGCCTAAGGGATACAAAAAAGGGATAGGTAGAATGCTATTTCTTAAATTAACTATTCATTTGCGGTGTGCTATCTGAAGCTATGGTGACCTTTGGAAAACATTTGTGCACATTGATCTTCCAACAGATGTGAAGAAAATGGAACTCAATCCAATCCTTACAAGTAACTGCAAAGAATTGCCCTTCAGATGTCTTTAATGTGGACATCAAAACAAGAGTTTTTTCTATACTATCTTTCAAAGTGAACTACAAGAGTTTTTTCTATACTATCTTTCAAATTGAACTACAAGAGTTTTTTCTATACTATCTTTCAAAGTGAATTAATCTACTCAGGATACAATTAGTAAATGCTGAATCTTTATGAATATATTACATTCTATAGGTGAACACACCATAAGGCCCGGATCCACTTCATTGCCTCGTCTAAAGCGCATTTCAAACTCCTACTCCTCTGCAACAAGGTCACTAAATATCTTAGTAAGAACATACATGAGTTATAAAAAGTATTTTCACGTGTCATATACTTGGCATAAATCAATAAATCTGATGTACTTCTGCCACTAGGTCTGATAACTCTCACACTGTCTACATGGGTGCTGAACTGTGACAATTGGTTTGAGAAGATAAGTGTTATTCTGTGATGAATTGCAAACTTTTTACATTGTAATTTTCCTAAATTATATATATTTTATCCTTACAAGAATCGGGTTTGTAGCAGCCGAATATCTCACCCCTTTCTTGTTTCGCAATCGGATACTACCCAACGCATACATAGAAACAATGTGCAATGTTAAGATAGGAAATATTACTTAATCTAATTTGTTTTTGAATAAAAAAAATTCTACGGTCTGTTATTGTTATAACACTAGTTGAAAATTTGCACAAACATTAAATCACACGCATTCTAATTTATGCATTTATTTGTTTTTGCAGCAAACAAACATTATTTTACCATCCAAAGCAGCTGCAACAATCCACCCCAGAAGTGTTAATTGGAGTAAATGAATCTGATTGCTTCTCACAAATTTTGAAGAATTTTATTTGACTACTCACAGAAACCTGTCTGGCTGTTAGTCTTATGACAGTAGTCTATAAAGGTCTTCAGGTAATGAGGCCCAAACAACTTCAAAATTATTGTATGAGCATTTTTGAAGATTTGAATTTGAGTTTCCCGTCACCCACTCATCTCTAAAAATTGTGAAAGGCCCAAGAGACTAAATAATTTTATGGGCGTCCCCAGAGGTTTCCCTACGGTTGAATTAGACTTGGTTCTTCTTCTACACCTCAAAAATACTTACCCACATTATGCTGACAGGGAAAAATACATTCTAGGGGCATACGTGTTGCAGCTCTTTATCTGCCAAATTTCTCCATAGTTTCTCAACCTTTTTTCACATTGTTACACTATAACTGTTATAACCAAAGCTTCTTGACGGAGAGCTATCTCAGAGTGCCAAAGATTTTAGTGGGTTCTCTTGCGAATCCATGGAACCGGGACATCAGAACTTCAGGTCTGAGCATTTTAAAGAAAATGAGACTGTGCACAAAAAAGTTCAACAAAATGTGACCCTGCAGTGGAAAAAAACATCTACCTCTATTTTTCAGCATGGAAATATATTGCAGATTGTGTGAATTGCTCTGTGTGTTTGCCTTAGTTGGGTTCAGTTGGCATTAAAATCTTCTTGCTGTGCAGTGAAAAAACTATTCACAATGAAGGTAAAAAAAAATCGAAAAACATCACAAGTTTTGTGAAAATTGAATAATTATCTAAATGTTATTGGAGAATAAAAACACTGATGCATTCCATGATGTATACCGGCAACGCAGAAATTCTAAAGTGGGGTTCTCTACTACATGGTTTACAGAGTCTAGTTATCACCTCCCTCCTAGCTGTGCTGATTCCCCATTCTATAAATATAAATTCTCTATTTGTCACAAAAAGTTGAAATGTGCTCCTTTTTGTAACTTTTATTGAATTCTAAAAGTGTTCAGGAGTACTCCGTACGGTGGACTTTTGGCTGTTGTAGTTTTGTGGTGGGAAGTGCATGCATACAACTTCTACATGCAGTATTTTCATTAGGTGAATAACTGCATTCAAAAATCTAACTCGTGTACATTGCATATCATTTTTATTTTGATTTCTGTATTGTAAAAAATACTTACTTCCAGTGAGAGATCACTTTTCATACTCAATCATGAAATATGTGGGTGACCTCCAAAAAAGGTTTGTGTGACTTTGAGACCTGTAAATTTGCAAGTGTATGAAGGATGGGAACATGTGTAAGGGGTAAGGGACTCGCCACAAACGTACGACTTTGTGACTTTCCAATTACTGGAGCAGTTAGGACATTCCTGAAACGTCCAATGATCAACCCCAACCTGAAATTTGCAAACAAAAAACATCTACAATAATCACACAATTTCCCTTCACAAAGGTCATACGATAGGGTAACATCGTGTCAATACAAAATTGCTTCTTTGCCATCACAAATGCATTCATTTTGTTACTTAAGTATATTCATTCAATCTCAGTTTACAAATTGCATTGGGAATTGACCCATCATGAAACAAAATAAGAAACTTGCATAAGAGTCATTGCCTGAGCTTTGGTTACGTTTACCGATTGTTGGGTAGCAATAGCAATCTGTGCAATGCATGCATCTATCCTAGTGTCACTTTTTGTCCTTTGTGGCTGAGGTAACCAAGATCACCCCTTACAAGATCATGGCAATAATAAAGCACCACATTGAACTGCTCTTGGGCCCCATGTGAGGCTAGTTCAACTGAGCCCCAGTTATCAGGCATGTGCATTTCTTCCTCATAGGGAATGACACAGGCAAGAGAGAGACGGATCCATTTATCCTTGCGGTCCCTTATTGGTAGCCATACCATCTGGGCATTTGGCACCGATAATTTAGGTTTGGCAGGATCTTTTCTGGTCAGAGGGAACAACCATTATTGGGACCTGTGTAATGTGTTCAAATCTTACTCTCAATACGGGGAACACATGCCTCATTGAGGCAGACTTGTTGTGTTTTTGTTCAGGTTCGTTGGGGCATCTGTATGCATTGACCTTTGTTTGTTTTGTCTGTATTACTGTTCGTTCTTGAAAAAGAGTCTTTGCCGCATTAGGTCGGACCGAAGTTGTTTTTGAATCTGGGTTAAAATCTATATTGGTCAGAGAGCTCACAGCCCCACGTTGGGCTATGTTCTGTTAAACTTTATGTAAAGGTTTTTATGGGTGCAAATTAACCAAGTAGCACCACCTACCTACTTTTGGATCTACGGTGTGTTTGGATACAGTCGAATTTTTATTCCAGTCTGAGGAAACGTGCCCAATTGGAATAAATGTTTTTCTTGAATTTGGTTCAATATTTAATCAAGATATGTGGATGGTGACGTAACAATACTACATCTATACTTACCAGTTTATACTTACCTTTGAAATATTTTGGTTCCCCAGATTTGGTCTACAGTATTTTTGTTGGACGATACTTTTTTAACGATATTCTGACATACAACCAGAGTGCCCCCCCATTCCTACTGGATCATACATGGTGCACTAATGTAAACTATTTGATTGCCCTAATATCCATAACATCTAACTGATTGAAAGACCAGCAGCAAACAGCCACTTTCCGACCTCCTTCCCTTCCAGATTCCAAGATGTCACAATCAGATGTGACAGCACAGCTCAAACTTAATCTAAACTTTCCTATTATTCATGAGGGCGTATGTTATCTATGAATCCGGATCAATATATGCATACCTGCCACCTTACAATGTTGTACAAAATAGCACATTCTATGCTTCCAGCATAGATGCATTTAGAGATTCTCTGGGTCTTATTGACAGTTTTGAGACAAATGGAAATCCTAAAATTTTTGTAGGAAACTCTAAATACCAACGAGTATCCATCTGCTCAGTTTCCTTCACTGTGATTTTACCTTGCAGTGATGAGCAGCAAAAATGTATATTACACCATCCACCCTAAATGGTGCAGGTGGTGTTATATGTGAATTTCCGATGGATTATACTCCTTCTGACCATCGCGGGACTAGGTCAGTCACTGACATACTTAAGGTCTTCCCGACTGTAAATCAGGTGAGTGGACCCTCAGTTTGGTGGAGAGGGTAGTTTACCCTCTGCGCAAAACTGTAAATCTGCCCCCTAATCTTCATTTATTGATTTATTTTCTGGTTGCTTTTCTTCAGGTAAAGTGTGCTTTAAATTTGAGAATAAGGACTCTATCACCAAGGTTGTTGTGTGAGTGGCTGTCAATAATGCCAGGTACTCATGTTAAATTTCCATTTAATAGCCAATCAAGGAAAAAAATATCTGACAAATGATTTTCCAGCAATTTGTACATCACCCACAGAATTTAAAATAATTTCTGGAAATTACCATGGGGTGTGTTGGTAGTATTTTTTGTGTATGTTTTTCGCACAGACAGTCTAGAGCATTTCACCTACAGGTCATTTCTTTCAGGTGTGTCTTAGTCAAATTAGTTCAGTGGAAGCAAAACATGACTACCGCACCTAAAATGCATTCGGCTTGCATGCAAAAGTCCAGAAATGCAAACAGTGTCTATAATGCCCCAGATAGAGGTGTTCTCCCTATGTCTGTGTCTCCATTAGTCCTTTGCTGCAGTAGGATATAATGGATTAGTTGTATTTGCCATGGATCATATTGCTTTTTGCACAGTGTTGCTTTATCTTTTCAGTGATGGTTTTCAGCCTAGAACTGCACTCCCTTTTCATATAGGTACATATATGATCTGTCACCATGGATAAAGGCCGCAAATGGGTACTGTGCCATTTTCTGAAGAGATGTATCATTTAATATTTTTTTTCTTAGAATTGCAAGTGAAACCCTGATTTGAGTCAAGATACAGGAGCAATTCTGTTGCAGAATGTATTGTTTGGCTCTGTGTTTAGAGAAACTCAGTATAACTCCTGCATAGCCTCCTGGAGACAGTTGAACTCTGTTGTAGTACTCGGATACTCTGTGCAATATAAGGATTGGTTTAAACTATTTTCCAGAACTGATTTTAGATCCCGTTCTGCCCACTCCATTCTTTGGTGAGCTTGTGGCCTGAGGTTTCCACTAACTGGATTTCATTTCCTTTCTAATGCAGTATCACCACTACTGCAGCAAGCATTGGTGCGGCCGGCATTCCACAAGCGGGTCTGGTAACCATGGTTATTGTGCTGACATCGGTGGGCCTGCCAACAGACGATATCTCCCCGATCATTGCTGTGGACTGGTTCTTGTAGGTATTTCTTTTTATTTTGATCCTGTTTTAGTCTAGATCAAATTAAAGATAATATCAATTTCCCAAAACTATCGGCCAGAACTAAGTCTACACTAAAAGTAATGAGTCTTTAATTTGTATATTTGTATTGAGAAGTACATGTCAGTATATAAACAATACATAAAAAGAGATTTAAACAGTAAATCAAATTATGATCACACAATTACTATGAAATGTTAAACTTCTCAGATTTCTAAACACAAAAATCATAATACAGCTATCAAAATATACAATATCTGAGATACTCATAGAACCTGGAAAGAAAGAAATAGGAAAGGTTGACAAGGGAGGAGATGATGTAGATAGTATACAATACGTATTAAACCATATATTATAGCTAGTTAGAAGATAGTAGAGGTAATATCATTCAAATATAACATTTCAAGTGGAGATATTTCCACTAACTCAACAATTTCCAATAGGTCCTAATTAAAATAAGTGTTAATGGCTAAAGCATGAACAGGCCTAATGATAACAGCAACAGTATGGATATAAATGAAGATGATAATGAATTAATAACAAAAAATAAGACAAAAAAGGAAGGGACCCCCTTACGGTATTACCTAATTAGAAGGAAGCATCTTAAATATTACCAGACAAAGACTTTGTATTAGCTAGAGAAGGTTTCCCAATTTGGATCAAAATTCCAATCTGTCCTGCAATCTGTATATGAGTTTTTAATATGATGCCATTTTATACATATCAATAAGCCATTCATCATGTGTAGTACATTGTGCTATTCTCCAATGTCTTAATATACACATCTTTGCTACAGTGAAAGCAATAGCTGTCAATCGTCTCGTATGGTTTGTTAGATTTAGGAGATCAGTAACCTCATGTAATAGAGCAAATTTTTCTGTTAAAGGAATAGACACATGTATAGCTCTGTATAGAGAGGAAGTTGTAGAAGACCAGTATCCCTTCAAAATTGGGCATCAGAATAAAATGTGTAGTATATCTCAGTCTTCCTGTGGACACCTTCAACAGGTAGATTGGTGTAGTAAACCTGCTGTCTTGAGTTTTTGGGGTGACCAGCACCAGTTATGAAGAATTGTGAAGAGACTAAATTTCATTCCGGCCTCTCTAATTCCTTTATGCGTGTTCATAATAACATCCGCCCATTCCTCATCAGAATGAGCTACAGTAATTAACCCTTACCATTTGACATGAAGTTGTGCTAGTAATGGGCATGCGTGTAGTTAAAAGTAATTAATATTACTTGAACCAGGGATTTCTAGAGCCCACCTTCCATCCTGAAGTTTTGGAGCCCTCCTTCATCCTGGAAGAATTAGAGCCCCCCATCCAACCAGGAGGTCAAGTACACAATTTGGATACATGAGTTCAAGATCCCTCTGTCCACACTGGAGATCTTAGAAAACATATTCTTGTATTGCATATGAAACATACAGGGACTAATGTTGCCAAATTCATTAAGTTGGAAGGAACATTTGTATTGTGAACTTAATAAACTCAGTAACTTTTTTTTATCAACGTGATCTAGCATAGGCTCTGACCGTCTTGACCTGATATAAAATGTGTCTAGTTGGCAAACAAGACCTCAGGGTTACCATAAACGTGAACCAAATTCCCAGTAATGCCCAGTTGTTCTTAATTCCTAATAGACATCTTTCTTCCTTTCTCATTCTCTTTCTTGCTCTTTCACTCTAACCGACTACCATGAACCCTTTGAACACCATGCACAACATTCAGGTTTTTATCACTATAACTCCTATTGAGATTTCAGTACCAAATATTCTTGGCATAAGAAATGATTACCTGTCCACAAGAAAATGGGGGCATGGTGCACCTTTCAGCATTTTTTATATTTTTCAAAGAAAGGTTTCCAAAATGCGGGGCGGGGTTGGGTTTTGGAAAACAATACCAAAATTAGCGTGATTGGCTGGTAGTTTTCTCGAAGGTGCAGAGCAGACATTGTTATCATTAATAATCTGAAAGAGACTCTTCAGTTTACAACTTCATTGTCTCTTATATCCACTAACAGACAGCACGGCCACACCGAGTCCTTTCAACCTCACCTCCACACCTCACTCCCACTTAGTCCCCTCAAGCATTCCTATGATGTCACTTCCGTTAAAGAGCTAGTACAGATTGCTCTAAGAATAGATTACATCCCATGGTTTACTTTTCTGTTTGTAGCCAGAAATGTGGACAACACTCACAGACAGAAAAACGTGCTAGCATGGTGTAGGAAGGCGGGCTTCCAACCCTATATCAGGTGTAGGGTGTCTCACAATGATATTTCTGATGATGGGAGAATAGCAAGTTGCTAGGATGAGACTTTGTCATAGTGTGACATTTTGAATGGGAGCTGTGGATCCTGATGATGGGAAACAATACACTATTGCCTTGAGTTACCAATTTTATTACAAATTCTTAGTAGTCGTGCAGTACATGTGTTGAACTGAAATATTCATTTTCTCAATAAAATGCTTTAGTATGCTTCTGGTTGGCATTACCAATTCCTTTGACTTTCACTATGCCCATTTATTTAAAAGCACTTTGATCAAAATTGAAGCTCTCCTGAAAGCGTTTCTTGTCAAGGGTCTCGTGATAATGGACCTGTTGTTGATGCTGCAGGGGTTGCGGACAGCTGATCAGTGCTTCTCCCGTCTGAACCTTATAACACGAAGGGATAGCCGAAAATGTTCGCCCAGCCAGGATGAAGCCCTTCCCGACCGCCATCCACCACTTCACCTTTTCCAGACACTTTCTGCCTTTTTTTCCTGCAATTGGGAAAATGCTCAGTAAAGAGCCGGTGTCTCAATGGCTTTAAGTTTATTCCCCATCAGTGCAAGAAAACTAGTAATTGGTGGATTTTAGTGCAGGCCTACTGACCAGCATCAGCAGCCCCACTCCAACATCTTCTGAACTAGTAGCAAGGGCCTCAGTGGTGTATGCCTAAGTTTAATATTTTTCTCACAATCTCTACCAGTGTTGCCAATAATATTTGAACAATCCTCCCTGTTCATGTATGTCATATCGCTTTAAGAGGGTAACGCTTCCTCCTTAGATGAGTGTTTTGATTTTTCGAGCTTTCAGATGTTGCCAATCCCCTAAAACATTTTTTCTGGTTATGCTGCGTTATTTAGGTAGACGTGGGAGCAGTGAGGCATTTATTTTACTTTCCAAGCCCTGTGTTGGCGACGGGCAGTGTGGTACTTTTGTAATTGCTTGAACTCTGAGTGGAGGGCATTTCCTGTGACCATTGGTTGGCACAACATCAGTTCACATCTTTTGCAGAGTACAACCCTGGGTCACAAACCTGGACCTTGTAACTGTGTTAACTAGGAAGTAAATGTCAATCAACTCACATAGGACTTTTAAAAACAATTTGTTTCGGTAGATCTTCTACAGAAAACCGGCCATATCAATTATTTTTATATGGTGTAGCAAAGTGTGCTTATTTATTAGGGTTTTAACCCCTTCGACGCGCATGACGGAGCGGTTCCGTCATGCACGTCGGTTGCGCTGTGCGCATGACGGAACGGCTCCGTCATGGCCCCGCCCGCGCACAGAACTTTCAGCGTGGCGCGGAAATCCGCGCCGCGCTGAAGGGGTTAATAATGAAGAGACCAAAATAACTCCTTTAATTACCCATGCCCTTCTCCATTTTATTTTATCTTTTAGCTTCTGTTATATCATTCCTCCAAATTAAAAATGTGCACTTACTTTTAAAACTTTAAGCTTACCTTTTCCCTCGCATGCTTTAGTTGTCCCTTTACTATAAACCTGGGATTTATGTATTCCGAGGTCATAATATGGAGAAAGTGATGCATCACCTTACTAGCCATTTAATGTAATGCCTGCTTGAATTCTAATTTGTGGTCAACTTTGACTGTTGCTGTGTACATTCTCTTCTAATTGTGTATTTTTACTTGTCCCTTGGAGCTGGTATAGTGGAACACCTGTCCAGGTACGAACTGCAGAGGCAGGACGAAGAGCTTGGAAACTCTGTGCTTGAGGACGAAAAATCCTACCAGCTCATCTTCCAGGAGAATAATACCTTGAAACATCCAAACAGCGAGAGCAGGATGTGATCCACTGCTGGTGAACGAAGGGACCGTTAAATCGGCGAGTGATAGATAATACAAGAAACAATGGCACTATTTTAGTGCTTTACACACGAAACAGTACAAGAAGAATTTGTATAAAAAGACTTTGCTTCAAGAATTTCAGAAAAGGAAATTAACTCTTTGGACCTCTCCCAACTTGCCTAAAAATGAGAAAGAAGAATGTGTTCTCTATTGTTTTCTTCTCATTTAATATACGACGGCACCAATTTTGCAGCAATGCAATCAAAATCAACTATAGAGTTACTGAGTGAGATTTACCGCAGGGGAGGGCTGGAGGGAATGAGTCAAGATCTCAGAGGTCTATGAGCAACCTTTGCAATTTCCGGTCTAGCCTTTAATAACCCTCTCCTACGTTGCAAGCCTTACTTCCTCAAAATATGTTCATTGTGAAAGTGATTTGAGGGTGTATCCCATAATGTGACGTAAAATGTGACAGAATCGCTCCTGGTGCGGCGTTACATCTTGTATAGAGAACTGTCTCTATTAACCCCTTCAGTGCCCGCCCCTTTCCCCGCCCTGTGCCGACCGTTGTATTAGCGGGCGGGGTCTATGACGAGCTGGACTCGTCATGGGCACAGCGCCACCGCGGCCCATGACGAGTCCAGCTCGTCATGGGCACTGAAGGGGTTAATGATATGAGAGAATTTTTTTTAAGTGATACTTGTCAAGTTCCACCTGCCTTGCTGTTCTTGGTCCATCTTCAAACTTAACTCCCAAAAGAGAAGAGTTTTGTTAAAACCAGCAGTTTAGTCTTTCTGATCTTTATCATCACTTCTTTGTATTATATTTAAAAGTGCTTAATTACAAAAAGATGAGCTAAAAGTACACAAATAAACTCCAGTAGGTTAGGAACAAGAATCTTGTTAACAACACATTGCTCACAAAAGACCCAGTTTTACCTGAAATTGCCACAATGCTTAAACCAGATAAATACAAAAACACAGCGTGAGAGGAGTGAGGGTATTAAAACTAGATTGAAGTCTTCTTTAAATGAATCCACATTTTAGAGACTACATTGTATGTTTATTGAAATATTATCTTGGGCAGTGTATTCTGGGATGGCTCCATTCTGTAAATAAGAATGTGACTCCTACTTTTTCACTTCGAAAGCCAGGATGCTAACCCAATCTGCAGCAGCATTTATACACGTACGTATATATGGACGGCCCTCTTTATCTCGGAAAAAGGTATACTAGAATCGAAGGAACAAATAAGCATTTGAATTTCCTTAGCGTGGCTCATTATCAGGGATTTACACTTTATCTACACCCAATTAAAATGGCATGCAGCTTCATTTTCCCACGTAGTCTGAAGGAGTATCTACTCATTGAAAGATAAATTACCAAGAAATAATGTTATGAGCCGATTATGGCAAAACAAACAAAGGTTTTATATGAACATGAGAATAAAGGACACATCTACAAGGCCACAAAGATAGCTTGGAGCTTTATTTTCTTGTCGGTTTAACTGAGTTGCCACCTATATACCTCATTTTCGTGAAATTGCTCTTCCGCATTCAAACACAGGGTTGCTCGCTAGTTCTTTTAAATAAACTGGAGAAGATAATCGAAATATAAGATCTCAAAGGTGGAAATGGGAGCTATGTAAAGTGTGTTCAGGGCTTTTAATATTACTGGACTTACGTTTTGGAAACATTCCATTAGTGTTTGTAAATATAATTGCTCACTATTTAACAATGAATTGTTCTGTGCGGTGTACACAGACAACCTTAGTTTAGATTTATAGATGTTCCGTCTTGCATTTGGCTGCTATAAAAGTTATAAACTCTACTTCTAATGTGTAGTCAATTTATGCGGAAGCTCACAAGCCTTGTTCTTGTGCTACATGGATTCAGGTACTCTGTGTGCCAAACAAATCCTTCCTTTTCGTCAAAATATTTCCCAAGTTCATAAGATATCATTCAGTATCTTCAGAACCTTAAAACAACACCACCACCCTTCAAAGAAATCTATGGTGCTCACACACGAATGCACTAGACAGGCTATGGCATAGTGATGTTTTTCATGCCCAAACTACAGGTACTCAGGAACTGTGGGGGTGGTTCACAAAATCATTTATGAATGTGGGAAGTAGTATAGCAGGAGTACTTTTTTTTTATTGTCGTACATACCTTTGTGATTTGGCCTGAAAGATTCAACTCACAATGGAAACAGTTCAAAGAGGGCACAGTCCTTTCTATTTATGCTCATTTTATATGAATATTTCCTGAATATTCCTCTATTAGGGAATGAAAGAGTTTTAAAGAGTACTACAGGAGCACTCCAAAATGCCTTTGTGTATATGCCTATAATTCTTTTGTGGTGGTGGCAACCTTAATAATAATAATGCACCCAGGCGAATACCACGGTCGAAGTTTCCTGTGCTTCCACATGCATAAACAAACATAGCACAGACTCTCTCACCACAATGGAAGGGCAGTGTGTACATAATGTGACATATGCTTAGAAAATTGTTTGGTTTTCTTGTTTGTTTTAAAAAAGAATTCCAATGGAAGAATGAAAAATAAGAAGGATATTCATTTTATATTAACATACAAACAGTTGTAATTTAATTTGTTGTTTTAAAAATGTTTTATATATATTTACTGGTTGTGATAGTGGGTTGTCAAAACATGAAATGTTCTTCTTTCATTAAATCACGGACTAGTAAAATGTCGTCAGAGGAGAGAGCAGAGTTGGACTGTTCCAAGTTGATATCGAGCGATATTTCAAGCATTTTGACATGTGATTGACTGTGTCTCAGCTCACAACTTTTCAGAGCAACATCCTGCTGAAATCCTTCTGTTCATCAGTTTGCTGCTGTTGACCACACATAATCAAATTATCTGGTGCAACACTTGTTGATAATGTCTTCAGTTTTAGGACTGGACCAGAAAATCGCAAGCAGAGCAAAGGTTCTTGGGTCCACTGAGAAATAATCTATAAAACTGTACTTTTATATTACTGAATTACAGAACAGTGTAGTTTATAAAGAACACTCAACTGTTTGCTTAAAAAATTCTACAATGGACCCTGTTAAGCTGTTTTTTTAAATGTTGAAAGTGCAATATGTGACGCTTCCATAGGCTCTCTCTAGGCAAAGCTGATAAAATGCCTATCTTGAGATGCCAGCGAAAGCCAGTAGATTCATGACTGGTGCCAGTCTGTGGCTGATTGTGCGGGATTTGTGGTATGTAAAATAAAACTGGAAGTTAAATCCTGAGACTATCTGTGCCCCTTTTTTTCAAGACAACAGGACGTTTTCTATAAGTCCATTGGAAGTAAGGATCTGCTCTTGCAATCTTTCTTCATCTATTAAACGAATCCATTGTATCTATGCTAATTCCCTAAGGTAATTCTATCCATCCCACCTTCTCATTTTTATTACTTCCAAACAAACGTTTACTTTTTTTTTCTAGAGCACCCTGTAAAAATCCAGATATGTCTTCACAAGAAGACATATCTGGTAGACTCAGAGCCAGCCATACATGAGACATGCCTCACATATGACACTTTGAGCAAATAATCCCTTTCTCTGCCAGTCTTTCAGATGTACCACATATGGTGAAATCTCTGAATTTCTCAGCAAACTCTTTGGCCACTGTGTTTATTGCACAGATCCAGACTTTCCTTTTTCCATATCTTTCTGAAATCATATAACTTTCATCCATTCCAGTGTGATTCCTTATTTTTTCATAAACAGAGAAATATAAGTTGTTCCATTTTTTAATCCTGACTTCCTTTATTGCAGAGTTGTACAATGTAGTACCATTAGGGCACACTCCGTGCTGCCAGGTTGTGCGGATTATCACTGACCATGCAAAAGAGCTTCATTTAATTCAGTAATATTTCAAACTATTTTATGTGGATTTCCTAAAAATTTGCCCTGGAGCAGAACATTTGATGACATCCCAGATTAAATGTTTTCTAATCATGTCCTCTCACTTTCCTTTATATTACATTTGTAATTATTTGGATCTTATTTAATTTTCAACCATTTCTCCTTTTACTTTAGCAGCCATATCTCTTTCATAATGCCTATTTTTTCTCTTTTTCTTATTTATACACAAGGCCAACTCGTTCCTATTTTAATTTTCCCAGTAAAACATTTTTATAGTGTTATACAAAATTTACTGAAATCACGAAATTTCACACCCCGCATCTGCAAATATTTGTTCTCTTGTATTTGTTTATTTTATGCACCAGAACGTCACGGCTGATTTCAGGCAAAAGTTCTTATCCATAGTTTTACACAGCATATGTGAATTGATAGACTCTCATGTTAATCTTTGCCCTATAGGTTCAACCTACTGGCTTGGTGCACCAAAACCAAAATTCATAATCCAGAATTTTCAGATTTGGGTGCAAACAGGAGTTTGTAGACACATAAGGATTTCAGGTTTGGGGTAAAATTACTGCATAGTGTGAATACTCCAGTGGCACTACCACATTAAATACTTACTACACCCAACCTTTCCACTGACATATTTTACAAAACAAAGCCTGCTGCAATTGTCTAAGAGAACATAGTGGGGGAAAATGTGAAGCATTTTAGGTACCAATCCAGTATTTTATGCTTCATTTGGGCCCGCCGAAGAAGTAATACATATTATTGCCCACTTCCTGCAAATACTGCACTCTGTGGAATCATTATTTACTAGGTGGCTTCACATTAACCTTGCATCTCTGAATGTGGATTTTACAGGCTAATTGTTTTCCCTGTCGGATGCTCTCCTGCTTTTGGTAAAGGGTTTAGATTGATTCCAATGTGGTATGCTATTGCTGGGATAGCACAGGCAAAGTGAGGCAGAAATATTTCAGAGCATTACTCATTGATCTAAATCATGTTTTGATTATTTTTTGGGGGTTGTTGCTTCTTTCAAATGGTCTTTGTTGTTTTACATATTTATGGATATATCTAAGGATTTTTTTATTGCACAACATCTTTAATGTTTTTTTTTACCAGCAGTACATTAGATCCTGTAAATACAATTGCACTGCAAGGGCATAGGTAATTGAGCTGATGGATAGTCAGGCCCAGCTTAAGGCTGTGGTTTCTCTATCTTGATCGAGCCCTCTATATCTTTCTGTCTGTCTGTCTCTTCTACCCTAGAACTCGCACTGCATCCATAGAGCCACTCTGGTAGTGTTTGGACCCTCACCTTCGGGCTTTGTCCAACCATGTACCCTTTAGAACAACAGACAAAAAGGAGACTCTTGGTGCCCTGGCATACCTCATAAGAGCAAGGCTTTTTTCCAGGGAGACACTAAATCCCTCTGTCTAACCTTAGAACCCAACACTGAAGTGTAAGACAGAAATAGGTTCTCTAGAACAACACAACCACGCATGTACCGAGAAGGACTAGACATGCCGTCGCCATGGAACTGCACATGAAACCTAAGCCATTAGGCTCTAGAATTGTCAAGGGTGACTTGGGGGCATTTCAATTTGAAATAAATAAAATAATAGTGTTTTAATTTGTATGTAACATATGCTATTAGTACAAGTGTGAACCATCCTGGAAAGAACATAACCTATCTAGGGAACATCACTGGTATAACCTTTGAGGATTTAATAGGGATTGGCATGAGGGGTGTGGTTTAGGATGGGTCAAAGTGTAAGGCCCAATATCATGAGCCAGATAAAAGCTGCTGCATAGGCAGCACATCTAACGTATAACAACTAAACTGTTCATTAAACAATGATGGTCCAGAGAGGCAACTTCTCCATCCGTGAATGTCTACCGAGCAGCTTGAATATTCTTTCACGCTGGGCTAAAGAGCTGGAGAAAGCAGATTTAACATAATAGTGATTTACTAAAACACAGTGTCCGACAGCCAAACCCAGGTAGAAAATGGGCGCTAGGTGATGGTCCAGTGACAGAAAAGAAATGAGTGTAGATGTTGTTTTCAGCCTTGTTAGGCCTCGTCAGAGAGGTATAGCTTGGATCCTGTGGTGCAGGGGACAGGGGGCCCATCTTGTGTACGTGTCACACTTGCCTAAGGGATACAAAAAGTGAAAGGTAGAATGCTATTTCTAAATTAACTATTAATTTGCGGTGTGCTATCTGAAGCTATGGAGACCTTTGGAAAACATTTCTGCACATTGATCTTCCAACCGATGTAAAGAAAATGGAACTCAATCCAATCCTTACAAGTAACAGCAATAGAATGCCCTTCATATGTCTTTAATGTGCACATCAAAACAAGAGTTTTTCCTATACTATCTTTCAAAGTGAACTACAAGAGTTTTTTCTATACTATCTTTCAAATTGAACTACAAGAGTTTTTTCTATACTATCTTTCAAAATGAACTACAAGAGTTTTTTCTATACTAGCTTTCTAAGTGAACTCATCTACTCGGGATACAATCAGTAAATGCTGAATCTTTATGATTGTATTACATTCTATAGGCGAACACACCATAGGACCCGGATCCACTTCATTACCTCGTCTAAAGCGCATTTCAAACTCCTACTCCACTGCAACAAGGTCACTAAATATCTTAGTAAGAACATACATGATTTATAAGTATTTTCACGTGTCATATACTTGGCATAAATCAATCAATCTGATGTACTTCTGCCACTAGATCTGATAACTCTCACACTGTCTCCATGGGCGCTGAACTGTGACAATTAGTTTATGAGAAGATATGTGTTATTCTGTGATGAACTGCAAACTTTTTACATTGTAATTTTCATAAATTATATATTTTTTTACCTTACAAAAATCAGTTTTGTAGCAACCGAACATCTCACCCCTTTCTTGTTTCGCAATGAGATACTACCTAACGCATACTAGACATAGAAACAATGTGCAATGTTAAGATAGGAAACATTACTTAATCTAATTTGTTTTTATATAAGAACAATTCTCCGGTCTGTTATTGTTATAACACCAGTTGAAGATTTGCACAAACATTAAATCACACGCATTCTAATTTATGCAATTATTTGTTTTTGCAGCAAACAAACACTAATATATACCATCCAAAGCAGCTGCAACAATCCACCCCAGAAGTTGTAATTGGAGTAAATAAATCTGATTGCTTCTCACAAATTCTGAAGAAATTTATTTGACTACTCACAGAAACCTGTCTGTCTGTTAAGTCTTATAACAGTAGTCTATAAAAGTATTCAGGTTATGCGGCCCAAACAACTTCAAAATTATTGTATGAGCATTTTTGAAGATTTGAATTTAAGTTTCCCGTCACCCACTCATCTCTAAAAATAGTGAAAGGCCCAAGAGACTAAATAATTTTATGGGCTTCCGCAGAAGGTTTTCCCACGGTAGAATTAGACGTTGTTCTTCTTCTACTTCTCCAAAATACTTACCCACATTATGCTGACAGTGAAAAATACATACTAGCGGCATACGTGTCGCAGCTCTTTATCTGCCAAATTTCTCTATAGTTTCTCACCAATTTTTTACGTTATGTTACACTATAACTGTTATAACCAAAGCTTCTTGACGGAGATCTCACTCAGAGTGCACAAGATGTTAGTGGGTTCTCTTGCGAATCCATGGAACCGGGACATCAGAACTTCAGGTCTGAGCATTTCCAACAAAATAATACTGTGCACAGAAAAGTTCAACAATATGTGAACTTGCAGTGGAAAAAACATCTACCTCTATTTTTCAGCATGGAAATATATTGCAGGTTGTGTGAATTGCTCATGTGTGTTTCCCTTAGTTGGGTTCAGTTGGCATTAAAATCTTCTTGCTGTGCAGTGAAAAATCTATTCACAATGAAGGTGAAAAAAAAATTTAAACAAATCACAAGCTTTGTGAACGGTGAAAATTGATTATCTAAATGTTATGGGAGAATAAGAACACTGATGCATTCCATAATGTAAACTGACAATGCAGAAATTCTAAAATGGGGTTCACTACTATATGTGTTGTGGAGTCCAGTTATCACCTTCATCCTAGCTGTGCTGGTTCCACATTCTATAAATATATATTCTCTATTTGCCACAAAAAGTTGAAATGTGCTCCTTTTTGTAACTTTTATTGAATTCTAAAAGTGTTCAGGAGTTCTCTGGAGGACTTTTGACTGTTGTAGTTTTCTGGTGGGAAGTGCATGCATACAACTTCTACATGCAGTATTTCGATTAGATGGAAAACTGCATTAAAAAATCGAACACGTATACATTGCATATCATTTTGATTTTGATACTTACCTCCAGTGAAAGATCTCTTTTCATACTCACAATCATGAAATATGTGGGCAACCTTCACCGAAGTCCCACCCTAAAAAAAAGTTTGTGTGACATTGAGACATTTAAATTTGCAAGCGTACGAAGGATGGGAACATGTGCAAGGGGTAAATGACTCATCACAAATGTACAACTTTGTGTCTGCTCAATTACTGGAGCAGGTGGGACATTCCGGAAATGTCCAATGATCAACCCGAAATTTACAAACACAAAATGTATACAATAATCACACTAATTCTCATCACAAAGGTCATATGATAGGGTAACATTGTGTCAGTACAAAATTATTTTTTACCTATCACAAATGCAGTCATTTAAGTTCAATCATTCAATCTCAGTTTACAAATAGTTGTGTGAATTAACCCATTTTGAAACCGGGCACTAAAATAAGAAACTTGCATGATAGTCATCTCCTGAGCTTGGGTTAGGTTTACCTACTGGTGGGTATCAATCTGTGCAATGCCTGCATTTAACCTAGTGTCACTTTGTGTTCATTGTGGCTGAGGTGTTAAATGTTAAATGTTGTATACTTGTAAAGCGCACAGCTGCCCCAGCAAAGGGGCGTCCCGGCGCTGTATACCGCTGGGGAACCCATCCTGGCTTTCCCTGTGAGATGGTCCCTACTGGGCATCTCCAAGGTGAAGACAAGCATCCCCGGCGCTGATGGGGACGTAAGTGGAGATTAAGCAAGCTATTGCCCAGAGTTACTGAGTGGGATCCATGGTTATAGTAGGCACCGAGGTGAGAATTGTCGAGTCCGCTGACCTTGGCCCAAGACCCTGCCGCGTCGGGAATCGAACCCTGGTCCCGGACCGACCTCTGCTTCCGGGTCTGCCGCCGCTAACCAGTGAGCCACACCACCCCACTTAACCAAGTAACCCCACGTAACCAAGATCACCCCTACCGAGCATCACCCCTAACTGGACAAAATAAAGCACCCCATTTAACTGCTTTTGGGAACCACATGAGGCTAGTTCAACTGACCCCCAGTTATCAGGCATGTGCATTTCTTCCTCATAGGGAGTGACACAGGCAGGAGAGAGATGGATCCATTTATCCTTGTGGTCTCTTTTTGGTAACCATACCATCTGGGCATTTGGCACGGATAATTTATGTTTGACATGATCTTTTCTGGTCAGAGGGAACATCCGTTATCGGGACTGGTGTAATGTGTTCAATCTTACTCTGGATACAGAGAACACATGCCTCATTGAGGCATATTGGTTGTGTTTTAATCTGAATTAATCTTTTTTCAGATCAGTTTGGGCGCCTATATTCATGGACCTCTGTTTTGTTTAAGGTCGGATTACTCGTCGTTCTTGAAAAATAGAAAATTTGCCTCATTAGGTTGGACCTAGATTGTTTCCGAATCTGGTTTCAAATTTATATTGGTCAGAGAGCCCACAGCCCCACATGGGGCTATGTGATGTTAATCTTTGTGTAAACGTTTTTATGGGTGTAAATTAACCAAGTGACAACATATGCCAACTTTCGGATCTAAAGCCTCTTTGGATTTAGTTTAATCTTTGTTCAAGTCTGAGGGAACATGTGCCCAATTGGAATATATTTTTAGCTTGAAATTGGGTCAATATTTAACCAAGGTATGTGGATGGTGACGTAACAATACTACATCTATACTTACCTTTGAAATATTTTGGTTCCCCAGATTTAGTCTACAGTATTTTTGATGGATGATAATTTTTTTTAATATATTCTGATATACAACCAGAGAGCCCCCTATTCCTAAATGACCATATGTGGAGCACTAATTTAAACAATTTTAATCCCCTAAAAGCCATAACATCTAACTGATTGGAAGACCAGCAGCAAACAGCCACTTTCAGACCTCCTTCCCTTCCAGATTCCAAGATGTCACATTCAGATGTGACAGCACAACTCAAACTTAATCTAGACTTTCCTATTCTTCATGAGGGCTTAGTTTTTCTACTCTATAAATCTGGATCAATATATGCATTCCTGCCACCTCACAATGTTGTACAAAATAGCACATGCTATGCTTCCAGTACAGATGCATTTGGTGAATCTTTGGGTCTTATTTACAGTTCTGAGGCTAATGGAAATCCGCAAATGTTTGTAGGAAACTCTAAATACCAAGGAAGATCCATAAGTTCAATTTGTTTCACTGTGGCATAATATTGTGGAGGAAATTTAGCTGGTGGATTCTGCTCCTCCGGAAATTGGTGGATTTTAGATTCCTGCCAAACTCTAAATGCGGTCCTTTTATAACAAAAGAAATCCCATTGTATGCTGGAAACTCTTACACATGGTGGATTGGATTTCCAGTTCAAGAGTGGATATTTACAAAATCCATGACAGGTTTTCCATCTTCCCAGATCTTGAGAGGCCGCTCCTAATGCCTTTATATGTGCTACTTGCCCCTGAGGAGCACAGCTGGAAATAAATCAAAGGTACAGGGCTCATGACTTTTGTTGGCCAGAATAAGGCACGACCCATAGAGATCTGGCGTCTGCTTAAACTAGGTCAATATTTATACTGGTCTGAGAGAACAAGGGTCCCATAGAGACCATGGTTTGTAATTGATCAATATGTGTACTGTTTGAGGAGAACGCTTTGCCATTATAGAGCAAGGCTATTCTTAAAATCTGTATATTTATTTGTATTGGTGAGGAACATCGCCACCTATTCTATGTCGATATTATTCAGAGAGAGCAGCTACCGTTGTGCTTGAATCTTGATCAATATTTATTACTATGAAAGAGAATACCAGCCCCATAGAGAACTGATAATGTTTTGATATAGATCAATATTTATATTGATTGGCAATACATGTGTTTGATATGACTGAGGTTGTGATTGACTATTCATCAACCTTTGTATTGGTCGACAGAACAGATTTGTAATGTTTGGAGATAATGCCCGGCCCTTAGAGATTAAAGTTGTGTTTGACTCTGGATCAATATTTGTGTTAGTGGATGGAACATCGACATCTGGATCATAGTAAATATTTATTAGAGAGAACACCTACCTAGGTGCCTAAATCTGGATCAATATGTGTATTGGTGCGATGGAATATAAACATCTATTTTGTTTTTCAACCTAGATCAATGTTCTATGGGTTAGAAAGTGCACTACCCAATAGATAACTATGTGCTTAATCTGAATCAATATTTGTATTGGTAAGAGAGAATACCACACCCATTGAGACCTAGGTTATGTGTGAATCTGGATTCATATTTGCGTTGGTCGGCAGTACACCTGTCTCATAGGCCCGAGGATGTTTTGTATTGGTTGACCGAACACATTTATAGTGTTTGGAGAAACTACTCAGTCCTTATAAAACAAGATTGTGCTTGAACCTGGATCAGTATTTGTATTTCTGAGAGAGAAAGCAGCTCTGGATCAGTATTCGTATTGGTCAACAGAAAACATGCCTCGGAGGACTGAGGTTGTGTTTGAGTCCTCATCAAAATGTGTTTTAGGCGATGGAACATATTGTGTTAGTTTGAGGGAATACGTGGTCCTTAGAGGTAGAGCTTGAATATGAATCAATATTTGAATTTGTTGGAGACAATACCATCCACAATGAGACCTAGGTTATGTTAGAATCTGGATCAATATATTAATCGGTCGGCAATACACATGACTCATTCTGTGTTTGAGTCTTCACCAATATCTGTACTGCTCGGGAGTGCACATGCCTCTTATGACAGAGTTTATGTTTGAGTCTTCATCAATATTTGTATTGGTCGACAGAACATATTTATATCTGTTTGAGGGAACACTTCACCCTTAAAGACAAAGGTTGTGCTTGAATCTCGATCAATATTTATATCTATTGGAGAGAATAGCAGCCGCATAGAGACCTTGGTTATATTCGGATTTGGATCAATATATGCATTGGTCAGCAATGCACTTACCTCATAGGATCGAGGTTGTGTTCGAGTCAACATTGGTCAACAGTAGGCGTGGCTCACAGGTGCTTGAGCCTTCTTCAATATTTCTATTGAATACATGGCTCACCTGCACCATAAAGACAGAGGTTGTGTTTGACTTGGGATCATTATTGGTATTGGTGGGAAAGAATAGCTACTTCTAAAAGACTAAGGTTTTGTATGAACCTGAATTACTAGTTGTATCAGTAAGAAACAACACCTGCAGCACAGAGGTCCATGTTATGTTTGTGTCTTCATAAATGTTTGTCTAACTCAGAGGGAAGAATTGTGTTAGAGGGATCTGTGCTTGTATTGAAATCTGGAGACGTCTTCGAACTGGTCAGGAGAACACCTGCCCAGCAGGAGTATAGATAACTTTGGACCAAAATTGTATGTTATAATTAGGCCTGGGCGGTAAATTCCGTTCCGCTCGCGGAATTTACGTAATTTGCGTAATTTTGCGTTCCGCGGAGAATGCGAAATTGCTCAAAAGTCTGCTTTCCGCGATTTCGCGAAATTTTTGCTTGTTCGCGTTCTCAAAATGCGTGCTCGCGAGATATTTCTCCCCGAGAACGCAAACATCAATTGTGAACAGGAAAAAAGCATCGCGAACAAGCAATTCCGCGTGTTCGCGGAATTTCTGCGTGTTCGCGGAGATTTTTTACCGTTTCGCGGAGATTTGCGTAACGCAATTACGCAAATTCCGCCCACCCCTAGTTATAATTAGGACTCCTGGTTTTCTGGTATTTATTTTTTCGACATTTCCGTCTGTATTTATCCATATTTCTTTTGTGCTTATTGTTTCTCTATTTATCCACTTTTTTTTTGTTTTCTGTGTAAATTAAGCTGCAATGGGTATTTTTCTACATTTATTTAACTGATAAATGAATACTCAAATTTGAATGTCCAAAAGGTTTCAGTAGTAAACAGTGCAATGGTGTGATTTAAAAACACTTGCATTGTAGAATAGCATAAATAACTGTACCCATGCACTTAATTAATCTTAATTAGGAAATCTATTGTCTTTTCTATCTCTCCTACCTCTCAATCTGTACACCTACTGACCAGGCACTCCTGATGATTGACAGTAGAAAAAATCATCCAAAAAGGGCCTATTTTCCGTACTTTTCTGCATTTAAAAATAAATACAGACAGGAAAATAAATAGTTTTCTGTCTGTATTTATCTGTATAAATCAGTAAAAACGGAAAACTGGGAGCTACTCGGCGCTGGAAAAAAGAGTTCGAGCCTTGAGGTCGCGTCCACATCCTGTGATTCTGGGCAAATCACTTAAACTCCCCGTGCCAGAATGTGTAAAGTGAATACGGTGCTCTTGTAAAGCGCTCCAATACCTTCTGGTCGAGTTCGCGCTATATAAATATGCACAAAAAAGCCCTAGTTATAATAGTGCAAAAACCAAAGGAAATGATGGACGGAGTGTTGAACATTGCAAACACTCACCCCCAGTCAACTGATCTGGGTTTAATCCATCACCGTTCTTTAGCCCACTCTGCCACCCCAGTTCAGACATGGCCATATGCAAATCAGTCTGACCCTGTGCCTCATGGGAACAGTCCAGCCCGAACTGCCAAGCCATGTCTTGCCTGGACCGGAAACAAGCTTCCTAGGACCGGTTTCTGACATTTCAGCCGTCTTCAGCCAGGCTTGCTTGAATCCAGTGGCAAAGTGAGCAAGGGACTCACGTCTGAGCATACCCTGCCAACTTATGGCGAACAAAGCAAAAACCAAAGGAAATGATGGACGGAGTGTTGAACATTGCAAACACTCACCCCCAGTCAACTGATCTGGGTTTAATCCATCACCGTTCTTTAGCCCACTCTGCCACCCCAGTTCAGACATGGCCATATGCAAATCAGTCTGACCCTGTGCCTCATGGGAACAGTCCAGCCCGAACTGCCAAGCCATGTCTTCCCTGGACCGGAAACAAGCTTCCTAGGACCGGTTTCTGGCATTTCAGCCGTCTTCAGCCAGGCTTGCTTGAATCCAGTGGCAAAGTGAGCAAGGGACTCACGTCTGAGCATACCCTGCCAACTTATGGCGAACAAAGCAAAAACATGTTGAACATTGCAAACACTCACCCCCACTCCTAGTCACCGGTCCTAGGATGCTTGTTTCCAGTCCAGGGAAGACTTGGCTTGGCAGTTCGGGCTGGACTGTTCCCATGGGGCACAGGGTCAAGGCTGATTTGCATATGGCTGGGTTCAAACTGGAATGGCATGGTGAGAAAAAAAACGATGGATTTAGGCCCAGATCTCTGTACTGGGGTGAATGTATGACATTGTTCTGCATTCTGTCCATCAATTGTTGTTTTTGCATTTGTCATCCCGAGTGGGAAGGGTATGCTCAGACGTGAGTCCTGTGCTCTCCATGCCACTGGAATCAAGCTATCCTGGCTGACTAGGGCTGAAAGCCCGAAACCGGTCCTCGGATGCTTGTTTCCAGTCCAGGGAGGACTTGACTTGGCAGTTCGGGCTGGACTGTTCCCATGGGGCACAGGGTCAAGACTGATTTGCATATGGCTGGGTTCAAACTGGAATGGCATGGTGAGCAAAAAAACGATGGATTTAGGCCCAGATCTCTGTACTGGGGTGAATGTATGACATTGTTCTGCATTCTGTCCATCAATTGTTGTTTTTGCATTTGTCACCCCGAGTGGGAAGGGTATGCTCAGACGTGAGTCCCGTGCTCTCCATGCCACTGGAATCAAGCTATCCTGGCTGACGAGGGCTGAAAGCCCGAAACCGGTCCTAGGATGCTTGTTTCCAGTCCAGGGAGGACTTGGCTTGGCAGTTCGGGCTGGACTGTTCCCATGGGGCACAGGGTCAAGACTGATTTGCATATGGCTGGGTTCAAACTGGAATGGCATGGTGAGCAAAAAAACGATGGATTTAGGCCCAGATCTCTGTACTGGGGTGAATGTATGACATTGTTCTGCATTCTGTCCATCAATTGTTGTTTTTGCATTTGTCACCCCGAGTGGGAAGGGTATGCTCAGACGTGAGTCCCGTGCTCTCCATGCCACTGGAATCAAGCTATCCTGGCTGACGAGGGCTGAAAGCCCGAAACCGGTCCTAGGATGCTTGTTTCCAGTCCAGGGAGGACTTGGCTTGGCAGTTCGGGCTGGACTGTTCCCATGGGGCACAGGGTCAAGACTGATTTGCATATGGCTGGGTTCAAACTGGAATGGCATGGTGAGCAAAAAAACGATGGATTTAGGCCCAGATCTCTGTACTGGGGTGAATGTATGACATTGTTCTGCATTCTGTCCATCAATTGTTGTTTTTGCTCTAGTTATAATAGTGTCAGGGCACTGTTTATAGAAGACGTGGTGCCCGTGACTGCAGACTTTGTGTCTTCTTTAAGCAACGCGTAATGTTGGCGGATTGCAACAGCGGGCAGCATGCAGATCTGATGTGAAGTGTCAGTTGCACTTTGGCTGTGAAATTGTGGTTCTGTGTAACTTCCCTTTTGATACATTGCGGAAGTCTCTATCCTGGGACTACTTCATCCCAAGCCATCACCAACGCATTCTCTAGAGCTGGCTCCTCAGCTGTGCGTTTTGTTGCTTGCCACGCGCACTATGTGAAAATAGAGGGACGAGCTTACCAGGAGGTACCGGGCTGCTGGCAAAGAGACCCCACTCACCAGCTGATTTGTAAGTAAAGAATGATGAATTGTCACCAGTGCAGACACAACTGAGGTCGCCTTGTCTTGCTTCAATGGGTAACACAAGATCATAGGGGGGCCCCTGCAGAATATGAAGCGGTGTCCGTTAGTATCTCACATCTGTTCATTGGCCTTTTGCTGAATGGTTGGGAGCTCCTGATAGGTTGGGGGACACCCTGCACCAGAGGGGCTGCAGGGGCTTGCGTTACGCCTCTGGCTTGCCTCTGTACCATAGAAATGGCGCGCAAGAGTAACTCTGGCCTCATAGTGCAAATATACTGAGTCTCAGGGTAATAGATTTCAGTGTGAGGAGATAATTAATGATAGAGCTACTGTTTACACCTGAAAATATTCAAATTAAGAACAAATTAAAAGCATCCATGTTTACAACCTAGACTGCAGTGTAAATTTGCATTCTATTTTTTGTTTATATCTTTTTTCGGTATTTGTCTTTTCATATCTCCCCTGTTTTACTTGGTTCTCTTAAGATATTAGAATAATTTATATAAGGGTGTCTTGTTTTCTTTTCAACTACTTCAAGGGGTTCGGCGGGACACGTTTCAGCTAAGCTCTGTGTGTTCTTTACATTTAGAAAGCGCTCAAAAAAGTTTACAACTAGAAGAAAATCACATTTTTGTTCTCTCAAAGTTTCATTGCTGTTTAAAGAGCCAAGGACACATTTTCCAAATGTGTGACAGGCACTATATTTTCTATATGTTCCTCTAATCTCTCTTTATAACCTCTGAGCTCATATTCTGGGTGTTTAAATTGTTATTGTTCGCCGGTTTTTTGGTCTCAGATTTGACACCGAAGAAAGGGAGTTTGGCCCGGCTCCTCTACATTCTCTTGGCGACCACTTTTTTCCAAATAACGAAAAGACGTCCAGATTTTTAGGCTTGTAATTTTATAACTTCCACAGATATATATGCCCATCATTATTGGCGACTAGGCTTCCATGCATAATCTGTCGTTTTAAATAAATAAATAAATAATCAAGAAAATACTACAATAAACAGGCAAATTACTACATCACATTACATCAAGGTGTTCCCATGGTACGCATCCGTGCCAGATTTTCAGGAGTACCATCGACTATTTAAAGAGCTCCATTCATTGTATTTAAATTTATTTTTGTCTTTTATTCTACCATGAAACTGTTTTCCTGGTCCTACTTTGGCCACCCTGGTTTATATTCTCCACCAGCTCTAACTTCCATTCCTTGTACTCCTGCACCCAAATTTCATCCCTAATCCTACATTTTTGTTTAAAGACTCAGTGGACCCCCCCTTTCCGTACCAATTGATCTGCCCCTACAGTTTTCCCACCTACCTCCCCCACTAGCCTTCCGTTGCCTCAGCAGTCTTCTTGGCACCAGAGGGTGGTTTATTTCTGCTGCACATCACTCTCTGCACCCACTTCCTTCCTCTTTCACTAGTGTTAAACTTGTGGGAGTGACATTACTGACTCTGTCCCAGCTCAGCTAACTTTTCAAAGGTTCTTGGAGAATTCTTCCGGTTTTTCTATAGGCTGTCCACCTATGTGTACGACCCTTAAGTAACATGCCAACATTAAATAAATATGATACGCACATATCTACTACATGCTGCATACTTTTCAGATTTCAACAAAAAAGAATTGTTTCGGGCAAGCAGAGATCAAAAATGAATTTAAAAAACGCCGCCATTGGTGCAGTGCAACCCCAGATCCTTTCCAGAAGTTAACTGTATATATATATATATATATATATATCGAATCCTCCTTCCGTAGTACCAGCCGGTACTGCCAAAAGACACGGACACACAAATGCTGGTACAAATCTTCGTGCTCGGTTTATTACTTCATAAACAAAGTTTGGTTCAGACGCGTTTCGACCGAAACAGCGGTCTTGATCACATGATTAGCATAAACTGAACGTGACTTTTTAAAGGTGCCTTGCCCCCAGTTGCGTGTAGACATAAACAACATACTCTCACTCGGCTGTGCTTGTCAATTTTGTAAAATCACAGGGACCAATTCCATCAACATATAAATCCAATATGCATAGAAATATAATAAATTCAAAGCATACATTTACTTATCAGCTTAATCCAGCCCAGATTGAACATTTCATTGACATTTCTCAAATCCAAATTATCTTTCGTATCGTGCTATAATTGATCTATAGCTAAGATGTAGATAAAATGCCTGCACTGCATTGAATTACAGCAAATGCAATGGGTAGAAGTTAATCATGGGAGAACTCTCCTCATCCATTGTGTGCAAATAACGCCTATCATGTGCAAATATAGCAAAATTCAATTATATGTGCAAATACAAAAACCTGTGCAAATCTGCAAAATTATGTGCAAATCTAGCAAGTTTTTAGATATCTGTGCAAATACAGCGAAGTGTGCAAACCTACAAAATAATGTGCAAAACTTGCATAACATTAAATTGAGACCTTTTCGACATCTTAAAACAGTGGACCGGAATTCCATTTGGAACATTTCTGGATAAATGTAAATAATATATACACAGCCACTTTATGTCTAAAAAACGCACTGGGTATCATACATAAGTGACACAAATGCTAAAAAAGACAGAGTACAACAATCAAATTCTTGTAGGTATTAGCCCAGAGGAAGCTAAGTGACTAAATCACCCTTGTATATATGTAAAAATGTGAAATGTAAAAAACATATATATAAGAGACTTCCTTAAAAATATCTTATAATTCATGAAAACCGAGGATGTTCAGTAATGTACATGAGTTCCTAAGCTCTTATATGGTGTAAGTGGGACCTAACCTTCATAAATATCCACAATGCATAATACATTTACTGCCACAGGCGTTCATAAGAAGTGGTGTAAATCTTCCCCATTGTTCAAACCTCCTGGAATACGTGTGTCCAACTCCACTATATACTTGCATTCCAATTGCCTCAGAGCTTTTTCCCGGTTACCTCCTCTCTTCAATTTCGGTACTGAGTCTATAATAAAATAGCTCAAGCAGCTCAGATTGTTATTATGGCAAGTTTTAAAGTGCCTCGCTACCGGGTAAGTTGGATCCGAGTTAACTATGGCCCGTAAGTGCTGTAAGATTCTATTATATGCTTGCAGTTTTGTACTACCCACGTACTTGAGTTCGCATGTGCATTGCAATACATATACCACATGATCAGTGCGACATGTGTAGTGTCCCTTAAGATATCTGGGACTGTCACTGAAAGGTGTGGTGTAGTGGTTAGTATTAATACCAAATGTGCATGCTCTACAGGAAGAGCATTTAAAAAATCCTTTCACAGGGGCTAACCATGTACCACTGATAGATGTTTCTGGACTACTGGATACCAGTTCGTCCCGCATAGAAAATGCTCGCCTGAATGTAATAGTGGGGGTTTTGGGAAGCACTGCCTTAAGAGTAGGATCTGTCAATACTATGGGCCATTCCTTACAAATAATGTTCTTAATAGTCTTAGCCTGTCTACTGTAGGTAGTGATGAGTCTCATTTCACTTCCGTTGGACTCATTGTCAGGGATATTATCGGTAAGTGTTGAGGTTTCCTGATTCGTTGTGTTTTTAGATATCAATAGGTCATTCCTATTCCTCAGGTTAGCTTTCGTCATAGCTCTAATTAAGCTTTTTTCATCGTATCCTCGCGCTAGTAGCCTATTCTTGGCATCCAACTGATGCTTGTCGCGCGCTGCTATGGTACTACATGTTCTGTGGATACGCAGAAATTCCCCATAAGTGATACTGTTGATTTTGTGTTGAGGGTGGAAACTTTCTGCATGTAACACCGTGTTCCCTGATGTACTTTTGCGATATAAACTAGTCTCCAATTTACCATCTTTAAAATTGACTGTTACATCTAGGAAGTTAACAACATTGGTGCTAATATCAGCAGAAAATTCCAAGTTCAAATTATTGTCATTAATATCATTCACAAAACTCAACGCCTCATGTTCGGTCCCCTTCCAAATGACGAAGATGTCGTCTATATAGCGCCACCATGATATTACTTTGGTGGACCATTGTTCCGCATGACGGACCATGAAGACATGCCTCTCCCACCAGCCTACATGTAAACATGCGTAGCTGGGAGAGAAGCATGCCCCCATAGCCACGCCTCTCAGTTGTTGAAATGTCTCATTGTTGAATTGGAACATGTTATTACTTAAACAAATACGGATCATATTGACTAGCATAGTATTGTGTTTATAAAATTCCATATTTCTTTCACCCAAAAAGTATTCCACAGCCCTCAGTCCGTCATCATGGGCTATACTAGTATATAGCGCGGTGATGTCCATAGTTATTAAAATGGCATCGGGTGGTAGAGTGAGGTTATTGAGTTTGTGTAGGAAGTCCATAGTGTCTCGTATGTAACTAGTCAATCTCACCACCAACTCTTGAAGAAAAAAGTCAATATATTTAGAGGTATTTTCAAACATGCCATTGATTGCTGACACTATAGGGCGTCCCGGAATAGGCATGACCCCTTTATATATATATTGCTAACCTGAGACTAATGAAGTGACATTTTTGCCCACGTATTATTGTTTTTTTTGTTGTTGCTTTTGTTGCCACAGAAAGAAAGAAGCAAAAATAGTAAATATAACAGCATTTTCAAATAAAGATACATCAGTAATCGTGTGCAGAGCGCAAAAGAGCGTTTATAAAGAAGAAAATGAAAGAATAAAAAAAAATGAAAAAAGAGAGGGAGAAAAAAAAAGTAGAAAGGAGACAGGGAAGAGAGAAGAAAGAGATATGAAGAAAAAGAGAGAAGAGAAAGATGAGGATACATACAAACACTAATCCCAGTGAAGGCAGGACCAAACCCTGCGCAGGTTTAACAGGGATCGGGAGCCTCTAGCTTTAGCCAATGCAATTTCCATTCAAAAAATCTCCCTCATCAGAGACCAAAATTCATTTATACTGGGAGGTGTGGCAAGTATCCAGGAGCGGGCTATACACAGACGACACAAGAAGCAGTAATGGAAGCTAAGGGTTTCGTAAGGCACCCAGTGTCAGAAAAGAGCCCCAACAGCAACTCTTTCCCTGAGACCGGGCTATCGCAGCCAACCCAAGTTGTCAAAGCCAAAACAATGTTGGACCAAAAGTCCTTCAGCCGAGGGCAAGTAAAAAACGTGGTGTAAATCACATTTTTTTTACACCGATTTGCCTACGTATTATTGTGTGTTAAAATGAACCCTGGGCGTAGTGAGGCTACGTGGAGCATCACGTAGTGTGGCCAAATCTACGCGCCGCCCGCCTCCCGTATGCGCATTTGTGAGGAAGAAGTTGCCGCTGAAGCAGGAAGAGGGAGCCCCGGTACGCCGCACCTCAGGTAAGACCTTTTATTACTTTTAAACACTTTAAGTTATTTTAAAATGAGGGTGGGCGGGAGGCAGGTGGCGGGCAAATCTGCACCGCGGTGGCGTGTGCGTAGCACTGCCTGCCACGCCTACTTCATGGACCACGAAGCAGGCAGCACTACGCACACTCCGCGGGCGAATCGGAGCACTACTCCCACCCTTAGTTAAAATGGTAAAATAGAAACAATATCCTGCCACAGTGGGTTACTCATCATGGTGCATAATTTGTCTTTACTTGGTGCATAATTTAGTAAACCCAGGTGCATAATTTGATCCTCCTTTGCTGAATAATTACTGTGACTCCTTGTATATTTAGCAATTATTGTGGCCAGTTGTAGAGAACTCTGTTTAGATGCTTAAGCAATAGGACTATAGTTGCAAAAATCACTGATACTCTTTGCAGCATCCACAGAAGGATGGATGGCTACGTTGGCCCTGCTCAGATTCATACCAGTTCTTTGGGCAAGCATTTAGGGTGTGAAATACTGAAAATGTTCAATACCTTAACTGTTTTACTTTCTGGATTTCTATATGTTCCAAACATTTTATGATGATTTGTACATTTTAAGTGTTGTAAAAAGAAATATTGTATTCATTTCTTTTTACTTCATTGAAAATAGTCCCAGCACGCTTGGGTAATGTTTGCACTATATAACAAAGTATTTAATTGAAATAAAAAAATATATATAAACAGCTCCATTTACCGGTGTATAGCAACAACATGATAGCACTCCTGACTGTAATGGCTTGAAAATGTCCCCCAAGGAGAGCAATGTACCTCTGCCTAAAATCTAAATCATCATGTTCTCATTGGCCAGAGCATCCTATCCTGGTCTTAAAGAGACAGGGCCAGGAAAAATATGATCCAGGGCCCTTCTCTGGTTTTATCGCATCCCCAGTGAAGTATAAGATTACCTGTCCTATCAAGTAGTGCTTTTGTGATATATATAAATAGATTTAGCAAGTAGCAGTGAGGGCCCTACAATAACCCTGACTGCTCTCCCTTGTGGATACAGCCTGCCAGATATTCAGGATATCCATCAGAGAAAAATGTTTATACAGTATATATAATGGAAATCATGTATATCGGCAAAGATTAACCTGCAAATCTTCCACAATAGCAACTATTGAGGGTCAGTGTTGTGATTCCAACTTAGAACCTCCATTCATTCATCGGGTCAAACTGTTTATTTATTTATTTTGTAACAGAACAGTCAATCTTCAATTGCGACGTTCTTTTTCCCTTCCTACTTCTCCAAAAGTTTTTTTCTAGTAGATTTTGTCTTTGCCCCCTCTAGCATCTCCAAGCTGCTGGCAAAAATGAATCTCTACTAAACCACACTGTGGCTAAGGAAGCGGATAATTACAAAAATGGAACCGGATGTAACCTACGCGGAGGTGAAATTTTGTGATGGAGCTAATAAAAAAGCGGAGATAAAAACAGGTATGATAGCTTGGTAGGTTTATCTAATGCCATTTAAGTGAATGAGTGACCCCCTTTTACTGATACGCCGACAATGGGCTTAAGTCGCAAAGATTTCTACCCATGACCAAGTGTTTCTGATGCCTCAAAATTCAAGAGGTAGTAAAAAATTCTCCAAGCAACTGATAAAATGCCTCCAAGAGTTAAATGGATGTATTCGGGTGAGGTAATCCATCCCCCTACTAACAGAATATATTCTGGTGATGGAAGGCCTCCATGAATTTACTCAATTATCAAGACATTCAGAAGTAAATAATGCACAAGTCTGGGATTAGGCTAACAATTACTGATAGGATATCACCAACTGGATGTATTCGTGTATAGATATTATTTTATGCATTAACAGTATGTATTCTGGTGAGAAATTGCCATCCAGCATTTACCAGATATATTCTCATGAGAACATGCCTCTCAGCCATATCTAGATATGCTAATGCCTTTCTGGATTAACTGGGATATATTCGGGTGAGGAATGCCTGTCGGTATGAATTGGACATTGTCTGTTTTGGAACTCCATTTAAGCAGTCACTGGGTACATTTCAGTGATGATTAACTCCGGACATGATCAAGATAGTTTCTGGTTAGAGACTGATGACTTTCATTAACTGGATATATTCAGGCGACTGATTAACCACCAGCATTAACCAGATATACTCTCATGAAGAAATGCCTCTGCTTTACCCAGCTATTTTCTGTTCAACGAATGCCCCTGTGGATTAACTTGAATATATTTGGGTGACTATTACCCATCTGCATCAACTGTACATTGTCTGGTGAGGGTCCCCCTCTATGCATTAACAGTATACGTTTTGGTGATTAACTCCTGCATGCGTGATCTAGACATTTTCTGGTTAGAAATGGGCTACTGATTAGAGAATGCCTCCATGCATTAACAAAATATATTCTGGTAAAGTTATGTATGTGAGTGTGTGTGCATTAACTTGATATATTTGGTTTAGTGAAGCCTTAGTTGGTCTTACTTGGTCAGAGATAGCTACACTTGTTAATTGGATATATTTGGGTGAAGGAAAGCCACTATGAATGAACTAGATGTATTTTGATCAATGACCACCTACTGAATTTATTAGATACATTTGAAGAAGGAACGTCTCCCGACATTAACTGGATCCACATTGGTGATGTTCAGAAATTTCTAATGACTTGGAAAAAATATTAAAGCTTCATGAAAGTAAATTTAAAAGCTGTTCACAATTTTTTTTTTCCTGTTGCTTTTAAAGGTAGCATATTTTGCTATTAATCTTGATTAGTAACTTTACACTATTATCAATTGTATACCATTGATTTTTAATTTGCTGCTTTTTACAATGAACGTTCATCATTGACAGTTTTGTTTTCCATTTGGTTTTAATACATAGCTGTTTGGAATGATTTTTGCGGGAGACAGCTTTAATAATTTGTGCTTATCATGGATTTTGAGAGTCACCTCTCTCTCCACTGAATATATTTATTGGTTATGCTTTTCCTTTCCCCATAACTTTTGAACATCCTTTTCGTTTGTCTTCCTTTTTGCTTCATTATTCTTGGAAAAAACATATATTTTATATAAACTTCGCTTAGGTATTGAAGTTCCTAAAATCTTAATGCATGTTGTATTGGTTGGCTTGTTAAGCACCACACTAAATGCGCATTCACTGTCTCATTTACTAGTGTATGTTCTCTTGCCAACTCTATTAAATGTGAACCAATGTTGCACTCAGTGAAACCTGTTTATCTGTGAGGACTGCCTATTTGACATACCCAAATAGATCCGTTTCTCAAAGTAATGATTATATGGCTCAGTAACACTTTTTGGTGAGTGATGGGTCCTCAAATTTCTATTACAAATGGTGTTGAATCTACAATGGATTTGCAATACAATGCATTGTCTAGACTAAGTCTGAGCAGTGAACTCAGCTCCGCTCGTGAAGTTTGTTGATTTTCCGCATTCCACTCCGCGTAGGTGAGTTTTTTTCCTCGCTCGCGTTCGTCAACATCAAGCTGGCAAGCGCGAGCGAGGAAAATCCAACTCCTGGTGAGATTTGTCCTTGTTCGCGATCGTCAACATCAAGTTGGCGAGCATGAGTGTGGAAAATCAACCTCCCGGTGAGATTTCTCAATGCGGGTGGTCAAATTTCTCATTGCCAGTGGTCGCTTATGCTCGGGACCGCTCGCGTTGAGAAAGCTGCAGCTCGAGTAAAAATCTACTCGAGCGGCAGAAAGGAAGCAGTGCCCACTTGCGCTGTGCATGGTACCATTCGCGATGATTGCACAGTGCAGACAAGCACCTGGCACTGAAAATCACCACAAACGATATTTATCTAACGCACTCCGCCGCTTGCGGAGCTCCGCATAGCGCATCAGAGTTTTTTTTGCACTTTACGGAGTTCCGCACAGTGGAACTCTGTGAACTCTGCCCAGGCTTAGTCTAGACCCTGGCTACTCAAACACAGCATGCATTAGTATTTCAAATCAGGAGTCAGAAGAAACCTAAGATTTTGTTTTCTTGTAGTGTTCTGCTTTTCAAGGTAAGGGGAAAGGCATTAGACAGACATGCCACCACTACTTTACCGCATATGCTCTATAGCTTGAGTAAAATATGACATCTGACAGTACCTAACCACTACATCTCATAATAAGTTTTGGTAAGCATATGTGGAGTAAGAGTAGTAAATATATGCCTTCCTTGGCCATGTAGTGGTAGGCAATGTAATTAATTTCGTAGGCCAATATTATACTCCTTTATACAATGTCATACAACTATTAAAAAGTACCACAATTGCATATATTAACAACCAAATTGGACACTGTTGAATAAAAGAGGGGAATAGGAAAAGTGATCAAAAAATATGTTTTTAGTGGTGAAATGAAGAGGGCTTTTCCATTTAGAAAAAAAGTAGGAAAATGTGGAGAAAAAACATCCACTCTTAAAATTGCACAAGAAAATATTAGGATTTTAAGGTTTTAAGGTAGGTGCTTTTTCAAACATATGGTCAACATCGGCTTAACAATCAAATTAATGGTCTTTGTGTTTCTAGATGCCAAGACAGACTCCCAGGCCAAGAAAAAGACATCACCAACGATCCTGATAGTGTTATTGTTGGTGATCCTCATTCTGCTAGCAGGACTGTGTGTGCTGATAACTCTCTGTAAGTACCTTGTGTTTTACGATCATCCTAATCTAGAGGTCAGTCATTGTTTCTTGAATCTGACAAGATCACCAGAAATGTATTTCTTCCAAATCATGGTTATACCAAGTCTTTTTTTAAACTTTTGTTTATTAGTATCATTGATAGGCAGCGAGTATACATCACGATATATGACAAACAAAACTGTTCATTTTGCCTGTAGGAACATATTAGAGTAGAGGTTCATTGTGTGCAAGTAACCAATCATAGTGGAGTAACGAACAGACACATGGGCAGGTTCTCTTCTTAAGTGGCAACATACAATGTTTTTGAGTGGCGCATAGGGTTCATTGACATGCATGTGGGAAAAGGCAACAAATTTCTTTCTGGGGCAGGAGTCTTTGCTCTCCCTATTCTTGGGTAGTCTAGTTGATTAAAGGCAACACGTTTCTTTCTGGTGGCCTTTTGGGTCTGGGGCATTCCGATCTGCTCCAATGGGTGCTCAAGTTTGGCAATAAATAACAAGCAACAGGTTTGGTGTTGGCTGCCCACTTTTTGACTTTGTCAAAGGTTATTTTGTTTGCCATGTTTTTTAAATAGAATATTATATATTTGCGTGAGCTGCCGGGTTCAGCCAATGGAAAAAAAACGCTTAAAGATTTTGAGGTTTCAAAAAGCACTCTGTCTATGCCATCGTAGTACCTGGAGCTTAAGGGAACTATTTTGAGGGTGGATGTGCTTCTTGTGGAAGAACAGAATACCATCACCCCGAGTGAAGTTGGCTAATGGCTGAAGTGGGTGTACCCATTGTCTAATGTGTAATGTTGAAAAGGGGGAAAGAAAAATTGACACAACAGATCTACAGATGCAGTGTGCTGCCTGAAAGCCTCTATAAGTATATTACATGTATAATTTTAGTAAAATCAAAAGGTCTTGGCTTACAGGGGACTTAAATAGGATTTTTTGCAAACAGCAAAGCCAGTAGGTAGCTCGACTAAACATCTCTTCTACTTCGAAAGAGGAGGAATGATCTACATCATCTAGAATGTTGACACGCTCCTTCCACAAATTCCAAATCCCAAGTTACTTCTTTCAGCAAGAGGCCTTTGACCGGTAAATGCTGATAGGATGTTATCTGAACTGATCCCAGTCTGACAGCAGACTGGTAGCATTTTCAATAGTGTTCCTCATGCCTCCTATTTTCTCAGATTAAATTTCTTTTCCTTTCAGTGGCTTGACAGTAGTGCCCTCTATGGATGATACAACATTGTTTTCAATAGGGCCTTGCATATTGTTGAACTATCTCTTACAGTGATGTACTCGGGAACCCTAAAGTTATCTGAAGTGTGGGTGATAACCTGCCATTGGAGATCACAGGAGAATCTGTTTGACTTTTGAAATAGCTTCAGAACACACGGATAGATTTTTGCACTAGATGGCACTAGATGGCACTATTGCACCCCATACATTTAATGACTCATGTGACCTGCTGTGCCAGCGGTGTTGCTGTTTGTATCTGTTCTTGCTCTGTCAATAAGTAAAATTATCCTATTCCAAATTTTGAGCAGGGACCTGCCACCCCTCTATATTCTTTTTTGCTTTTTGCAGGCTAACAATTCACCTTTACAATAAGGGCCAATGTAAGTTTTTTTTAGTAATGCGAGCTGCAGTGCGGAGCAGAATTGATTTAATTAATTTTAAATAAATTCAAATGTGATGAGTTTGTGAAGCCACCAATAGATGCATAGTTATTGGTGCTGCATGCCGGACAGCGAGCATTGGCTGCTTTCCAACCCATAGAATGTGTTTTCTTCAAAGTTAAGCCAGCAATTGCAAAATAACCTAGCAGTGGCTATAAATTGTGAGAGACAGCTGTGGTCACAAATTCAAGTGCCATAGGCAACTCATTTTCAGAGAAAAAATGCTCCAAATTACACCATTTCATTTTAGCAATTCAGACACTTAATTTAGGTATTTCTTTTCAAAGAATTTTAGCATGTGCCCCATTAAGATGTGACACTGGCAGGTAAGACCCATATTTTATTAATGAACAGCAGGACATGTGAACAGCTCCCGCCACTCGCCAAATTCCAGGTTCCACTGCCACTCCGACCTCCTGTTCCAGAATCCTTGCCCGCAATATTCCATTATCGCATGACAGTGCATTGGCAAGACATTAACAGAGCTGAGACTAAACAGGCCCCAGATTCACATATCTAATCAGAGTGGGAGTGAGGAAGACTCCTTTTCACAGTGAGGATCCCTGTGGACATCCGTCCCACTTTTCTCTGGAGGATTTGTCTGAAATGTACAAAATGGGGTTGAATCACAATATAGATAGCCCATACCTTCCTCATTACCTTTACTCTTAGTGGTTCATAGCTAAAAGTGTTTTTCCTATTAAACACATCTGACTTCTGTAGGATGTACATATTTGACTATTAGTTTTCAGAGATACCTAGAACAACAATTAGTCTCCACAATTTGGTCCCAATCCCATTCAATATTTACTTAGCATATCTCTTTGAGGGACTCCACTTTTCATAGTAGTCTCCATCTTGTGAGTACAAGATTCATTATTACTTTTGAAATTTGCTTTCATCACAAGTCACCTATATTCTGGATGTTTTTTTTCTATGCATTACTTAATAAATGCTGTATCTACTGTCGGGACTACCGGTCCCGATCACTCTAAAACTACAAACATGGCCGCTGTTACTCGAGCGCATGCGTGGAGGAGGTCAGGTTGTGTTAAAGCCCGACCTCCCGCGTCTGCTGGCGCTTCGCGCTCTTTGGTAATTCTCAGCGTTTCCATTTCTACTTACCTGAAGTTCCTGGACCCGTCGTTTCTTCAGTAATCCTCGGAGCTCTGACTGGCGTCTGATCGCGGGCTTTCCTCCTCGGACGCCACCCTCATATCTTCCTGGAACAGCGTTTCAGTGGCAGTTATTGCTGTGGGGCCTGGAGTCTTCTTGTCGGTTTCTCCCTCGTCGCGCGGACGCTCTCTTCGCTCGGCGCTTCCGGCGGTGGTCCCTGGCGGCGGTTCTCGTGAGGCTGTGGTGGACTTCTTCCGGGTGAATTCTCAAGACCTGCATAAGAAAATCCAAGAAAGACACAAAGCCATTACGGTAACAGCGCTCTTGCGCTGCTTTTGTCCATTATTGTAGTTAGATATACTTACCTGAGTTTGTTCTGGCACTGTGGGATCCGTCCCTTTTTCTTGTCCTTTTCTTTATTTTGCGAAATGACCTGAAACACAAAAGAAGGGAGAAAACCTGAAATTAAGGTTCCATATATGTTTCTTATACAAGGCTTTAACATACAAGTAAGACGCACTTTAAGGTGAGTCCTAATTATAATACAGACATCCTTCCTGTATTTCTTTTCTCATATACAGTTAGAGAATGTAGCATTTTTTTTTGTTGTTGATTTCAGAATACTATAGAAGTTTTACACATAAGTTCAAGAAGAAATGAAACTTTGAAGCAAGCCTCTTTACTTTAGAGCATGGTACGAGGATAATTCAATAGGAGAATAAAGAGGAAATACACAGCTTGTATAGTGTATACAGGTCCTTAGTTACATTTATCTGTTTGTTTGTTTTATAGTCATGTTCTTCGTCCTGACTGGTCCTGTGCCATAGAGAGCATCAACGAAGAATCTTCCCTCTGTTCCTTGTTGTGTTTCACTTCTTCCCCGGAATACCTTTGGCACTTTGACAGTTGTTGGGTGCGATGGATGGTTTGGGGAAGTAGTGGATATTGCTTCATGCCTCTGACGTTCCTGCAAGCATTTAGTGAATCCTGACAGAGCGCGAAGCCAGAAAAGAAAGTTGTTGTCTTGCCCGAACGTCATGGACATGAACCAGGTGACCCGTACAGACTTAGCACACATGATAGGTAACTTACAAAAGGAAACGCAAGCCCTTTCAGCAAGGGTAGATACTATACAGCGGGGACTGAGATCAGAATCAGGAATGAGTAACCTGGGGGGGACTCTTTTCACTCCTAGTCAGACTCCAAGTGCCGGTCTTCGGTAATTCAAGTCACCACTCCACAGTCCATTCCATTGGCCTCCCTCGAGAGGTTTCTAGGGGATCCTGGCAAGTTCGCGACCTTCATTAGTCAGTGCCAATTACACTTTATGTGTAAGGCTTCCCGTTTTCCGTCGGATCAAGCGAAGGTGGACTTAATTATATCCTATCTAGGAGGGGCTGCTGCAAACTGGACCAAACCCTTAATAGAAAGAAATGATCCTCTACTACAGAATTAATCTGCTTGCAAAAACGAATTTAAGAAATTATTTGATAAACATTCCTATGTGCATTCTGTTGATACCGACCTTCTCAACTTAAAACAGGGAAACAGAGACTTGGCTACTTATATTTCTACTTTCAATAGGTTAGTGGCAGAAGCCGGGTGGCCTGAGGAGAAGCGTAGTACGTTATTCTACCGTGGTTTGAGAGACGAGTTGAAGGATATGCTAGCCCAGGTTGTGGATCCGCCCGAGTCTTGCTCTGCTCTCATTGATCTTGTAGTTAGATTGGACCACAGACTGTCAGAAAGAAAGAGGGAAAGAAGTAGACCAGAAGGGCGAATTATTTCCTACAGAGAAAAGAAAGGTGAATCCGAAAAAACTATAGAAGAGCCAGAACCCATGCAAATAGGGAGTGTGAGAGGGCCTCTTAGCGAAGAAGAAAGAAAACGACGACGAGAAAAGAAATTGTTTGTATTGCGGAAAGCAGGGATACTTTCTTAGGGAATGCCCTGTAAAACCAAAACAGACAAGACAGTCGGAAAACTAGAAAGACCGAGGTCTCGCGAGACAAAGGCTTTGGGTACTTCAGGTATGATTGTCTCGCTAATACCTTCTATGCCAAGTCACTTCTTTCTTTCCTCAGGTCTCATATGGGGACAACAGGTTACGGATGTGCAGATAGTGGTAGATTCCGGTGCTTCAGGCAACTTCATGGACACACAGTGGGCTTAGGAGAAGAACATTCCGAGGGTGTCTAAGGAATCTTGGGAAGAGGTTACCACTATAGATGGGAGTAAGTTAAAATCTGGTCCCATTACCCATGCCACCATAAAATTAACATTAGTCATTCAAGAAGAACATCGTGAACTCATTGTTTTTTATCTTATACGCTCCCCTCAATTTCCAGTTATCCTAGGGTTACCCTGGTTGCGCCAACATTGCCCGCTCATCAATTGGAAAGCACTGACATTAGCCTTCAACCCCGATTTCTGTGATGCGCACCTTCTTCCTGAGTTGACTGGTACCAAGTCGGCTAATGCCCTTATTCATATTGAGGAACCAGAACTACCTTTGGTTTATCAGGATCTAAAAGAAGTATTCGATAGCGAAAAGGCTACAAGTCTTCCACCTCATAGATCTTTTGATTGCAGAATAGATCTATTACCTGGAGCCCATATACCCTGTAGTAGGGTGCATACTTTAACGGAAAAAGAAAACTTGTACTTAATAGACTATCTAGATGAAATGCTACGAATAGGTTTTATCCGTCCTTCCAGGTCTCCTGCTTCCTCGTTTTGTTTTTTTTATACCCAAGAGAGAGGGAGGTCTTAGATGTTGCATAGACTACAGAGCTTTAAACGCTGTCACTATCAAGAACAGGTATCCTTTGCCATTAATATCTTCCCTTCTTGATCAAAAAAAGAATGCTCAAATTTTCATCAAACTTGATTTCAGAGGAGCCTACCATCTTGTGAGAATTAAGGAAGGAGACGAGTGGAAAACAGCCTTTTGCACCAAATTTGGGTTATACGAGTATTTGGTGATGCCCTTCGGGTTGTGTAATGCCCCTTCGGCCTTCCAGGTTTTCATTAACGAGGTCCTAAAAGACATGTTAGACTTGTTCGTCATTGCTTATATAGACGACCTTTTAATTTACTCCTCATCACAGCACGAACATGAAGTCCATGTCCGAAGAGTCCTTGAACGTTTGCGAGACAACCACTTGTACTGTAAAATAGAAAAGTGTTGCTTGCATACCAGGGAAGTTAGTTTTCTTGGATTTGTGTTAACTCCCCAGGGAATTAGTATGGACCCACAGAAGGTGGAAGTCATTATGCGTTTGCAAGCACCACAAAGTGTAAAAGAAATTCAGAGTTTTCCTGGTTTTGCCAACTCTTATAGACACTTTATCAGTAATTTATCTGATGTGGTATCACCTATAACCAGGTTATTAAAGAAAGGGGTCAAGTTTAGTTGGACTAATGAGGCAGAAGGGGCTTTTTCAACATTGAAGGATGCCTTTACTAAGGCACCAATATTATGACATCCAGACCCTTCTCGACCTTTTGTAGTAGAAGCTGATGCCTCTCAAGTGGCTGGGGGGGGGGGGGGGGGCATTCTTTCTCAGACTGATCCTGAAACCGGACACCTTCATCCTATTACATATTATTCTCAAACTATCACCGGCTGAACAAAATTATACCACTGGTGATAATCAACTATTAGCCATTAAAAGGGTGTCTGAGGAATGGAGACAATACTTACTAGGAGCAAATCACAGAATACTTGTTCTCACAGATCACCGTAACTTACAATTTCTGAAATCCGCCAGGGCTCTATCTATGAGACAACTACGCTGGACACAATTCTTTAGTGACTACAATTTCCTGATTCAGTTCCAAACAGGAAAATGAAATGGCAAAGCTGATGCCTTGTCCCGCTTAGGCTATGAAAACTCGGAAATGCAGGGTGACCCTCCCCCCATTATAGCCAAGGACAGAATTATTGGAGTCCTAAGCTCCGAGGAGGACTTTTTGAAAGCTGTCAAAGGAGAACAATCGTCCCCCGCTATGAAACAAACAGTAGAAAATCATGAAGTCACTAGAGAACAGGGTTTCTTTTATGTCCAAGGGGGTTTAGTTCTCCCCACCCATGCCTTAAGGTTACAGGGATTAGAGTGGAGCCATGCCCATCCTCTAGCGGGACATCCAGGGTACAAGAAGACACGGGACCTATTAAAAAGACACTTTTGGTGGCCTGGTATGGGGAGAGACGCAAAACATTATGTCCAAACATGTCATATCTGTGCCCAAGGTAAAACCTTACACCAAAGCCCTGCGGGATTGTTGCAACCGTTACCTACACCACCTAATCCCTGGCACACTGTGTCCTTAGATTTTATAGTGGATTTACCCAAAACTACCCTGGGAAATACTACACTTCTTCTGGCAGTAGATTTACTAACCAAAATGGCACATTTCGTCCCATTGAAGGCTCTCCCTTCATCAAAGGTTTTGGCCTCTGTCTTTGTTCAACACATAGTCCGGTTACACGGTCTTCCATCTGTGCTCATATTAGATGGGGGGCTCAATTCGTCTCTAGATTTTGGAAGGGGATAGGAGCCTTATTACAGATAGATGTTCGGTTATCCTCTAGTCACCACCCTCAAATAGACGGCCAAACTGCGAGAGTAAACTAATGCTTCGAGCAATACATCAGTTGCCACAGCTTATACTCTCTAGTAGACTGGGATGAAATGGTATGGATTGCGGAGTTTTCCTATAACAATAGTTGTCACTCGTCCACATCCTACTCCCCCTTCTATTGCAACTACGGCTTTCACCCACGCACAATACTAGCATCACAACCTGCTTCCTGTCCTGCCCCTGCAGCCATAGATTTCATAAAGGGAATACAAGAGATACACAAGACAGCTCGAATTACACTAGAAAACGCCAAGGCAAGTTGTAAAAAAGGGGCGGATTCCCACAGGCGCACAGAACCCAAGTATCAAAAGGTGATAAAGTTTGGCTATCTTCCAAATACCTGATGTTGAAAGGACCTTGCAAATTTAAACCCAAGTATATTGGACCATACAAGATAAGTAAAGTGGTTAATCCTGTTGCTATGAAGTTGGATCTTCCAGCTTCTTTGAAGATCCATCCTGTATTTCATGTGTCGCTATTAAAACCAGTGGAACCTGGCACACGTCTCCCCAAGGCTCCACTCTCTATAATAGTGAATGGGGAAACGGAGTATGAAGTTGGGGCCATCATTGACTCCCATAGAGTTCGACATCAACTCCAATATTTGATACATTGGAAAGGGTATGGTATTGAGGGACGTACTTGGGAGCCAGCCAGCCAGGTACACGCTCCCCGATTAGTACGCACATTCCATAGACTGCACCTGATAAACCCAAGCCGGTTGGAAAGATTGTAGGGGGGGTGTACTGTCGGGACTACCGGTCCCGATCACTCTAAAACTACAAACATGGCCGCTGTTACTCGAGCGCATGCGTGGAGGAGGTCAGGTTGTGCTAAAGCCCGACCTCCCGCGTCTGCTGACACTTCACGCTCTTTGGTAATTCTCAGCGTTTCCATTTCTACTTACCTGAAGTTCCTGGACCCGTCGTTTCTTCATTAATCCTCGGAGCTCTGACTGGCGTCGGATCGCGGGCTTTCCTTCTCGGACGCCACCCTCATATCTTCCTGGAACAGCGTTTCAGTGGCAGTTATTGCTGTGGGGCCTGGAGTCTTCTTGTCGGTTTCTCCCTCGTCACGCGGACACTCTCTTCGCTCGGCACTTCCGGCGGTGGTCCCTGAGGGCGGTTCTCGTGAGGCTTTGGTGGACTTCTTCCGGGTGAATTCTCAAGATCTGCATAAGAAAATCAAAGAAAGACACATACCCATTACTGTAACAGCGCTCTTGCGCTGATTTTGTCCATTATTGTAGTGAGATATACTTACCTGAGTTTGTTCTGGCACTGTGGGATCCGTCCCTTTTTCTTGTCCTTTTCTTTATTTTGTGAAATGACCTGAAACACAAAAGAAGGGAGAAAACCTGAAATTAAGGTTCCGTATATGTTTCTTATACAAGACTTTAACATACAAGCAAGGCGCACTTTAAGGTGGGTCCTAATTATAATACAGACATCCTTCCTGTATTTCCTTTATCATATACAGTTAGAGAATGTAGCATTTTCTTTTGTTGTTGATTTCAGAATACTATAGAAGTTTTACGCATAAGTTCAAGAAGAAATGAAACTTTGAAGCAAGCCTCTTTACTTTAGAGCAAGGTACGAGGATAATTCACTAGGAGAATAAAGAAATAAAGAGGAAATACACAGCTTGTATAGTGTATACAGGTCCTTAGTTACATTTATCTGTTTGTTTGTTTTATAGTCATGTTCTTCGTCCTGACGGGTCCTGTGCCATAGAGAGTATCAACGAAGAATCTTCCCTCTGTTCCTTGTTGTGTTTCCCTTCTTCCCCGGAATACCTTTGGCACTTTGACAGTTGTTGGGTGCGATGGGTGGTTTGGGGAAGTAGTGGATATTGCTTCATGCCTCTGACGTTCCTGCAAGAATATAGTGAATCCTGACATCTACTTTCCCTTTTGCATAATTTGCACTAATATCTGCAGATGCTTTGGAGTTCATGGAGCACAAAGTAAAACCACAGAATTCACTCACAAACAGTAGTGACTGTCACTTAGCTTGTAGGTTCTTGCTTCTTTTTGGGATTTACAGTGTAAACCCAGAATATTTTTAAGAGATTGGATTAGCAGAACCAACTTTCTTCTCTGAATGCAATCATGCTCAATACATGAGTTCTCATTTCGTCCCTAATAAAGTGAAAATAAATATTCAAACTATCTTACTTATTAGAGGACTAGAATCTTCTTTGAGTACTTCTGTTGGAATGTCCAGATATTGTGAATTCTCCAAACAGATGTGATTCAAGGACCATGCATAAATAACAGTAGTACTTGCACTCTTTATAGATTTCCAGGCATCTTCAAAGGTCCCTGAGTTGGAAAAGCAAATGGCGCAACTGCAATGGAATCACACCAAAGTGCTCGAGTACATTGGATGCAAAAACAGGTCTGCTGAGAAATGTAGTGGTGAGTACAATTCCTACTCATCCCTGGCTGTCACTTGCATTTCTTACATTTTGCTGCAATATTTCCCCATCAGTCCAATCTTGTTAAGTAGCATCTGAGGCACATCCTATATCAGGGCGCGATAATTAAACAGCTGCCTTCTTAATTGTTCGGTCATGTGTCTAGGCACTAGGAGTTGTAATGGATTCATATGTGGCAAGTGAGTTTTTGACTAACGTATTACACATATTCAACAAAAGAAACAAACAACATTCCACTCCACTGGCTTAACAGACCAATAAAAACAATACCAGTACAAATGTGCTTGGTTTTGCAGATTGAGCTGGAATTCCAGTCCAGTTGTTGTATGTTGCAATATCAAACCATAAACTATCAACCTACACATATGTTGGAGCATAATATTGACTCTTGAAATATTGTCAATGTAAGCATAGATTTTCTTTTATTAACTCGGATGTGATGATATGGTGGGTGTCGATATTATGATTCTGATACATGTGTAGATCGATGTTTTAACGCTACCCGTACAATCACAAACGGGTTTTAGCTGACTGCTTGTTTTTGTAAAACAGACTACAGGTATAGCAGCATGGGGTGGAAATATATTATTTCTGTGGCAGAAAATCATACACTATCTTACACACAAGCACACTGAGACCCACAAATGCACGTGGATACACACACACACACACACACACACACACACACCTAACATACTATGAAGCTGCACAAAACAAACTTAGACACATAATTTGTGGGGTAAAACTAACAAATGAGAAGGCCTATCTTTGAAATTGGCCTGACCAAACTTTAAAAAAACATGAGGGTGTTGCAGTAGATAGTGCCAGCAAATTCAGTGAACTTTACTAGCATGTTTGGAAAATCCTTATCATCCTGCAACTATTTTCCTTTGAAATTAAATACGAATATCCAGGTGACCTGGTGTGCTTTTTAGCTCTTTGAATGGTTCTTGTCTCTGTTTTGTCACTGTTCTCAAAAGAATGAGATAGTAAGTGAGAAAAACTTAATTTGATGCAGAATGTTTGTAGTTGATGTTCTCTCTGGAATGTGTGAATCCTCTAGCTCCTTGTGAGGCTTAATAACATCCTTTATCTAATATTTTCCATACTCATTTTCTGAATATTAATCTCATGATCTATGCAAAAATCGCAAATTGTCATAATTTGGGTGCAATGGGCCCCACACACCTTCGGATACTGATGCTATTGCAACTGCAACAATAATGATAGCTCTGCCCCTGCCTATAGGACTCTGAGGAGTTCTTTCCTCTTTTGTCCCTTTCTCCATCCCTCTTTCATCTCCTTCTGTGCTTTCACTTTCCCACCTCATTATCCAAAAGTTTTGTAGAAATACATTATTTCTCAAGAAGAGTGACTGAAGGAACTAACAGTGAAAAGGAAAAACTGTGTTTTGCACAGTTTTCTATCCGGCCATAATTACATTCCTGGCACATTGTAATGGCCACTTTTGGACCCTTTTTGAATGCTACACATGTTGTTGGTTCCCTGCCTCAGGTAATGCTCTCCACTGCTAGATTCCAGAGTTCGGTGATGAGGGGAGGAGACTCTCCCCTGCTCCTTCATAGGCCTTTGGTGAAACCCACTCTTCTCCTTTTGCTGTGTGTCTGGATGTTGGCCAGCAACCAGGATCCTCAGACTCAGTTCTTCTGGCTGAAATCTACTTTGACCATTTTCGACGAGCTTGACCTAAACTGACTACCTACCACCAAGATCAGAACAGCGGGCAAGGGTGCCGGCCCTCCTGAATTGATGCAGTGGTTCAATTTTAAACCAAGTTGCACTTTTGTTGGCTCTGTCTTCCTAACTTTGCTCACTAGTTGGGTAAATGATAACTCCAACGAGGCAGTAACATATACTTTGTTTACATGTACTTGGCACACCAGTGCTGACACAAAGCCTGTAAGAAAAAGGACATTATCCATTCTGCAGCGGCTTAGTGATGCGTGAGGTAGTTTGTGCAGTGGCACCAGGTCCTAGAGGTGATATGAACCGCAACTTTCTCTGCATCATCTGCACTTCAGTTAAAAGCCACCTGCTCAGACTCATTTGTACAAATGTCTCCCTGGGGTCTGTCTCTGTGTAGAAATTCCTTGGGGAGTTATGGAAGTGTCACAGCCATGAAGACAGAGACAGACTCTAGGCAGACATGGGCTAACTGATGATTGAGAAGCTGTATGTATGGACCTCATCTTGAAGAAGACGATAGAGGACAGAGAATTTGAGCAGAAAGAAAAGAGGAGATGGGAAACAGGATAACAAATGAACGAGGGGAAGGAAAGGGAGAAAGGGGACGAGAAGGAGAGAAGTGAAGATAAGTTGATGTGGAAGCAAAGAGGAGTGAAAAGAAGAAAAGACAGGGAGATTACATGATGATGTGCACGATATAAATAGAAGTGGAAGAGAGAGAGAAGAAGGTCAGTGATTCTTGGCTCAGTGGCCTACATAATAGCTTAATTGGTGGTCAGTAATAACACTGAAACAGAATTCAAGCTTTGTTTCAAATCCTTTTAAATTAATCGGTTTTTTTTTCATGTATTTCTCAATTAGTAAAGTCCATCCACGGCAACTGCCTCCACCTCATATTCGTATGGTTACTTTTGCAATTTAGAGCAGTAAATTACTCAATTTTATCTTTTTGTTACTATGTTATGTTGCAATGTTTTCAATCTCAGGTTGTTAAGTGTCCTACTCCCTTACATACATTACTCCATTTGTATTTCATATCCGTAGGACTTGGATTTCTTGCCCCCTATGTATTTTAAGATCCTTGCCAGAATTTTATACTTTAAATGTCTTGTCTAATTATTGAAAACGACTTAATGTTTATAAACTCACAGATTTAAAGTCACTTTGTCCTCATTATTCTATTGCTTTGTGATATTCTCCTCCTCTCAGTTGGATATATCTCTCCTTTATTTTATCAGAATCTCTGATTCAAGATGCAACCTAATTGTCCTCTGGAATTGTGAGACAAGCTTTTCCTCGTTCTTTATATTCAAATCTAGTCTCTTCTCAAATCCTACATTTATGATGGATTATCCGTTTTTGTCAGTCTTTTCCATAGCACACTTGTTAAACAACACATGTTGCAAATGCTATAATGCCACAGTTCAATACATGATTGCTATATAGACATCTGAAACCAATTGAGTGGAGTTTGTGCTATGCATGAAAATAAGTTTAAAAAAAAGTAAAAGTCATGAAAAACACTCCGTTTTTGTGCAGGGGTCTTTGTTCTCCCTACTCTTGGGTAGGTTAGTTGAGTATTAATCGGTGCTCAAGTTTAGCAATAAATAACAAGCAACATGTATGGTGTTGGCTGCCTGCATTTTGACTTTGTCTAAGATTATTTGTTTTGCTATGTTTCTTTTATAAAATATTATATAGTTGTGTGAGCTGCCAGGGTTCAGCCAATGTAAAAAAAACACAAAAATGTATTTTGGTTTCATAAGCACTCTATGCCATAGTATTACCTTGAGATGAAGGGAACTATTTTGAGGGTGGATGTGCTTCTTGTGAAAGAACAGAATGCCATCACCTAGAGTGAAGTTAGCTAATGGCCGAAGTGGGTGTACCCATTGACTCATGTTGTATGTTGAAAAGGGGGGAAGAACAATGGACACAACAGATCTACAGATACAGTGTGCTGCCTGAAAGCCTCTATAAGTATATTACATGTATAATTTTAGTAAAATCAAAAGGTCTTGGGCTACGGAGGACCTAAATAGGATTTTGGCAAACAGCAAAGTCAGTAGGTAGCTCAACTAAACATCTCTTCTACTTCGAAAGAGGAGGAATGATCTACATCATCTAGAATGTTGACATACCCCTTCCACAAATTCCAAATCCCAAGTTACTTCTTTCAGCAAGAGGCCTTTGACCGGTAAATGCTGATAGGATGTTATCTGAACTGATCCCAGTCTGACAACAGACTGGTAGCATTTTCAGTAGTGTTCCTCATGCCTCCTATTTTCTCAGATTAAATTCCTTTCTTTTCCTTTCAGTGGCTTGACAGTAGTGCCCTCTATGGATAATACAACACCTTTATTGAAATTCTCACATTGTTGTTTTCCATAGTGCCTTGCATATCGTTGAACTAATCTTTTATAGTGATTTACTCGGGATCGCTAAAGTTATCTGAAATGTGGGTGATAACCTTCCATTGGATACTGATGCTATTGCAGCTACAGCACTAATCATAGCTCTGCCCCTGCAAACAGGTCTCCGAGTTCCTTATTTTACCTCTTTCTTCCCTTTCTCCATCCCTCTTTCATCTCCGTGTGTGCTTTCACTTTCCCACAGCATTATCCCAAAAATTGTAGGCATACAGTATTTCTGAAGAAGAGTGACTGCGGAAATAACCGTGAAAAGGAGAAACTGTGGTTTGCAGTTTTCTATCAGGCCATAGTTACATCCCAGTCACACTATAATGGACACTTTTGGACAGTTTTTGAAGGCCACACATGAAATTGGTTGCATGCCTCAGGTAATGCTCTCCACTGCTAGATTCCAGAGTTGGGTGATAAGTGAAGGAGACTCTCCCCTGTTCCTTCACAAGATTTTATTGAAACCCACTGTTCTCCTTTCACAATGTTTCTGGATGTTGCCCAGCAACCAGGATCCTCAGGCTCAGGTCTTCTGGCTGAAATCAACTTTGAGCATTTTAGACGAGCTTGACTTCCACTGACTGCCTGCCGCCAAGATCAGAACAGGGGTCTAGGGTGCACGACCACCTGAGTTAATGCAGTGTTTCAATTTTAAACCAAGCTGCACTTCGGTTGGCTTTGTCTACCTAACAGTGCTCCCTAGGTTGGGTAAATAATGACTCCAGTGACGCAGTAACATATACTTTGTTTACATGTACTTGACACACCAGTGATGACACAATGTCTGTAAGACAAAGGGCGACATTATCCACTCTGCAGTGATCCGTGAGGTAGTTTGTGCTGTGGCACCAGGTCCTAGGCTATAATGCAAACCCCAACTTTCTCTGCATCATCTGCACTTCAGTTAAAAGCCGCCTGCTCAGACTCATTTATGCAAATGCCTCCCTGGGGGTTGTCTCTGTGTAGAAATTCCTTGGGGAGTTATGGAAGTGTCACAGCCATGAAGACAGAGACAGACTCTAGGCAGACATGGGCTAACTGATGATTGAGAAGCTGTATGTATGGACCTCATCTTGAAGAAGACGATAGAGGACAGAGAATTTGAGCAGAAAGAAAAGAGGAGATGGGAAACAGGATAACAAATGAACGAGGGGAAGGAAAGGGAGAAAGGGGACGAGAAGGAGAGAAGTGAAGATAAGTTGATGTGGAAGCAAAGAGGAGTGAAAAGAAGAAAAGACAGGGAGATTACATGATGATGTGCACGATATAAATAGAAGTGGAAGAGAGAGAGAAGAAGGAAGAAGTAGAGTGGCTATTGTTTTGACTCTGGACTAATTTGACAGAGAAGAAATAAATAAGTGTTTGGATAAAAAAAACTCCAAACTGTATCAGGCAGTGCAGACTAGGACTTTGCAGTGTCTACTTTATAACTTCACAATAACTCCCGAGTAAATCAGGGTTATGAATGGTTTGTTCTTCACCAAGCTTAGCAACACAAAGGAGAATCAATTGACACTTCTAAGCCTGAGCATTAATTGGTTGTTTGCAAAGTGTGTCGTAATTGTTAAACGGGCATTCAAGTTGAATTTGTTGTTTGGCTTGTGAACGGTTTGGAGCATGGTCCAGCTTCAAGTGTTTTGAATTGTAAGTTCTTTGCAATGCTATTTCTTGGCCCACAAGTGAGAAATACTGAAACCGGCATATTTTGGTTTATCTTGAGTTGCCATGTGAAAATACAGTTTTTTTTATTTTAGGTATATGGTTATTAATGTAGCCAATATAAGTCAGTGAATTTTACATGTATTGTTGTATTATCATCATATTGTTGATATGACAGGCCAAGAGCGTTTTGGAAGTCAACAAACTGGCCCAGGCATAGTTCAAAAAGGTTGGGATCTAGAATTGAGTCCAGTGAAATAATGAAAGTTCTAATAGTTTGTGAGAATTTTTTTGTTAATCCTCACAACCTGGATGTGTTTGTTTAGTTACCATCAGAACCACTTTACATTGTTCCTCCAATACTGAAGAGGGAAGATGAAGTGCTAAAAAGTAAAGCGCTGCGTCAACAACGGTTGGCCAGTCCAGGATTACACAAAATGCTTTACCATTGCCATGCATTGATAGGCATCATCAGTAATGATAAACGGAGCAGTTTCAGTACAGGGCCATGATTTGAAACCCACCTGAAATGTATTCATTTTTCCATTTCCGTCAACATATTGGGCTAATTATTTTGTTACGCATTCTTCCATATATTTTGGCAATGAAAGCTAGAGCCGTGATGGGACTATAGCTTTCAATGTGGCCTGGATCAACTTAGGGTTTTTCAGGATGGGCCTTGTGGTGCCTTTACTTTAGGAGGTGTGGGTTAGAACCGGTTCATGGAAAGTGTTAATGGAATTTTTCTTGAGTACCAGGAGAAAGGAGCTGGTATCGTTGGCTATGTTAGAACGTATACTGATCAGACCAATCCTAAAAAGCCAAGTAAGTTACGCCGGGACAGGCCGCTAAACTTGTGGGACCTTTTTTAAAGAGTAACTGCACAAAAATACTTTCAGGGCAGTGGATGGTGACGTTAGAAGGCCCCATGCCTAAAGTCAGGGCCATAGAGATACCTCCGTCAAAAACATAATGTGGTTTGAGTTCCCATTAGAGCACCCTGAGGCCTCACTTGTGATCCAAGAGAAGTATTGTTGTTGGTTGTTCTCACTGAACCTTTTTCTTTCAGAGTTCTTCTACAAGGTCTGCCCCACAGATTGGCTGCTGAACAATGGAAAATGCTATTTCTTTTCCCAAGTCACACTCTCATGGGACAGAAGCAGATCAAAATGTCTGACAAGTCAGGCAGACCTGCTCATCATCAATGACCAGATGGAGCAGGTGAGCTAAGATTTGTGTAATGCTTTGTTGTGATTGCTAAAATCTCTAGAGCAACTCCAGGATTAAAGACCGTAAAATATACCTGTTCTCATGCAAGCAGTGCACACTGCTGTAGAGTTGACACTGTTGCACATTGTAATAAAGTTGGCGTGGTTAAATGCCTTCAGGGGTGCAACAGGCTTTGGTATATTAAAAATCCCACATTTCTCTTTTTTACTCAACAACTCCAATCATAATGGAATTGAGTTTAATGCACATCCTGGTGAGAGCAGTTGCTGCAGCACAGGTCAAAAGCCCTATTATTCCCAGCAAGATTTTGTCCATAGAAAGGATGTTGGTCAGTTGATTTGCAGAGCCCCTGCCTGCACCCAGCTCCCGCATATCTATGACATGTCTGGCATGAAAACAGGTCACATGAGTCTGAGGCACAAATACCCCACGTCCCCTAGTCCTTGTACTCCTTTACAGCACCTGTTCCCTTTGCTCTCCTGTACAGTTTTTTATCGGAAGCACGACTAAGACGGATATCTACTGGATTGGCCTGACGGATAAGGATCAAGAAGGTGCCTGGGAGTGGGTGAACGGTCGCAGTTTACAATCAGCAGCAGCGTAAGTCACCCTTCAAACAATAAGTTCATGATTGATATTTCTGTATATTATTGTTTTCTTTTCTTTTTTTTCTCCTCATTTTACTTACCAAAAAATCAAATGTAGAACAGCGACTTGTTAACTAAAGATAACAAGCATAGGAATGGCCATTAGATCAAATAAGGGCAGCAGGAAGAGAAAAACAAAAGTTGGTGGGTTGTGTAAAAAGTCAAGTTAGAGGAACGGGAGATAAGGGATAGGGTTCTGTGTCGATGGATATGGCTGAGCTAAACAATCTGTGAAGGAAGGTTGTCGTCAGTGCTCCGTGTAGTGTAATAGTGACGCTGTGAGGAAGATCACTCTATCAACAGGGCTCCATTCCCAGTTTCCTCCATTTTACCTCCTTCCTCTCTCTGGGCTGGTCATTCTTTTCCATATCAAGCACTTTGAGACATCCTAGAGTTGGCCAAACCCTAACATAACATGACCTCCTAAGCGTGGTCGAAAAGTATAACGCAATGCAATGCAACACAATAAAACACAACATATAAAACAGAACAACAAAATCCATTATGCAAATCACATAACAGTTACCAAAAAACATTACTGGGCTGGCTTATGCGGTTGCAAGTGTTGCCTTCATAAGGTTGACCTGTGGTAATACTGTGGGACGGCAAAACCTCTTAGACATCAAGTAACAGAAAGAATGAGACTGAGATGTCTAAAATCAGGAGCGTGTACGTCTCCAGGAGTTCAGCTTCTCTAGGCAGTAGATGTGATGCCCACTGCAGCTCAAGTCCTGGTCAGAGGTGGTCCAGTCTGGTGGGTCAGTGTACTAATGTATTCACTGCAGAAACCTGGGTTTCACCGCATAGACACACGTTTGAATCCCGTCGAGTTTACTCAGTCACTCATCCTTTTGAGGTTAATGAAATGGGTACCATTGGGTTGGATTGCATTGGCACAAGTTACTCAGCCCCAAGCTTTACCAATACACATTGCATTCAGATGTTATCAGGCAGATATTCAAATATTTCCGTTAAATTGCAACACATTTCTTGAACCTTATTTTTTAGATTTTGGGTCTGTGGTCAACCTGATAACTTTCACAAGGCAGAGTATTGCGCCACAGTGGGCTCTACGACCCCGTGCGGAGGAGCTTCGAGTCGCTGGAATGATACCCCCTGTGAAAATAAACACAAATCCATCTGCGAAAAAGAGGCGGAGGACAGGAAGATGGATATCACCCCATGAAATAACGAGCCAGACCATGGACTGCTTTTATTCAGCCCTTTTATGTTAAAACACAATATTTACATACAGCGACAGATTGCATAATCCTCATGGGGCAACCGGGGTTTCTTTGTCAAAACCTGAATGATAACAGCAATGCCAAACTCCCATGTATATGAGAAAGAGAAAGATTTTCTTTAATTACATTTTTTTAATGTTTTCGTTTGAATTGTACGTTTTTAGAAATTGTTAAACTGCAATGTATGTGTAAAATAAAAAAGGAAAGTCTTCTAATAGCCAGAACTGGTGATAGGGTAAACTATTACGAAAAGGAATGGGAGTTGAAAGAAGAGGCCTACTGCAGTAAGATAAATAATTTGCAAATTTCACGACAAGACAGCGTTCTTACAAAGAGATATTCGAAAAAATAAAATTCAAGAACGGTTTTATCCTTGGATTGGTATTCTGAATGGACAATTGGAATGTATGTACTTGGACCTCCCTAAGAAATAATTTCACATTCGAATTACTCAAACTGCAGGACTGAAAATTTAGTGTGGTTTTACTATTTTTTCCCCTTTGTAATAGAGAACGTTTGTAAGCATCAGTGTTACCGCATCGATCTCCATGTGGAAATTCTGAGTTCCGGACAAATTTGATCTCTTCTTGTATTTTTCTTGTATTAGATCACGGAAAATTACTACAGGCCTGATTATGAGTTTAGCGGTGTGGGAGCGGGACTGCCATGCCGCAGCCCGTCTCCCACAAACCCTAACCCATGTGCACACCGCCCGACTGATTATGACTCTTACAGTCACTGGCGGGTGGCTCTTTGGCGGTCCAACGGCGGTGCATATGAAATAGGCACCGCAATGGGAAAGTCAAAATCAATACCTGCACGGCATAGACTGCTGCTGTCCATGCCGTGCAGGTACTAGGGTGCATGCACCCCATGGGCCTGAGGCAACAGGGGGCCCTGTGGGGCCCTCTTTGTGTCCTCTCCACAACGGTTTTCATGGAGGAGGAACTGCCATGAAAACTGAGGCATGAGGAAACTCATAATATGCATGGCGGGACCGCAGCGGTCCCGCCAAGCATATTGCCGCCTCAAGACCACTGTGCCACTGCCAGGGATCTCTGGCTGTTGCGGCGGTGCAATGGTGGTCCTACCGCCCAAGTTGTGATAGGGCGGTCTGACCACTGGTACGGCAGTGCCCGCACTGTCACCATAGCTACGGCGGTCCATAGAACCACAGTAGTCATAATCAGGCCCTCTATTTCTTGTAACAACAATACAAGCAGAATTTCTGTTGTGACACAAATTAACATTAACAATGAAACGTAGAACAAAGGCCTGAGTAGTTGTCAGTGTGAATGAATTGTTTATATTGGTATAATTGGACATGGTCATCTCTATGCCATATACATGCCCTTTTAGTTTGACCTGTAAATGGGTTGTGTCGCACACAAATAGATATAGGTTATAAGCTGAGACATATATATATATATATATATATATATATATATATATATTACCTACTGGCGGTCGCCAGTAGGTAGTTATAGTTAGGACCACGTTTCCATAGGAAATCCGCAACATTCTATTTTGAATAACTTTGGCGCCGGTCGACGAATCCTCGCAAATTTTTCAAAATAGGTGGGGCGCTACGCTCCGCTCCTACCCTGAAAGTCTCGGGGGGATTCGTCAAGCGGGGGCTGAGATAAAAGGGGGTTCCCAAAACGCGTTTTTCCCATGCATTTTTCCATAGGACCTTTAGACAGAGCTACAGCCCGAACGGCTGAACAGAATTTAATGAAATTTCGCAGAGAGGTAGTCCCCAGGTCAAGGAAGTGCCTTTTGTAGGTTTGGTGTAAATCTGTTCAGTAGATTCTGAGAAAATAGCATTTAAATCAATATATATATCTATGGCAGCTTACGGTGCGCTTACGGTAAGCTTACGGTAAGCTTACCGTACGCGTACGGTGCCGTGCGCGAGCGCGATTCTGATTGGCTGTTAGATCTTAGTAAACATTCGAATCGGTCGAAACCAGGAAGCGGCGGCCGTCATTTTCTCACTCGCACTGTCAGGGGGGTGAATAAAAAAGGTGGATAATGTGAAAAGGGGGCAGGCTCGACAGTTCCTGACCCCCTAGCCTTGGTCAGGGGGTCCCAGAAGGACCCTCAAGGGCAAAAATGAAATTTTTTTTTTTTTCAAAAAATCGCCGTATGCGCATAGCGTACGCGCACGGTGTAACCTGCGAAATTCGCGGAATTACGCGTACCGTGCGCGCACGGCAATAAAATATTTGCAAAAAAGAAAGCTTAAAAAAAAAAAAAAAAATGTGAGGTAAGGTTGGCTCTTATAAGAGCCGTTGGGTTAATACAGGGATAGAGGAAAGAAAGAATGGGAATATTATAAGCGTCTACAAACATGCTGGTCTATCTTATTGTTAATAAGGGGAAGACTGATCTCCCCATAAACAATAAGACCACCACATCTTGTACACCTCATTTCAACCCTCCCAAATCGAGGGTTAATGTCCACAGGAAAAGAAGAAGGTGATGCTCCCACCTCAGAGGAAGGGCTCAGCTGAGCTGCCGATGATGTACTCGGCTGAGCATCTGAGGTTGGGCTCTGGTGACTTACTGAAGAGTTTTCTCCAGTATGTCGAGCAAAGGTCCTGGGATGTCTATCCTGCAGGTGTCTTTTCATAGAGTGATTTCCAAAGGAATATTTCTTCCTTGGATTTCCTCTAGATAAAACACGGCCACAAAGTATGCAAGTGACCAATTGAGCATTCACCTTTTTCTCCCCCTCTGGAAAAGAAAAATACTCCCATACAAAAGAAGTCTTTTGTTTCCTCCTTCTCTGGATCATGGTGGTGCTGCTGGCCTCACTCTCAGAAGAGCTCTGCTGTTCTGCCATTGTATCCCAATGTCAATCCAGCTCCTTCTCCTAAGGGATCTCAAGCAGTAATGAGGGGAATGGGTGGGGTGTGGGAAGTTTCTGGAACTGAAAGTACTTTCAACCAATGAAAAGTGTTCTTTCAAGCAGTAATGAGGGGAATGGGTGTGGTGTGGGAAGTTTCTGGAACTGAAAGTACTTTCAACCAATGAAAAATGTTCTTTCTAGCAGTAATGAGGGGAATGGGTGTGGTGTGGGAAGTTTCTGGAAATGAAAGTAATTTCAACCAATGAAAAGTGTTCTTTGTGGATCACATGACCTACCGTGCGCGCTCCGTAAGCTCACGGTACGCGCTCGTAAACAAGTACGCATGCGCAAACGTGACGCTTACGGAGCGCGTACGTAAGACGCACTCGCGCATGCGCATTACACGCCCCTGCGTAACCGCGACGTTGCTTCCGCGTGTACGCGTACGTCACGCACGTATCACGTAGGCGCGGTGTACTTATGACGTGCTGAGCACGTAGCGTCAGCTTACGGTACGCGTATCCTATTACGTACGCGCACCGTACTTATGACGCACGGAGCGCGTACCGTCAGCTTACCGTACGCGCACGGAAAAAAAGCATTAAAAAAAAAAACCTTTCCATAATGCATTATTTTATACATAGGTTTACAAAAAAATGTCAAAAAAAAATTTGCATTTAATAAACCGTACAAATTCACTGAAAAAACCATGGGTTTCACACACGTTATAGTTAGGAATTAGCCTTTAAAAAACCTTGCAAATTCACTGAAAAAACCATAGGTTTCACACATGTTATAGTTAGCTGGAAATTTTACTGATAAAAAACCAATGAAATTCCCCCGTTATAGTTACTGTAGGCAACTATAACTCACGCGACCGTAATCCTGTGCTGATGACATATGTGTCTTTATGAAAAAAAAATATTTGTAATATATGTATAGCTAAAATTTAATGGAAGAAGACATGGGCAAATAAGTGTCTAAATACAGTATTAGCATCAGCAGAGGATTACGGTCGCGTGAGTTATAGTTGCCTACAGTCACTATAACGGGGGAATTTCATTGGTTTTTTATCAGTAAAATTTCCAGCTAACTATAACATGTGTGAAACCTATGGTTTTTTCAGTGAATATATATATATATATATATATATATATATATATATATATATATATATATATATATATATTCACTGAAAAAACCATAGGCTTCAGGGGTGTTATAGTTAGCTGGACATTTCCCTCGTACAAAACCCTAGAAATTCCCTTGTTATAGTTAGTTCAGCTAACTATAACTCGCGCCCCCGCAATGCACTGCCGATGACGTCACATATTACATCACTCATGACATGGTCAGTGACATCACTGATGACATCTCAAATGACATCACTGATGACATCACTGATGACATCACTGATGACGTCATCCATTTAGCATGTGTTTCTGAACAGTTTTATTATGTTTAATATATATAGGGAAAGGCCTGTTGAAAAATAAGTGGGTGTACAAGTGTGTGAATGGATGATTTTCTAGGTGCGTAACTGAGTCTATAAGTGAGTCATTAAATGTATCTTACTGCAGACTAGTGACTAAACTGTGTGAATGTATGTGTCTGTGTGTTGGTGTATAAGTGGCTGCATGGTTTTGTGAACAGCTGTATGAGTGTCTATATGGGTTATTGATTGGTTGTCTGAGTATCTGTATGGGTGCCTGAGTGTTTGTGTGGGTAGGGTGCGTGTGACTCTGTGACTAGATGTGTGAGTGGGTGATTCAGTGGGGGCATGTTTTTAAGAGTGCATCTGTGATGGACTGTATGGTTGGGTGAGTGTATGTATCGGTGTGTTAGTGATTGAATGTGTATCTCAGTTGTACATGTGTCAGTAACTACATATGTGAAACGCAGTGTATATGTGTGTAAGAGTATATAACTATCTATATGTGAGAGTGTGTGATTTTGGGAGTGGCTGTATGCGCCATAGTGCAAGGATATCTGTGTCATGTGCTGTTTGTTTTTCTGCAGGAAGACACAGAATTTGTTAGTATTTTTATGAGTAAGTGAACTTGAGTGTTTTTAACTGTATAGGTGAGTAAATTTTACTGTGATTAATTATTTTCATGACTGACTAGATGTATCAGTACCTCAATGGATGATTGGCGGTGTGTGAGTGTCTATATAGGTGTATAAATGCACAGAGTGACTGTAAGTATGAGTGACTGTACAGGTGAGATGTATGTAGACCTAAAAGTCAATGAGTGGGTGAGTAGTTATTGGTATTGGAGTATCTATGGTTGTCAAAATGGCCGTCTGAAATTTTGAGTCGGTGTATCAATGGTTATATTAGGGTGTGAGAAGATGCACTAATTTATCACATGGATGACGTCATCAGTGATGTCATCAGTGATGTCATTTGAGATGTCATCAGTGATGTCATCAGTGATGTCACTGACCATGTCATGAGTGATGTAATATGTGACGTCATCAGCAGTGCATTGCGGGGGCGCGAGTTATAGTTAGCTGAACTAGCTATAACAGGGGAATTTCTAGGGTTTTGTACGAGGGAAATGTCCAGCTAACTATAACACCCCTGAAACCTATGTTTTTTTAAGTGAATTTCTAAGGGTTTTTAAATGCCAATTCCTAACTATAACGCCCCTGAAACCTTTGGTTTTTTCAGTGAATATAGATATATATATATATATATATTCACTGAAAAAACCATAGGCTTCAGGGGTGTTATAGTTAGCTGGACATTTCCCTCGTACAAAACCCTAGAAATTCCTTTGTTATAGTTAGTTCAGCTAACTATAACTCGCGCCCCCGCAATGCACTGCCGATGACGTCACATATTACATCACTCATGACATGGTCAGTGAAATCACTGATGACATCTCAAATGACATCACTGATGACATCACTGATGACATCACTGATGACGTCATCCATTGAGCATGTGTTTCTGAACAGTTTTATTATGTTTAATATATATAGGGAAAGGCCTGTTGAAAAATAAGTGGGTGTACAAGTGTGTGAATGGATGATTTTCTAGGTGCGTAACTGAGTCTATAAGTGAGTCATTAAATGTATCTTACTGCAGACTAGTGACTAAACTGTGTGAATGTATGTGTCTGTGTGTTGGTGTATAAGTGGCTGCATGGTTTTGTGAACAGCTGTATGAGTGTCTATATGGGTTATTGATTGGTTGTCTGAGTATCTGTATGGGTGCCTGAGTGTTTGTGTGGGTAGGGTGCGTGTGACTCTGTGACTAGATGTTTGAGTGGGTGATTCAGTGGGGGCATGTTTTTAAGAGTGCATCTGTGATGGACTGTATGGTTGGGTGAGTGTATGTATCGGTGTGTTAGTGATTGAATGTGTATCTCAGTTGTACATGTGTCAGTAACTACATATGTGAAACGCAGTGTATATGTGTGTAAGAGTATATAACTATCTATATGTGAGAGTGTGTGATTTTGGGAGTGGCTGTATGCGCCATAGTGCAAGGATATCTGTGTCATGTGCTGTTTGTTTTTCTGCAGGAAGACACAGAATTTGTTAGTATTTTTATGAGTAAGTGAACTTGAGTGTTTTTAACTGTATAGGTGAGTAAATTTTACTGTGATTAATTATTTTCATGACTGACTAGATGTATCAGTACCTCAATGGATGATTAGCGGTGTGTGAGTGTCTATATAGGTGTATAAATGCACAGAGTGACTGTAAGTATGAGTGACTGTACAGGTGAGATGTATGTAGACCTAAAAGTCAATGAGTGGGTGAGTAGTTATTGGTATTGGAGTATCTATGGTTGTCAAAATGGCCGTCTGAAATTTTGAGTCGGTGTATCAATGGTTATATTAGGGTGTGAGAAGATGCACTAATTTATCACATGGATGACGTCATCAGTGACGTCATCAGTGATGTCATTTGAGATGTCATCAGTGATGTCATCAGTGATGTCACTGACCATGTCATGAGTGATGTAATATGTGACGTCATCAGCAGTGCATTGCGGGGGCGCGAGTTATAGTTAGCTGAACTAACTATAACAGGGGAATTTCTAGGGTTTTGTACGAGGGAAATGTCCAGCTAACTATAACACCGCTGAAACCTATGTTTTTTTAAGTGAATTTCTAAGGTTTTTTAAATGCCAATTCCTAACTATAACGCCCCTGAAACCTTTGGTTTTTTCAGTGAATTTCAAAGGTTTTTTAAACGCCAATTCCTAACTATAACGTGCATGAAACCTATGTTTTTTTCAGTGAATATATATATATATATAGACATTTTGTAGGTACTAAACTCCTCAGACAATTTCTATGTAACTACTACCCACAATAAAATCAAACACAGGGATACTGTTAATATTCTCACTCTAAGGCAGAACCTTTGGACGTCAGAAGAACTTCATACATTACAAAGTTTCTAAAGCAGCAATGAGAATATTTTCAAAAACAGGTCTGACTAAATCATCAACTGGTTATGCAACATTCTGTAATATTTGTCTTTTTGCTGAAGAGAAATTGCGTCCATGTTTCTTAATAATGGGTTACTCCTGGATGTTACTCCTAACAGTTGTCCTTGGATACTAAATGAGCAATTGTCCTCTGATGCTCGGGAAGCATGGACAACTCATATGTGGGAAGGATTACTATCAGTTAGTAAGCAAAGAACTGGAATATAAAATGTGTGGAGAGCTGGAATAGCTGGGATATTTTATGAACCTAGGTATCTATAGAAGCTACTGAGTAGTGGGTTTAACTAATTGACAACACCCTAAGCAAAAATATTGAGGAAAGTAAAATGCAGGACTTACTCAGTATTCTGTCTTAGAAGGAAAGGAAGAAAAATATTGTGCTTTGCATGTGTATAGAAAGAGGTATTTAGGTGTTCCGTGGCAGTACATCTTGGAAAATAGGTAAGACGTAGACATCATTCAGCTTGACCAAAAGACAATTTAGTGCATTGACAACTTAAACAAGAAGAAACACAAGAAAGAAAGGGAGAAAGAGAAGTAGAACAAAATGAGGAAAGAGAGGCTGAGAAACATAAGGAGAAGAATGAAGATATGAAGTGCAAGCACTAATAAGAGGCGAAGATGAAAAAAATGGAGATGACGAGATAAGAAGAGAGATACAGAGAGAAGGAGAAAAAGAAAAGAGGAAAGCAGGAGAAGGAGGAAATGGAGATGGGGAGTGGAAGCGGGGAAGAATAGATTAAGTGGGAGGAGGTGAAGACAGAATGTGAGAATGAGATGGGTTAGAGAAAAATAAAGCGCCCGATTCACAGAACTAACTTAAGACAAAATCCTAAACTTGCTACCATTTTGGTATTCACAGAAGGCACTTACTCATTTTGGTATTCACATAAGGCACTTACTCATTTTGGTATTCACAGAAGTTAGGAGTCCTAACTTTAGGACTCCTAAATGCCATCTGTGAATACTGAAAGTCTTAAAGTTAGGATTTTTCTCATTTTGGGAGTAGTTAAGTTAGAACTCCTAACTTTAGGACTCCTAAATGCCTTCTGTGAATACCAAAGGTCTTAAAGTTAGGATTTTTCTCCGTTTAGGAGTAGTACAGTTAGGAGTCCTTTAGCATTTAGGAGTCCTAAAGTTAGGACTCCTAACTTCTGTAAATACAGAAATGAGTAAGTGCCTTCTGTGAATACCAAAATGAGTAAGTGCCTTCTGTGAATGCCAAAATGGTAGTAAGTTTAGGATTTTGTCTTAAGTTAGTTCTGTGAATCGGGCTGAAAGACTTTAGGCCAAATGTAGTCCCGTAAGAGACAAAGGAGGGAAGAGCAGAAGGAGGAGGAAAGTGATAACAAGGAACAAAAAGTAGAGAGGGAGAAAGAGGAATGTAAGGAAGAGAGATAATTTAAGAACAACATGGCAAGGGAGAAGAGTGGGGAAATCAAATATTGAAGACAGGATGAGAAATGGAGAAGGAATAGAAGGAGGAGAGAAAGGAGAAGAATGAGATGGATAAAGAGAAGGCAGAAAAGAAGAAGCAGCAAAAGTGGAGATGGAGGAAAGACAGAAATGGGTGTATGCGGAGTAGGAGAAGAAAAGGAAGAAGTCAGTGTAAGCGAAGCAGGTATTAGGTGGAACAATATGGTAATGGAGCAAAAGAATGTGTGAAGACACAGGATGCTTTCACTAGATCACAGAAAGAGAGGTTAGTTCTTCACCTTTCATGATTGTAATGAGTTGAATAGACAAGATGGTTGGACCACGACCACCTGTAGCAGTACTGGTGAAAAGACTGTGTGTGAACTATCAAGGAGAGTTAAACTACAAATGAAGTCATAAATATGCATTTCCCTTTAAAATATTTGTGGTAGGCCATTTCATGGTCACATTCTATTGCGGTTTATTTTTTAATTTTAAGAAAGAATAAAATTGCACTTTAACCTGTTAGTAACTATTTTTTTTTTTGGAAGAGGCTGGCCACCAGAAAGACCCTATTTAAAGTGTTGATTTGAAAATCATCTTGCGTTGCAAAGTTAACTTTGATAGTAAATCCTTAATGGGGATATAACCCTCTCATGTAAACAAAATGATGTAACTCATGAATGTAAATCACTTTATCATCATCTTCTGTTATATAATGTATGAACCTGAATTGAAATGGATATTTGCCAATTCAAATCTAATACAATTGAAAAATATTTCTCAACTCCTACGGACCTGTGGATATCAATGTTTTAGTGTTGTAATAAAAATATTACAAATAATAAATGACTCAAAAAGACAGCGCCTCCAGTTTTCATCTGTCTCCACTTTGGGGTAAGAGGCTTCTGTGTTTCAGAAGGGGGCCCTTGAAGCCTGTGACTCCGAGAGATAACCAGTTTTGTCTTGAAGGTAAACTCTGGCCTGGAAATATATTGATTGAGGATCAACCTTTCTAAACCTGGAACACGCAACAATGAGCTCACAATTCTTCTTTTTAACCAGTTTATGGCCTGCAAACTAGAATAAAAATAGCCACAACATTATTTTTTGCTCTTGTTAGCACTTCTGCCGCTTAGAAAGTCGGGGATGATGGTACTTAATTGATCCATGTTTCCACCATCATGACGTATATTCCTATGACGTATGTATTGTGATGAAGAGGGCATGTCAGGTGTATGAGAGGTAAATGGAGAGCAGTGTACATTTTGGTCAAGTGCCAATCTGCAGACGTTTGTACGCCTGTTTGTTAACACTGTTATTTTTGTCAAGCATCTGTCTTTGGTGCATAATGTGGTATTGTGCGAATGTTGAGGGTGTGATGAGATAGAACTCAGCTTGTTCCTCATTCCTAGAGGGAAGTGCGTATTCTCAGCGGGTTCCGCTGCATCCAGTGGTGGTTGGTGACCGGCAAAAATGGTGGAGTGACATAAATAGATCTATACCGCTCTGATCCCTCAATATGGGCACCATACTTGTGGTCACTATTTAATCCCGCCTTTCAAGGTATGGAGCTGCCCTCTACATGGGCAGGGGCAGAAATTATTCCCATCTATAAAAAGGGCTCACCACTTAACCCAGCAAATTATCGCCCAATAAGCCTCCTAGAAGTCGGTCAAAAAATGTTCGCACGTGTACTCCTGGGGCGTCTGCAACCTTGGATAGAGGAGAATAATGTACTAACACCTCTACAAGCAGTATTCAGGGCCAAAACCTCCACTATTGATCAGATTTTTAGATTGCAACTCATCCACTGGAAAACCGTGGTTTTAGAGGGTGGCACCCTCCATCTCACGTTCGTGGATCTTAAATCCGCCTTCCACTTAGTTCAGCGTGATCAATTGTGGAGGATACTTCTTGACCTGGGAGCTCCAGAGTATCTCTGCTATCAGCTGAGATGCCTTCACCAAGACAAATGGTGAACTTTCCGCCCCCTGTGGAGAAAGGGGTCCATCAGGGATGTGTCCTGGCCATTCTATAAATGGCCTTATTGATTCTCTGTTGGAGGGGAAAGACATTGACGCACCCAGGCTAGCAAACCGCAAAATTCCAGCTCTTTTGTTTGCGGATGATACGCTTTTACTCTCCAAATCTCCCTTGGGCATGCAGAGGGTGCTTGATGTATTCAGCACTTTCTGCAATAATCGGGGATTGGAGATCAATCTCCAAAAAACTAAATATATGGTTTTTAATGCTAACACTATGAACTGTCCAAATCCCCAATTAGATGGAAGGGCCATAGAGAGGGTGTCCATTTTTAACTATCTAGGAATCACCCTCACTGAAAAAATGGATTTGGGGACACAAATAAAGAAAGCAAGCCTAAAAGTAACCCAATCCACGGGAGGCATTACAAAAGTCTACAAGACCTGTACACTCAAAGTAATAGGACCGGATGTTGAAATTTATAAGACTCAGGCTAGGGGCTCGGCACTGTATGGTGCAGAACTATGGGGCCACCTCCCAGTTGCTTCTCTCTCAATGGCAGAGAACTAATTTCTCAGGCAATTGCTGGGTCTTCCCACCAGCGCTCCACTAATACCGCTTAGGATGGGTCTAGGGATTAGCCCTATATCAGATGTTGTTTTCTCTAGCCCCTGCTTTATTGGCGACACCTCTGGAGTACACCAGAATTAGCAGAATATAAGGAGGAGTTAAAAGACGTTATGAGGCTCCATGTTGCAGGAAAACTCCCCTGGCTAGCTTACATCAGAACCATCTGCCAGGCCCTAGGGAGGGCAAACATGTGGACATCCCCAGAAGAGATCTGCTCTATGTCATGTAGGAAGGCACTGCTTGATTCTTACAGAGAATATAAACTGGTTCAATTATGCTGGGGGACAACGAAGTTCCTGGAACTAAAGCAGCAATATAGGCTTGAAGTGGACTTAGACTACATCCAACCGCTCCTAGCAAAGAAACCTTTACTTCAATTCAGATATGGGGTGCTTCTGCTTCCATCATTCACCAACAAGTGGCAGGGCTCCCACACATAAGTGTCCAGCTTGTGACCGAGCTGAGGAAACTGAAATGCACGTTCTTTTCTTTTGCCCTGCCTATGGAAAGATAAGGTCGCAATGGTTACTACAATTGTGCAGGAACATGGGGACTAGACACCGTACCGAGGCGTTTCGGCTCCTTAAGCATGAAACCGTCATCCCTATTGTGTTTTCCATCTCGAGGTTTCTATACTCCATGTGGTGCACATGTAGAGTTATCATTAAGAAAACTCTTAAAGGAAATTCTTAGTCTACCAATGATTAGACTGACACCACTTTATGTACCTACCAGATGCTAAGTGGAATGCACTCGCTGCACTGTATGTTTACCCCCACTGCAATTAATTCTCCTATGAGGTGTCTTTTAACCTAACAATTTTAGCTGGTTTTATTTTTTACCTAGAACTTCTTAACAATAATTTTCATATCTACAAAATTTTCTTGGTAACAAATGTGTTTTAATATTTGATTATAATAACCATTCGCTATAATATTTGTCTCTGCTTCCCCTTTCCTTACTCAATCTAGAAGTTATATATTTTTTTCTCTTATATTGCAGATTGCACTTTAGCCTGCAATAATGTTGTATTATGCTTAATGATGAAATTATATATTTTATTTAGCTTTGCACTATATCCCGCTACAGGACTTTGATTAGGCACGGGGTAGTTAACTTGAGAAGGACGTCAAAGCTTGCTTATTTGAAACGTTGCAATTTTAAACTACAGAAACATTGTATATATTTTTTTAATGATTAAATGAAATATGACATTGTACCCTATTTTGTCAAAATGCTTTGCACTGCTCTTATGCTTTTATGGCCTACGGCCGAAATAAGGCTTTCTTTGAAAAAAAGAAAAAGAACACATTTAAAATACATACAAATAAACAAACATTTAAAAATTAAAAAAAGAAAAGAAAATTACTTTATCCTGCAGCACGTCCAGTCCCCGGCTCCAGACTCCTCCGACTGTAAGGTCCCACAGCTTCCCCATGTCCTTATTCAATCCAGACGCTACTCTCATGCTGTTGAGCAGCATGAGTGAAGCGTCTGAATTTGCTGGAGCAGCTGCCTCAGTGCTCTGAAGTGTTAAGTATTAATGGGGTTACCCGAAAAGCTACCAGACCCGGGTCACAATTGCAGTGCAATAAATAGTTGGTCACGGTAGCAACTATTAAACAATACAAAAATAATTGTAGCAAACATGACACCAATGTTGTACAATCAGTGGTAAATGCAATTTATTTTTCAAATCACTGACGTAATATGTAATGATTGCAATATAGTTTTAACGCGTTAATCACTTCAGTTAGGCAACACAGTTGCTCTTTCATCTAGAATCATATTCAACATTGACATTTGGACGTCAGGAAGTGAGCATTGCAGTTGCAACTAGAGATTTGCCACATACGCTGCGAGGGACCCTGCGACCCACAGTGTTCTGTGCAGCAGTCGGTGGAGGGCGGTGCTCCTCGGCTCATATGGAGGAACTTCCGCTGACTGCATCCCCACTGGGGGAGGGTGAAACAGGCACAGGGTGCTGAAAAGGAAGACACTAGTGGACAGGGGGCAAACAAGGTCCTGTGTGTACCCCATATTCCACTGCTCATGAATTACATGAGCGGTGAAGGACTGTTTTACTTTAGTTTTTTACGTGGTATTTCAACAGCACAAACCTATTTGAAAGAAAGTGGTCTCTGTACAGGGTTGAGGTCAACGAGTGATGGGGGCATTAATGCATTGTAATGTAGTGTTCTTTAAAGAGTTGCATCTTGAACTCTTTCCAAAGTTGAGCAGCATTGTGCCATTTCTGATGGATATGGTGATATTGTTCCAGATCCTGGGTGCATGGATTTAAAAAACCTGCTGACTTGTTTTTTGTTTTCATACACATCTTCGTCTGCAGTCCAATGGTGTCCTGGCTCTGGGTGTGCCGACAACCACCAGAGAAAGTGAGCTTGTCTGCAAGAGAAGTGCGGTGCTGGTCTTGATGGCTTTGTTCACGATGCGGCTGGTTTTCAAGATGGGGTGGGCTGGCAAGGAGAGCCAATGGAGTTCCATGAGGATGGAGGGGATGTGATCCTTTCTACGTCAGGCCCTGGATGACGTGCGGCACCATCTATGATGACTTTAAGAAGGTGCCATTGTGCAGTCTTGGTGGCCATAGATAAGGGTGTTACCACCACCCAGATACGAGAATACAGGGGCATGGACAACGGATATAAAATCACTTTCAGGAGAAAATGTTTCACCTTCTTTAAATGAGAGAGTTGGCACCAGGCTGTCATTGTTTTTTTTTACCAGTGGGTTTATTAAGAGTACGGTTGGTGTACAGGGTAAATTCAAGGGGCAGTCAGTGAAAGTTGGGGTTCAAGGAAATCAAGGATCAGGTCCTTCACCCTGTTTTGTAGTTACTTGTTGGTTGTTCTTGACAAATAACAGGAACTGTGGAGATTTAGAGCAAAGGTGTGACATGTACATCCTTTAAAGTCCAGTCATGTCCGCCCCAGGAAGGCTGTAGGTACATGGATGCAAGCCTACTCATATCAGCAGGCTCTGCCACCTGGCCCATGTTGCTTATAGGAGCCAAGCCATAATAATGAAGTTGACACACATCTTTGTAATACATTGAGGGTGGGGCTAAAAGTGCAGGTTCAGACTCTCCAATCAATGCCTGGCCCTCCTAATGACCGCAAATACTAATAATGAATGTAGTAGTGAAAGAATGGCTTTTTGAATCATGTCCCTGGAATCAGACCACCCTAGTGACATTTAAAGATGCTGAACTGAATAGACTCAGACTGAATTGTCTAGTCCCTTCAGTTGAGAATTTCAGGTTTTGAAGCATTGAGTTCGGGATGGTGCCAGCACATCTCGTTTTATACTGCCAGGAAGCAGTGACGAAGGCAATGCTTGTTTTCTGATGGGTTCTCTCACTTTAAAATTACTTCTGCATTGTTGGGGCTAATGCACCCTTAAAGTTACATTAGCATCAATAAGTATCTGTCAGAAGAAGTCTTATCCCTATGGTACACTTGAGTGAACAAGCATCAATTGCGATGAAGGAAGGAGAGCATGCAAATTTACCTCGAAAGAAAAGAAAGAATAGAACAATTCCTAGTATGGGGTGAGGCCGTGAAGAAACAACTCCAATGGGTAAGAGTAGACATTTTTACTTAGACTTTCAGACACCTTTTAAGCTGTTCTCTCAGGAAGTGGCTACTGACATTCAAATTGTGCAGAACTTTAACATATAGTCAATAAACATGCCAATGGAACTACATCTTAACTCATCACATAGTCTATATAAAATTCAGCTGTTTCCTGGAAATTCTTGAATGAAAGGTAGAGATTCAGTATTTTCGTTTGATAGGTTGCAATGTCTGTCCCCATAAATGATGGAAGAATGTGCTAATCTATCCATATTCCAGGTGCAGACTCTTCCATGACAGCTACATTTGTTTTACCTTTGAAATTTTCCTAGGAGGCTGAGATGAGATGAGTTAAGATGAGGTGAGACGAGACAAGACAAGATGCGATGATTCATCATTGTGTCAGCTTGGGCTTTTATAACCCACCCATTCACCTACAGTACAAAGTTGGTCCTTTACTCCTAGTTTTGAGCCATAACTTCGTTTATAGCTACTTTGATGTTGTCAGACTCTTTCCTTCATGGTTCTCTGTGAACACAGAGAGGATCACCCCATTCAGCAAATTGGGAGTGTGCTTAGTACCTGGATGTCTACTAGCCAATGAAACAAAAGAAGATATGCCTGTTGCCAAGTCGACAGTAGTGGTTTCCAGGTAGCATGCCTACTCGTCTTTCTGGCCTGGGCAACTGAATTATGCCGTGTTGAAGCACAGCGATTGAGGGCGAAGGGTTCTGTTGAGTGGATCAAGGTATGAGGTATTATAAACCTTTAAATATAGAGACGTATAGCAAACAATTTTAATGAATCCTTTCTGCACCACGTAGAATATGGTAGTTTCACAAGAGTGGTAAACAGGCATGTATAGATATAAAGCACAGAGTGCAAAGCTTTAGTTTGTGCTGAGAAAGAAACTAATGTTTTGGAGAGTGAAGAGGCAGTATCAATCATGCAGGATCTGAACTCTGGGTGCTATGAGCCGTGAAACTCTTGTGGTAATCCAGTCCCAATCGCAATAAGTAAATAGACTATAGAAGGTTATGCAGGATAATCAAGTGGTACATCAGCACATACGTACAACTGTTCAGAAGTGAGACTAGGCTCACCTGACATGAAATAACTGGTGAGGTGTGGAAGAGATAAAGGTTAGGAGAGGAGGCGGATTGGCTGACTCCTGCACAGATCGCTTGAACCTCGCACCGGTCAGAAGCGACTCCAGTGGGCAGAGTAGACATGTTTATTAAGAATTCCCAAGCCACCTCTTAAGCCCTTCTCTCAGGCAGGTCTCCTCATAATGCTCTCAGCAGCATTCCAGCTGCCAGCAGTCGAGGACATCATCGGAGAATAATGAAAGTGGCATCATCGGAGTTTGGGAGTGTACCAACCGACCAGAAGAGGTAAGTAAAGATCATAATAAAAATGAGCTAATACTTGATAACTATTATGACAGGTACTATATTGAAAGCTGCTGAGATCACCACCCCCAATACCATCAGAATTTTTAAGGTCTTCCCAAATGGGAATTAATGTGGACTCTGTTTGACGATGGGGTCCGAAACCAGCTTTGGCATTCCCTTCAATGCACAGGAATAGTAGATGTTCCTCTTCAATTCTTCTTTTTTCTATGGTCTATAGTTACCTGCTTTCAAGAGGTCTAGACTTTGCCTTTTGAGTATTCATGTGATGTAAGATGTTACGAGGCTCATGGGGAAAAGTCCTTTTCGAGTAGAGCTGTTGATAGTGGATATCTGATGCAGCGATTAGAAAGAAGGCTCCAGGAGAAGGGTTGACCAGGAAGTTCAACTAACTTTAGGATGTTGCAGGGTTTGCAAATTCAGTCACTGGGAAGAATAAGAGAAAGGGAAGAGGACAACTGCCGGATGTGTCGGTGCTAAGGCAGTTTGTGGGGACTGGGAAAGGTTGAACGTAAAAGTACATATGATACCCTGTATTTATAAGGAACTCGAGTACAAACGTGAATAAAAATGCTGCTTACTTTCATTTAGGTTCACAAAACATATTAAAGTGATAGCTTTAGATGTGATTTACATTAAAACTAATGGTGTTCGCATAGGCTTCTTTCCTAGCATAAATACCTGCACTTTTGCTACATAGAGCAATATAAAAAATAAATTGTAATCAACGAATATTTGAGAAAGTTATTGACAACAGAATGATGAAAGAGAGTAGCTTCTGTAGCTTAGAGGTAAAGCTGCTACCTGTCAAAACCATAAACTGCGGGTTAAAGCCCTAGACTAGATACATTTAAAAAATATTTTCCAAGCATCAAAAATAGGACGTGACAAATAAGCTACAAGGACCTCCGTGAACCACTGAGAGGAGTAGAGCGGGGCAAAGAAGCCTCTGGGACTGCACGAGCAACAAAAGACGTCATGCAGGGCAGAGATGCTGCTGTGGCAACTTCAGAATGTTGAGTAAGGTGAAAAAAACCTAAAAAAAATAGAGAAAGAAAGGGGATCCGTCAAAGGAGAAAATGGAGTAGGTATTGATTTTTAGGTAGATGTGAACAAAAAAGTGACATCAGGCAAAGTAAAGAGATGAAGTGACCAAAGTGGGCTGACTGATTGGCCCGTGCGGTATGCGGTGGTAGGCGGACTTCATATTTGACTGGCCTTTCAATAGAGCACTGGATGAAGAAAGACCAAAGGCAACTCTATGTGTGTCTTTATGTATTTTTATGTGTGTTTGGGAAAAAAGTAGTGTTGTTTTTAAAAGCCTAGAACTAAATGTAAAAATTCACCAGTATGAATAAAGCAGCGAAGAGCACCATGAAGAGATAGGGCTTTGCAACTTATCTCACTGCCGCTTCATCTAGAGCCCTGCCTGCTTCCCAAACTACTCTCCTGGTCTTTGTCAAGGAGTTTTCATGGGTTTTAGATTCCATCAGGCACGAGCACACCACTCCCTCTGTCAAGCAACTCGGGTGCCACAGTCCAGGAGGGTGCGCCCAGCTGCCATCTTCAGTGAAGTATTGTGGAATACCTTGGTGGACATCCCGGTTCCTGAAGGTGTTTGTTAAGAAAGCCAATTCCACCCAAGCTCTTTGTCAGCAAAGACAGCAATGTTTGTTTACGTAACCCATGAGAGTGGTTATGGTCTTGTGATGGTGCTGGGCAGAGGTCAGGATCAGAGGGACCAAACAGTGGGTTCACACTTCTCCACGCCTGAATTGGGGACCATTCGCTTAGATTAAGGAAAAGAAAATTATAAAAAAGCTTTACACTATCTCTAAAATCGCAGTTCAGCTCAAGCACTATCCAAGAGACAAGCTGAGTGTCTGTGTGCTTGATGGCATTAGCATCAATCTCTTAGGCTACACTTAGCAGCCAGCCAGGAAGAGACGGGAGCAAAAGGAGTGCTGATGGCCTTATAAGTGATACTGTGCATATGTGGGAAACTAAAATATGAACACAGACTGCTGTTAAAACCCATCTGAAAGGCCAAGTGGATAAGAACATACAGGCAAGCAGTGAGAGTGTGTTTTGAAGGTGGAGATATTCGGTTGATCTGCCATTTTTGTACGGTTCATGGACACAGTGGGAAAAATTCTAACTATCGGCCTTTAATTGTTTATAGTCTTCTGGTGCTGCAACTGAAGGCTCCCAAAAGAGACTGGTAAGAAAACGAGCAGCTTCTAAGCGGGATGCCCCAACCTCCTCATATATTAGCACAACCCTCTTGTTCACTTTACACATCCCAGAGCTGAAACACTGCTCACACTCAGGGTTTATGCGTCTGTCCATACCATTTATATGCATTGGCCCATTCATTCTGAGCCTCATGAACACTTACTATGAACAGGAGTTAGAGACCCTTTGAATTTGTGGCTGGACTCTCAGGTGTGCCGCTCATATGGAACACTACGGCCCATGGGCACTCAACTACGACCAATCCATTAGAACGCTCAGGATTTATTTTTCCACTGATATTTGCCAGTCACCATCGCTCTGGAGATCTAGAGGACTATTTTGCACACTGGTAACTTTGCACAATGGTCTGCTGATCTTCAACCCCTTATGTCCCGACATCCTGGGACCTGGGACCTTCCGTTCCTAATAATCTTAATGACAAAAAAATGTTTTAATGAAGTCAAAACATCTTTTAAAAATGTTCTTTTTTATACGGTTAAAATACAGTATCTTGACTTTTGGATCTGTTTGAGGGAACACTTCACCCTTAGAGACAGAGGTCGTGCTTGAATCTGGATCAATATTTATATCTATCGGAGAGAATAGCAGCCGCATAGAGACCTTGGGACCAAAATTGTATGTTATAATTAGGGCTCCTGGTTTTCTGGTATTTATTTTTTCGACATTTCCATCTGTATTTATCCATATTTATTTTGTGCTATTTTTTTCTCTATTTATCCACTTTTATTTTTTGTTTTCTGTATAAATTAAGCTGCAATGGGTATTTTTCCACATTTATTTAACTGATAAATGAATACTCCAATTTGAATGTCCAAAAGGTTTCAGTAGTAAACAGTGCAATGGCGCTATTTAAAAACACTTGCATCGTAGAATAGCATAAATAACTGTACCCATGCACTTAATTAATCTTAATTAGGAAATCTATTGTCTTTTCTATCCCTCCTACCTCTCAAACTGTACACCTACTGACCAGGCACTCCTGATGATTGACAGTAGAAAAAATCATCCAAAGAGGGCCTATTTTCTGTATTTTTCTGCATTTAAAAATAAATACAGACAGGAAAATAAATAGTTTTCTGTCTGTATTTATCTGTATAAATCAGTAAAAACGGAAAACTGGGAGCTACTTGGTGATGGAAAAAAGAGTTCGAGCCTTGAGGTCGCGTGCACATCCTGTGATTCTGGGCAAATAAAACTCCCCGTGCCTGAATGTGCAATGTAAATACGGTGCTCGTGTAAAGCGCTCCAATACCTTCTCGTCGAGTTCGCGCTATATAAATATGCACACAAAAAAAAAGCCCTAGTTATAATAGTGTCAGGGCACTGTTTATAGAAGACGTGGTGCCCGTGACTGCAGACTTTGTGTCTTCTTTAAGCAACGCGTAATGTTGGCGGATTGCAACAGCGGGCAGCATGCAGATCTGATGTGAAGTGCCAGTTGCACTTTGGCTGTGAAATTGTGGTTCTGTGTAACTTCCCTTTTGATACATTGCGGAAGTCTCTATCCTGGGACTACTTCATCCCAAGCCATCACCAACGCATTCTCTAGAGCTGGCTCCTCAGCTGTGCGTCCTGTTGCTTGCCACGCGCACGATGTGAAAATAGAGGGAGGGCTTACCAGGAGGAACCGGGCTGCTGGCGAAGAGACCCCACTCACCAGCTGATTTGTAAGTAAAGAACGATGAATTGTCACCAGTGCAGACACAACTGAGGTCGCCTTGTCTTGCTTCAGTGGGTAACACAAGATCATAGGGGGGCCCTGCAGAATATGGAGCGGTGTCCGTTAGTATCTCACATCTGTTCATTGGGCTTTTGCTGAATGGTTGGGAGCTGCTGATAGGTTGGGGGGCACCCTGCACCAGAGGGGCTGCAGGGGCTTGCGTTACGCCTCTGTACCATACAAATGGCGCGCAAGAGAAACTCTGGCCTCATAGTGCAAATATACTTGAGTCTCAGGGTAATAGATTTCAGTGTGAGGAGACAATTAATGATAGAGCTACTGTTTACACCTGAACATATTCAAATTAAGAACAAATTAAAAGCATCCATGTTTACAACCTAGACTGCAGTGTAAATTTGCATTCTATTTTTTGTTTATATCTTTTTTCGGTATTTGTCTTTTCATATCTCCCCTGTTTTACTTGGTTCTCTTAAGATATTAGGATAATTTATATATGTGTGTCTTGTTTTCTTTTCAACTACTTCAAGGGGTTCGGCGGGACACGTTTCAGCTAAGCTCTGTGTGTTTTTTACATTTAGAAAGCGCTCAAAAAAGTTTACAACTAGAAGAAAATCAAATTTTTTGTTCTCTCAAAGTTTCATTGCTGTTTAAAGAGCAAGGACACATTTTCCAAATGTGTGACAGGCACTATATTTTCTATATGTTCCTCTAATCTCTCTCTATAACCTCTGAGCTCATATTCTGGGTTTTTAAATTGTTATTTTTCGTCGGGTTTTTGGTCTCAGATTTGACACCGAAGAAAGGGAGTTTGGCCCGGCTCCTCTACATTCACTTTTTTCCAAATAATGAAAGGACGTCCAGATTTTTAGGCTTGTAATTTTATAACTTCCACAGATATATATGCCCATCATTATTGGCGACTAGGCATCCATGCATAATCTGTCGTTTTTTAAAAATAAATAAATAATCAAGAAAATACTACAATAAACAGGCAAATTACTACATCACATTACATCAAGGTGTTCCCATGGTACGCATCCGTGCCAGATTTTCAGGCGTACCATCGACTATTTAAAGAGCTCCATTCATTGTATTTAAATTTATTTTTGTCTTTTATTCTACCATGAAACTGTTTTCCTGGTCCTACTTTGGACACCCTGGTTTATATTCTCCACCAGCTCTAACTTCCATTCCTTGTACTCCTGCACCCAAATTTCATCCCTAATCCAACATTTTTGTTTAAAGACTCAGTGGACCCCCCCTTTCCGTACCTATTGATCTGCCCCTACAGTTCTCCCACCTACCTCCCCCAATAGCCTTCCGTTGCCTCAGCAGTCTTCTTGGCACCAGAGGGTGGTTTATTTCTGCTGCAAATCACTCTCTGCACCCACTTCCTTCCTCTTTCACTAGTGTTAAACTTGTGGGAGTGACATTACTGACTCTGCCCCAGCTCAGCTAACTTTTCAAATGTTCTTGGAGAATTCTTCCGGTTTTTCTATAGGCTGTCCACCTATGTGTACGACCCTTAAGTAACATGCTAACATTAAATATGATACGCACATATCTACCACATGCTGCATACATTTCAGATTTCAACAAAAAAGAATCGTTTCGGGCAAGCAGAGATCAAAAATGAATTAAAAACACGCCACCATTGGTGCAGTGCAAGCCCAGATCCTTTCCAGAAGTTAACTGGATAGATATATATATATAGCTAACCTGAGACTAATGAAGTGACATTTTTGCCTACGTATTATTGTTTTTTGTTGTTGTTGCTTTTATTGCCACAGAAAGAAAGAAGCAAAAATAGTAAATATAACAGCATTTTCAAATAAAGATACAGCAGTAATCGTCTGCAGAGGACAAAAGAGCGTTTATAAAGAAGAAAAAAGAAAGAATAAAAAAAAATGAAAAAAGAGAGGGAGAAAAAAAAGTAGAAAGGAGACAGGGAAGAGAGAAGAAAGAGATATGAAGAAAAAGAGAGAAGAGAAAGATGAGGATACATACAAACACTAATCCCAGTGAAGGCAGGACCAAACCCTGCGCAGTTTTAACAGGGATCGGGAGCCTCTAGCTTTAGCCAATGCAATTTCCATTCAAAAAATCTCCCTCATCAGAGACCAAAATTCATTTATACTGGGAGGTGTGGCAAGTATCCAGGAGCGGGCTATACACAGACAAACACAAGAAGCAATAATGGGAGCTAAGGGTTTCGTAAGGCACCCAGTGTCAGAAAAGAGCCCCAAAAAGCAGCTCTTTCCCTGAGACCGGGCTATCGTAGCCAACCCAAGTTGTCAAAGCCAAAACAATGTTGGACCAAAAGTCCTTCAGCCGAGGGCAAGTAAAAAACGTGGTGTAAATCACAATTTTTTTACACCGATTTGCCTACGTATTATTGTGTGTTAAAATTAACCTTGGGCGTAGTGGGCGTAGTGGGGCTACGTGGAGCATCACGTAGTGTGGCCAAATCTACGCACACTCGCGCACTTCGCGTATCCCCACCACGCGCCGCCCGCCTCCCGCCTACCCTCATTTTAAAATAACTTAAAGTGGTTAAAAGTAAGAAAATGTCTTACCTGAGGTGCAGCGTCCCGGGGCTCCCACTTCCTGCTTCAGCGGCAACTTCTTCCTCACAAATGCGCATGCGCGGGCGCCCGCGCATGCGCATTTGTGAGGATGAAGTTGCCGCTGAAGGAGGAAGAGGGAGCCCCGGTACGCCACACCTCAGGTAAGACATTTTCTTACTTTTAAATACTTTAAGTTGTTTTAAAATGAGGGCGGGCGGGAGGCGGGTGGCGGGCAAATCTGCTCCGCGGTGGCGTGTGCGTAGCGCTGCCTGCCACGCCTACTTCGTGGACCACGAAGCAGGCAGCACTACGCACACTCCGCGGGCGAATCGGAGCACTACTCCCACCCTTAGCTAAAATGGTAAAATAGAAACAATATCCTGCCACAGTGTGTTACTCATCATGATGCATAATTTGCCTTTACTTGGTGCATAATTTAGTAAACCCAGGTGCATAATTTGATCCTCCTTTGCTGAATAATTACTGTGACTCCTTGTATATTTAGCAATTATTGTGGCCAGTTGTAGAGAACTCTATTTAGATGCTTAAGCAATAGGACTATAGTTGCAAAAATCACTGATACTCTTTGCAGCATCCACAGAAGGATGGATGGCTACGTTGGCCCTGCTCAGATTCATACCAGTTCTTTGGGCAAGCATTTAGGGTGTGAATTCCTGAAAATGTTCAATACCTTAACTGTTTTACTTTCTGGATTTCTATATGTTCCTAAACATTTTATGATGATTTGTACATTTTAAGTGTTGTAAAAAGAAATATTGTATTAATTTCTTTTTACTTCATTGAAAATAGTCCCAGCATGCTTGGGTAATGTTTGCACTATATAACAAAGTATTTAATTGAAATAAAAATATATATAAACAGCTCCATTTACCAGTGTATAGTAACAACATGATAGCACACCTGACTGTAATGGCTTGAAAATGTCCCCCAAGGAGAGCAATGTACCTCCGCCTAAAATCTAAATCATCATGTTTTTATTGGCCAGAGCATCCTATCCTGGTCTTAAAGAGACAGGGCCAGGAAAAATATGATCCAGGGCCCTTCTCTGGTTTTATCGCATCCCCAGTGAAGTACAAGATTACCTGTCCTATCAAGTAGTGCTTTTGTGATATATATAAATAGATTTAGCAAGTAGCAGTGAGGGCCAAACAATAACCCTGACTGCTCCCCCTTGTGGATACAGCCTGCCAGATATTCAGGATATCCATCAGAGAAAAAAGTTTATACAATTTATATAATGGAAATCATGTATATCGGCAAAGATTAACCTGAACATCTTTCACAATAGCAACTATTGAGGGTCAGTGTTGTGATTCCAACTTAGAACCTCCATTCATTCATCAGGTCAAACTGTTTATTTATTTATTTTGTAACAGAACAGTCAATCTTCAATTGCGCCGTTCTTTTTCCCTTCCTACTTCTCCAAAAGTTTTTTTCTAGTAGATTTTGTCTTTACCCCCTCTAGCATCTCCAAGCCGCTGGCAAAAATGAATCTCCACTAAACCGCACTGTGGCTGAGGAAGCGGATAATTACGAAAATGGAACCGGATGTAACCTACGCGGAGGTGAAATTTCGTGATGGAGCCAATAAAAAAGCGGAGATAAAAACAGGTATGATAGCTTGGTAGGTTTATCTAATGCGATTTAAGTGAATGAGTGACCCCCTTTTACTGATACGCCGACAATGGGCCTAAGTCGCAAAGATTTCTACCCATGACCAAGTGTTTCTGATGCCTCAAAATTCAAGAGGTAGTAAAAAATTCTCCAAACAACTGATAAAATGCCTCCAAGAGTTAAATGGATGTATTCGGGTGTGGTAATCCATCCCCCTACTAACAGAATATATTCTGGTGATGGAAGGCCTCCATGAATTTACTCAATTATCAAGACATTCAGAAGTAAATAATGCACAAGTCTGGGATTAGGCTAACAATTACTAATAGGATATCACCAACTGGATGTATTCGTGTATAGATATTATTTTATGCATTAACAGTATGTATTCTGGTGAGAAATTGCCATCCAGCATTTACCAGATATATTCTCATGAGAACATGCCTCTCAGCCATATCTAGATATGCTAATGCCTCTCTGGATTAACTGGGATATATTCGGGTGAGGAATGCCTATGAATTGGACATTGTCTGTTTTGGAACTCCATCGAAGCAGTCACTGGGTACATTTCAGTGATGATTAACTCCGGACATGATCAAGATAGTTTCTGGTTAGAGACTGATGACTTTCATTAACTGGATATATTCAGGCGACTGATTAACCAACAGCATTAACCAGATATACTCTCATGAAGAAATGCCTCTGCTTTACCCAGCTATTTTCTGTTCAACGAATGCCCCTGTGGATTAACTTGAATATATTTGGGTGACTATTACCCATCTGCATCAACTGTACATTGTCTGGTGAGGGTCCCCCTCTATGCATTAACAGTATACGTTTTGGTGATTAACTCCTGCATGCGTGATCTAGACATTTTCTGGTTAGAAATGGACTACTGATTAGAGAATGCCTCCATGCATTAACTAAATATATTCTGGTAAAGTTATGTATGTGAGTGTGTGTGCATTAACTTGATATATTTGGTTGAGTGAAGCCTTAGTTGGTCTTACTTGGTCAGAGATAGCTACACTTGTTAATTGGATATATTCGGGTGAAGGAAAGCCACTATGAATGAACTAGATGTATTTTGATCAATGACCACCTACTGAATTTATTAGATACATTTGAAGAAGGAACGTCTCCCGACATTAACTGGATCCACACTGGTGATGTTCAGAAATTTCTAATGACTTGGAAAAAATATTAAAGCTTCATGAAAGTAAATTATAAAGCTGTTCACAATTTTTTTTTCCCGTTGCTTTTAAAGGTAGCATATTTTGCTATTAATCTTGATTAGTGACTTTACACTATTATCAATTGTATACCATTGATTTTTAATTTGCTGCTTTTTACAATGAACGTTCATCATTGACAGTTTTGTTTTCCATTTGGTTTTAATACATAGCTGTTTGGAATGATTTTTGCGGGAGACAGCTCTAATAATTTGTGTTTATCATGGATTTTGAGAGTCACCTCTCTCTCCACTGAATATATTTATTGGTTATGCTTTTCCTTTCCCCGTAACGTTTGAACATCCTTTTCGTTTGTCTTCCTTTTTGCTTCATTATTCTTGGAAAAAACATATATTTTATATAAACTTCGCTTAGGTATTGAAGTTCCTAAAATCTTAATGTATGTTGTATTGGTTGGCTTGTTAAGCACCACACTAAATGCGCATTCACTGTCTCATTCACTAGTGTATGTTCTCTTGCCAACTCTATTAAATGTGAACCAATGTTGCATTCAGTGAAACCTGTTTATCTGTGAGGACTGCCTATTTGACATACCCAAATAGATCCGTTTCTCAGAGTAATGATTATATGGCTCAGTAACACTTTTTGGTGAGTGATGGGTCCTCAAATTTCTATTACAAATGGTGTTGAATCTACAATGGATTTGCAATACAATGCTTTGTCTAGACTAAGTCAGAGCGGTGAACTCAGCTCCGCTCGCGAAGTTTGCTGATTTTCCGCCCTCCACTCCGTGTAGCCGAGTTTTTTTCCTCGCTCGCGTTTGTCAACATCAAGCTGGCAAGCGCGAGCGAGGAAAATCCAACTCCTGGTGAGATTTTTCCTTGTTCGCGATCGTCAACATCAAGTTGGCGAGCATGAGTGTGGAAAATCAACCTCCCGGTGAGATTTCTCAATGCGGGTGGTCAGATTTCTCATTGCCAGTGGTCGCTTATGCTCGTGACCGCTCGCATTGAGAAAGCTGCAGCTCGAGTAAAAATCTACTCGAGCGGCAGAAAGGAAGCAGTGCCCGCTTGCGCTGTGCATGTTACCATTCGCGATGATTGCACAGTGCAGACAAGCACCTGGCACTGAAAATCACCGCACACAGTATTTATCTAACGCACTCCGCCGCTTGCGGAGCTACGCATAGCGCATCAGGGTTTTTTTTACACATTACGGAGGAACTCTGTGAACTCTGTCCAGGCTTAGTCTAGACCCTGGCTACTCAAACACAGCATGCATTAGTATTTCAAATCAGGAGTAAGAAGAAACCTAAGATTGTGTTTTCTTGTAGTGTTCTGCTTTTCAAGGTAAGGGGAAAGGCATTTGAGAGACATGCTACCACTACTTTACCGCATATGCTCTATAGCTTGACTAAAATATGGCATCTGACAGTACCTAACCACTACATCTCATAATAAGTTTTGGTAAGCATATGTGGAGTAAGAGTAGTAAATATATGCCTTCCTTGGCCATGTAGTGGTAGGCAATGTAATTAATTTTGTAGGCCAATATTATACTCCTTTATACAATGTCATACAACTATTAAAAAGTACCACAATTGCATATATTAACAACCAAATTGGACACTGTTGAATAAAAGAGGGGAATAGGAAAAGTGATAAAAAAATATGATTTTAGTGGTGAAATGAAGAGGGCTTTTCCATTTAGAAAAAAAGTAGGAAAATGTGGAGAAAAAACATCCACTCTTAAAATTGCACAAGAAAATATTAGGTTGTTAAGGTTTTAAGCTAGGTGCTTTTTCAAACATATGGTCAACATCGGCTTAACAATCAAATTAATGGTCTTTGTGTTTCTAGATGCCAAGACAGACTCCCAGGCTCAGGCCAAGAAAAAGACTTCACCAAAGATCCTGATAGTGTTTTTGTTGGTGATCCTCATTCTGCTAGCAGGACTGTGTGTGCTGATAACTCTCTGTAAGTACCTTGTGTTTTACGATCATCCTAATCTAGAGGTCAGTCATTGTTTCTTGAATCTGACAAGGTCACCAGAAATGTATTTCTTCTAAATCATGGTTATACCAAGTCTTTTTTTAAACCTTTGTTTATTAGTATCATTGATATGCAGCGAGTATACATCACGATATATGACAAACAAAACTGTTCATTTTGCCTGTAGGAACATATTAGAGTAGAGGTTCATTGTGTGCAAGTAACCAATCATAGTGGAGTAACGAACAGACACATGGGCAGGTTCTCTTCTTAAGTGGCAACATACAATGTTTTTGAGTGGCGCATAGGGTTCATTGACATGCATGTGGGTAAAGGCAACAAATTTCTTTCTGGGGCAGGAGTCTTTGCTCTCCCTATTCTTGGGTAGTCTAGTTGATTAAATGCAACACATTTCTATCTGGTGGCCTTTTGGGCCTGGGGCATTCCGATCTGCTCCAATGGGTGCTCAAGTTTGGCAATAAATAACAAGCAACAGGTTTGGTGTTGGCTGCCCACTTTTTGACTTTGTAAAAGGTATTTGGCTTGCCATGTTTTTTTAATAAAATATTATATATTTGTGTGAGCTGCCGGGTTCAACTAATGGAGAAAAAAAAAACGCCTAAAGATTTTGAGGTTTCAAAAAGCACTCTGTCTATGCCATCGTAGTACCTGGAGCTTAAGATAACTATTTTGAGGGCGGATGTGCTTCTTGCGAGAGAACAGAATACCATCACCCCGAGTGAAGTTGGCTAATGGCTGAAGTGGGTGTACCCATTGACTCATGTTGTATGTTGAAAGGGGGGAAGAACAATGGACACAAGAGATCTACAGATAGTGTGCTGCCTGAAAGCCTCTATAAGTATATTACATGAATAATTTTAGTAAAATCAAAAGGTCTTGGCTTACAGGGTACTTAAATAGAATTTTTTGCAAACAGCAAAGCCAGTAGGTAGCTTGACTAAACATCTCTTCTACTTCGAAAGAGGAGGAATGATCTACATCATCTAGAATGTTGACACGCCCCTTCCACAAATTCCAAATCCCAAGTTACTTCTTTCAGCAAGAGGCCTTTGACCGGTAAATGCTGATAGGATGTTATCTGAACCGATCCCAGTCTGACAGCAGACGGGTAGCATTTTCAATGGTGTTCCTCATACCTCCTATTTTCTCAGATTAAATTTCTTTCCTTCCCTTTCAGTGGCTTGACAGTAGTGCCGTCTATGGATGATACAACACTTTTATTGAAATTCTCACATTGTTGTTTCCCATAGTGCCTTGCATATCGTTGAACTAATCTTTTACAGTGATTTACTCGGGAACCCTAAAGTTATCTGAAGTGCGGGTGATAACCTACCATAGGAGATCGCAGGAGAATCTGTTGGACTTTTGAAACAGATTCAGAACAACCTGATTGACTTTGCACTAGATGGCACTATTGCGCCCCATACATTCAATGACTCATGTGACCTGCTGCGCCAGCGGTGTTGCTGTTTGTATCTGTTCTTGCTCTGTCAATAAATAAAATTATCTTATTCCAAATTCTGAGCAGGGACCTGCCAACCCTCCATATTCTTTTTTCCTTTTTGCTGGCTAACAATTCACCTTTACAATAAGGGCCAATTTTATTTTTTTTAGTAAGGAGAGCTGCAGTGCGGAGCAGAATTGCTTTCATTATTTTTAAATAAATTCATATGGGATGAGTTTGTGAAGCCACCAATAGATGCATAGTTATTGGCGCTGCATGCCGGACAGCGAACATTGGCTGCTTTCCGACCCATAGAATGTGGTTTCTTCAAAGTTAAGCCAGTGATTGCAAAATAACCTCGCAGTGGCTATAAACCATGAGATACAGCCGTGGTCACAAATTCAAGTGCCATAGGCAACTCAGTTTCAGAGAAAAAATGCTCCAAAATTACACCATTTCATTTTAGCAATTCAGGCACTTAATTTAGGTATCCCGTTTCGAAGAATTTTAGCATGTGCCCCATTAAGATGTGACACTAGCAGGTAAGACCCAGATTTTATTAATTAACAGCAGGACATGTGAACAGCCTCCGCCACCCGCCGAACTCCAAGTTGCACTGCCACTCCAACCTCCTGTTCCAGAATCCTTCCCCCACAATATTCCATTATCGCATGACAGTGCATTGGCAAGATATTAACAGAGCTGAGACAAAACATGCCCCAGAGTCACATATCAGTCAAAATTACTTTATTCGGTTATTATTAAAAAACATAAAATGATGTTAAAAATACCCACCAGCAATACAAAACACACAAAAAAAAAAGAATTTGACATAAAATCATCATTGATTAAAATATACTTACAGATCCATATATGCATATATCATTATAAAATGCAAACAATATACAAACATTTCATATACAACAGGGCAAAAATACATCAAATCCGGACACATAAAGCTGCATCATTCACTACTTCCTTTGTTTCCTTGCTCTAACTGCTGCTACTAGAAAGCTAGCAAAATGCTGAAAATTTCCCAAGGGTTACTCAACATCTGCAGGTATAAAAGAGCTCGTCTAGCCTGCAGAAAGCCTTTGTTCTTTAAAATTGGAAGGATATAACACTTGTGTATAGAAAAATAAAAATCGCAGTACAGGACAAATGCATAGTGTCCTGCCTTGAGAAAAAATTACATGAGCAGGGACCCAGGTCGTCAATCTTAGCCCAGCCTAAAGGGTCAGCCAGCAAAAAATGTAAATAATGAAACCTAAATCTCATCAAAAGAAAACTGTGTTGGGACCTGGTGAAAATATCCAGGTAAGGCTCCATAGAATAAGAAGTTTTTAGGAGCTGGTGGGCACGGACAGTAGGTTTCAATAATTCCGAGGCCTCTCTTTCTAGTGATGCTATGCGCAGAAATGAGGTCTTGGCCCACACAAGATCATTTTTACATATATTTTCTGGATTCTCAAACAAGGTTGGGCGACCTAACAACTCAGCTGTGCTTTTCAAATGTCTCAACCATAGTATACTACTGGCCCTATCAAGAGCTATACAATCTCGTATGATCTCTTTGTTTAACACCAAATCAGGATTAGACCAGATTGAAATCCATTTACGAATGGGACACATTCTAATCGCATCAACAACATAGCCAAGGCCCATATACAAAGATATAGATTGGGGGACTGAGAACAAGCTTTTTAAGAATTTATTTTCAGCAATTTTGAGCTCAGTGCAATTACTATAACCCCAAATTTCTGAGCCATACTTCACAATGGCAATGCTCTTGGCCTTATTTATATTCAACATGGCCTGCATGGGCTTGGCGCCCAGCCTCCGGGCAAAATCAAGAACCGCACCTGTTGATCTAGCCATAGCATTTCTCTTCGCCCTCCTTTGCGGAACCCAAGTACACCTAACGTCACATAAGAGGCCCAGGTACGGGAATGTGGAGACCCTAGTTACTTCGGTCCCGCCACAACAACACGTTTTGGGTATCTTTAACTTCCCTCCCAGGATCATAATATGTGACTTGGATAGGTTTACATTTAAATCTAATGAGCCCATAAAATTGGTGGAGGGGGTCAACAAGTGCTGAAGCCCCACAGATGTGCGTGTCAAAAGCGCCACATCATCTGCATAGAGCAATGCAGGAATCAATCGGTTCCTTACACGGGGAATGTCCGTAGCAGCTCCGGATACAACCGGGTCAGGATGGTTAATATAAAGGGTAAATAACAAGGGCGCCAAGATACACCCTTGTCTAACTCCTCTTGTAATATCTATCTGCTTTGTAAGATTACCCTTTTGATCGAACCTTACTGCTGCCGAGCGGTCCCTATGCAGGTCCGCCCAAAAAATATACAATATTCTTATCCATCCCCATTTCTAATAATAGGTCCCAGAGCTGGGACCTATTCACCCGGTCAAACGCAGAGGAAGGGTCCATAAAGGCGAGGTGTAAATTCCCTTTCTTGGCCATTGTAGATTTCCCTATTAAAAGGTAGAGGTTAAGGTTAAGGCACTGGTCCGTGGTGCCTCTGCCTTTCCTAAAACCATATTGGAGGTCTGAGAGGACATCCTGCTCATCAATCCATCCAGTGACTCTGCTGAGGACCACTCTACCCAGCACCTTGACTGTGGAATCGATCAGCGATATTGGCCTGTAGCACCTTGGATCTGCTCTATCGCCTTTTTTAAAAACAGGGACAATAATAGATGTTGACCAGGATTTAGGCAACCCTTTTAGACATGCTATGTTAAACACATTTGCCAGTAATTTTTACCATGAATGAATATCTATCCTAAAAAGGTCAGCAAGGAGCCCCTCTGGGCCCGGTGCTTTATTACACGTCATATATGTTATAGCCACAGCCACCTCTTGTGCAGAAAAGGTTTATACTATATGCAGCTTTTGGGCCGATAGGGCCTGTGTTAACCTGCTCAGATTGATCCCCATAAATATGTTTAAAGTGGGTGAACCAAAGCTCTTCAGGGATGTTACACTCTACCATGTTAACCCCAAGGTCAGAAAAGAAGGGTCTATTGACAATTTCCCAAAAGTTTGCACTGTTTTTAAGCACACCCACAGACAATAAGTCGTCCCATGCTTGTTGTTTGATTTCTGATTTGCGGTTTCATAGTGCCCGCTTATATTCGGACCTTGCCATGGCTACTCTATTTCTGTCATGGGGTATTTGTTTCAGGGCAAGTAATAATTTCCGGTGAGCTGCTGAGCAGTTGCAATCAAACCACCTCTCTGCCTTCTGCACACCTACTTTAATAGGTAGGGAGAGGCCACTATCTACCTGTTTACAGATCTTCTCAAGGCTCCCACAGTCGCCTCTCCTTGAATGCTATCAAGACAGATGGCTATCTCATTCCCTACGATATTTAGCATATCTAATCAGTGTGGGAGTGAGGAAGACTACTTTTCACAGTGAGGATCCCTGTGGACATCTTTCTCACTTTTCTCTAGAGGATATGTATGTAATTTATAAAATGGGGTTGGATCACAGCATACATAGCCCATACCTTCCTCATTACCTTTAGTCTTAGTAGTTCATAGCTAAAAGTGTTTTTCCTATTAAATACATCTGACTTTTGAAATTTGCTTTCATCACAAGTCACCTATATTTTTGGTGTTTTTTCTATGCATTACTGAATACATGCTGTACCTACTTCCCCTTTTGCATAGTTGGCACTAATATCTGCAGATGCTTTGGAGTTCATGGAGCACAAAGTAAAACCACAGAATTCACTCACAAACAGTAGTGACCATCACTTAGCTTCTAGGTTCTTGCTTCTTTTGGGGATTTACAGTGTAAACCCAGAATATTTTTAAGAGATTGGATTAGCAGAACCAACTTTCTTCTCTGAATGCAATCATGCTCAATATATGAGTTCTCATTTCGTCCCTAATAAAGTGAAAATAAATATTCAAACTATCTTACTTATTAGAGGACTAGAATCTTCTTTGAGTACTTCTGATGGAATGTCCAGATATTGTGAATTCTCCAAACAGATGTGATTCAAGGATCATCCATAAATAACAGTATTACTTGTACTCTGTATAGATTTCCAGGCATCTTCAAAGGTCCCTGAGTTGGAGAAGCAAATGGCGCAACTGCAACGGAATCACACCAAAGTGCTTGAGTACATTGAATGCAAAAACAGGTCTGCTGAGAACTGTAGTGGTGAGTACACTTCCTACTCATCCCTGGGTGTCACTTGCATTTCTTACATTTTGCTGCAATATATCCCCATCAGTGCAATCTTGTTAAGTAGCATCTGAGGCACATCCTATATCAGGGCGCGATAATTAAACAGCTGTCTACTTAATTGTTAGGTCATGTGCTTAGGCACTAGGCGTTGTAATGGATTCATATGTGGCAAGTGAGTTTTTGACTAACGTATTACACATATTCAACAAAAGAAACAAACAACATTCCACTCCACTGGCTTAACAGACCAATAAAAACAATACCAGTACAAATGTGCTTGGTTTTGCAGATTGAGCTGGAATTCCAGTCCAGTTGTTGTATGTTGCAATATCAAACAATAAACTATCAACCTACACATATGTTGGAGCATAATATTGACTCTTGAAATATTGTCAATGTAAGCATAGATTTTCTTTTATTAACTCTGATGTGATGATATGGTGGGTGTTGATATTATGATTCTGATACATGTGTAGATCGATGTTTTAACGCTACCCATACAATCACAAACGGGTTTTCGCTGACTGCTTGTTTTTGTAAAACAGACTACTGGTATAGCAGCATGGGGTGGAAATATATTATTTCTGTGGCAGAAAATCATACACTATCTTACACACAAGCACACTGAGACCCACAAACGCCAATGGATACACACACACACACACACACACAACTAACATACTATGAAGCTGCACAAAAAAAATTTAGACAGGTAATTTGTGGGGTAAAACTAACAAATGAGAAGGCCTATCTTTGAAATGGGCCTGACCAAACTTTAAAAAGCATGAGGGTGTTGCAGTAGATGGTGCCAGCAAATTCAGTGAACTTTACTAGCATGTTTGGAAAATCCTTACCATCCTGCACCTATTTTCCTTTGAAATTAAATACGAATATCCAGGTGACCAGGTGTGCTTTTTAGCTCTTTGAATGGTTCTTGTCTCTGTTTTGTCACTGTTCTCAAAAGAATGAGATAGTAAGTGAGAAAAACTGACTTTGATGCAGAATGTTTCTAGTAGATGTTCTCTCTGGAATGTGTGAATCCCCTAGCTCCTTGTGAGGCTTAATAACATCCTTTATCTAATATTTTCCATACTCATTTTCTGAAAATTAATCTCATGATCTATGATGTAAGCGGAGAATTGAAGCGTGTTGATTCCCTTGTATATTCATTCAAAGCCATAATGCTCTTCTCTAAATGTACTTCTACATGAATATATAACATATGAGATTGAAATGCACTATCAAAGAATATTAAAGCATTGTTATAATGTACTTGTGAATAAATGAAATAGCACTTAGCAGTGATACATTATAACATTTTTATGAAGACTTGGGTAAGGTCTAAGAAGCCAATTAACAAAACATACGACAAAAATATACAACAGTCATGAACCCAATATGTGTATATTGTTATATGGAATGCTCGTCAATCTAATGTTCACTATGGAGTAGATTGCACCAGTCTTGTGACCACTGTGTCTCTCTGGGGACGGATGAGACACCCTCATGGGCTGAGGATGTCAGATGTTGCAGGCTCCTTTAAGATGTTACTGGTGAAATGGTAGACACAGTTTATTTTCCTCTTTGAGTGATTTGTCTGTGGTCTTTGATTGTGGCTCAATAGGTCAGTTGAAGCAGACTTTACCCAGCTAATATTTTGCATATCTAACACCTCTCCTCACCAGGTAGTTTGCTCCTTTTATCCCTGTCATATCAAAGCAGCGTGTTGGCTAGAGCTGCAGAGGGATAGCAAAGTTGCCTAATGTAAACATCTCACAAATTGCCACACTTATCCCTTTGTTGGTATTAAAAAAATAGTCATAATTTGGGTGCAATGGACCCCTCACATCTTTGGATACTGAAGCTATTGCAGCTGCAGCACTAATGATAGCTCTGCCCCTGTCTACAGGACTCTTGAGTTCCTTACTCTACCTCTTTCCTCTTTAATTCCCTTTATTCATCCCTTTTTTATCTCCTTCTGTGCTTTCACTTTCCCACCTCATTATCCCAAAAATTGTAGAAATACATTATTTCTCAAGAACAGTGACTGCAGAAATAACAGCGATAAGGAGAAACTGTGATTTGCACAGTTTTCTTTTAGAATATTGTTACATTCATGTCACACTGTAATGGCCACTTTTGGACACTTTTTGAAAGCTACACATGTTGTTGGTTCCCTACCTCAGGTAACGCTCTCCACTGCTAGATTCCAGAGTTGGGTGATTAGTGGAGGAGACTCTCCCCTGTTCCTTCATATGCCTTTGATGAAACCCACTCTTCTCCTTTCACTGTGTGTCTGGATGTTGCACAGCAACCAGAATCCTTGGGCCCAATTCTTCTGGCGGAAATCCACTTTGTCCATTTTAGACGCGCTTGACCTACACTGATGACCACCAAGATCACAACAGTGGTCTTGGGTGCAGGCCCTCCTAAATTGATCCAGTGTTTCAACTTTAAACCAGGCTGCACTTAGGTTGGTTCCTAACCGTGCTCCCTATGTTGGGTTAATATTAACTCCAATGAGGCAGTAACGTATACTTTGTTTAAATGTGCTCAGCACACCAGTGCTGACAAAATGATTGTTAGACACAGGAAACCATTTTCCACTCTGCAAGGGCATAGTGATCCATGAGGTAGTTTGTGCAGTGGCACCAGGTCCTAGACTATGATGTGAACCACAACTTTCTCTGCATCATCTGCACTTCAGTTAAAAGCCGCCTGCTCAGACTCATTTGTGCAAATGCCTCCCTGAGGTATGTCTCATTGTTGAAATTCCTTGGGGAGTTATGGACGTCACCGCCAAGAAGACAGACAGACTCTAGGCAGACATGGGCTAAGTGATGATTGAGAAGCTGTATGTATGGACCTCAGCTTGAAGAAGACGATAGAGGACAGAGAATTTGAGAGCGGAATGAAAATAGGAGATGGAAAACAGGAGTACAAATGAATGAGGGGAAGAAAAGGGAGAAAGGGTAAGAGAAGGAGTGAAGTGAAGATAAGAAGTTGATGTGAAAGCAAAGAAGAGTAAAATTATAGAAAGGACAGGGAGCTTACATGACAATGTGCAGGATATAAATAGAAATGATGATTAGAGAGAAGTGGAAAAGAGAGAAAAGATGGAAAGAAAAAGAGTGGCTATTGTTTTGACTGTAGACTCATTTGACAGAGAAGAAATAAATCAGTGATTGGATAAAAAAAAACTCCAAAATGTATCAGGCAATGCAGACTATGACTTTGCAGTGTTTGCTTTATAACTTCACAATACCGCCCAAGTATATCAGGGTTATGAATGGTTTGTTCTTCACCAAGCGTAGCAACATAAAGGAGAATCAATTGACACTGTTATGCCTGGGCTTTATTTGGTTGTTTGCAAAGTGTGCCGTAATTGTTAAACGTGCATTCTAGTTGAATTTGTTGTTGAATGTAGTACAAACTGCTTTTGCCTTGTGAACTGTTTGGGGCATGGTCCAGCTTCAAGTGTTTTGAATTGTAAGTTCTTTGCAATGCTATTTCTTGGCCCACAAGTGAGAAATACTAACACCGTCATATTCTGGTTTATCTTGAGTTGCCGTATGAAAATATCGTTTCTTATTTTAGATATACAATTATTAATGTAGCCAATAGATAAGTCATTGAATATTACATGTATTGTTGTATTATCAGCATATAGTTGATATGGCAGGCCAAGGGCGTTTTCGGAAGTCGACTAGTTGGACCAATTACAGTTCCTAAAGGTTGGGATCCAGAGCTGAGTTCAGTGAAATAATGAAAGTTCCTATAGTTTGTGAGAAACCTTTGTTAATCCTCACAACCTGGATGTGCAGGTTTAGTTACCACCAGAACCACTTTACATTGTTCCTTCAATACTGCAGAGGGAGGATGAAGTGCCAAAAAGTAAAGTGCTGCATCATCTACTGTTGACCAATCCAGGATTACACAAAATGTGCTACCATTGGCATGCATTGATAGGCGTCAGCAATAATCATAACCACAGGAGTTTCAGCACCGGTCGTTGATTTGAAACCCTCCTGAAATTTGTTCATTTTTCCATTTCCATCAACATATTGGGCTAATTATTTTGTTGCACATTCTTCCATATATTTTAGCAATGAAAGCTAGAGCCGTGATGGGACTATAGTTTTCATTGTGGCCTGGATCAAATTTAGGGTTTTTCAGGCTGGCCCTTGTGGTGCGTTTATTTAAGGAGGTGTGGGTTGCGCCTGGCTCTTGGAAGGTGTTAATGGTGGGAGAAAGGAGCTGGTATCCTTGGCTATGTTAGAAAGTATATTGATCAAAACCAATCATAAAAAGCTGAACTAACAGGCCGCTGAGCTTGTGGGGCCATTTTAAAGAGTAACTGCACAAATACACATTCAGGGCAGTAGATGGTGAAGTTAGAAGGTCCCATGCTTAAACTCAGGGCCATAGAGACAACTCCATCAAAAACAGAATGTGGTTTGAGTTCCCCATTAGAGCACCCTGAGGCCTCACTTCTGATCCAACAGAAGTATTGTTGTTGGTTGTTCTCACTGTACCTTTGTCTTTCAGAGTTCTTCTACTGGGTCTGCCCCACAGATTGGCTGCCGTACAATGGAACATGCTATTTCTTTTCCCAAGCCACACTCTCATGGGATGAAAGCAGAACAAAATGTCTGACAAGTCAGGCAGACTTGGTTATCATCAATGACAGGATGGAGCAGGTGAGTTAAGATTCGTGTAATGCTTTGTTGTGATTAAAGACAGTAAAATATGCCTGTTCTCATGCAAGCGGTGCACACTGCTGTATCGTTGACACTGTTGCACATTGTAATAAAGTTGGCTTGGTTACATGCCTTCAAGGGTGCAACAGTATTTTGGTAAATCTAAAAACCCACATTTCTTTTTTTACGCAGCAACTCCAATCATAATGGAATTGAGTTTAATGCACATCCTGGTGAGAGCAGTTGCTGCAGCACAGGTCAAAAGCCCTATTATTCCCAGCATGATTTTGTCCATAGAAAGGATGTTGGTCAGTTGATTTGCAGAGCCCCTGCCTGCACCCAGCTCCCGCATATCTATGACATGTCTGGCATGAAAACAGGCCACATGAGTCTGAGACAGGGCACAAATACCCCACGTCCCCTAGTCCTTGTGCTCTTTTACAGCACCTGTTCCCTTTGCTCTCCTGTACAGTTTTTCATCACAAACAAGACTAAGAAGGAGATCCACTGGATTGGCCTGACGGATAAGGACCAAGAAGGTGTCTGGAAGTGGGTGAACGGTCTCAGTTTACAAACAGATGAGTAAGTCACCCTCCACATAAAAAGTTCATGATTTATATTTCTGTATATTATAGTTTCTTTTCTTTTTTTTAACCTTATTTTACTTACTAAAAAATCAAATTTAGAACAGCGACGTGTTAACTAAAGATAACAAGCATAGGCATGGCCAGTAGATCAAATAAGGGCAGCAGGAAGAGAAAAACAAAAAGTGGTGGGTTGTGTAAAAATTCAAGTTAGAGGAACGGGAGAGAAGGGATAGGGTTCTGTGGCGATGGATATGGCTGTGCCGAACAATCTGTGAAAAAAGGATTTCTTTAGGGCTCTGTGTAGTGTAATAGTGACGCTGTGAGGTAGATCACTCTATCAACAGGGCTCCTTTCCTAGTTTCCTCCATTTTAACTCCTCCCTCTCTCTCTCTCCTGGTCACTCTTTTCCAAATTCAGAACTTTGAGACATCCTAGAGTTGTCTAAACCCTAACATAACATGACCTCCTAAGCTTGGTCGGAAAGGATAACACAATGCAATGCAACCCAATTGAACACAACATATAAAACACAACAACAAAATCCATTATGCAAATCACATAACAGTTACCACATAGCATAACCGGGCTGGCTTATGTGGTTGCAATTGTTGCTTTCATTAGGTTGACCTGTGGCAATACTGTGGGACGGAAAAAACTCTTAGACATCAGGTAACAGAAAGAATGAGACTGAGATATCTAAATCAGGTGTGTGCACTTCTCCAAAAGATCAACTTCTCTCGGCAGCAAAAGTAATACCCCACTGCAGCTCAAGCCCTGGTCATAAGCGGTCAAATCTGGTGGCTGAGTGGACTAATGCATTCAATGCAGAAACCTGGGTTTCACCACATAGACACAGGTTTGAATCCCGTCGAGTTTACTCAGCCATTCATCCTTTTGAGGTCAATGAAATGGGTACCATTGGGTTGGATCACATTGGCACAAGTTACTGAGCCCCAAGCTTTACCAATGCACATTGCATTCAGAAGCTATCCGGCAGATGTACAAATATTTTCCTTAATTGCAACACATTTTTTAACCTTATTTTTTAGATTTTGGGGCTGTAATCCACCTGATAACCATGGAGGCGCAGAGAATTGTGCCACAGTGGGCTCTATAACAAAGTGCAAAGGATCTTCGAATCTCTGGAATGATGACCGCTGTGAAAATAAACAGAAATCCATCTGCGAAAAAGAGGCAGAGGACAAGAAGAAGGATTTCACCCCGTGAAATACCGAGCCAGACAATGGATTGCTTTTATTCAGCCCTTTTATGTAAAAAACACAATATTTACATATAGCGACAGATTACACAATTCTCCTGGGGCAACAGGGGTTAGTTTGTCAAAACCTGAATGATAATAGTGAATATGTATATGAGACAGAGAAAGATTTTCTTTAGCTAATTTTTTTTATGTTTTCATTTGAATTGTACGTTTTTAGAAACTGTTAAAATGCAATGTATTGTTAATAGAGGAAAAATGTTTCAAATAAAAAAGGAAAGTCTTTTAATGGCCAGAACCGGTGATAGTGTAAACTATTAAGAAAAGGGGTGGGAGTTTAAAGAAAAGGCCTCCTGCGGTAAGATAAATAATTTGCAAATTTCACGATAAGACATTGTTCTTGACAAAGAGATATTCGAAACAATACAATTCAAGAAAAGTTTTATCCTTGGATTGGCATTCTGAATGGACATCTGGAATGTATGTACTTTGACCTCCCCAAGAAATAATTTCACATTCGAATTACTCAAACTGCAGGACTGAAAATTTAATGTGGTTTTACAATTTGTTTCCCCTTTGTAATGGAGAACGTTTGTGAGCATCAGTGTTACCGCATCGATCTACATGTGGAAATTCTGCATTCCGGACAAATTCCAGGTTTGATCTCTTTTTGTATTAGAGCATGGAAAATTACTACAGGCCTGATTATGAGTTTAGCAGTGTGGGAGCGGGACTGCAATGCCGACGCCCCTCTCCCACAACCCCAAACCTGTGTGCACACCGCACACCAGATTACGACTTTTACAGTCACTGGCAGGTGGTTCTTTGGCGGTCCAACGGCAGTGCCTATGAAATAGGCACCGCAATGGGAAAGTCAAAGGCAACACCTGCACGGCATGGACTCCACCACAGTTTTCATGGAGGAGGAACCGCCACGAAAACCGTGGCAGAGAGGAAACTTATAATATGCTTGGCCGGACCGCAGCGGTCTCAAGACCACTGCGCCACCGTCAGGGATCTCTGGTTGTTGCGGCGGTACAATGTCGGTCCGACCACCCAAGTTGTGATAGGGCAGTCGGACCATAGGTGCCCGCACTGCCACCATGGCTAAGACCACCGTAGTCGTTATTTCCGCCTTCTATTTCTTGTAATAAAAATACAAGCAGAATTTCTGTTGTGACCCACATCGACATTACAATGAAACGTAGAACAAAGGCCTGAGTAGTTGTCAGTGTGAATTAATTGTTTATATTGGTATAATTGGACATTGTCATCTCTATGCCATATCCCTGCCCTTTTAGTTTGACCCGTAAATGGGTTGCGTCGCACACAAATAGATATAGGTTATAAGCTGAGACATATATCTATATATATATATATATATATATATATATATATATATATATATATATATATATATATATATATATATATATATAGACAGTTTTAGGTACTAAACTCCTCAGACAATTTCTATGTAACTACTACCCACAATAAAAACATACACAGGGATACTGTTAATATTCTCACTCTAAGGCAGAAGCTTTGGACATCAGAAGAACTTCCTACATTAGAAAGTTTCTAAAGCAGCAATGAGAATATGCTCAAAAACAGGCCTGACTAAATCAGCAACTGGTTATACAACATTCTGTAATATTTGTCTTTTTGCTGAAGAGAATTTGTGTCCATGTCTCTTAAGAATGGCTTACACCTGGATGTTACTCCCAACAGTTGTTCTTGGATACTGAGTAAGTGAGCAATGGTGCTCTGATGCTTGGGAAGCATGGCCAACCCATCTATGGGGATGATTACTATCAGTTAAAAAGCAAAGAACTGGAATAAAAAATGTGTAATGTGTGGTACAGCTGGGATATTTTATGAACCCAGTTGTCCATAGAAGCTACTGAGGAGAGGGTTTAACCAATTGAGAGCATCCTAAGCAATAAGACTGAAAAAAGTAAAATGCAGGACTTACTCAGTATTCTGTCTTAGAAGGAAAGGAAGAAAAACAGCAGTGTAATAATGTGCTTTGCATGTGTATAGGAAGAGGTATTGAGGAAGGGGTTTAAGGTGTGCTGTGGCAGTACATCTAAAAAAACAGGTAAGAGGTGGACATCGTTCAGCTTGACCAAAAGACACTGTAGTGCATTAACGACTTAAAGAAGCACAGGAAAGAAAGGGAGAAAGAGAAGTAAAATAAAAGGAGGAAAGAGAGACTGAGAAACATAAGGAGAAGAATGAAGATAAGGAGTGTGAGCACTTGTAAGAGATGAAGGTGAAGAAAATGGAGATGTAGAAATAGAAAGAGAGATACCGAGAGAAGGGGAAAAAGAAAACAGGAAAGGTGGAGAAGGAGGAAAGGGAGATGGGGAGTGGAAACATGGGAAGAATAGATTGAGTGAGAGGAGGCGATGACAGAATGTGAGAATGAGATGGGTTAGAGAAGAATAAAAAGTATAGGGCAAAGGTAATCCCATAAGAGACAAAGGAGGGAAGAGCAGAAGGAGGAGGAAAGTGATAATAAGGAACAAAAAGTAGAGAGGGAGAAAGAGGAATGTAATGAAGAGAGATAAATTAAGAACACCATGGCAAGTAAGAAGAGTGGGGGAAATCAAATATTGAAGAAAAGGACGAGAATTTGAGAAGGAATAGAAGGAGGAGAGAAAGGAGAAGAATGAGAGGGGAAAATAGAGGAAGGCAGAAGAGTAGAAGAACCAAAAGGAGAAAGTGGAGATGGAGGAAAGACAGAAATGGGAGTATGCAGAGTAGGAGACGAAAAGGAAGGAGTCAGTGTAAACGAAGCAGGACATGGGTGTAACAGCAAGGGAATGGAGCAAAAGGAAGGGTGAAGATACAGAATGCTTTCACTAGATCACAGAAAGAGAGGTTAGGGCCAGATGTATCAACATTGTACTTTGCGAGTCCTTAATAGCAAATTTTACAGATTTGCTATTATGAACTTGCAAAATACAATGTATGTAGGTTTCGCAAATAAAATTGCGAATGCAATTTCAAGGGAAATAGGGGGCTAAAAGGCCACCCTGATTCACCCCCCAAAAAGGTAAGTGTGCACATGTGGCGCATGTACATGCCCTAATTTGCATTTTTCTAGGAATTTTCAAATTACCACCAACTTGAAGTTTGGGGTAATTTGTGATTCCTTACAGCAAGGTCACAATTTTGTTCTTGCTTCCTGCATTGCATTAAAGGAATCACAAATTGCATTTTCCTAACTGCATTTGCAAAATAGGTAATCGCAAAAATTGTGATCCCCTATTTTGCGAATGCCTTTTGGGATGATACATCCCAAAAGGCTTTTTACCGTTCACAAACGGGAAAACGTTTGATACATCTGGCCCTTAGTTCGCATGATTGTAATGAGTTGAAAAGAAAAGATGGTTGCGCCATGGCAACCTGCAGCAGTAATTGTGAGAAGACAGTGTCTGTGAATTATCACGAAGATAATCAGAGTTCAACTACAGATGAAATCATAAATATGCATTTTCCTTTAAAACATTTATGGTGTGACATCTCATGGTCAAATTATATTGCTGTTTATTTTTTAATTTTAAGAAAGCATAAAATTGCACTTTAACCTGTGTCATCAGGTTCAGAATGAATTTCACTCTAAACAGTTAGTAACTGGGTTTTTTAAGTGGCTGGTAATTAGAAAGACCTCATTCAGAGTGTTTATGTGAAAATCCTCTTGCGTTGCAAAGTTCTCTTTGATAGTAAATCCATAATGAGGATGTAACCCCTTCATGTAAATAAAATAATGCAATGTATATAACTTTATCCTCATCTTCTGGTACATAATGTATATGAGCCTGAACTGAAATGGAAATTGCCAATTCAAATCCAATTCAATTGAAACATATTTCTCAACTCCTATAGACTTGTGGATATCACTGTTTTAGTGTTGTAAAAACAAAAAAAAAAAATGACTGAAAAAAGACAACGCCTCCAGGTTTCATCTGTCTCCACTATGGGGTAAGAGGCCTCTGTGGTTCAGAAGAGGCCCCCTTGAAGCCTGTGATTCAGAGAAATGATTTGATTTGTCTTGAAGGTAAACTTTGACCTGGAAATATATTGAATGTGGGTCAACCTTTCTAAACCTGGAGCGCACAACACTGAGCTCATAACTCTTCGTTTTAACCACTTTATGGTGAGAAAACAAGAATTAAAATAGGCCCAACATTATTTTTTGCTCTTGATAGCACTTCCCCTGCTTAGAAAGTCAGGGGATGATGGTACTTAAGTGATCCATGTTTCCACCATCATTATGTATATTCCTATGACGTATGTATTGTGATGAAGAGGGCATGTCAGGTGTATGAGAGGTAATTGGAGAGCAGTGTACATTTTGGTCGAGTGCTAATCTGCAGAAGTATTTGCACCTGTTTGTTAACACTTATTTTTGTCAAGCATCTGTCTTTGGTGCATAATGTGTGAGTGCACGAATGTTGATGGTGTGATGAGATAGAACTCAGCTTGTTCCTCATTCCAGAGGGAAGTGCTGTACTCTCCACCTGGTTCTGCTGCATACAGTGACGGTTGGTGCCCGACAAAAATGGTGAGGCAACATAAATAGAATACAATAGAAATACATACAAAGAAAGAAACATTTAAACATTTAAAAAATAACAAAACGTTCTTTATCCTGCAGCCTGTCCAGTCCCCGGCTCCAGACTCCTCGAGCGTGAGGTCCCACAGCTTCCCCAGGTCCTTATCCAATCCAGATGCTACTCTCATGCTGTTAGGCAGCATAAGTGAAGTGTCTGAATTTGCTGGAGCGGCTGCCTCAGTGCTCTCAAGGGCACTGGAGGCCTGTATCTTGGAGAGTTTGAATGGTGCATGTCCGTTTGGCCGTAGCAAGGTACCCAGCCAACATGCACACTTTATACTGCAGGGGCCACTTGTCATTGCTGCCAATTAGCAGCAATGATGCACTGTCCCTGCCCTCTCCGTTCGGCAGAAAGCTGGAAAAATAAAATGGCAATAAAGTCCTTCCACTACCATTTTTCCAGTTTTCTATGCAACAGTTGGGGGGGGGGGGGGGTGCCTTCCAGTCATATGGAGGAACCGCCACAGACTGCATTCCCACTAGGGGAGGATTGAACAAGCACAAGGTGCTGAAAAGGAAGACAGAAGTGGACAGGGGGCAAACAATGTCCTGTGTGTACCTCATATTCCACTGCTCATGAATTACATGAATGGTGAAGGACTGATTTACATTCCCACCGTAATTAATTAGTATTTTTATTTTTATGTGGTTTCCAATAGCGCAAACCTATCTGAAAGGCAGTGGATCTCAGTACACGGTCGAGGTCAACGAGTGATGGCGGGCGTTAATGCATTGTAATGCAGTGCTCTTTAAAGAGGTGCATCTTCAACTCTTTCCTAAATTGATACCATTCTGCCATTTCTGATGTTCCAGATCCTGGGGGAATAGATTTAAAAAACATTCTGACTTGTTTTTTGTTTTTATACACTTAGTCTGCATTCTAATGGTGTCCTGGCTCTGGGTGGGCCAACAACCACCAGAGAAAGTGAGCTTGTCTGCAAGATAAGTGTTGTGCTGGTCTTGATGGCTTTGTTAATTATTCCGCGGTTTTTCAATATGGGTGGGCTGGCAAGGAGAGCCAATGGAGTTCCATGATGATGGGGCTGATCTGATCCTTTTTTTGTCAGGCCCTGGTTGGCATGTGCTGCACCATCTATGATGACCTTAACGGGGTGCCAGTGTGGAGTCTGGGTGGCCATAGAGAAAGAAATTACCACCATCCAGATACAAGAATACCGGAGCTTGAACAACAGATGTAAAGTCACTTTCGAAAGAAAATGTTTCACCTTCTTTAGAAGAGAGAGGTGGTTCCAAGCAGCCATTGTTTTTTGCCAGGGTGTTTATTAAGGGTAAGGTTGGTGTTCAGGGTCAATTCAAGTGGCATTTGGAGAAAGATGGGGTTCGAAGCATTCAAGGATCATGTACTTCACCCAGTTTCTTACAGTTACTTGTTGGTTGTTCTTGGCAAATAACAGGAACTCTGGAGATTTAGAGCAAAGGTGTGAATGTACATCCTTTAAAGTCCAGGCATGTCCGCCCCATGAAGGCTGTAAGTATATTAATGCAAGCCTACTGCAGGCTCTGTCACCATACCAATGTTAATTAGGGGAGCCAAGGCATAATAATGCAGTAGACACACAACTTTGTAATACATTGAGGGTGGGGCTAAAAGTGCAGGTTCAGACTCTCCAATCAATGTCTGGCCCTCTTTATGACCGCAAATGCCAATTACGAATGCTGTAGTGAAAGAATGGCTTTTTGAATCTTGTTCCTGGAATCAAACCACCCCAGTGACATGTAAAGGTGAAGAACTGAATAGTCTCAGACTGAATTGTCTAATCCCTTCAAGTGAGAATTTTTGTTTTTGAAGCATTGAGTTCGGGATGGTTCCAGCACATTCCGTTTTATTCTGCCAGGAAGCAGTGACGAAGAAGACAATGCTTGTTTTCTGATGGGTTCTCTCACTTTAAAATGACTTCTGCATTGTTGGGGTGAATGCATCTATTAAGTTACATTAGCATCAATAAGTATCCGTCAGAAGAAGTCTTATCCCTATTGTACAGATGAGTGAACAAGCGTCAATTGGGATGAAGGAAGGAGAGCATGCAAATGTATCCCGAAAGAAAAGAAAGAATAGAACAATTCCTAGTATGGGGTAGGGTAGTGAAGAAACCACTCCAATGGGTAAGAGTAGACATTTTTACTAAGACTTTGGAAGCCACCTTTTAACATGTTCTCTCAGGTGGTGGATACTGACATTCAAATTGTGCAGAACTTTAACATATGGTCAATAAAGATGCCCGATGGAACTACATCTTAACTAATCACATAGTCCACATAGAATTCAGGCGTTTCCTGGAAATTCTTGAATGAAAGTTAGAGATTCAGTATTTTCGTTTGATAGGTTGCAATGTCTGTCCCCATAAATGATAGAACAATGTGCCAATCTATCCATATTCCAGGTGCGGACTCTTCCATGACAACTACATTTGTTTTACCTTTGAAATTTTCATAGGAGGCTGAGATGAGATGAGGTGAGGTGAGACGAGACAAGACAAGATGAGATGATTCATCATTGTGCAGTTTTTTTTTTTTTTAACCCACCCATTCACGTATAGTCCAAAGTTGGTCCTTTAGTCCTTGTTTGGAGCCAAAACTTCCTTTTGTAGTTACTTTGATGAGGTCAGACTCTTTCCTTCATGGTTGTCCATGAACCCAGAGAGGATCACCCCATTCAGCCAATTGGGAGTGTGCTTGGTACCTGGATGTCTACTATGCAATGAAAGAAAAGAAGATATGCCTGTTGCCAAGTTAACAGTAGTGGTTTCCAGGTACCACGCCTACTCTTCTTTCTGGCCTGGGCAACTGAATTATGCAGTGTTGGAGCACAGCGATTGAGGGCAAAGGGATCTGTCAAGTGGATCAAGATATGAGGTATTTTAAACCTTTAAATATAGAGGCGTATAGCAAGCAACTTTAATGAATCCTTTCTGCACCACGTAGATAATGGTAGTTTCACAAGAGTGGTAAACCGGAATGTATTGAAATAAAGCACAGAGTGTAAAGCTTTAGTTTGTGCTGAAAAAGGAACTAATGTATTGAAGAGTGAATAGGCAGAATCAATCATGCAGGATCTGAACAGTAGGTGCTATGAGCCATAAGAAGCTTGTGCAAATTTAGTCCCAATCGCAATAGGTAAATAGCCTATAGACGGTTATGCAGGATAATCAAGGGGTACATACTTACAACCGTTCAGAAGTGAGAATAGACTCACCCGACATGACATAACTGGTGAGGTGTGGAAGGGATAAAAGTTAGGAGAGGAAGCGGATTGGCTGTCTCTTGCACAGCTCGCTTGAACCTCGCACTAGTCAGAAGCGACTCCAGTGGGCAGAGTAGACATGTTTATTAAGAATTCCCAAGCCACCTCCTAAGCCCTTCTCTCAGGCAGGTCTCCTCACAATGCTCTCAGCAGCATTCCAGCTGCCAGCAGTTGATGCTGAGAAGCATGAGAGAAAGGGAAGAGGACAACAGCCGGATGTGTCGGTGCTGAGGCAGTTTGTGGGACCTGTGAAAGGTAGAACGTAAAATGACATATCATACCGCGTAATCATAAGGAACTTGAGTGCAACCGTGGATACAAATACTGCTTGCTTTTATTTAGGTACACCAAACATATTAAAGGGATAGCTTTATATGCAATTTACAGTCCCAGCTAAACACCTGCACTTTTGCTAAATAGAGCAATATAAACAATACGTTTAAATGAATAAAACTTTGAGAAAGTTATTGACCACAGAATGATGACAGTGTGCAGCTTCTGTAGCTTAGAGGTAAAGCTGCTACCTGTCAAAACCATAGGCTGCGGGATCAAGCGCTAGACCGGACACATTTCAAAAATATTTTCCAAGCATCAAAAAAAAGACGTGGCAAGTAAGCTACAAGGATTTCCGTGAACCACTGTGAGGAGTAGAGTGGGGCAAAGAAGCCTCTGTGACTGCACGATCAACAAAAGATGGCGTGCAGTGCAGAACATAAAAACAAATTAAAAAAGAGAAATAAAGGGGAAAATTGAGTAGGTATCTATTTTTAGATAGATGTGAAGAAAAAAAGTGACATCAAACAAAGTAAAGAGAGCAAGTGACCAAAGTGGGCTGACTGATTGGCCCGTGCGGAATGCGGTGGAAGGCGGAAGTAATATGTGAATGTCAGTTTAATAGACCAGTGGATGAAGACCGAAGGCGACTCTATGTGTGTCTGCATGTAATTTTATGTGTGAAGTGTTTGGGAAAAAAGTAGTGTGGTGTTGAAAAGCCCAGACCTAAAAGTAAACATTCACCAGTATAAATAAAGCAGCGATGAGCACCATGAAGAGATAGGGCTCTGCAACTCATCTCACTGCCGCTTCATCTAGAGTCATTCCTGATTCCCAAACTGTTCTCCTGACCTTTGTCAATAAAGTTCTCAGGAGTTTTAGAAGCCATCAGGCACGGGCACATCACCCGCTCTGTCAAGCAACTCGGGTGGCACAGTCCAGGAGGGTGCGCCCAGCTGCCATCTTCAGTGAAGTATTGGGAAATACCTTGGTGGACATCCCGGTTCCTGAGGCTGTTTGTAAAGAAAGCCAATTCCACCCAAGCTATTTGTCGGCAAAGTCAGCAATGGTTGTTTATGTAACCCATGACAATGGTTAGGGTCTTGTTATGGTGCTGGGCTGAGGTCAGGATCAGAGAGACCACACTATGGGTTCACACTTCTCGCCTGAATTGGGGACCAATCGATTAGATATAGGAAGAGGAAAATTATAAAAAAAGCTTTACACTATCTCTAAAATCATAGTTCAGCTCAAGCACTATCCAAGAGACGAGCTGAGTGTCTGTATGCTTGATGGCATTAGCATCAATTTCTTAGGCTACACTTAGCAGCCAGCCAGGAAGAGACAGGAGCAAAAGGAGTGCTGATGGCCCTATAAGTGATACTGTGCATATGTGGGAAACTAAAATATGAACACAGACTGCTGTTAAAACTCAACTTAAAGGCCAAGGGTATAAGAATATGCAGGCTGTGAGATTGTTTATGAAGGTGGAGATTTTCTGTTGATCTGCCATTTTGTACGGTTCATGGACACAGTGGGAAAAATTCTAACTATCGGCATTGAATTGTTTATAATCTTCTGGTACCGCAACTGAAGGCTCTCAAAAGAGACTGATAAGAGAACGAGCAGCATCTAAGCGGGATGCCCCAACCTCCTCATATATTGGCACAACCCTCTTGTTCACTTTACACATCCCACAGCTGAAACACTGCTCACACCCAGGGTTTATGAGTCTGTCCATACCATTCATACGCATTGGCCCATTCATTCTAAGCCTCATGAACACTATGAACAGGAGTTAGAAACTGATTGAATTTGTGGCAGAACTCTCAGGTGTGCTGCTCACATGGAACACTATGGCCCATGGGCACTCAACTACAACCAACCCATTAGAACACTCAGGATTTATTTTTCCACTGATATTTGCCAGTCACTATTGCTCTGGTGATCTAGAGGACTATTTTGCACACTGGTAACTTCGCACAATGGTCTGCTGATAATCAACCCCTTTTGTCGCTGCATCCTGGGACCTTCCATTCCTAATAATCTTAATTACAAAAAAATGTTTTAATGAAGTCAAAACATCTTTTAAAAGCTTTCTTTTTTATACGGTTAAAATACAGTATTTTGACTTTTAGCACAAAAGCAAATTTCTAATTTTTGTTTATAATTATGACATTAACTCTGGAGAATTTACAATAGTACAGTTTTATTATTGCAATGGCTTTAAGTAATTGCACAAATAAAGATATTTAATATTACTATAGGTGAGTAATTTGTGTTGGGGCCACGAGGAATCGAAAATTAGAAACATTGCTCAAACAGATTGGTTCTCTGAGTGCAAAGCACACAAAGAGGGCAGTGGTGAATGTACCCTCGTGGCTGCAATTGCACCAGAACACAGCATATTTCACCAGGGCAGCCCTGGATCTGCCTCAATATCAGCTGCCCAATCCCCCTTTTCCTGCACCCTCAAGATCAATGTTCACTTGTTCCAACACTTCTAGTCAGTCATAAAGAGTTAACATAATCTATGAATGGTATTTACCTTAAGAAGCACTTCTTTTCTGTTGTTTTATCTGCATCACTATATTGAGGCGGAACCTTTTGCTATACGTAAATGGTCATGTATTAACACATTTTGTGCTGCTGCTCACCTGTTGCACAGCGCTCTGTAAGCCTTCGATAAGGTTGGCATTCGATAACATTTTAAATAAAACAATAATAATAAATATGAATAGGCAACCTAAAAGCACAGAAATGCTGCTGCTCGTGTCTCACGCAGAGACACAGTTGATGAACAGCATCCTAGCGTCATTCCCATGCTTGCCTCAATCCACAACCTTTTCTACAGGAGGAGCCTGGGGTGGGGCTGCTGGGCAACCAGGGAATTTTACTATTGACTTCTGGAAGGGGAAAGGGGGCTCACTCCCATTGTAGCCCACAGCTCCTATTGTGTGATCTGATTGCTGTATATTCATTCATGATATTGTTGTAATGAGCTTGGACTGGTTGCTTGACTATGGGATGTAAGTGCTATGTTGCTGCCCGTGTCTCAGCGAGGAGACACAGTTTATGAACAGCATCCTAGCGTCATTCCCATGCCTGTACCCACTCATTTCTATGGGGAAAAGGTTTGGGGGTACCGGAACAATCAGGTGATTGCATTATCTGCCGTTTTCCACCCTTCCTGGGGTTAGGTTACTTCCAGGGTTGGGTCAGGAGACTTAACCTCTATTTGAGAGTCTTAACCTGATGTCTTTTTGGGTAGTTGCAGCGAAAGTCGCCCTTTCTCTTAGCCTATCAGGAGATGGTTAATGTGCGTTCTCTTTATTAATGGTAGGATTCTTGTTGTAGGTAATACCACTAAATGGCACCTCAAATGCCCCTTGAGAGTCAGGGTACATGCAACATACAACACAATTGCACTCAAAGGAAACCTCTGTTGAACTTACTTAGAGAGGTTGTGTATGACTGAATCAAATTGGTAAATGTACGGGAGAACTTACCCTGCGAATCACGTAATGGAGCAAACCAGTAAGTCTGTACGTATATGGACTTACCGAGAACAGTGTGATCACATTTAATGATTTGTGGGTTATGTTGTTTCAGTGCTAAAAGTCGGGTCCAATCCGAATGAACACATTAATGTCCAGAAATGCACTCAATGCTCCCACAACAATGTAGGGTACATATAGGTTTTACTGCTCTAGAAAGATAAACCGTGTCTATTAACTCTTTTCAAATATTGACTATATGGCATTGGACTGTATCCAGGGCAGAGGCGGAGTCAACGTGCCAGTCACTGTTGTCACCAAATACACAAGACCATCCTCAGTATGGATAGCTCATCAACATTTGAAATAAACCAAGAAAATGTGCCCAGTAGAGTGAGCTTAGTGGCAATACCTCCCTAATCCTTTGCCTGGGCCTGGTAAACGGAACGGTGCCCAAGAATTCCCTGAGAGAGTTCCAAGTCTGGGTAGCTGCCCTGGTTTCACTCTGTTTTTGCTCCATCGTTGGTGAGAGCTACAATCCCTTGGACTACGGGCTCCAGAGACGGGATAAACCCATTCCAATCGGTTTGAGTATTGCATTAGTTGTATGTTGCTGTGATGCTTGTTGGCTAAGAAGACTGGTAGTTGGTTTAGGTTGCATCATCACTGACTACCTTTGGAACACCTGTAAGGTAACCCATTATCTTGTTTAATAAACCTGCGGCATAACTTTCTTCTATTAAAGTGTGTGCTGACACTTTACTTGGTCTGGATCCAGTGTCTGCATTAATGCAATTGTGTTAATGAGTTTGCATTGTTTGCTCGTCTGTGCAATTTCAGGGCTGTGTCACTCTGAGCGAACTGGCAAATTGGCCCCACTGCGGGTGGACACGACACTGTATTGACTTCTTAAATGGGCATCAAGTGAAGGAAAAAGCATCTCTCTTCCTACCAGTCCTGCATCACTTACATCACTGTTTGATGACTTCTGCATGGGATTTCATTTGAAACTTCTTGTGACATCATTCATCGGATGGCCCCTTTAGGCTGCATGATTTCCAAAACTTCCTCCGGCCACGATAGAAAAGGGGAAGTTGACAGAACCACAAATTCATAAAGAGAAGTCTTTGAGAGATGTGTGATCAGCAGAAGAGCCCACGGTCTGCAAACTGGTGGGTATGCCCTCAGAAGCTGAGCCCTGCTCTATCATCGAGAAGAACTTGACCATCCCAAGTGATACCAGGGACAAAATAATAGGACTGGAGTGCAATTTTATACAAACAGAGGAGCAAGTGCAGCACAAGAGCAGAAGGATAAAACCGCTGCATCGTTAAAAGTAAGTACGACCAACACTAGCAATCCAGATTAGCAACCATGGCTAGATTGATAGACCAGTGCACGTCTGTGACTAGATGTGACACTTTTGAAAAAAACATTTCCCCTCTGAGCAAATTAATATTCACTTGGGGAGATGTGACTTAGTGGCCATATGTGCTGAATCTGTGATCTTGTGATTCTGGGCAAATTACTTAATCTCTGCCTTTCTTAAAAAAACACGTTAAATGTAGTCATGTGTTCATGTAAAGCCCGCTAATGACCTTGGGCCATTTTGCACTATATCAAACTCCCCAAAAAATAACAAATATTTGGCATTACACTGAAGCCGGTCTGTGATTAGGTGGACTAATAGATCCACTTTAGGGATCTGTATTTGACCCCTTGATCACAGGGTTAAAACTGGCAGCCCACTCAGCCTTTCATCTATTTTAGGTCGATAGTATTAGTATCGTGGAGTTAGGTAACAATAAACATCTGTTACTACAACAACAAGTGGCCCAAGGGTGAACATGCACTTTGCAAATACATGTAATGTTATGCAACCTGTGCTCCTGTCAGTGGTCAATCTTGTTCGCTATGTAGCCCACTAGTCTTGCCTTACACAACATACAGTTTTGCTGGCATTCATTCAAATATTTAGTGTACAATATTCCTAGAGCCTAAAAAAACAGCAGATGAAAGCTCTGGCAGCCAGGTAAAGATCATTTGAAGGGGCTTGAGAGGAAATGCAGAATGAGACGCAGAATGAGATGAAGCTTGAAAGGAGAAGGGCTTAGTAGAACGGCCTTAGGGTACAGGGTTGGAGATGGCCTGTCCCATGATCAAGCATTTGTTACTAGAATCCATACAATTAATTTAATGAGGTGACAACTAGAAGTGTGCAGAATTAAAATTCACAGATTCAATTATTTTGCAATTTCATAAACTGCACAGTATTAAAAAGTATTTTGACTACATCTCTGGTGAAATGCTTCCATTTATTTTTTGAGGAAAAGGTTTATACAAATGTCAGTTTGCAGGGTGTTTTCATCAAAATATGTACAAAAACTGCCAAGAATCTTTATCCAAAAATGACTGAAGAAGACTGCACTATAAGTTTGCACGTTTTTTATATGCATTTCTAAGTTATTCTATCTGACACGTAAACACCACGCAAAGTATGGCTTGGAATGTGGATAGTACAGGGGACTAGGGATAAGAGCAGTTGCTTGAGCTCTGAAGAAGGAGCAGGGACTTAGGAGAAAGGAGGTTTACCGGGGTTGGGGGTGTGGTCTGAAGAGGGAGGGACAGTGCAGAGAGCGGTTGGATGGTGGGGCAACAACGTGGGAAGTGGAAGTGTTGGTGATGAGATGTTCAATATGGTACTGATGTTGAGTAGCAGGAGCACCCCACTGCTTCTTGCAGCCCATGTGGCAATGAAAGCGGATTCTTGCTACTGTGATGGGCAAATAAGGAGCCACTACTTTTAAAATCTTAAAAGAGCAGGCCTGGCCCAGACACTTCCTCACCTTGAACAAGAGAAACTGCAGTCACACCGGTATCCCCTGCAGTCCACCAAATAGCCATGCTCAGAAAGGACTAATATGCAGTCTGTAGCTGTTGGAAAACGTGGCAGCATCTGTGAGGCCTGCACAAATAACATGACTACATTTGTCCTTCACTGGGAACCAAACACCCAATTGTAGCGCCTGACTCTCAGAGGGTAGCGTTGCAGAGCAGTCTGAGGCTTACTCAAGGGAGGTGGTGTGGGCTAGTAATCGCCATTTGCAGGTGCACAAAAATAACACTCAATAATTGATTGTCCAGTCTGTACTTTGCTTTATAAAAGTAAGAGTACATTTATTAAACACACACACCACTCAATACTATGCACCAATTTACAAATATACATAAGCTGTTGGAATTACTTTGTGACATTGCATAACATCTCCACCCCTCCCGCGGGGGTGTGGGGTCTAGTACCACCACTCCCATGTATGCACATCAACTTGCCCCCAATGCAGTTAGTTGAACATAACCTGGAGCGAGGGCCCTGCGCACTGGCACCATCCCAGTGGCGACCCACCCCATTATCTCAACAAGCATTAAAAAGGGGTAAACCTGCCTTGGTGACACATGACCCTGACTGAGCATCTCCTACTGACCATAAAGTATGCACCTCTATATCTTAAGGGCTAGCAGTCTGGGGTCTTCACCTAAGCGCAGCAGCAAGAATCCAGGTTTACGCACACTTTAGAATGACAGTACTCATCACCTTGGTTGATCATTTGAATGCATTGCAATTACAGCCCCTAAAGGCATCACAGATGAAATCACAGGATTGCGCATATACAGCCAGACACCCTAGCAGGACTGTCTGGCAACATAACCCCACTTGGCTTATGACATCTCCTTACACATGTGACTTACAGTCCCTTCAAAAGAAGTACTCCTGGCAACTACACTTCTCCTGCAGTGTGCCTCTTCACTTTAAAAGGAATCACAGGTAAAAGCATGGGATTACATAAATACAGCCAGACCCCCTAGCAGGAAGGTCCGGCAACATAACTCCATTTAGCTTAACATCACCTTACACAGGTACTTCACTTTACACTATGACTTTCAGTCCACCTAAAAAGAAATAACCAATAGTAAATGCATTTTGGTGCAATTACACCACTTCACCTCCAGGGGATGCCCTTCTCCAGACATCCCCCAACTCAGCCCTTCACTCCGTGATGCACTTCATAGTACACCCTCAGCTGCAGAACATAAGTTCCAGCCTAGAAGGTGTTAAAGGCTGGCTGAGCCCTTGAGAGGTTATTCTTTCAGATGCCCCGTGAAACTTAGGGGTGGACTGTTCTTCTTTATGCTGGGGGAGACTGCGGTGCTCCTGCAGCCCCCTGCACCCCTTTTCACACGTGAGGGTGACCCCCTGCTCTAGGGGCCACCAGGCACCAAAATGGCAGATTTCTTCATGATGGGGGGGGAAGACTGGGCCTCTCCTATAGCTCCCCCCAGCACCTTTTCACAAGTGAGGGTGACCCCCCTCCTCTGGGGGCCACAAAGCACCAACACGGCAGATTTCCAAATGCCTGGCGACGCATTATGGGGCGCTTCATGCTCCTCTTTACCAGCCCCCGCCACTGGGAACACTCTCCTCTGCCCTCTGGGACTCTGAGAGCGTAGATTCAGCAGTGTGCTGTCTTCACTGGCTCCCTGCACCAGCCTTTCGCCAGGCTCTATTACTGGGCCCCTCTTGTCCCTGCGCAGAGGCCCCTGTTTCTGTGCACCAGTCCTGGGCTCTTCTTCTAGTGCTGATAGGGTCCTGGGGCAGTCAGGGGGTCTCTCCTTCCAACTGCCCATTGCGCCAGGCTCCAGCACCTTCAGCCTCAGCCGAGCACACACCCCAGAGAGCTTCTCTTCCTGTGCAGGCACTTTTTAAAAGTTGAGTAAGGGGCTGGCAGGAAGTCTCTGTTGGTCCTATCAAACAGCGACACATCACGTCCCTGCCCCTGCTCCCTCCTTCTTGTCCAGCCTCTGGGTTTGTTAAAAATGGTGTCATCCAGTGTCTCTGAAGCCCCTTTGAAGCCCCTTTCGCCCACGCTGCCTTCCCTCCTTGGTGCAGCCTGGTGCCTGGCACCCAGTGACAGCTGCTGATAGATGAGCCTGTAGCCCCTCCCATCTTCTCTTCGTGGAGAGGAGGCCCTAGCTTGTGGAAGAAAGGTTATCAATCCATCCAGCTGAGGTCAGCCCTCAGCCTGGGTCTGGTCCTGGCTGGCTCACAGAAATATGACAGTTCTGAATGACCCAAAAGCAGTACAAATATGACTTTGGACTCTGCAGAATACTTCTTTTCACCTCCAATACAATGGACTTTAGTGCATGTCTGGAAACTGTAGGCCTTGTGGAAGTTAATTTAGCCATGGGCCCCACATTCCCTTACGGAAATAATGAAGTGAAAACACAGTAAAACACACTGACTTTCCCTGGCATGTTTCTTTCCAGCGTATAAAGCCTATTCCAATATCACCATCCAATACTGCATAAGTCCTGCCACACCATTCACTTTGTAGCTGCTCCTGGACTGCGTACGCTAGGAATCTCCCCTGCGCAGCCCGTACACGTGTGCACACGCATGTACACATGTGTCTGCATGTAACCAGCCCGGTGTCCCTTAATCCAGCTGCTGCGCAGTGGCCTGGTCAAGCCAGGGGAACACCAGTAAAATCCCCATGCAGTCTCTTACATCCTGAGTTCACTGTGGGTGAGTCCCAACTTATGAGGCTCCCCCACAGTAAAAGCTCAACAATTAGGTGCTCAAAAATCAAAAAATCTGGGCGGCCCATAGTGTCAGAACTACCTTCTAACAGTAGCTAACAAAGTTTTGATGGAATTTCTAAAGTTAGCCCTGCCTCCTCCTAGCCACTTCAGTGTATGGGTCTTCATTCTCCAGGCACAGGAATACAGGTAAAATACGTCCACTGTCTGCTGAAGCGATCCTCACCCTTATCATGTGCCATCCAAAATGGAGCCCATTTTATTTTTGTAACTAATACTGTGAGCCAAACTTTGAGTGAACATCAGAAAACAATTACTCCAGCATTTGAAGAATCTTCTTTCTGGCATTTCCTTTATTTACCCTGAATATTCGCTTATGTTGCTATGATATTGAAGTCACTGCTTCCTTTGAGTGAAGCCTAAAGCTCTCAATATTTCCCTCTGTAAGCCCAACCTTCAGTCTAGATTTCCAACACCTGACTTGATTGCCTGTACTTGCTGAAACGGTGGTCTAGCAGGATCCTAGCAGTGGACAGACTGCTTGCCAGATTCTAGTACTTATTAAAAGTCCCAAATATAGTGTTCTCACAGCAAATAATTCTGTTTTTATCTACAGGATTGCATCGTCAGATCGCGTGCAATCTCAAAAGACCGCCTCTGTATTCCTAAAACTCTGCAATGAAACACTGACCATGACTTAAAAAAACTTCAAATTGTTGATTAGCGTAGGGAATAATTCAGTTCTGCTGAACGTCACCTGACCTTTTTGTCAATTATTCAATTCCCATTTCCTTCTGTATATTTTTTATCATGTCTAAAAAAACACCAAAGGCAAAAAAATATAGACGTTTCCAAGGCAATTTAATTTGCAATGACACAGTTGCCTCAGTTTCCTAATGTAGAATTGCAAGTGCTCCCATTTGAATGGTTGAACCCATCCCGACAAGAAGAATGCTGGGATATAGAGCTCGATGACGACACGTGCCACTATTGGGGGGTGAGGATTAGTATTTTTAACAGCCAATGGTTGTGTTCTAAAGAAACACTCATAACAAGCCTCACCATGGAGGCGTAGACGCTTAGTTATACTGGTGTGTGGTGAATGTATTGTAGGGAGGAAGTATTAGGAAGCTGGTGTCCACCTCCTTCTTTTGTGTATATAATCCCACTAAACAACGATGACCAGTAACCTCTATATAAACCGGTAACCTTAGCTTCCGGAGCGGCGTTCTGCTTTGCGCAAAGCAATTTAGTGCCTCATCCAGGGTTGTAAGCAGTGGCGGCTGGTGCATAGGGGCAAATGGGGCGTTGCCCCACTAGCCTCTGGACGAGGATCGGGGAGGAAGACAAGAAAGACACCACACCAATGCAGCAGCCTCAAAGGAAGTGCTCTCTGCCCCATGTGTCGATCACAATACATAGACAATACAAATTAAATTGTCTAACTCTGACTTTTTTTCTTCACGGCACGGACGACGACGAGGTCACAGCAGGTCAGAGACCTCCTGCGCATGTGCTGGCCAGGGCGATGAATATTTCTCGCCCTGGAAGCACATACGGAAAGAGTGATGTCATCATGAAGGGGGTGGCCAAAGAAAGCGGAAAATGCCTGGTTTCAAATGGGGCGCCTGTGCTGCGCCCCAGGCGTCTTCAGCATTGCGCCACTGAAATCAATGGCAAGGGGCAGGGCAGTGGGTGGCCACAACCGGAACACGCCCCTTTCCTTCGTGCCAGTCCCAGGCCTCCTGATTGGACATTGGGAGGCGGGAGCTTGTGCATTGCTCAGGACGGGCACCGGCCACAGTCACAGCACCGCACTGCAGAACACTCTCCCTCCAGCCTCTCACACGCCACAGGCCCTGATGTGTTTCTTGGGCAGAGATCGATGTCACTTGGTAAGTGGATCATGCAAAATAAACAGTGCAGTGGGTGGCGCTCATGAACATTCACGAACGATGCAGGTTGTGTTGAAAAATAATGAATCGATTCGGCAGCTAGGAAAGCACAAGCAGAGTGACGCCAGGTAGGCACAAAATCCAGTTTCTGTAAAATATTGTCTCAATAAAACCTTTTTGTGCTATTTTGTTTTTATGAGCAGGAAGGTGATAAAAATTGGTATTACGAACAACAGTTGAAACTTTCTTGGAATTATGGCTTTAAATGTAATCGCCGGTACCTGTTTGGGAGCTGTAACTTACCGCTCATTATGCAACAAACGGTCATAAATGAATTGCCAGCGCAGTCTCTCTCTACCGAATCACAGATTGCAGCATATAATCTCCCATGAAGGCCAGTATTTCTCTCCCCCGCCCCCTCCTATTAAACTCCTGCCTCTGAGGGGCTGGCGATGTTGATTGGATCATCAGGTCATCCTCGAGCCTTGGGGAATGGCGATCCATAATTCAGGTGGAATAATTCTGCTTTCTTTATTTTCTGGGCTACCTATATAATAATCACTTGCAGAGTTGTCACTTGGCAAAAAGCTCGCGCATTCCAGGCTTCCCTCCCTGGATTGGCTTCACATTGCAATCAGTGTGCTGCCGCCTCTGGTGCAGGAAACCAGGGTTCGAGCCTCGAGGTCGCGTCCACATCCTGTGATTATGGGCAAATCACTTTAATCTCACCGTGCCTGAATGTGTAATGTAAATCCGGTGCTATGTTAAGCGCTCCAATACCTTCGGGTCCAGTTCGCGCTATATAAATATGCAACAACAAAAAAAAACGTTCTTATTTTTTACAGAAATCCGTGGCCCATTAATGAAGAGACATTTTAATACTATCCTTTCCTGTCAAGGCTGTAATAATATTCTTTCCGCCTAAAAAATGCTTACGAGGCGATGGGTTAAATTTGAGCCAAAGAGAATTATAAAATGTTGGGTTCCTCTTGAGGGAACCGTCATAACATTAATGTAGAGGTGCTGTCAACACTCGGAAAAACAGTATTGATGTGGCATAACATTCACAGTTTCAATTATGTTTTAACAGACATGGCATGCCTGCATGGGGGAAATTACAGCCTCAATGCCAAGCATGCCTTCTTCTCTCATTAAATTATGATTTTCATGATTTACTTCCTCTGTGCTATTACATTCTCGCGCTAGCCAGGCTTTAATTATAGTTATGAGAGGAAGTGCGAATGTATAAGATCGACTGTGGTGGTGACTGCAGTGAAGAAGTCTTAGAGTAGCGCACGTGTACAGTACTTTCAGAAATTCCCGATTGTGGCTTGGGTGGTTTAATTTATAGATTTGTGCGCACGCGGAGTTGAGCTTTGGCTGCCGAAAGGAGGCATCAGGCATTGTTTCTGTTTGGCAGAAGTCAGTTTAACCCTCCCGAGCCCCCCTCCCGCTGCCACTACCGGGCACTCAACTCGGACCTCTACGCCTCACCACCTTCAAATGTCACCAGCCGCCCCTGAATGTAAGCGCTATATAGTTACAATTACTACAATTACAATAATAATACAAGCTTCAAACTTTACAAGTAAGAAAGAATAGATGAAGCTGTGAATCTCTCAAAGTCACAGTTGTCTATTCAGGAGGCATTTTAGTTTTCTAGTCCTAGTTGTCACCGGGAATGGGTCATGGTATATACGAAGCAATCAGAGAAGTCCATATGATGCCTTTCTCAACTGGCTTGAGATTTGGAACCATCAGGAGAGATAGATAGACAGAAGGACGGACAGATAGACGTACAGATCCATTTCTGTCTCAATGTCTGGAGCTCCACTGTTGTTTCCTGATAAGGACTCACAGACCTCATATTTCTATACATTGGACAGACCGGGTTTCCCTCCAGTTCGCTATTTGAGATTGCAGACTCAGACACTGGCATGCAAAATATGTCTCTCTCAAGTGACTGACTACAATTCTTGCACTCCCCTCAGCAGGAAGTTACAGGAAACACCATGACCGCTATTTGAGACATGGCTTAACTGAGAGTTGAGAAGTAGATGGTGAAAGATTTCAGATGTAGTTGGCATGGGGGTGTTGAGAATTAGGGGGTTGGCTGCCTCATAAGCCATGAGACATTTAAATTTGCAAAATACTGAATGCACAAGTACACATGTACACGTACAAAATGCTAGCACTTTTTGGATTTTGCTCCCTTTGTGAACTAAAGTACATAAAGAAGAGTGAGCCAGGTCCTTTCTGAACCGGACTACAAGCAACCTGAGGTCAGTTTCACCTTGGGGTTCGGGTCTTTGGCTGCTTATGTTCTGGGTGGAAAGGACCTGCTGTGGCCGTTCGGGCTGGGCTGTTCCTATTGGCGTAGGAGCAAGGCTGATTTGAATATGGGTGGGTCTAATCTGATGTGGCATGGTGAGCAAACAAATGATGGACTGCTATGCGACCCAGAGTAATTTCCAATGGCTGAGATTAATTTAAGTATTCCATTCATCCCTTTTTGTATTTTCATTGTGACCTCTTCAGTTTGATAAGTCTGCCCAGACGTGAGTCCGTTGCTCACTATTTCACTGGAACCAAGTGCATCCCACTGAAGATGCCAAATTTGGGTTGTCCAGACATGTGTCCCGTGCTCACTCTCTGACTTTAACCGATCTGCACCCCACTGAAGGAACCAATTTAGATTTGTATTTCAAAAATTGAGTGATTTTATTATGAATTCCTGGAGCAACAAAAGAATATTGATGTACAATTTGAGGTGAGTTGCACATGTTATTCCTCAGGGTACTGTGATCAGAAAACTGTTCTTTCTAAGAGAATGACTAACTGCATAATATGTTTCTTCTGTGTCTTGTCGTGATGAGTGTGGTCTTTCTAGACTGTTCGCTTCACATATGAACAAGGCATATGATGGAACAAGTGGACCTTCTTCTTAGCAGCCAGCACGGCCTACTGCTATATGTCTCTCGCAATCATTTCAAAGCAATTAAAAAATGTTGGTTTGACATTATTTAGGTCAGCTGAAAAAAAGCCATTTATTCCACTAGTTAAAAATACTAGCAGCCTGATAAATTGGACCACTTACAACAGGAGTAAGTAACACTATCTAAAAAAAATCCTAATCGTGGGTAAAGAACCCATGTTCATAACTCATATCTATTCACAAATATGCTTTGCTGGTGAAACTAAATGGAACCCTAAAATCAAATTTTGCAGCCAGTGTAATAATAAATGCATGTTCACCCAGATATCAGGCCATGGTACAATGAAAAAAAGTAAGAGAAAACATGCTTACTGAATTACAGATTGTATGAATGAATGACTTTACAGAGAAAACTACTCTAATATTACCAACAAAGTATCTTATTGTGATTTTACTCCATTTCCTTTTTTTAACCCCTTGAATTCTGCTTGTGATCAAATACCTGTATTTATAACTGATACACGTAAAAAACAATATTGTCTAAACCTTACATGCAGATCCACTGCGGGTAATATGCTATTGATCACAATTGCTGGCGGAACAGAGGGGCTCCTGAGTCATGGCCCCTCCCCACGCTCAACACTGGTCATTCATATCACATTAGACTCTACAAAGGAACCTTAGCCGGCGAACAGTGAAAGGGGACCCGATGTAAGTGTAAGGAACGGTTCTGAAATGGATGCAAGAAAACAAATGCAAAGCATCCCTTTTGGGGAATTTGGCCTACCGTGACCAACTGATAGACACACTGTTTTGTTTTCTAGCCATGAGAAAGACCCCGCAGACAGAGGACAAGAAGATGCTGTCAACAAAGAATCTGGTAGACTCAGGGCTGGTGATCAGCCTTCTGCTGCTCGCTACATTGATTGCTCGCGTAATACTCTGTAAGTAAGAGTTACTATCTTGAACTCTTTCAAAGAGATGTAATGAATTACTAGGAAATTAGACTTTCCCAAAGTCTCCTCTGTTTCTACTATTGGACAAATGTGATCAAATTAGCATCATCAAATGGCATTTTCTGGCCATTCTATCACAGCCCTCACTGGACTTTTGCCGATGCCATTCCATGTTTGAGAACACAGGGTAAAACTTTAAGTGAAAACAACACATGATAAATAATGTTGTCTAAACCTTACATGCACTTAAGTGAAAAGTACTATTTTCGCCTCATTCCTACATCAATAAATGAGACAGTGTGTGCCTGTACTTCTTTTTTCAGTACAAGAGATTATTTGACATTAAGTAATATCCCTCTAAATACAATTTAGTTCAAGTCACTCGTACTCCTTTCTCCAATCTTCTTAGATTCAACAGTTACTGCCAGAGCCCAGCTCACCCAGGAAAAGTTGGCACAACTGGAGAGCAATCTCAGCCGGGCAATGAAGTACATCAGGTGCAAAGAGAGAACTTCTGGCAACGATTGTGGGCGTAAGTACTCTAGCATGGGCCGGTGTTTGCACTGTACTACAGGCAGACGAGAGTCACAAGCAGGCCTGGACATTTCTAATGCCAGATCCATACTGAATGAGCATCATAGGGACTCTCCAATAAAAAGCTTTCTTTATAAAATGGGCCAATTGTTATTTTTATAGCACATATTCCATAATTATTGAACAACAATCCAAAGTTCTTTAGGTAGGTCTGAAAAGGAATTCATGAAATACCCAATGCTTTTTCAGTAAAGCTTTAAAAATGTCTCCAAATTAATATTTGTCAGGAGTAACATTGCTAGTCTGAGTGTTCTGCATCCAATAGATCCAAGATACCTTTAAGTGAATGTGGTGCTCTTTAAATCCCATTACAAATAAAAATACCAAAAAGGCTTCAATACAAAGCACACTAACCAAGTGCATTTTTTTGCCGCATGGGAAATTATGTAATTCTCTACAACAAAACTGTGCCCCATTCTACAGAGCTGCAATTGAGGTTAAATGGTCTGCGATGGAGTGGGGAAGGCTCATGGATTGAGACAAGAAATAGAGGCCGAACACAAGTATTTGGAGCAAAGCATACAGCCGTCACAAAACTGTGTACCTTCCAAACAACTCCTTTCGATAGTCCTGTGTTTCTAGATGCCAAGACAGACTCCCAGGCTCAGGCCAAGAAAAAGACATCCCCAAAGATCTTGATAGTGTTATTGTTGGTGATCCTCATTCTGCTAGCAGGACTGTGTGTGCTGATAACTCTCTGTAAGTACCTTGTGTTTTACGATCATCCTAATCTAGAGGTCAGTCATTGTTTCTTGAGTCCGACAAGGTCACCAGAAATGTATTTCTTCCAAATCATGGTTATACCAAGTCTTTTTTTTAAACTTCTGTTCATTAGTATCATTGCTAGGCAGCGAGTATACATCACGATATATGACAAACAAAGCTGTTCATTTTGCATGTTGGAACATATTAGAGTCGAGGTTCATTATGTGCAAATAACCAATCATAGTAGAGTAACGAACAGACAAATGGGCAGGTTCTCTTCTTAAGTGGCAACATACAATGTTTTTGAGTGGTGCATAGGGTTCATTGACATGCATGTGGATAAAGGCAACACATTTCCTTCTAGTGGCCTTTTGGGTCGGGGTCATTTTGATCTGCTTCGTTGTGACTGTTTCCATCAGCATCTCCACATTCGTTCGTTTCGGTGTTTTTTTGGGGGGGGGGTGTAAATGCTGAGCCCCCTGCGTTTTTGAGTATTCCACAAAACCTTGGGTGAATTCCCTCCAAACATCTGACATTGGTCTTCTTTGGGAGCCACAGGCTTCTTCCTGCAGTAGAGCTCCTTCCTCCGCCCTGGGCATGTATTCGACCTCGATAACCCACCTGGTATAGAGCGGGCCCGATGTCGACTTCTAGGTCTTAACTATCAACTTCCTGACCAATGCAAACGCCAGGTCAACCAATCTGTTACCGTTTTCTTGGTATAGGACAGAGGAACCCTCCCAGCAGGTATGTCTCAGGTGACATATCTATTTCCCATTCAAAGGATTTGCTGAAGTGTTTGACAACCCGTGTCCAGTATCCCTGTATAATCAGGCACATCCATCCCGTATAGATGAAGTCTGCTGATGAGGTTAAACATCTAGGTCACGGTCCCTGATGAACCCCACACATATCCCCCACTTTCTTAGGGGAGAGATAGGTATAATGTAGATAATTAAATTGACTGAACTTCAGTCTATTGTTTTGGGATAACGATTGTACATAGGCCATCATTTTATCCCTTTCTCTATCCAGTATATGGTGACCCAGGCTCATTTCCCGTCTGTGTTTGAGTCCTCAGAGGTCTGTCCATATCATATAATTAAGGAATTTACAAGTCCAAGTTATTTGCTTGCTTCTGCCCAGGGTCATAAGTGAATGCGGGACCACATATTGTATGGGCTCATTTGTTCACGAAGCCCAAAGCCATGTGATTGTATGGAGTAGTGCCCCATATGTCAAAAACTGTCCAGGTGGCAGGTCATAGTCTGCAATCAATTGTCCTAAGGATAGGACTTCTCCATTCTTGTAGCAATCCTCGACCATAATGAGACCCACTTCTGCCCATTGTATCATCTGGTGGGATGTAAAGAAGGCTCTATTAGATGCTCCACGATAGGTATTGCAGGGGAGTACTGTGGGCTTTGCAATGTCATTTTCGCACATGTCCTCCAATACCTCAAGGCCATCAATAATAGCCTGGGTGCCGCATGGGGTTTGTCTGTTTTATCTAGTAGAAGAGATGTTAGGGCACCTTGGTTGGGTACCCCAACCATGTTACCCATCTCTATGACCGCCTCACCATCTAGTTGAATTATCCACTGCAATTGTGCAGCCAATTAATATAATTCAAGATCTGGGACATCCACCCCCGGTGGTGATAGTATTCTTAAGAGAGTAAGGAACCACCCTCTGTCTACCTGTGTGAGCATAATGTTCATACCATCGCCACGTAAACTGTCTCCTCCCACAAGTAAAGATCTGACCGCTTATATTCAAGTGGACAGTCCCACAACTCATAAAGGTTTTACATGGGTTAAAACTTGAAATTCCCAATCTTAAATTTTTGTTCGGTCCAAAAACCAATTCAGGTGTGTATCTGTTATGGACAGTTTGGAGTGGCTTTAGCTACTTTGATATGATTTTGAGTAGAAATTTTAATTTTCTTAGTCAGAATTAAGTGTTGTTATTTCATGAGAATGGAGCAATTTGATTAATTATGAGCTCACCAGCGGAAATATAGTGTAGCACATGGACGGGCTCGGTGCTAGCAAAGTGGCTTCAAGAATCAGTCTAGAACTTTACAAACTAGCTAAATTAATTAATAAATTAATAAAGAATCAACAAATTAGAAACATAACTTATTGAAGACCGTGATATTTATTTGTACTATGCCTGCCCAATAATAGGTAATCTCTTTTAATATCACTTTATGCCAGTTTCTTCCCATTTCCAGACATTGTAATAAGAGTATAATATTTTGCAGGTCAGTGATTCTTGGCTCAGTGGCCTACATAATAGCTTAATTGGTGGTCAGTAATAACACTTTTGAAACAGAATTCAAGCTTTGTTTCAAATCCTTTTAAATTAATCGGTTTTTTTTTCATGTATTTCTCAATTAGTAAAGTCCATCCACGGCAACTGCCTCCACCTCATATTCGTATGGTTACTTTTGCAATTTAGAGCAGTAAATTACTCAATTTTATCTTTTTGTTACTATGTTATGTTGCAATGTTTTCAATCTCAGGTTGTTAAGTGTCCTACTCCCTTACATACATTACTCCATTTGTATTTCATATCCGTAGGACTTGGATTTCTTGCCCCCTATGTATTTTAAGATCCTTGCCAGAATTTTATACTTTAAATGTCTTGTCTAATTATTGAAAACGACTTAATGTTTATAAACTCACAGATTTAAAGTCACTTTATGTCCTCATTATTCTATTGCTTTGTGATATTCTCCTCCTCTCAGTTGGATATATCTCTCCTTTATTTTATCAGAATCTCTGATTCAAGATGCAACCTAATTGTCCTCTGGAATTGTGAGACAAGCTTTTCCTCGTTCTTTATATTCAAATCTAGTCTCTTCTCAAATCCTACATTTATGATGGATTATCCGTTTTTGTCAGTCTTTTCCATAGCACACTTGTTAAACAACACATGTTGCAAATGCTATAATGCCACAGTTCAATACATGATTGCTATATAGACATCTGAAACCAATTGAGTGGAGTTTGTGCTATGCATGAAAATAAGTTTAAAAAAAAGTAAAAGTCATGAAAAACACTCCGTTTTTGTGCAGGGGTCTTTGTTCTCCCTACTCTTGGGTAGGTTAGTTGAGTATTAATCGGTGCTCAAGTTTAGCAATAAATAACAAGCAACATGTATGGTGTTGGCTGCCTGCATTTTGACTTTGTCTAAGATTATTTGTTTTGCTATGTTTCTTTTATAAAATATTATATAGTTGTGTGAGCTGCCAGGGTTCAGCCAATGTAAAAAAAACACAAAAATGTATTTTGGTTTCATAAGCACTCTATGCCATAGTATTACCTTGAGATGAAGGGAACTATTTTGAGGGTGGATGTGCTTCTTGTGAAAGAACAGAATGCCATCACCTAGAGTGAAGTTAGCTAATGGCCGAAGTGGGTGTACCCATTGACTCATGTTGTATGTTGAAAAGGGGGGAAGAACAATGGACACAACAGATCTACAGATACAGTGTGCTGCCTGAAAGCCTCTATAAGTATATTACATGTATAATTTTAGTAAAATCAAAAGGTCTTGGGCTACGGAGGACCTAAATAGGATTTTGGCAAACAGCAAAGTCAGTAGGTAGCTCAACTAAACATCTCTTCTACTTCGAAAGAGGAGGAATGATCTACATCATCTAGAATGTTGACATACCCCTTCCACAAATTCCAAATCCCAAGTTACTTCTTTCAGCAAGAGGCCTTTGACCGGTAAATGCTGATAGGATGTTATCTGAACTGATCCCAGTCTGACAACAGACTGGTAGCATTTTCAGTAGTGTTCCTCATGCCTCCTATTTTCTCAGATTAAATTCCTTTCTTTTCCTTTCAGTGGCTTGACAGTAGTGCCCTCTATGGATGATACAACACCTTTATTGAAATTCTCACATTGTTGTTTTCCATAGTGCCTTGCATATCGTTGAACTAATCTTTTATAGTGATTTACTCGGGATCGCTAAAGTTATCTGAAATGTGGGTGATAACCTTCCATTGGATACTGATGCTATTGCAGCTACAGCACTAATCATAGCTCTGCCCCTGCAAACAGGTCTCCGAGTTCCTTATTTTACCTCTTTCTTCCCTTTCTCCATCCCTCTTTCATCTCCGTGTGTGCTTTCACTTTCCCACAGCATTATCCCAAAAATTGTAGGCATACAGTATTTCTGAAGAAGAGTGACTGCGGAAATAACCGTGAAAAGGAGAAACTGTGGTTTGCAGTTTTCTATCAGGCCATAGTTACATCCCAGTCACACTATAATGGACACTTTTGGACAGTTTTTGAAGGCCACACATGATATTGGTTGCATGCCTCAGGTAATGCTCTCCACTGCTAGATTCCAGAGTTGGGTGATAAGTGAAGGAGACTCTCCCCTGTTCCTTCACAAGATTTTATTGAAACCCACTGTTCTCCTTTCACAATGTTTCTGGATGTTGCCCAGCAACCAGGATCCTCAGGCTCAGGTCTTCTGGCTGAAATCAACTTTGAGCATTTTAGACGAGCTTGACTTCCACTGACTGCCTGCCGCCAAGATCAGAACAGGGGTCTAGGGTGCACGACCACCTGAGTTAATGCAGTGTTTCAATTTTAAACCAAGCTGCACTTCGGTTGGCTTTGTCTACCTAACAGTGCTCCCTAGGTTGGGTAAATAATGACTCCAGTGACGCAGTAACATATACTTTGTTTACATGTACTTGACACACCAGTGATGACACAATGTCTGTAAGACAAAGGGCGACATTATCCACTCTGCAGTGATCCGTGAGGTAGTTTGTGCTGTGGCACCAGGTCCTAGGCTATAATGCAAACCCCAACTTTCTCTGCATCATCTGCACTTCAGTTAAAAGCCGCCTGCTCAGACTCATTTATGCAAATGCCTCCCTGGGGGTTGTCTCTGTGTAGAAATTCCTTGGGGAGTTTTGGAAGAGTCACAGCCATGAAGACAGAGACAGAATCCAGGCAGACATGGGCTAACTGATGATTGAGAAGCTGTATGTATGGACCTCATCTTGAAGAAGACGATAGAGGACAGAGAATTTGAGAGCGGAATGAAAATAGGAGATGGAAAACAGGAGTACAAATGAACGAGGTGAAGAAAAGGGAGAAAGGGGTAGAGAAGGAGAAAAGCAAAGATAAGAAGTTGATGTGAAAGCAAAGAGGAATAAAATGATAGAAAGGACAGAGAGCATACATGACAATGTGCAGGATATAAATAGAAATGATGATTAGAGAGAAGTGGGAAAGAAGAAGCAGAATGGCTATTGTTTTGACTGTAGACTCATTTAACGGAGGAGTAATAAGTGATTGGATAAAAAAAACTCCAAAATACATCAGGCAATGCAGAATATGACAATGTAGTGTCTGCTTTATAAGTTCATTATACCTCCCAAGTAAATCAAGGTTATGAATGGTTTGTTCTTCGCCAAGTGTAGCAACATGAAGGAGAATCAATTGACACTTTCTATGCCTGAGTATTAATTGGTAGTTTGCAAATGGTGCCGTAATAATTAAGCGTGTATTCAAGTTGAATACATTATTTAGTCCAATACCAAGTGTTTTTACTTTGTGAACTGTCTGGAACATGGTCCAGCTTCAAGTATCTTGAATTGTAAGTTCTTGGCAATACTATTTCTTGGCCCACAAGTGACAAATACTAACACTGTCATGTTCTGGTTTATCCTGAGTTGCCGTGTGGAAATATAGTGTTATATTTTAAATGTACAGTTATTAACGTAGTCAATAGATAAGTCAATTTCTATTACATATATTGTTGTATCATTACCGTATTGTTAATATGACAGGCCAAGGTCGTTTTGCAAGTCGACTAATTGGCCCAGTTACAGTTCAAAAAGGTTGTGAACCAGAACTGAGTCCAGTGAGATAATGAAAGTTCTCATAGTTTGTGAGAAAATGTTGTTAATCCTCACAACCTGGATGTGCTGGTTTAGTTACCAACAGAACCACTTTACATTGTTCCTCCAATACTGAAGAGGGTGGATGAAGTGCTAAAAAGTAAAGTGCCTCGTCTACTACGGTCGGCCAATCCAGGATTTGAAGATTTGCAGAACCAGGCCTTGATTTGAAACCCGACTGAAATGTGTTAATTTTTCCATTTTCGTCAACATATTGGGTTCATTATTTTGTTACACATTCTTCACATTCTTCCATATATTGTGGCAATGAAAGCTAGAGCCGTGATGGGACTACAGTTTTCATTGTAGCCTGGATCATCTTTAGGGTTTTTCAGGCTGGTCCTTGTGGTGCCTTTATTTAAGGAGGTGTGGGTTGGGCCTGACTCTTGGAAGGTGTTAATGGTGTTTTACCTGAGTACTGGGAGAAAGGAGCTGGTATCGTTGGCTATGTTAGAACGTATACTGATCATAACCAATCCTAAAAAGCCAAGCCAGTTAAGCCGGAACGGCCTGCTGAGCTTTTGGGGCCATTTTAAAGAGAAACTGCACAAATATACATTCAGGGCAGTAGATGGTGAAGTTAGAACGACCCATGCTTAAACTCAGGACATTAGAGACACCTCCGTCAAAAAAAGAATGTGGTTTGAGTTCTCCATTAGAGCACCCTGAGGCCTCACTTCTGATCCAAGAGAAGTATTGTTGTTGGTTGTTCTTATTGTACCTTTGTCTTTCAGAGTTCTTCTACTGGGCCTGCCCCACAGATTGGCTGCCGTACAATGGAAAATGCTATTTCTTTTCTCAAAACAAACTCTCATGGGAAGAAAGCAGAACAAAATGTATGACAAGTCAGGCAGACTTGGTTATCATCAATGACAGGATGGAGCAGGTGAGTTACGATTCGTGTAATGCTTTGTTGTGATTAAAGACAGTAAAATATAACTGTTCTCATGCAAGCGGTGCACACTGCTGTATCGTTGACACTGTTGCACATTGTAATAAAGTTGGCTTGGTTACATGCCTTCAAGGGTGCAACAGTATTTTGGTAAATCTAAAAACCCACATTTCTTTTTTTACTCAGCAACTCCAATCATAATGGAATTGAGTTTAATGCACATCCTGGTGAGAGCAGTTGCTGCAGCACAGGTCAAAAACCCTATTATTCCCAGCATGATTTTGTCCATCGAAAGGATGTTGGTCAGTTGATTTGCAGAGCCTCTGCCTGCACCCAGCTCCCGCATATCTATGACATGTCTGGCATGATAACAGGCCACATGAGTCTGAGACAGGGCACAAATACCCCACGTCCCCTAGTCCTTGTGCTCTTTTACAGCACCTGTTCCCTTTGCTCTCCTGTACAGTTTTTCATCACAAACAAGACTAAGAAGGATATCTACTGGATTGGCCTGACGGATAAGGACCAAGAAGGTGTCTGGAAGTGGGTGAACGGTCTCAGTTTACAAACAGATGAGTAAGTCACACTCCACATAAAAAGTTCATGATTTATATTTCTGTATATTATAGTTTCTTTTCTTTTTTTTAACCTTATTTTACTTACTAAAAAATCAAATGTAGAACAGCGACGTGTTAACTAAAGATAACAAGCATAGGCATGGCCAGTAGATCAAATAAGGGCTGCAGGAAGAGAAAAACAAAAAGTGGTGGTTTGTGTAAAAATTCAAGTTAGAGGAACGGGAGAGAAGGGATAGGGTTCTGTGGCGATGGATATGACTGTGCCGAACAATCTGAAAAAAGGATTTCTTTAGGGCTCTGTGTAGTGTAATAGTGATGCTGTGAGGTAGATCACTCTATCAACAGGGCTCCTTTCCTAATTTCCTCCATTTTAACTCCTCCCTCTCTCTCTCCTGGTCACTCTTTTCCAAATTCAGAACTTTGAGACATCCTAGAGTTGTCTAAACTCTAACATAACATGACCTCCTAAGCTTGGTCGGAAAGGATAACACAATGCAATGCAACCCAATTGAACACAACATATAAAACACAACAACAAAATCCATTATGCAAATCACATAACAGTTACCACATAGCATAACCGGGCTGGCTTATGTGGTTGCAATTGTTGCTTTCATTAGGTTGACCTGTGGCAATACTGTGGGATGGAAAAAACTCTTAGACATCAGGTAACAGAAAGAATGAGACTGAGATATCTAAATCAGGTGTGTGCACTTCTCCAAAAGATCAACTTCTCTCGGCAGCAAAAGTAATACCCCACTGCAGCTCAAGCCCTGGTCATAAGCGGTCAAATCTGGTGGCTGAGTGGACTAATGCATTCAATGCAGAAACCTGGGTTTCACCACATAGACACAGGTTTGAATCCCGTCGAGTTTACTCAGCCATTCATCCTTTTGAGGTCAATGAAATGGGTACCATTGGGTTGGATCACATTGACACAAGTTACTGAGCCCCAAGCTTTACCAATGCACATTGCATTCAGAAGCTATCCGGCAGATGTACAAATATTTTCCTTAATTGCAACACATTTTTTAACCTTATTTTTTAGATTTTGGGGCTGTAATCCACCTGATAACTATGGAGGCGCAGAGAATTGCGCCACAGTGGGCTCTATAACAAAGTGCAAAGGACCTTCGAATCTCAGAAATCCATCTGCGAAAAAGAGGCGGAGGACAAGAAGAAGGATTTCACCCCGTGAAATACCGAGCCAGACTATGGATTGCTTTTATTCAGCCCTTTTATGTAAAGAACACAATATTTACATATAACGACAGATTGCACAATTCTCCTGGGGCAACAGGGGTTAGTTTGTCAAAACCTGAATGATAATAGTGAATATGTATATGAGACAGAGAAAGATTTTCTTTAGCTAATTTTTTTTAATGTTTTCATTTGAATTGTACGTTTTTAGAAACTGTTAAAATGCAACGTATTGTTAATAGAGGAAAAATGTTTCAAATAAAAAAGGAAAGTCTTTTAATGGCCAGAACCGGTGATAGTGTAAACTATTAAGAAAAGGGGTGGGAGTTGAAAGAAAAGACCTCCTGCGGTAAGATAAATAATTTGCAAATTTCACGATAAGACATTGTTCTTGACAAAGAGATATTCGAAACAATACAATTCAAGAAAAGTTTTATCCTTGGATTGGCATTCTGAATGGACATCTGGAATGTATGTACTTTGACCTCCCCAAGAAATAATTTCACATTCGAATTACTCAAACTGCAGGACTGAAAATTTAATGTGGTTTTACAATTTGTTTCCCCTTTGTAATGGAGAACGTTTGTGAGCATCAGTGTTACCGCATCGATCTACATGTGGAAATTCTGCGTTCCGGACAAATTCCAGGTTTGATCTCTTTTTGTATTAGAGCACGGAAAATTACTACAGGTCTGATTATGAATATAGCAGTGTGGGAGCGGGACTGCAATGCCGACGCCCCTCTCCCACAACCTAAAACCTGTGTGCACACCGCACACCAGATTACGACTTTTACAGTCACTGGCAGGTGGTTCTTTGGTGGTCCAACGGCAGTGCTTATGAAATAGGCACCGCAATGGGAAAGTCAAAGGCAACACCTGCATGGCATGGACTCCACCACAGTTTTCATGGAGGAGGAACCGCCACGAAAACCGTGGCAGAGAGGAAACTTATAATATGCTTGGCGGGACCGCAGCGATCTCAAGACCACTGCGCCACCGTCAGGGATCTCTGGTTGTTGCGGCGGTACAATGTCGGTCCGACCACCCAAGTTGTGATAGGGCAGTCGGACCATCGGTGTGGCAGTGCCCGCACTGCCACCATGGCTAAGACCACCGTAGTCGTAATTAGGCCTTCTATTTCTTGTAATAACAATACAAGCAGAATTTCTGTTGTGACCCACATCGACATTACAATGAAACGTAGAACAAAGGCCTGAGTAGTTGTCAGTGTGAATTAATTGTTTATATTGGTATAATTGGACATTGTCATCTCTATGCCATATCCCTGCCCTTTTAGTTTGACCCGTAAATGGGTTGTGTCGCACACAAATAGATATAGGTTATAAGCTGAGACCTATCTATAAATATATATATATATATATATATATATATATATATATATATATATATATATATATAGACAGTTTTAGGTACTAAACTCCTCAGACAATTTTTATGTAACTACTACCCACAACAAAAACATACACAGGGATACTGTTAATATCCTCACTCTAAGGCAGAATCTTTGGGCGTCAGAAGAACTTCCTACATTAGAAAGTTTCTAAAGCAGCAATGAGAATATGCTCAAAAACAGGCCTGACTAAATCATCAACTGGTTATACAACATTCTGTAATATTTGTCTTTTTGCTGAAGAGAATTTGTGTCCATGTCTCTTAAGAATGGCTTACACCTGGATGTTACTCCCAACAGTTGTTCTTGGATACTGAGTAAGTGAGCAATGGTGCTCTGATGCTTGGGAAGCATGGCCAACCCATCTATGGAGATGATTACTATCAGTTAAAAAGCAAAGAACTGGAATAAAAAATGTGTAATGTGTGGTACAGCTGGGATATTTTATGAACCCAGTTGTCCATAGAAGCGACTGAGGAGAGGGTTTAACCAACTGAGAGCATCCTAAGCAATAAGACTGAAAAAAGTAAATGCAGGACTTACTCAGTATTCTGTCTTAGAAGGAAAGGAAGAAAAACAGCAGTGTAATAATGTGCTTTGCATGTGTATAGGAAGAGGTATTGAGGAAGGGGTTTAAGGTGTGCTGTGGCAGTACATCTAAAAAAACAGGTAAGAGGTGGACATCGTTCAGCTTGACCAAAAGACACTGTAGTGCAGAGGTCGTCAAACTTTTGGATGCCGAGACCCCCCTGTCAACATTTTGAGGCGTAAGGACCCCCTGCTGACAAAAATGTCTAAACCTGTTGACTAAATTGCGTGGGATGAAAATGTAAATGAGGTTATGTGATGCCGCGTATTTTGGGATAGCATTGCTTCATTATTTTGACATTTGTTACACACAGTAACACTGAGGAAAGATTTCACCCAATCAGTACCCATTTATAACCAAAATACAGCAATTATCATCAGAAAGATTTCGAGTCAACCTTTGTTAAGGGCCTTCCACTCTGCAGCAATACGTGCTGCCACACTAGAAGCTTACCTGGCCCTGACCGGGAGAAGCAGGGGTCCCTTAAAACCCTGGCAGTTTTGTGCAGAGTTAAGCCGTTTACCCATGCAGCTTTCCTCTCACCCCCTCCCTTCCATCCCTCTCTCCTCTCCTAACCCCGGATCCCTCTCTCACTTTGCAGACCATTTTCTTTCACCCCTTTTTACAACTTCTGAATTCTCCCCATTCAACCTTTCACTTCACCTTTAATCACCTCTTGCCATTCTGTCTTTTCACTGCCCTGATTTCTAACAGTCTCTCACATTTATCTCATGGCCTCTCTGGCCCTGTCACCTCCCGTGCCCCTCAGCACTTCTCATTCACCTCGTCTCTCCATTCAAATTTTTGTCTATTTGTATCTAACACCTCTCCAGTCCGCCCATTCCTCTTTCACATCTCCCCTTTGTTCTAACAGAAGCCCTCGCCTTTGGATCACACTCACTTCTTGCGTGTCCACACTTCTCTTTGGCAATTCACATTTCTCCTCAAATTCTCTCACTCCCTTGCTGTCCTCTCTCATCCTCTCATCACCAAGCATACGGGTCGGACCCGTATGCTCCTCTCGGCAGGTGCCACTCTGCTTATTGTTCCCTTATTCAAGAAGGCATGAGTTGTCTGTCTCGCTGTTTTGATGCAGGTCATGCAGTTATGGAACTTGCATCCTCCTTTGCTTCGTTCCACCAAGAATATATTATCCTTTAGGAAGATATAAAAACCTTTCTCTATGCTCTGTAGGTTACCCCATTTGGCTGGTTCTCCTTCTCCTTCTGTGTGTTTCTCATTTGCCTTGAGGCAGTAGATCGCTATTAGCCCATTCAGAGGGGGGGTCTAACACTCCCAGTCAGGGCTGGTCCTAACGCTGGTCGCACCCGGTGCATCAGTCTTTTTTGATGCCCCACCGTTGTTTCCTCCTTCTCCATGAATTCCTTCACTGCCACTCACCAACAATGCACCTCATCTATCTATAGCACCTTTCTGACAAACATTTCATTTTTTATACCACTACTCATAGTTTACTCACACTCATTTCTGGGATCTGCATGGTACATATTCTTTGTAGCAGGCACATTAACCCTCTGCACTGTGTGGGTGACAAGAGTGCCCATGTGAGTGCACGATGAGCGATGCAACAGTGTGAGAGTAGGACAAGATGAGTGACTGCAGGGTGAGTGAGGTGGCGTATGAATTTGGGTGCAGATGCAAGTTCAGAATGGGATGAATGAATGTATGATTACTGATGGGCTTGTTTGAGTGAGTTGCATATTGAGTAGTGAGGGGGACAGGTGAGTGAAGCGTCACATGAGTGCAGGATGAGTAGTGTACTCGTGTGACTGCAGGTGAATGGTGTGAGTGCATGGTGATCGGTGTGAGTGCATTGTGATCGCTGTGAGTGCAGGGTGAGCGTGAAAATGAAGGGCGAGAATGAGGAATGAGTTGTCTGAATGCAGGGTGCATTCCCAGACCCAGACCCATGAAGTAACTCAGCATGTTATTGACGGCAGCGTAGAGTTTAAGATGTAAGTTAAACTATTGCGGCATTAATCGGGGATCGAGGGTGAAGGAAATAAATAATGTGCTGATCCTGCAACAAACTTCCAGTCCTATGGTTAGGGTTGCCAGCAGATTATTTTGATGGCCCAGTCGGTACAAAAAAAAGCAGTCACCTAAAGCGGTATTTTCAGCGCTTATCTGTGCATACTTCCAACAGCAAATATAAATAGAAAGCACTTTGAATTGGTTTCTAGGGCTGCCTCAATGATCCATGACTGATAATTAAAGGGAACAAAGACAGAAAAGTCACATAACGAAAGCATACATACTTTTTTTATTTCTAAGTCTATTTAGTACCAAGAGGAGATCTTTGCAGGCTCTTTAAACAAAACACGGCAGGCATTTTTCTTTTGGCAAACCTACTTTGTATTCCTTTCCATGAAATGCATTCTCACTCTACAGCAGTAAATGTAAAATACAAATGTAAGGAATAGGCTGAGTGGGGACGCAGGGGGTACTGGAACCAGCAAAAAAACCTAAGCCTCTGTAACCAGTTTGCAAAGGCATGTAAAAATGCAAATGGTCTTTAAAGACCTGTGAAAAACACAGGGGTGCCGGAGATTAGACTCCAGACACTGCCCTGACGAGCCCCCAGCAGCTCAAGTTTCACTGCAGCAGCCCAGGCTGAGACACAGGACGAGGGAAGTGGGGGGTGAGGAACTTCGACTTTCGATCACGATCGAATTGACCCGCCATTTTGTGCTCCGCCGCCATTTTGTGTTGCCCTCACTCAGGCAGCACTTCGAACGAAGTCATTTCTGCATTTCTGCTTTTTCTGCAACATCGTGTCGAAATAAGCCTTCTGCCTCTGTTTACGAAGCTGATGTCAGGGAGTGGCCGAGTGCACTAATCCCCGTCTGGTTTCCTTAATCCCTGTCTCAACTATCTGTTGGTTCACACTATTCTTTTCCGACTCTATCTTATCATCTGGCCTTCGCTGTCTTCTGCTACCATTCTCTCATTTCACAACTGTCCTCTAAAACACACAAAGGTGTCACCTGCAAGTCAGTTACAGATCCGGTTAATACCTTAACCTGTGGGAAGGGGTGACAAACACAGTTGGGGGAGAGGCTTCTTCGAGTCACTCGATATTTTTGTTTTCCAACCTTTTCTATTGGTTCTTTCCTGTTTTTCAACTTCTTGTATTGGTTCCTTTTGTATGTTTTAGGTGTGTTGTTAGCTAATGTATATGTCGTATATGTACTATATAAGATTGTGCGCCACGGAATGAAGTGGCAGTCTCCTGAGAACCTACCTTGTGTACTTCTAGGATAACTGTGCTAGCTGCAGCTAATAAATCCGATCTTTTACGCCTGACAGAGTGTCCCGTGTCTCTGTGTAGCTGAGCAGGAGAACCCCGAAGATTACAGGCGTACCCTGCGCCGCCAGGCCCATAAGATTCTGGTTCTTCAACTGGCGCCCAACGTCGGGCGGCTTCAGTGGTAGTGGTTCTGCCTGAAGGTCGTGAGGAACCCCGCAAGAAAATTCTGGAGGAATCGCGAGCCACGTCAAGCGACCCCTGTATGTCGAAGTGGTCCGAAAGTCTTTTGCAGCGTGGTAACTCCTTCCTGACGGCTACTAACGACTGCTGCCTTGACTGCCGCCCTGCCTTGGCCCTTCCTTTGATGATGTATGGTAAGGCGAGACGATAGACGGGCCTCTGTTGGTGTAAGAAGACGTCCTTAGTTAAGTATTTGGTGGGTCGCGCCCACAACTTTTGTCCTTTGTTTTTGTACTTTGTTTTGTCCTTAGATTTGACTATTGCAATAGCCGAAGCCGAGGGGTAAGTGCATTTGTACTGTGTAACCATAGTGTAACCCCTTGAAGTTTGTGAACAGTCAGGTAAATTCACGAGAATGCCTGGTCTGACTAAGTTTGGAAGACTTTGTTGCTTTGGTTGTAATAGGGATTCCCGACTTGAGGACTCTTGTCCGAGTCCTTCGGTTGGAACTCCCAAATATGAGCTCTATTCAAAACATGGTGTTGGCCCCATTGACTTTAACGAGACATGGACCCGATACACAAAGAAAGATGGTGTTTTAAAATGGCCACAAAATGGTAGTTTCGAGCCTGAAGTGCTAGATAATTTGGAAGCAGTTCTATTCAAAAGAAAAGCCCGGCCGGCAATGTTTGACTCTTTCCGCCTTTTGCGTAAGGAAGCCAAACAAAGAGAAATTAAACAAGCTAAACGAGATAGGAAAGCACAGGGTATGACGATTATGCAGGATGCCCAATAATTCAAAGATGACGAAATAAATAATGCGATGGAAATTTCAGAAAGACAGCATCGTATGGCGATAGATAAATGCTATCCAGTATTGCCTGTTTCCCCTCCCGATAATAAGAAAGACATAGAAGATCCCCTGATGTCTCACTTATTGAGATTGCCTCCGCCCTATGTACAAGGTGCTAATGCACCCCAGTTGTTACAGCCTGTTCAGCCGCCAGCAGTACCTCCGCCTGCTCCGGCTCTCCCAAATTTGCCCCTTCCAGTATTACCGCCTCCATCAGCTTTACCTTCAACCTCGACTTCTTTGCCCTCATTTCCTGAACTCCGATCTCCTTTGCCTTCTGCTCCTCCTGCAAATACTGATTCTCTTTCTATTAGTTCACCAAATACTTTGTCCCCTATTCTCATGTCCAATTCTCCGTCTGTGCGTAAGCGACTCACAGACACTGTCACTGGTATTTTATCTCCTTTCTTTGAAGCTTTAAATGTGTCTCCGGCTTTTGCTCGAAGACAATCTCGTAGTCAGTTCCCAGCTGCCGAAGAACGAGAAAAGTTGGACTCTCTCGCACGCAAATGGATCAAGAGAGGTCCGCAATATAGTGTGTATGCTATTATGTCCACCTTTTCACAATGGAATGCGCCTACGCAACGATATGTTTTTAATATAATGTGTGATATTCTTGCTAAAGAATGGGAGGATATGAATTCAAGCTCGGTTCTACAGGGTCTGTTAGATGTTCAGGCTGACTTTAATAAAGGTCTTGTTGTGGGTACTAAGGCTGAGAAAGCTGTAAGGACACTTGTTACTTTTAGAACTTTATTATCCTCTCAGACTTTCCTTGATTCCGATCCTTCGGTTAGACTGACACTGAAAAATTATTCTATGAGCGAGGTTCCCCCAGTGTGGAAGGAAGCGGTTGCAGCTCAAGGTAATAATCCAGCTGTTCCTGCTCACTTCCAACGTATATGGGTACATGTCCCCTGGAAGAGATCTGAAGTTTTAGCACTTAAACAGTCTCTACCGGATCCACGTAAAAACCCTGCAGGTTATTATAAAGAATTATCACAGACTGTTGATGCTTGCATCATGAACTTAGCTGATATCGACATGTTAATGGGAAATGTAGTTCCACAAGCGTTATGGGCTAAAATTCGTAAAGAGGATCACGTTCAAGAATTGGGTGGTGATTGGACTGCTATAATTGCCGCAGATACAGCACAAGTGGGTGGTGCCAAACCTGATGCCTTGATTACGGAACTTTCCGGTAGAATCATTACATTAATGAAAACGATGATGCCTGCCTTGAGAGTTAACTGGGATAAATTGGCAGCATGCAAACAAAAGAAAGATGAAAGTGTCTCTGATTGCTTCACTCGTTTTGAGGAGACATTTATTGATCACAGTGGTCAAGATATGGCTACAGAGGGTGGATAGCGAATATTTGTAGACAAGTTTGTATTTAATTTGCTTCCTGAGCTGTCGCACAAATTAAAAGACTCCGAAAGTTCATGGGCCATTTCTTCTTCCGCCCAGATATTGGCTACTGCACAATATTATGAAAACAGAGATAAAGAAGAAAAAGAAAAGCAAGAGAAAAAGACGAAAGAATTAAAAACTAAGGTTCTCTTGCAACAGGCTTAATCTCCTCGTTATGTTCAGCCTCAGTTTCAACAGCCTCCGCAGTTTCAGAGGTTGTATCAAAAGTCTGAGCCATATATTCCGCGACCTTTGTTAGGTCCTAATCAATGTGCCTATTGTAGAGAGGAAGGTCACTTTAAGAATAGTTGTCCGGTTTTATTGCAGCGTAATGGAGCACCATCTGCTCCACGAGGTCGTGGTGGCCTCCAGTCAGCAAACAGAGATAGAGGTCGAGGTGTGTTGACCCAAGAACAGCGCTCCCTTCCTCCTCCGAGTTCCGTGAACTATTTTGATCAGCAGAATGTTAGATCTACACAGTACTACAATGAAGATCATTATATTGAAGGCGAGAATGAAAGTCTTCATGCTAACTAGGACAGCCATGGACAAAGTAAGGCAGTTGTGTCGATTCCAGTAGATCAGAATGGACCGTATGTTAATGTTACTACGATGGGTGTTTCAGAGCCATTTCTTTTAGATACTGGTGCGATGAGAAGTTCTATCATTCATTCCAAACTCCCTTGGGCACCTTTGTCTGGCTTAACAAATGTATCTGTAGGATTTTCTGGCACCCCGGTTCGTAATCCGGTCTCTAACCCTTTGCCTATTTCAGTTGACCCTTATGATTTGGAAGCTCCGCTTCTGTTGACGATTGGTTGCGGCGAGAATCTGTTGGGTTTAGACTTGTTGAAAAGAATGTATGCTACGATATATTGTTCTCCTTCTGGTGTACGTCTCACTTTAGGACAGAAACTGACTTCTCCAATGTATTTGTCTAAAGATCAATTTCCACCTGAACTGCTTTCTCTGCCTGCAACGCTTTGGGCTACAGGTCCGAATGATGTGGGTTGTCTTGAAATTCCACCGTATGTTGTTACTCTCAAACCTAATGCTGAATTGCCACGTATTCCTCAGTATAGAATTTCTAGTGAAGGTGAAAAAGCGCTTTTGGAAATCATTCATGATTTGATTCAGAAGGGTGTGGTTGAAGAAATGAGAGGAAACATATGTAACAGTCCTATTCTTCCTGTTCTTAAATGCACTGATCCTTCTCAACCTCCTGTTTACCGTTTTGTAATTGATCTTCGAGAGGTCAACAAAATTGTTGTACCGCAGTTTCCTGTTGTCCCAGATATCACTGCTCTGTTGACAATGATACCTTCCACAGCAACTTGGTTTTCTGTTATCGATCTAAAGAATGCCTTCTTTAGTATTCCCATTGCAGAAGAGAGTAGGGATATTTTTGGCTTCTCTCTTGGAGGCCGAAGCTTCCGGTTCAAGCGCGCACCACAAGGCTATTGTGAAAGTCCCTCTATCTACAGTCAAGCTTTAAAATGTCATCTTGATGCTTTTCATTTGCCGTCTGGTGCTGCTCTTATCCAGTACATGGACGATTTGTTAATCGCTGCTGATTCAGAAGACATCTGCAAAGATGTGACTGTTGCACTATTACGACACTTGTTTGATCTGAATCACAAGGTTTCACCTTCCAAATTACAATATGTCCGTCGAGAGGTTACCTACTTGGGTCATCTCTTGTCAAAGGAGGGAAGGCGATTAACCCCAGAACGAATCCAAGCGATTGCTCAAATGTCTGTGCCATCCACACAAAGGGAGGTACGTGCCTTTATGGGCATTACTTCTTATTGTAGGCAGTGGATCCCGAACTTTTCTTTGTTGGCTAAACCTCTGTTGGCACTCACTCTGAAAGATACACCTCAGCCCCTTCCATGGACTGACGAATGTCAGAAGAGTTTTTCTGACTTACGTAATGCTCTGTGCTCTGCTCCTGTATTGGGTACTCCTGATTACAGTAAACCTTTTATGCTCTATGTCCATGAAAGAGAGGGTTGTGCATTATCAGTCTTAACGCAGCGTTTTGGAGATAAACAGCGGCCGTGTGCCTATTTCTCAGCTACGTTAGATCCAGTAGCTAAAGCATTGCCTAGTTGTCTTAGAGCAACAGCAGCAGCTGCAATTTCTATTCGACAATCTGCTGGAGTGGTGTTAGATAACACTCTTATTGTTATGGTGCCACATGCAGTGGATACCTTACTAAACAGAACAAAAACACAACATTTGACTAGTGCTCGTTTGTCTGGATATGAGCTGACGCTTTTAGCTAGTCACGTACACATAAAACAATGTAACACTTTGAATCCAGCTACATTGTTGCCTCTTCCCGAAGAGAATAGTGTTCAAGAACAGCATGATTGTTACCTCCGAACCGAGGAAGAGACAAAAGGAAGGATTGACTAGAGAGATTCACCGCTAGAAAATCCGGATGGAATTCTATGGGTGGATGGTTCTTGTTTCAAACTTCCTAATGGAGATACGGTTTCAGCCTATGCTGTCACTACTTTGCATACAGTTGTAGAAACAGCACGCATTAGATACAATTGAGCTCAAGCAGCAGAATTAATAGTTTTGACAAGAGCGTGTGTGTTGTCGAAAGAGAAAAGAGTGAATGTGTATACTGACAGTCAGTATGCGTTTGGTGTGGCGTTTAATTTTGGACGCCTTTGGAAAGAAAGGGGATTTCTTACTTCACATGGCACTAAAATACAACATGGTGAATTAGTGACTAATCTTCTTGAGTCACTTGCTTTACCTGCTCAGATAGCGATTGTGAAGTGTAGTGCACACAAGAAAATTACAGATGATGTTGGCCGAGGAAATGCATTTGCAGATGAGGTAGCGAAAAAGACAGCGAGAGATGTGACGAGTCGAATGTATGTTGCAGGTCCTGCGAATTGGGTCAGAGAGAGAGGAATGTACGAGGATACAGTGGAAAGTGTGAAAGCGATTCAGAAAGAGGCTACAGAGAAAGAATTGAGCAAGTGGAAAGAAAGTACAGGAATGTTAGATGAGATGGGATGTTGGGTTGAGTTGTCAGAGCACCAACGTTGGCTGTTACCAGACGCCTATGTGCTGCCAGTAGTTACTATGGCGCATGGTCTAGCTCACCTAAGTGCAAAAGGTATATGCAAGCTTTTGGCTCCAGTGTGGCAAAATGAAGGAATTCCGAAATGTGCGGACAATGTAGTGAAACATTGTATTGTCTGTCTAATGTACAATCCAGGAAAGGGAACCCCAACTCCAGCAGGTCACTTTGCTCCTCCAACATATCCATTTGAAGTATTACAAATTGATTACATTCATATGGAAAGGTGTAATAACCTCAAATATGTTCTGGTGGTAGTTTGTGCTTTTTCAAGATGGATTGAGGCTTACCCCTTAAAAGACAATACAGCTTTATCAACTGCTAAAATTCTACTAAAAGAATTCTTCCCCAGGTTTGGTTTGCCGCGCATTGTCTGGAGTGATAATGGGAGCGAATTTGTGGGCCAGGTTATGCAAAAAATTTGTGCATGACTTGGCATAAAGCAAAAGTTCCATGCGGCAAACCATCCACAGTCAGCGGGTTTAGTAGAATGTTATAATGGAACCTTAAAGCTAAAGCTTGCGAAAGTGCAGGCTAGTACAGGACTAAATTGGCCAGATGCTCTGCCATTAGCTCTTCTATCCACCAGAACAGCAGTACACTCTCGTTTGGGACTTAGTCCCTACGAAGTGGTTTTCGGGCGCCCAGCTAACATATGGGGAGTCCCTCGCCCTAAAAAATATTCAGATTTACCATATCCAATGTTGGTTGATTACTTACATGACCTGATGACTAAATTGCGTGTTCTCCATCAACAGGTTCAGAGTGCTTTGCCAGAGGCTTCCACAGACCCAGGTCATTCCATCCAGCCAGGTGACTGGGTCTGTATAAAGAATTTCCAAAGAACGAGGAATTTGGAGCCCAGGTGGAGAGAGCCTCGATTGGTCCTTTTAACCACGAGAACAGCGGTGAAAGTCGAAGGAAAGAAAAACTGGATTCACGGCGTGCATTGTAAGAAAGTGCCTTTGCCCTTACCAGTTGATCAGTGGGTACGGAAGGGTATTAGAGACTCGGAGAGCGAAAAGGTTCCACGTTTTGTACCTTTTAGTGATGCACGTCTGAATGGAACATTGTCAGAAAAAGAGGACGACGACATTCTCCAAGAAGCGATACCACCGCATCGTCGTTTAGACACTACAAACCCACGAACATTGTTTCAAGAACAAACTGTCCCGAATAAGGAAAGATATGACTTGAGATCCCGGCTAAACAAGAACACTTAAGATTCTCTCTCCTATGTAGTCTTCTATCCCGGTTGCAGGGTCACGGTAGGAGTCTTAGTCGCGACCTGAGTAGTGGCAATAGGCCTGCAGGACTTGCAGTGTCGTAGGACGGCAGACAATCGTGACTCAAGTGATTGAGGAAGATTGCCGTGAGCATCCATTTAGAAAAGATGGAAACTACATTAGGAGGAAGAGAGAGAAAGAACAAGATGAAAGATAATCATTGTAAAATAATGTACAGTCGTTGTGGTATTGCTTTATGTATTATTATATTATTGTTTATTCTTTTGGCGTGTATTGGTTGGATTGTTTATGCTCTGCAGCAAAAAGTTGTCCCTACTATTTCTACCTCTGCGTCTTCTCCTACTATCTCTCCACATCTATTTCATACACTTCCTCAACATGAACTCATTAGACGAACTGAATATTATAATAATTCTTTCATTCAACTATTACATCAACATCAATTAGTAATTAATACAACTGACTGTTGGGTATGTGGACTCATGCCACATTCTACAGAAAAAGGAATGCCGTATTTGGTTCTTCCGTTTTCCTATGAGGGTTCTGCTTGGGCTTACTTTGTTATCTTTTCTAAAGCCTATCAAAGCAAATTCAAACGACCCATTAGTTCATATATTGGTGGTCCAGATTTCAGCCATAGCTCATTGATCAAGGGTATGGTGGCTATGGCTAAAATCATGGAACATAGTAAAATTTCTATTGATGAAAGAAACGCATATACCAATTGGAACGTCATGCATTATGTCACTAGCCTTAATGATAAGGTTAAACAGAGAAAGTCATCACCAATATGGACTATACCTCATTAGGGCAATTTCTGTCTACAGATAAATGACCGGTCTGTTGACACCGTGCACAGAAATAACTGTTCCCACACATACGTCTACTCTTCTCAAAACTCTCCGCCTCTAGTACCATCACAGGGCACGTATTTTATCTGCCACAATAGAGCTTACACATGGTTGCCGACTGGTTTTTCCGGTACTTGTTATGTAGCTTTTCTTCTTCCCCTACATATACTGCTTCTGCAAATCATCATCGGAACAGGTATGGCAGAGGGATTATTGACTCAAAAGACACAGCAGGACAAGAGGGAGGAGATTTCCTCAAAGGATTTCTTCCTTTTTGGGGTCCAATGGCCAATAGCAGAAATATAAGGCAATTGGTTCGTGTTGTAGAAACCACCATAGACATCACTGTAGGAGCCTTAAGTAATATCACGGCTGAACTACAGGCAGATCGTCTTATGACTTTGCAGAACCGAGTTGCCTTAGACTTTATTCTTGCAAATCGCGGTGGAGTATGTAGATTGATCGGGTCAAGTTGCTGTATTTTCATACCTGATGACGCTCTGACAGTATACCAAGCCATTTCTAAGTTACATATAATCTCCGAGTCAATTCATCAGGACGAAGGAGATTGGTCAGTATTGGAATGGTTTTGAGGACTACTGTCCAAATGGGGTTGGAAGATATTGACGTTCCTTGGAGTAGTATTAGCCATCATATTCTCTTGTTGCCTTTGTATGCACTGTGGCCCCGCCATTTGTGACTTTTGTGCTACCGTATGCATCCCTACACCCAAGCCACAAAGAACAGAGAATATTAGAATGATGCTACAGCAACAACTCGATGACCTTATGGCCATCGACATTGACTCAGATTGACGTGAGTCTATGTATCTTGCCTGAGTTCTGGCAAAATGAGGGTCTGAGGAACTTCGACTTTCGATCACGATCGAATCGACCCGCCATTTTGTGCTCCGCCGCCATTTTGTGTTGCCCTCACTCAGGCAGCACGGCGAACGAAGTCATTTCTGCATTTCTGCTTTTTCTGCAACATCGTGTCGAAATAAGCCTTCTGCCTCTGTTTACGAAGCTGATGTCAGGGACTGGCCGAGTGCACTAATCCCCGTCTGGTTTCCTTAATCCCTGTCTCAACTATCTGTTGGTTCACACTATTCTTTTCCGACTCTATCTTATCATCTGGCCTTCGCTGTCTTCTGCTAGCATTCTCTCGTTTCACAACTGTCCTCTAAAACACACAAAGGTGTCTCGCCACCTGCATGTCAGTTACAGATCCGGTTAATACCTTAACCTGTGGGGAGGGGTGACAAACACAGTTGGGGGAAAGGCTTCTTCGAGTCACTCGATATTTTTGTTTTCCAACCTTTTCTATTGGTTCTTTCCTGTTTTTCAACTTCTCTTATTGGTTCCTTTTGTATGTTTTAGGTGTGTTCTTAGTTAATGTACATGTCATACATGTACTATATAAGATTGTGCGCCACGGAATGAAGTGGCAGTCTCCTGAGAACCTACCTTGTGTACTTCTAGGATAACTGTGCTAGCTGCAGCTAATAAATCCGATCTTTTATGCCTGACAGAGTGTCCCGTGTCTCTGTGTAGCTGAGCAGGAGAACCCCGAAGATTACAGGCGTAGCCTGCGCCGCCAGGCCCATAAGGTTCTGGTTCTTCAGGGGGGGGGCTGAAGCCCTTGGGCCTGGGCAGAAGTGTGACTGGGAAGGCGTGACCCCCTTTGCATCACTCCACGGCCCCCCTGGGGGTCGCGCCCCACAGTTTGAAGACCCCTGCTGTAGTGCATTAACAACTTAAACAGAAGAAGCACAGGAAAGAAAGGGAGAAAGAGAAGTAAAATAAAAGGAGGAAAGAGAGACTGAGAAACATAAGGAGAAGAATGAAGATAAGGAGTGTGAGCACTTGTAAGAGACGAAGGTGAAGAAAATGGAGATGTAGAGATAGAAAGAGAGATACCGAGAGAAGGGGAAAAAGAAAACAGGAAAGGTGGAGAAGGAGGAAAGGGAGATGGGGAGTGGAAACATGGAAAGAATAGATTGAGTGAGAGGAGGCGATGACAGAATGTGAGAATGAGATGGGTTAGAGAAAAATAAAAAGTATAGGGCATAGCAAAGGTAATCCCATAAGAGACAAAGGAGGAAAGAGCAGAAGGAGGAGGAAAGTGATAATAAGGAACAAAAAGTAGAGAGGGAGAAAGAGGAATGTAAAGAAGAGAGATAAATTAAGAACACCATGGCATGGTGCCTTTATATAAGGAGGTGTGGGTTGGGCCTGACTCTTGGAGGGTGGTAATGGTGTTTTACCTGAGTAATGGGAGAAAGGAGCTGGTATCGTTGGCTATGTTAGAACGTAATCTGATCATAACCAATCCTAAAAAGCCAAGCCAGTTAGGCCGGAACGGCCTGCTGAGCTTGTGGGGCCATTTTAAAGTGAAACTGCACAAATATACATTCGGGTCAGTGGATGGTAAGGTTAGAAGGTCCCATGCTTAAACTCGGGGCCCTAGAGACACCTCCATCAAAAAGAGAATGTGGTTTGAGTTCCCCATTAGAGCACCCTGAGGCCTCACTCCTGACTCAACAGAAGTATTGTTGTTGGTTGTTCTTATTGTACCTTTGTCTTTCAGAGTTATTCTACTGGGCCTGCCCCACAGGTTGGCTGTTGTACAATGGAAAATGCTATTTATTTTCCCAAGTCCCACTCTCATGGGATGAAAGCAGATTAAAATGCCTGACAAGTCAGGCAGACCTGGTCATCATCAATGACGAGATAGAGCAGGTTAGCTAAAGATTTGTGTAATGCTTTGTTGTGATTGCTAAAAACATCAGAGCAACTCCAGTATTAACAACAAGAAAATTTACTTGTTCTTATGTGAGCATTACACATTGCTGCACCGTTGACACTTTTCACACTGTAATAAATTTGGTGCTAGTCACACGCCTTCAGTGATGCAAGAGGCTATTGGTAAATATACAAATTCTCATATCTGTTTTTATGCGGCAACTCCAATAATAAAGGAATTGCATTAAAAGCACATCCTGGTGAGAGCAGCTGCTGCCGCACTGGTCAAAAAGCCCTATTATTCCTAGCAAGATTTTGTCCATAGAAAGGATGTTGTTCAATCAATTTGCAGAACCCCTGCGTGCACCAAGTTCCTGCATATCTATGAGATGTCTGGCATCAAATGTGGCCACCTGTGTATGAGACAGGTCACAAAAACCCCATGTACTCTGGCTTTAATATCTTTTACAGAACCTGTTCCCTTTGCTCTCCTGTACAGTTTTTTATCGGAAACACGACTAAGACGGATATCTACTGGATTGGCCTGACAGATAAGGATCAAGAAGGTGCCTGGAAGTGGGTGAACGGTCTCAGTTTACAATCAAAAGAGTAAGTCACCTTCCAAGCAAAAAGTCCATAATTTATATTTCTGTATTTTAGATTTTTCTTTTTTACCCTACCTTACTTACCAAAGCACTGAATCTAAAACAGCGACATGTTAGCTAAACAGAACAACCGTTCTTGCTAATAACTTAATGGGCCCCTTCAGTTCATGATGAGTTTGTGCAAGCAGTTATCTCATCTTATAAGCTTTGCCATTTATCTTGAACTTATACATTCAATCATCTATCACATGACTCATTCTTGTATTGTTAAATTTGTTAAAACTGATGTTTTCAGTAATGGCTGTATGGAAGAAACAGGAGTCTAGAATTGATAGTTTTCGAAGACTCGTGCAACAGAAAATGTGAGAAATTGTATCCAAATAGAAGATGGCTGAACCAAAACAAGGGATCAGAGATGGAATTTCACAGGTGGAAGAAGAGGAATTGAAAAGAAGTCTTAGGATCACATACAGTAGGGCTGCAAATTGTTTTTGTTCCCAGATTCAGACTGCACTCTGTAAACACCCAGAGAAAACTGAATACAAATGGGTCGTTATTTACCTGATGTGCAATTAGGGACTCATTTCCATTGAAGCGTGTTAGGAATGGGGATGACATACTACTAGGAGACTTTTCTTCCCATCCTGAGGTCACAAAAGAGCACATGTGCCCTTTTGCCCACCCTGATTTCAACAGGTTGCACTAAAACCCTGGAGTACAATTTGCTCCCAGGTTTATATTGTGAATTTGGCTACATTCGGAAGATTGTGCCCATATCAGAATTGTGACTGGAATGAAGGCGTAAACTATAAGTTGCAGATGACAAAGGGTAAGAGGAGTGGAGCTTTGTCTTCTTGTGAAATACTTTTCACATGAACACAAAGCTCATGAAAAAATGTACAGGGGTAAATTGAGGAAGGATAACGCTAGGGGAAAGAAGATGGTCAGTAGCAGAGAAGAGTGGATATGGCTGAGAAGAAGAGAACAAAACAGAAAAAATAAGTAGAGCAGAGACATGATACAACAGGAGATTGACAGACAGATAAATCAATGAGATAAAACAATTTCTTCCAGGCTTTATATTGATTGACAAGACTGCAGGGAAAGAATAACCCAGAAGGAACCCAAAATTGTGGAGATTTCCTTCCGGGCACAAGGCAAGAAAAAAACTGCAACAATGAACTCCAGAGTTCCGGTCAGAAGGAGCAGAAGGTGTGTAGTCAAAGTTGAGCTAGGTGTAAGAAGATAGATGAGGGAGGGCTGCAGAAAAAGTGGTGGGCTCTGAAAAAAATCAAATTAGTGGAACGGGAGAGAAGGGATAGAGTTCTATGGTGATGGATATGGCTGTGCCCAACAAGCTGTGAAGGAAGGTTTTTTTCAGAGCTCTGTGTAGTGTAAAAGTTACATTGTGAGGATCACTCTATCAACAGGGCTCCTTTCCTAATTTCCTCCAGCTTACTTCCTACTTCTCTCTCTCTCTCTGTTGCTCAGTCCTTTCCATATTCAGCACTTTCAGACATCCTAGAGTTGTCTAAACCCTAACATAACATGACAACCTAAGCACAATCGAAAAGTATACATAACGCAATGCATCAGAGTAGAACACAACACATAAGACAGAAGAACAAAACCCATTATACAAATCACATAACAGTTACCACATAACATAACCAGGCGGGCTTATGTGGTTGCAAGTGGTGCCTCAATTAGCTTGACCTGTGGCAATACTGTGGAGCAGAAAAACCTCCTAGGATCAGGCAACAAAAAGAGCGAGACTGACGTATCTAAAATCAGAAGTGTGTACCTCTCCAAAAGACCTTCTTCTGTATGCAGTAGATGTAATGCACATTGCTGCTTAAACCATGCTCATATGCGGTCAAATCTGGTGGCTCTGTGGACTAATGCATTCACTGCAGAGATCTTTGTTTCTCCTTATAGCCACAGGCTTGAATCCTGTCGGGTTCACTCAGCCCTTAATCCTTTTAAGGTCAATGAAATGGGTATCATTGGGCTCGGTAACATTAAGCACAAGTTACTCGGCCACAAGCTTTACACATATGCATTATATTCAGAAACTATCAGGCAGATACACAAACATTTCTGTTCATTGAAACATTTTCTTGATCCTTATGTTTTTAGATTTTGGGACAGTGGTCAGCCTGATAACTTTGAAAAAGCAGAGGATTGCGCCACAGTGGAATCTAAGAAAGACAGGGGAGCTTCGAGTCTCTGGAATGATGACAGATGTGAAAGGAAGCACAAATCCATCTGCGAAAAAGAGGCGGAGGACAGGAAGCTGGATTTCACCCCGTGAAATACTGAGCCAGACAAATGGATCGCCTTAAGTTCAGCCCTTTTATATTAAAAAACAATAGGTCACGTTTACTCAGAGGCACTGACTGCACAATTCTCCTGGGGCAACAGGGGTTAGTTTGTCAAAATATGAATGATAACAGTGAAGCCTAACTCCCATGTCTATTAGAAATATTTTCTTTAACTATATTTCTAAAATGCTTTCATTTGAATTGTATGTTTTTACAAACTGATAAAAATGCACTGTATTATAAATTCATGAAAAATGTTTAAATGAAAAAGAAAAGTATTCTAAAGTACAGAACAGGTGATTGTGTAAACTATGAAGAAAAGGGGTGGGAAAAAAAAACAAGTTAAATATTGCAAAATTCGTAATTGGAAAGTGTTCTTCACAAAGAGATATTCAAAACAATACAAAAGAGGTTTTAATCCTTGGATTGGCATTCTCAATGGACATGAGGAAGGTATGTGTGTACTTGGACCTACCTAGGAAAAGAATGTCACATTCAAATGACTACTAATGCGGTAACGAAAAATTATTTTGGTATTACTAACTTTTTCTCCTTTGTAATGGGGGAAGGTTTGTGGACGTTAATGTTACCGCATCGATCTCTACATGTAAGATCTGAATTCAGGAGTGTTTTCTGTGATAAATTCCAGGTTTCACCTCTTCTAGTATCAGAGAATGGGAAACTTCTACAGTTCTTGTAACATCGAATCAAGTAGAAATCCTGTTGTTACCCAAATCAACCTTACAATGGAACTTAGAAGAAAGGCCTGAGTATACTTGACAGTGTGAATTAATTGTTTACTTTGGTACAGTTGGACATTTTCAGCAGTATGTCCATTTACCAGCCATCTTTGTTTGGCCTGTAACTGGGTTGCGTCTCACGCAAATAGATATAGGTTATGAACTGAGATATATTTATATAGCCGTTTGTAGATACTAAACATCTCTCACAATTTCTAAGTAACTGTTACCCAAAATAAAAACATACTCAGGAATACTCTTAATATTCTCACTTCAAGGCAGAACCTTTGGAAGGGAGAAGAACTTCATAGGTTAGAAATTCTCTATGGTGCAATGAGAACATTGGCAAAAACAGGCCAGACTAAGGGGCATATGTCTCAAGCCCTTTTCCCGTTCGCAAATGGGCTGATTCTCAGAATCGGCCTGTTTGCGAACGGGAAAAGGCCTTTTGGGATGTATCATCCCAAAAGGGCATCGCAAATTAGAGAATGACAAAATTTGCGATTCTCTATTTTGCGATTGTATTTAAGGAATCGCAAATTGCGATTCCCTAAATGCAATGTATGAAGCACAGAAAAAGTGCAATTTGGCCTTAAGGAATCGCAAATTCCAAGTTGGTGGTAATTTGAAATCTCTTTGAAAAATGCACTTTATTGCATTTTTCAAAGTGCCATGTGGCGCACATACATGCCCTTAGGGCATGTATGTGCGCCACATGTGCACACACATATTTCAGGGGTACAACAGGGTGTCCTTTTGACACCCTGGCACCCTTGAAATTGCATTCTCATTTTGCGATTCTATAATTGCGAATCGCAAATCGAGAATGTCTTCCCATTCATTCCTATGAGCCTCCTAGCCCATAGGAATGAATGGTAAGGTATTCCATAATTGCGATTCGCAATTTGCTAATCGAAATTAATGAATGCCAAGGAATTGCAAAATATTTGCGAATTTTTTATTACATCCGGTTTTGCGATTCTCAAATAACGATACTCTAAATATCGCTAATTGAGAATCGCAATAACGGTATTTGATACATATGCCCCTAAATCACCAACAGGTTATACAACAATCTGAAATATATGTCTCTTTGCTGAAGGGACATTGCATTCATGAAAGTTAGTCCCAACAGTTGTCCTTCAATGCTGATTAAGTGAACACTGGACCTCTGATGCTTGGGAAGCATGGCCAACCCATCCGTGGGAATGATTACGATTAGTTAGTACAAAAAGAGAACTGGAATAAAAAATGAGTAATGTGTGGTAGAGTTGGGATAGATGGGATATTTTATGAAGCCAGTCGTCCATAGAACCAACTGAGGAGAGGGTTTGACCAGTTGAGAACATCCTAAGTGAAAAGATTGACCGAAGAAAAATTAGTATTTAGGAAAGGGTGCTGAGGCATGATAGCTTGGAAAATAGGTCAGAGGTGGACATCATTCTGCTTGACAAAAAGAAAATGTAGTTCACCGAAGCACAAGAAAGAAAGGAAGGAAGTGAAGTAGAACAAAAGGAGGAAAGAGAGAGTGAATAAGGAGTGTGAGTGCTAGTAAGAGATGAAGGTGAAGAAAATGGAGGAGATGAAGAAATAAAGAGAGAGAAGGGGAAAAAGAAAACAGGGAAGCTGAGGAAAGAGGAAAGGGAGCTGGGGAGTGGAAGCAGGGGGAGGAATTGACTGAGAGGCAGCAGGAGAAGTCTGAATGTGAGAATGAGTATGGATTACAGAAGAGTAAAGAGTATTGGGCCAATGTAGCCCGGTAAGAGACAAAGGAGAAGGAGGAAAATGAAAACAGCAGAAGGGGGGAAGGGATAAAAAGAACAAAAAGTAGAGAGGTGGAAAGAAAGAAAGAGAGATACATTAAGAAGGACATGGCAAGAGAGAAGAAGGCACAGAATACTAAGAAAAAGAGAGTAAGAAAAGAGTGGGGAAAGGCACATATTGAAGAAAGGATGAGAAATGGAGAAGGAATACAAGAAAAAGGGAAAGGAGAATGGGAATGATAAAGAATGGAAGGTTGAAAAGTAGAAGAAGCAAAAGTAGAAAGTAGAGATGAAGGAAATATAGAAATGGGAGTATGCAGAGTAGGAGAAGGAACGGAAGGAGTCAGTGTAAGGGAAGCAGGAGATGGGTGGAACAGTAAGGGAATGTAGCAAAAGAAAGGATGAAGACACACAATGCTTTCACTAGATCACAGAAAGAGAGAATAGTTCAACTTTAATGATTGTAATGAGCTGAATAGAAAAGATGGTTTGACTACGGCCACCTATTGCAGTAATGGTGAAAAGACAAGAAGATAATGAGAGTTAAACTACCAATGAAATCATAAATATGCATTGCCCTTTAAAACATGCTGTGGTGTGACATGTCATGGTCAAATTATATTTCTGTTTATTTTTTAACTTTAAGAAAGCGTCAAATTGGACTTTAACCCATGTAATCAGGTTCAGAGTTAATTTCACTCTAAACAGTTAGTAACTATTTTTTGGGGAAGTGGCTGGTCACCTGAAAGACCACACTTAAGAGTGTTGATGTGAAAATACTCTTGCATTGCAAACTTGACTTTGATGGTAAATCCTTAATCGGGATGCAAACCCCTCATGTAAACAAAATAATGTAACTCTCATAAATGTAAATCAATTTATCCTCATATTCTTTTATATAATGTATATGAGACTGAACTGAAACGGAAATTTTCCAATTCAAATCTAATACAATTTAAAAATATTTCTCAACCCCCACGGACCTTTGGATATCACTGTTTTAGTGTTGTAATAAAAATAATAAAAATGATAAATGACTGAAAAAGACAACGCCTCCAGTTTTCCTCTGTCTCCACTACAGAGTATGAAGGACTCTGTGTTTCAGAAGGGGGCCTTGAAGCCTGTGATTCAGAGAAATAACCTGATTTGTCTTGAAGGTAAACTCTGACCTGGAAATATATTGAATGTGGATCAACTTTTCTAAACCTGGAGCACGCAACACTGAGCTCACAACTCTTGTTTTTAACCAACCTATGAGCAGCAAACTAGAATTAAAATGGGCACAACATTAGTTTTTGCTCTTTTTAGCACTTGCGCCGCTTAGAAAGTCAGGGGATGATGGTACTTAATTGATCCATGTTTCCACCAGCGTGACATATATTCCTATGACGTATGTATTGTGATGAAGAGGGCATGTCAGGTGTATGAGAGGTAATTGGAGGACAGTGTACATTTTTATCAAGTGCTAAACTGCAGAAGTATTTGCACCTGTTTGTTAACACTATGATTTTTGTCAAGCATCTGCCTTTGGTGCATAATGTGTGATTGCACGAATGTTGATGGTGTGATGAGATAGAACTCAGATTGTTCCTCATTCCAGAGGGAAGTGCTGTATTCTCCACCTGGTTCCGCTGCATCCAGTGACGGTTGGTGCCCGGCAAAAATGGTGGGGCAACATAAATAGAATACAATAGAAATACATACAAATAAACAAACATGTTTAACCTGCCGATTTTGCCCCAAATCCTACTAACGGGACGAATGCTTCCTTCACCTACACTAGCCAGGAGTTGACCAAGATTAATAATGACTACTCCACTAAAAGGCTAGCAAATAAGGTATGCGTTATACCCACAGAAGTAGTAGGTCCATTTTCATGTAAATTCTGTAAATTCCAAAGCATACAACCAGAACAGCCACAGAGTGACACCATCACTAATGAGCAGGGAATTAAAACACCTCACTGTGCCATCGACAGGTCGTGCTCCCCAATGATTCACAGTAGCGTAGGCTGGAATTGCTTTTTGGCCAATGTCAGGTCTCTGCCAAAACACGCTATCAACATATGGGACCTGCTGTCCTCCACTCACCCTTATGTAGGGTTTCTCACAGAAACCTGGACTAAACCTTGTTCCAACCCCGCAATTGCAGTGGCACTTCCAGTTGGTTACCACATACAAAACTAGATAGACCGCACAGGGCGGGAGGAGGAATAGCCATTGTTTATAGGCACCCTATTAACATTTCCATCTTAGATCAAATTTGCAATGACCAGCTGGAGATTTTAGTTTTTAAGATGGACTTACACCAACGTCTCAGCTGGAAAGGAGCTTTGGTATATCGCTCCCCAGGACCACTCGCTAACACCACTTCACAGCTCATGGAATTCATCTCCCGACACGTAATCTCAGCCAATACCTTCTTACTTCTCTGTGATTTTAACGTGCACAGTGAAAACCCTGACAACCCAGATGCGGCCACCCTTCTGACTGACCTGTCCACCCTCAACCTAACTAAAATAAATGATGAGCCCACTCACCAGGCAGGTCATATGTTGGATATAATTCTAACAAACTCCCCCAACATTTCCTACGGGGCGACGTACCCCTTGACATGGTCACATCATTCTATGATCGAGTTCCATATTAATGGTCCAAAAGCAGAGGCTGTACATAAACACTACTCTACAAAAAGCTACAGACAATGGCACAAGCTCACGCCCTCACTTTTTCAAAGTGCATTTATTCCTCCACAAATCTCTGAAACCGATAATGTAGAGGAGTGCCTTGCCTCCTTTAATACCAGCTTGCTATCCGCTATGGACAGCTTAGCCCCTCTAAAACAATCCTCCACGACCTTTAAACACTGCAAGACACCGTGTTATTCTACCACCCTTTGCTTCGAAAAAAGTCAGTGCATCAAACTTGAACGTCAGTGGCGCCGTTCACATGACACACTAGATAAAGATAGATTAAAGTATGCATATGCACTGACACAGTATCACAAAAACCTGAAAAACGCTTGCAAAACGCAACTTGATTTAGCAGGGAGTACGCCAAGAACTCTCTACCAGATTTTAAAAACATTCACCAAAGCCTGTGACATTGAAGCGGCCCCATCACAAACACTGTGCGACGACATAGCCTGTCATCTAATCCAGAAAATTGATATGATCTACAATAAAATCACATCAGCTAAGGGCTCTCATATTGGCGCTAAATTTGACCTTACACCAGCTAATCCCATTTCCCACACTCTGGAGAATTTTCCGACACTTACTACTGAGGAGACTGAAGTCCCACTAAAAATTGTCAAATCAGGGTCCCTTTTGGACCTCATTCCTGCAAAAACAGCTGCCATACTATCTAAACAACTAGCCGGCCCCATCTGCTCCATCCTAAATCGCTCCATGAAGGAAGGCACTCTCCCACTGGAAAGGAAAGCCGCACAGATTCTCTCAATTAGAAAAAATCCTAAAATTCCCACGGAAGATGTAACCAACTACTGCCCCATTTCTTTACTTCCATTACATAGCAAACTCCTGGAAAAACACATTAACAAGCACTTGTCCGATTTCGTAGAATCCTCGATCTGCTTGGATTCCTTGCAATCTGGATTCCGACGCAGATACAGTACAGAGTCTGCGTTGGTGGCAGTTACAGATAACATCAGGATGCTGTTGGACAAAGGTCAGGTGGTACTCCTGGTGCTGCTTGACCTATCCGCAGCATTCAACACCATCTCCCCCCAGACTCTACTCCGGAGACTGGGAGATATAGGCCTCACAGGGAATGCCCTCAAGTGGATGGCTAACTTTCTGTCTGACAGAACCCAGACCATTAACCTGGGTCCCTTCCACTCACAAACAACCAGGGTGACCAAGGGATTACCACAGGGCTCATGTTTGAGCCCTACCTTGTTTAACATTTATATTGCTCGGTTGGCAAGACTATTGAGGTACTTAGGATTTTTTCCTATATCCTACGCTGATGACACCCAACTTCTACTCCCCTTTGACAAAACTAACTCCAACACTCAGACCACCTCTCAGAGGGTATGAAGGTCATCGTGGATTGGATGAAAGAGAATTTTCTTCAGCTCAATGCAACTAAGTTAGAGATTATGCTGTTCGGTGAAGCAACGGTGAAGTGGTCCCCTACCTGGTGGCCAGATGAACTTGGTCCTGCCCCATGTCTAAAAGAGGTGGTAAAAAACCTAGGAGTTCGATTAGACCACAAACTCACTTTAAGGGAGCACACCACCTCCACTGCTGGAGCCTGCTTCCACAGCCTTAATCTACTCAGAAGAGTTTTCCCTTTCCTGCCATTATCCACTTGAAAAACCTTGATCCCGGCATTAGTCCTCAGCCGTCTGGACTATTGCATCGCCCTGCCGATTTCAGCTAACGGTAGCTCCATAAACAAATTACAGGTTGTCCAGAACACTGCGGCGCGCCTGGTGGCCAATGCCCCCCAAAACCGCATCGCTCCTGCTTCTTTAAAAACTTCACTGGTTACCAGTGCGGAAGAGGATCAAATTTAAGATCTGCTGTATGGTATGCAAGTCATTAAACAACTTAGGCCAGAGTTACTTAAACAACAAATTCATTAGCTATGTACCTCTCAGACCCTTCACTCGAAAGCTAAAGCACTGCTCCAAGTTCCGCGTTTCAAAAAAACCCGCCTTGTCCGCAAAGCCTTTCACCACCTGGCCCCACGCTACTGGAATGAACTTCCCATACACTTGCGTCAATGCACTAACTATCTGGTATTCAGAAAGTTGTTGAAAACGTCACTGTTCTAAATGTCGCTCCTTGGTTACCTACGGCTTTCTTAGCGCGGAGATACCCTGATGGGGTGATTCGGGCGCTAGAAACTTACTTTATCCTACAGCCTGTCCAGTCCCCGGCTCCAGACTCCTCGAGCGTGAGGTCCCACAGTTTCCCCAGGTCCTTATCCAATCCAGACGCTACTCTCATGCTGTTAAGCAGCAAGAGAGAAGCATCTGAATTTGCTGGAGCGGCTGCCTCAGTGCTCTGAAGGGCACTGGAGGCCTGAATCTTGGAGAGTTTGAATTGTGCATGTCGGTTTGGCCGTAGCAAGGTACCCGGCCAAACCACATGCGCACTTTAAACTGAAGGGGCCACTTGTCATTGCTGCCAATCAGCAGCAATGATGCACTAGCCTTGCCCTCTCCGTCCGGCAGAAAGCTGGAAAAATAAAATGGCAAAAAAATCCTCTTACTACCATTTTCTTTTTCCAGTTTTTTATGCAGTGGGAGGAGGGGTGCTCCTCTGCTCATAAGGAGGAACCGCCGTTGACTGCATCCCCAGTAGGGGAGGATTGAACAGGCACAGGGTGCTGAAAAGGAAGACACAAGTGGAAAGGGGGCAAACAATGTCCTACTTGTACCACATATTCCACTGCTCATGAATTACATGAGCGGTGAAGGACTGATTTGCATTCCCACCGTAATTCATTTGTATTTTCATGTGGTATTTCAATAGCGCGAACCTAGACGAAAGGCAGTGGATTTCTGTACAGGGTCGAGGTCGACGAGTGATGGCGGGCGTTAATGCATTGTAATGTAATGCTCTTTAAAGAGGTGTATCTTCAACTCTTTCCTAAATTGATAGAATTCTGCCATTTCTGATGTTCCAGATCCTGGGTGCATAGATTTAAAAACTTTCTGACTTATATTTTGTTTCCATACATTCTTAGTCTGCAGTCTAATGGTGTTCTGGCTCTGGGTGTGGCGACGACCACCAAAGAAAGTGTGCTTGTCTGCAAGGTAAGTGTTGTGCCAGTCTTGATGACTTTGTAAACGATGTGGTTGGTTTTCAAGATGCGGTGGGCTGGCAAGGAGAGCCAATGGAGTTCCATGAAGATGGGCGTGATCTTTTTTCGTCAGGCCCTGGATGACATGTGCTGCACCATCTATGATGACATTAACGCGGTGCCAGTGTGGAGTCTGGGTGGCCATAGAGAAAGACATTACCACCATCCAGATACAAGAATAACGGGGCTTGAACAACAGATGTAAAGTGTTGCAAAGAATGAGCATACAAGTAAGTTAACAGGGGTCTTCTTTATTCCATCCGAACACCATCACAGGTTCCAGTCAGTTGGAGTCAGCTGTGGAATGTTCATGCATTCCTGCCTCGCTCGTACCAAGGGTGGGGAGGATAGGGGGGTGCGGGGCGTACCAAAGTGGATTACAACACATCTCCTTACATAGGGAAGGGAAAGGAGAGGAGGATAACAAGAAACAAGGCTGCTATGAGGAAGCAACAGAGATAATGCAGAAGTGACAATAACTCCAATATATATATCATGCAGTACTAACAGTGGAGAAGTTATGTGAAACAATAATCTCTTGCCCATCTAGGAGCAGACATAGGTCTTAACGATCTCCTATGAGTTGCGTTAGCATTCCCCCCCACAGAAGGGTTGACAAGGGGAGTTGGCGCCTCCCTGTGAGGGACAATTCTGTCCATGCTCCAAGTTTGCCCATTAGTTAAGGTAACTACATTTCTTCCCGCTTTGGCTACCTTCATGGGTTCTGAGAATCTCATGGCCTCCCTCCTACGTTGTTTAGGAAGATCCACGCGGACCCAATCCCCTTCTTTGACCTTGTGAGACTTTACATGTTTAGTTGCGTCATATCTGACCTTGTACTTGGCTTAATGACTGGTGACACGTTCCCTTATCTCATGGCGGTTCATCTCATAGGTGTTTTGTCTTTTTACTGGAGGTGAGAGTCTGGTTTTAGGAACCCTCCCCTTAAGTGAGCTGAAGGGGGACACTCCCGTGACCAGGTTCGGGGCTGTGCGATAGGCCCAAAGGGTGTCTTGCAAGGTGTCCTCTGCCGAGATGCCTAAAATCTCAGCACGCTGCAAGCATTCTTTTATCATGCGATTCATGCGTTCTACCAACCCGTTGGCCCTGGGACAATATAGAGCTGTCTTGTGGTGGGTGATACCCATTTCAGAGAGAAATTCAGACATATTCTCTGAGGTGAATTGTACCCCATTATCGGTTACCAAGATATCTGGGATCCCCTCCTCAAAGAAAACGTCTCTAAGGAATTTTATCATTTCTTTCGTGTCAATCTGATGCACACACTTGTATACAATCCACCTGGTGGGGTAGTCCACCATGACTAATATGAACCGTTCCTTCAAGGACTTTAGGTTGAGAGGACCCATAATGTCCAGGGCCAATTTGGACCATGGTTTATCTGGCACAGTAACAGGAGATAGGGGAGGTTTTCTCGTTTATTGGATTTTATCTGAACGGCTACATTCGAGACAGTCCCTCACAGTTCTCTCCGCCATAGTATCCATCCCTGGCCACCAGTAGTCCAGTCTTATTTTATTTTTTGTCAGACTGTGCCCCAGGTGGCCAGCATGGGCTAGGTCCACAATTTTCTGTCTCAGTGCTACGGGTGGAACAACTTTTTCTCCCCTGCAAACCGTCCCCTCTTGGATGTTAAGTTCCAGTTTTATGTCCCAGAACCCACTCAAAGATGCGGCAACTTTGCCTTTCTCATTTGGCCACCCCTTGACGATAGTCTTTAAGGATCTTCATTTCTTCATCATTCCGTACACACTCTTCCCATTCATCTTTTTTAAGGCTAGATAACTTCAAAATTACATCATCAGTTTCAACATAAGGTGGACAGTCATCAACATCCATGGGTGAGCGAGATAAGAAATCCGCCACTACATTTTTTTAACCTGGCATGTATTTAACATTATAGTTGTACCCTTCCAGCCCCAAGATCCATCTCGCTATCCTGGGTGTGGTCTTCTCAGACCCTTTGGTAGTCAACGCATACATGAGGGGTTTGTGTTCAGTTTTCACAGTGAAGGGAATGCCCACAGAAAGAAGCGGAAGTGCTTGATGACCCAAGCACATGCCAGCGCTTCTTTTTCCACAACGGAGTAATTGGTTTCCGCTCCTTTGAGGGTGCGAGAAGCAAACGCCACCACTTGTTCCTGGCCGTTTACCATCTGGGTGAGACTAGCACCCAACCCTTTGTTACTCGCGTCTGTGTACAGGACGGTAGGCTTGGTGGGGTCAAATCTGCCCGACGACGGGGCTGAGGCAATGCTCTCCTTCACTGTGAAAAATGCCGCTTGGCATTCATTGCTCCACACAAATGGGGTCCTTGCTTTGAGTAAAGCCCTCAAGGGTTCCACAATGCTTGCATAATTCCTAACAAACTTTGCATAGTATTCGGATAAACCCAAGAATGACTTCAAGTGCTCAACACAACACGGAGCAGCAGTCCCTTGAATAGCTTCAACTAGGTCAACCTTGGGTTTGATTCCATCTTGGGAAATGGTGTGGCCTAGGTACTCAACAGACCCTACCCCAATGCGGCATTTACCTCTCTTTAAGGTTAAACCCGCCGCCTCCAGTTTGCTAAGTACCTCTCTCAGGATGGTATTATGTTCTTCCACTCTCTCAGGATGGTATTATGTTCTTCCAGGTTTTTTCCATATATGAGGATGTCGTCCTGGAAGCACATGGTACACCGAATGTCCTTTAGCACGTGTTGCATGATCCTATGGAAGGCAGTGGCCGCTGATGCCAACCCAAAGGGCATGCGCTGGTACTGGAATGCTCCTAGCGGTGTTATGAAGGAGGTCAAGTGGCGGGGGTCAGGGTGTAGTTCCACCTGGTGATAGGCGGACGAGAGGTCTAATATGCTGAAACAGCTAGCATCTTTGATTAAGGTTAGAACTTCGTGAATGCGTGGCAGAGGGTGCCTGTCCACCCATATGTTACTGTTAAGGTCCCTCAGGTCCACACATAACCTGATCTCTTTGCTGGACGCCTTAGTCGTGAGGACGATGGGGGCCAACCACTGCGAGCTTTCTATGGGCTCAATGACCTCTTGTGACAGGAGTTTATCTAGTTCTACTCTGAGGGGTGTTTGCATCATGTGAGTACCGGCCTTACTTTGTGGGCCACTGGTTTAGCATTAGCTTTAAGCTTAATAGAATGCTGATAAATCCTTAGTAGACCGAGTTTGTCAGTAAAGACCTTGGGGAAGTCGTTGCAGACCTCTGTCCCCCCCACGGACTGGTCCACTAGAAGGACTTGGTTGGGGCTATTGGGATCTAACTTTATGCCCAGTTCCCTCTGGTGTTTCCAACCCAACATATTGGATCCCTTCTGTGTGTTGTAAATTTTGCCCACTGTACTCCTCTCTTTGAACTCGATGTTCATAATTGTCATGCCTATCAAGGATATGGGGTCCCCGTTGTAACCCCCTGGATGTATGTCAGGAGGTTGTGCGCCTTGTCGCCACGAAGGAAACAACTTAGTGAATGCCTACGCCTCCACTAACGTATAGGGCGAGCAGGAATCAGCAAAGACCGTCAGCTCTCTCTTATCTAGGGTGATAGTGCAAGACGGAAAGCTGTTGGTCTTTTCGCAATCTTTTAGTTGGAAGACTAATTTGTTTTGTTAAGGGGCATCTTGTTCTATGGCCAAAACAGATTTGGTTTGGTGAGCCTTACACATCCTGGCCAAATGACCTCTCCTTCCACACTTATGACAAGTTACCGATCTGGCCTGACACCCTGCAAAATTAGCTAGATGTGTAGGGTTACCGCATCTATAACATTTGAGTCTGGTGCCTGTAGGAAACCCACTGGGACCTTTGTTCCTGCTCCCCTTACTGATTTCTGGTTTACTTATTGCATTTCACAGCTTCAAAGGTTTCAAAAATCAATTACAGCATAACGTAAGGTGAAGTCTTTAGTTGAACTCCTGCCGCATGTTCAATTAATTCCACACACAAAGAGCATGTTAATTCGTGTTTATCACTGGGAGTAACAAAAGCTGTGCCTGTCAGCGAAAGAATCGGATCAGGCTTGAGCACTTGGCAGTGAGGAGAGGGTTAATCAGCTTGATCTCCTCACTGAGGACCGCCCCTAATCGCGACTCCCCACCGTCGACGTCGACGCCCTGAGACGGAAGGCTGCTAGACCAAGGGACCAACATCGACTAGTTCGGGGAGGGCACCCCGCTACACCGGCAAGACTTGGTCCGATTCAGCAGGGAGGGAACCCCGCTACACCGGCAGGCCTCCGATTAAGCCTCTAGGCTTGCTCTGATTGCGGCGGCAACACGGCAAACTGCTTACCCCCCCCCCGGCCTTTCCAAGGGAGGAGGGCGAAAACAGGTCTTTGACGTCAGAAGCACCTCCTCAACACAACTCCCTCGATCAGTGGCGGTAGAGAAAGTTCACCGGCTTCAAGTCAGGCGGGGCGCCACCACTCCAAGCGCCACCCCCGCCACAACCGCAACACAGTGAACCCCAGCAAAGGATCTCACACAGTTCCAAACCGTCCACTGTGGGTCCGGGTGCCCTCGTCTCTCTCACCAGCCCGTCCTTAAAAGTCTCACCTTAACAGCCAGCAGTCAGCAAGCAACCAGATGGGCCACACTTGTCAACGTCCTCTCAGCGAATTTTCACAGAAGAGAAGAGCAGGAACATACCCATCTACGTCGTCAGGTAGGTTGACTTACTGCTTCACTTAGTAGATTTAATGTAGTACAGGCTGCAACTGGAGTACTTGCTAGGGGTGATGGTGTACCGTCCCCACACGGTTTTGCGTCGCCAGTGTTGTGAATACTGGGGCTTGAACAACAGATGTAAAGTGTTGCAAAGAATGGGCATACAAGTAAGTTAACAGGAGTCTTCTTTATTCTATCCGAACACCATCACAGGTTCCAGTCAGCTGTGGAATGTTCATGCATTCCTGCCTGGCTCGTAACAAGGGTGGGGAGGATAGGGGGGTGCGGGGCGTACCAAAGTGGATTACAACATAAAGTCACTTTCGGAAGAGAGAGTTGGTACTAGGCAGTCATTGTTTTTTACCAGTGTGTTTATTAAGGGTAAGGTTGGTTTTCAGGGTCAATTTAAGTGGCATTCTGTGAAAGATGGGGTTCGAAGCACTCAAGGCTCATGTACTTCACTCAGTTTCATACAGTTACTTGTTGGTTGTTCTTGGCAAATAACAGGAACTCTGGAAATTTAGAGCAAAGGTGTGACATGTACATCCTTTTAAAGTCCAGGCATATCAGTCCCAGGAAGGCTGTAGGTGCATGGATGCAAGCCTACTGATATCAGCAGGCTCTGTCACCATACCTATGTTACTTAGGGGAGCCAAGGCATAATAATGCAGTAGACACACAACTTTGTCATATATTGAGGCTGGATATAAAAGGGCAGGCCCAGACCCTCCAATCAATGCCTGGCCCTCCTAATGACTTCAAAAGTAGTGAACAAATGGCTTTTTGAATCTTGTTCCTGGAACCAGACCACCCCACTGACATGTAAAGGTGAAGAACTGAGTAGGCTCAGACTGAATTGTCGAGTCCCTTCAGTTGAGAATTTCTGTTTTTGAAGCATTGAGTTCGGGATGGTTCCAGTTCATCCCGTTTTATTCTGCCAGGAAGCATTGACAAAGCAGGCAGTACTTGTTTTCTGATGGGTTCTCTCACTTTAAAATTACTTCTGCATAGTTAGGGCGAATGCATCCAAAAAGTTACATTAGCATCAATATGTATCTGTCAGCAGAAGTCTTATCCCTGTTGTACACTCGCGTGAACAAGCATCAATTGGGATGAAGGAAGGAGAGCATGCACATTTATCATGAAAGAAAAGAAAGAATAGAACAATTCCTAGTGTGGGGAGGGGTAGTGAAGAAACAACTCTAATGGGTAAGAATGGACATTTTTAATAAGACTTTGGTAGCCACCTTTTAAGCTGTTGTCTAAGGTGGTGGATACTGACATTCAAATTGTGCAGAACTTTAACATATGGTCAATAAAGATGCCAGATGGAACTACATCTTAACTCATCACATAGTTCATATAGAATTCTTGCGTTTCCTGGAAATTCTTGAATGAAAGTTAGAGATTCAGCATTTTCGTTTGATAGGTTGCAATGTCTGTCCCCATAAATGATAGAACAATGTGCCAATCTATCCATATTCCAGGTGCAGACTCTTCCATGACAGCTACATTTGTTTTACCTTTGACATTTTCATTGGAGGCTGAGTTGAGATAAGATGAGGTGAGGTGAGCAGAGGTGAGACGAGACGAGACAAGATGAGATGATTCATCACTGTGCAGTTTGGGCTTTTCAAACCCACCCATTCACCTATAGTCCAAAGTTGGTTCTTTAGTAGGCCTGGGTGGTAAATTCCGTTCTGCTTGTGAAATTTGTGTAATTTTGTGGAAATTCCGCCATCTGCGGCTTTGCAGAATTTTTTACTTGTTCGCGCTTTAAAAATGCGTGTTCGCGAGATATTTCTCCCCAAGCACGCAAACAGCGTTCACGAACAGGAAAAAAGCATCGTGAACGCGAGCGGAAAAAGCAATTCCGCGTGTTCGCGGAATTTTTATCGTTTTGCGTAGCTTTGCGTAGTGCGACTATGCAAATTCCACCCACCCCTATTATTTAGTCCTTGATTAGAGTCATAATTTCCTTTGTAGTTACTTTGATGAGCTCAGACTTTTTCCTTCATGGATTCTATGTGAACACAGAGAGGATCACCCCATTCAGCCAATTGAGAGTGTGCCTTGTACCTGGATGCCTACTATGCAATGAAACAAAAGAAGAAATGCCTGTTGCCAAGTTGAGGGTAGTGGCTTCCAGGTACCACGCCTACTCGTCTTTCTGGCATGTGCAACTGAATTATGCTGTGTTGGAGCACAGTGATTGAGGGCAAAGGGATCTGTCAAGTGGATCAAGATATGAGGTATTTTAAACCTTTAAATATAGAGACGTATAGCAAACAACTTTAATGAAACCTTTCTGCACCACGTAGATAATGGTAGTTTCACAAGAGTGGTAAACAAGCATGCATAGATATAAAGCACAGAGTGTAAAGCTTTAGTTTGTGCTGAGAAAGGAACTAATATTTTGAAGAGTGAGAGGCAGTATCAATCATGCAGGATCTGAGCAGTAGGTGCTATGAGCCATAAAAGCTTGTGATAATCCAATCCCAATCGCAATAAGTAAATAGCCTAGTGAAGGTTATGCAGGATAATCAAGGGGTACATCAGTACATACGTACAACTTTTCAGCAGTGAGAATAGGCTCACATGACAGATTGGTTGTCTCCTGCACAGCTTGCTTGAACCACGCACCGGTTAGAAGCGACTCCAATGGGCAGAGTAGACATGTTTATAATAAAAATGAGCTCTTAATAACTATTAGAACATTGGAATGTGGAGCACTCCAAGAGAGCACCAATCTCTTAGATATAGGAAGAGGAAATCTGTACAAAAGCTTTAAACTACCTCTAAAATCATAATTCAGCTCAAGCACTATCCAAGAGACAAGCTGAGTGTCTGTATGCTTGATGGAATTTGCATTGTTAGACCTGGCACCATTGGTGTGAGTCTCCCTTCCATTTTTTCGCTGTGCCTCCTCTGTTTTTCTGGTGATAGATGCTCTGGGCGCTGCGCCACTGCCATTCAGCGCCGCAGCGCGGATGCTCCCTGTGTAAAGATGACATATGAATTGATGTATCCCTGATTGGCTTATTTGGTCTACCTGTTAGTCCCTAGTAATGTGGCCTGTGTGTGCCCAGGGCTGGTAAACCAAATGCTGCTGGTGGGCCTGCAGCGCTGGTTTGCGCCACCCACAGAAGCAGCTTGTAAAGTGTGTTTCAGACCTGCCACTGCAGTGTCTGTGTGCAGTCTAGAACTGTCATCTTGGCTGTGAAGTGCACCCACTTCCCTGCCCCTGAACCTTCCCTTGGCATCATGTAAGCCACCCCTATGGTAGGGTGCATTGTATGTGTAAGGTAGGACATGCTCTGATATGTGTAGCATGTCCTGGTAGTGAATTACACCTAAATTCGTTTTTCACTACTGTAAGGCTACCTGTTCTCCATAGGCCAGAATGGGAGGTTTGGCTATTACATTCTATAGTCCTAACTGACCCATAGAACATGGTAGAAAAACGAATTTTGTATGCCTGAGCTCAGAATATTAAAATACATCTTTTAGTGAAGTTTATTTTTTATATTCTGTGTTTGAAAATACCACTTTTAGAAAGTAGGTATTTTCTTGCTCAAGCCTTCCAGTGTGCTCTGCTGTTATGTGTAGTGGCTGTCTGGTTTTGGAGGGACAGGGCAGGCTGAGTCAGACCTGGGTTGAATAGAGAGATCTGCATTGGAGTGTGGGGAGGAGTAGCTCCTGGACCTGAATAGGGCTGTGCCTGGCAAGGTGAATGCTGGCTCCACCTCCCATTGTGCGTCTAATGGCAGACCCCCTCTTTCTGAAAGGAAGGATGCAGCCTGGTAAACAAAGTGCTCCAGGGCTGGGCAGAACTGGTTCTGGCTGGGTTCAGTGACTTGTAGCTTCTGAGAACAAAGACTTTTGGGGTATAAATATCTGTGCTGAAACCCCTACATTTTGTATTGACCCTGGATCTCAAGACCAACCTCTGTCCGTGGAACTGAAGGAAACTGCAGGAGAGGACTGTCCTGGTGTTGTGTGCTGTTCCCTGGATTGGCATGCAGTAGTTTTCATTGGACTGGAAATAAGAGGGAAAAGGAGCTGTACTCTTGAACCTGCAATCACCCAAGGGCTAGAGAGAGAACTAGCCTTCATTTTGTCGCAAAGGCCTGTTGGCGAGCCGCCGCAGCAGAGGAGCGTCAAGAAAATCATCGCACTGCTGCCGCCGAGGGCTCGCTGGCCTGATCATCGCCCCGCACGTTTGCAGGCCTCAAAATTATCGCAAAAGCCTGTTAGCGAGCCGCGACAGCCGCGGAGCGTCAGGAAAATCATCACACTGCTGCCGCTGAGGGCTCGCTGGCCTGATCATCGCCCCGCACGTTTGTGGGCCTCAAAATTATCGCTAAAGCCTGTTAGCGAGCCGCCACAGCCGCGGAGCGTCAGAAAAATCATCGCACTGCTGCCGCTGAGGGCTCGCTGGCCTGATCATCGCCCCGCACGTTTGCGGGCCTCAAAATTATCGCCACAGCCGCGGAGCATTAGGAAAAACATCGCGTGGCTGCCGCTGAGGGCTCGCTGGCCTGATCATCGCCCCGCACGCTTGTGGGCCTCGAAATTGTCGCTAAGGCCTGTTAGCGAGCCACCGCAGCCACGAAGCGTCAAGAAATTCATCGCGTTGCTGCTGCTGAGGGCTCGCTGGCCTGACCATCGCCCTCAAATTTGTGGGCCTCAAAATAGTCGCTAACACCCGTTAGCGAGCGGCCGCGACCAAGAGCGTGAGGAAAAACATCGCTATCCCGCCGTAGCGGCATTTTTGTGGATTATTGACAACCACATTCCGGAACTGTGAGTAAAAGGGTCGCAGAGACCATTGCCCTGAACTGAACTTTGCATTCCCCATTTGAACTATTTTTGCAGCATCCAGAGAGAATTATTTTTGCACAGTATTGTGGCTTTCTCGTTATTTGGTCTTGTGATAAGCCTATATATAAAGATAACTATTTTTTGATACCTACCTGTGGTGTGTCCCTTTGTAGTGTTCCTCACTGTATTACTGTGTATGGTCATAAACGCTTAACACACTGCCTCTGAGATTAGCCTAACTGCTCGTGCTACGTTACCAGAGGGTGGAGCAGGGGTTGTCAAAGGGGTGCAGCCGTTCACTCTGACTTAGGAAGAAGGGTCCCTGCTTGGACAGTGGCCATCCACTGCCAACCAAAGACCCCCATTTCTAACAAGCATCAACTTCTTAAGCTACACTTAGCAGCCAGCCAGGAAGAGACGAGAGCAAAAGGAGTGCTGATGGCCCTATAAGTGATACTGTGCCTATGTTAAAACCCATCTTAAAGGCCAAGGGGATAAGGATATGCAGGCAGGCTGTGAGAGTGTGTTTTGAAGGTGGAGATTGTCTATTGATCTGCCATTTTGTACGGTTCATGAACACAGTGCATCCTAGCGTCATTCCCATGCCTGTACCCACTCGTTTCTATGGGGAAAAGGTTTGGGGATACCTGGACAATTAGGTGATTGCATTATCTGCCCTTTTCCACCCTTCCTGGTGTTAGGTTACTTCCAGGGTTGGGTCAGGAGACTTAACCTCTATTTGAGAGTCTCAACCGGACGTCTTTTTGGGTATTTGCAGCGAAAGCCGCCCTTCCTCTTAGCCTATCAGGAGATGGTTAATGTGCATTCTCTTTATTAATGGTAGGGTTCTTGTTGTAGGTAATACCACTAAATGGCACCTCAAATGCCCCTTGAGAGTCAGGGTACAAGCAACACACAACACAATTGCACTCAAAGGAAACCTCTGTTGAACTTACTTAGAGAGGTTGTGTATGACTGAATCATATTGGTAAATGTACGGGAGAACTTACCCTGCAAAGCACGTAATGGAGCAAACCAGTAAGTCTGTACGTATATGGACTTACCGAGAACAGTGTGATCACATTTAATGATTTGTGGGTTATGTTGTTTCAGTGCTAAAAGTCGGGTCCAATCCGAATGAACACATTAATGTCCAGAAATGCACTCAATGCTCCCACAACAATGTAGGGTACATATAGGTTTTACTGCTCTATAAAGATAAACCGTGTCTATTAACTCTTTTCAAATATTGACTATATGGCATTGGACTGTATCCAGGGCAGAGGCGGAGTCAACGTGCCAGTCACTGTTGTCACCAAATACACAAGACCATCCTCAGTGCGGATAGCTCATCAACATTTGAAATAAACCAAGAAAATGTGCCCAGTAGAGTGAGCTTAGTGGCAATACCTCCCTAATCCTTTGCCTGGGCCTGGTAAACGGAACGGTGCCCCAGAATTCCCTGAGAGAGTTCCAAGTCTGGGTAGCTGCCCTGGTTTCACTCTGTTTTCGCTCCATCGTTTGTGAGAGCTACAATCCCTTGGACTACGGGCTCCAGAGACGGAATAAACCCATTCCAATCAGTTTGAGTATTGCATTAGTTGTATGTTGCTGTGATGCTTGTTGGCTAAGAAGACTGGTAGTTGGTTTAGGTTGCATCATTACTGACTACCTTTGGAACACCTGTAAGGTAACCCATTATCTTGTTTAATAAACCTGCGGCATAACTTTCTTCTATTAAAGTGTGTGCTGATACTTTACATGGTCTGGATCCAGTGTCTGCATTAATGCAATTGTGTTAATGAGTATGCATTGTTTGCTCGTCTGTGCAATTTCAGGGCTGTGTCACTCAGAGCGAACTGGCAAATTGGCCCCACTGCGGGTGGACGCGACACTGTATTGACTTCTTAAATGGGCATCAAGTGAAGGAAAAAGCAGCTCTCTTCCTACCAGACCTGCATCACGTACATCACTGTTTGATGACTTCTGCATGGGATTTGAGACTTCTTGTGACATCATTCATCGGATGGCCCCTTTAAGGCTGCATGATTTCCAAAACTTGCTCCGGCCACGATAGAAAAGGGGAAGTTGACAGAACCACAAATTCATAAAGAGAAGTCTGTGAGAGATGTGTGATCAGCAGAACACCCCACGGTCTGCAAACTGGTGGGCATGCCCTTCGAAGCTGAGCCCTGCTCTATCATCGAGAAGAACTTGACCATCCCAAGTGATACCAGGGACAAAATAATAGGACTGGAGTGCAGTTTTATACAAACAGAGGAGCAAGTGCAGTGCAGCACAAGAGCAGAAGGATAAAACCGCTGCATCGTTAAAAGTAAGTACGACCAACACTAGCAATCCAGATTAGCAACCATGGCTAGATTGATAGACCAGTGCACGTCTGTGAATAGATGTGACACTTTTGAAAAAAACATTTCTCCTCTGAGCAAATTAATATTCACTTGTGGAGATGTGACTTAGTGGCCATATGTGCTGAATCTGTGATCTTGTGATTCTGGGCAAATTACTTAATCTCTGCCTTTCTTTAAAAAACACGTTAAATGTAGTCTTGTGTTCATGTAAAGCCCGCTAATGACCTTGGGCCATTTTGCACTATATCAAACTCCCCAAAAAATAACAAATATTTGGCATTACACTGAAGCCGGTCTATGATTAGGTGGACTAATAGATCCACTTTAGGGATCTGTATTTGACCCCTTGATCACAGGGTTAAAACTGGCAGCCCACTCAGCCTTTCATCTATTTTAGGTCGATAGTATTAGTATCGTGGAGTTAGGTAACAATAAACATCTGTTACTACAACAACAAGTGGCCCAAGGGTGAACATGCACTTTGCAAATACATGTAATGTTATGCAACCTGTGCTCCTGTCAGTGGTCAATCTTGTTCGCTATGTAGCCCACTAGTCTTGCCTTACACAACATACAGTTTTGCTGGCATTCATTCAAATATTTAGTGTACAATATTCCTAGAGCCTAAAAAAACAGCAGATGAAAGCTCTGGCAGCCAGGTAAAGATCATTTGAAGGGGCTTGAGAGGAAATGCAGAATGAGACGCAGAATGAGATGAAGCTTGAAAGGAGAAGGGCTTAGTAGAATGGCCTTAGGGTACAGGGTTGGAGATGGCCTGTCCCATGATCAAGCATTTGTTACTAGAATCCGTACAATTAATTTAATGAGGTGACAACTAGAGGTGTGCAGAATTATAATTCACAAATTCAATTATTTTGCAATTTCATAAACTGCACAGTATTAAAAAGTATTTTGACTACATCTCTGGTGAAATGCTTCCATTTATTTTTTGAGGAAAAGGATTATAAAAATGTCAGTTTGCAGGGTGTTTTCATCAAAATATGTACAAAAACTGCCAAGAATCTTTATCCAAAAATGACTGAAGAAGACTGCACTATAAGTTTGCAAGTTTTTTATATGCATTTCTAAGTTATTCTATCTGCCACGTAAACACCACGCAAAGTATGGCTTGGAATGTGGATAGTACAGGGGACTAGGGATAAGAGCAGTTGCTTGAGCTCTGAAGAAGGAGCAGGGACTTAGGAGAAAGGAGGTTTACCGGGGTTGAGCATGTGGTCTGAAGAGGGAGGGACAGTGCAGAGAGCGGTTGGATGGTGGGGCATCGACGTGGGAAGTGAAAGTGTTGGTGATGAGATGTTCAATATGGGACTGATGTTGAGTAGCAGGAGCACCCCTCTGCTTCTTGCAGTTCCATGTGGCAATGAAAGCGGATTCTTGCTACTGTGATGGGCAAATAAGGAGCCACTACTTTTAAATCTTAAAAGAGCAGGCCTGGCCCAGACACTTCCTCACCTTGAACAAGAGAAACTGCAGTCACACCGGTATCCCCTGCAGTCCACCAAATAGCCGTGCTCAGAAAGGACTAATATGCAGTCTGTAGCTGTTGGAAAACGAGGCAGCATCTGTGAGGCCTGCACAAATAACATGACTACATTTGTCCTTCACTGGGAACCAAACACCCAATTGTAGCGCCTGACTCTCAGAGGGTAGCGTTGCAGAGCAGTCTGAGGCTTACTCAAGGGAGGTGGTGTGGGCTAGTAATCGCCATTTGCAGGTGCACAAAAATAACACTCAATAATTGATTGTCCAGTCTGTACTTTGCTTTATAAAAGTAAGAGTACATTTATTAAACACACACAGCACTCAATACTATGCACCAATTTACAAATATACATAAGCTGTTGGAATTACTTTGTGACATTGCATAACATCTCCACCCCTCCCGCAGGGGGGGTGGGGTCTAGTACCACCATTCCCATGTATGCACATCAACTTGCCCCCAATGCAGTTAGTTGAACATAACCTGGAGCGAGGGCCCTGCGCACTGGCACCATCCCAGTGGCGACCCACCCCATTACCTCACCAAGCATTAAAAAGGGGTAAACCTGCCTTGGTGACACATGACCCTGACTGAGCATCTCCTACTGACCATAAAGTATGCACCTCTATATCTTAAGGGCTAGCAGTCTGGGGTCTTCACCTAAGCGCAGCAGCAAGAATCCAGGTTTACGCACACTTTAGAATGACAGTACTCATCACCTTGGTTGATCATTTGAATGCATTGCAATTACAGCCCCTAAAGGCATCACAGATGAAATCACAGGATTGCGCATATACAGCCAGACACCCTAGCAGGACTGTCTGGCAACATAGCCCCACTTGGCTTATGACATCTCCTTACACATGTGACTTACAGTCCCTTCAAAAGAAGTACTCCTGGCAACTACACTTCTCCTGCAGTGTGCCTCTTCACTTTAAAAGGAATCACAGGTAAAAGCATGGGATTACATAAATACAGCCAGACCCCCTAGCAGGAAGGTCCAGCAACATAACTCCATTTAGCTTAACATCACCTTACACAGGTACTTCACTTTACACATGTGACTTTCAGTCCACCTAAAAAGAAATAACTAATAGTAAATGCATTTTGGTGCAATTACACCACTTCACCTCCAGGGGATGCCCTTCTCCAGACATCCCCCAACTCAGCCCTTCACTCCGTGATGCACTTCATAGTACACCCTCAGCTGTAGAACATAAGTTCCAGCCTAGAAGGTGTTAAAGGCTGGCTGAGCCCTTGAGAGGTTATTCTTTCAGATGCCCCGTGAAACTTAGGGGTGGACTGTTCTTCTTTATGCTGGGGGAGACTGCGGTGCTCCTGCAGCCCCCCTGCACCTCTTTTCACACGTGAGGGTGATCCCCTCCTCTGGGGGCCACCAGGCACCAAAATGGCAGATTTCTTCATACTGGGGGGGGGGAAGACTGGGTCTCTCCAACAGCTCCCCCAGCACCTGCTCCTTCAGCCCCCCTGCACCCCTTTTCACACATGAGGGTGACCCCCTCCTCTGGGGGCCACCAGGCACCAAAATGGCAGATTTCTTCATTATGGGGGGGGGGGGGAAGACTGGGCCTCTCCAACAGCTCCCCCAGCACCTTTTCACAAGTGAGGGTGACCCCCCCTCCTCTGGGGGCCACAAAGCACCAAAACGTCAGATTTCCAAATGCCTGGCGACGCATTATGGGGCGCTTCATGCTCCTCTTTACCAGCCCCCGCCACTGGGAACACTCTCCTCTGCCCTCTGGGACTCTGAGAGCGTAGATTCAGCAGTGTGCTGTCTTCACTGGCTCCCTGCGCCAGCCTTTCGCCAGGCTCTATTACTGGGCCCCTCTTGTCCCTGCGCAGAGGCCCCTGTTTCTGTGCACCAGTCCTGGGCTCTTCTTCTAGTGCTGATAGGGTCCTGGGGGCAGTCAGGGGGTCTCTCCTTCCAACTGCCCATTGCGCCAGGCTCCAGCACCTTCAGCCTCAGCCGAGCACACACCCCAGAGAGCTTCTCTTCCTGTGCAGGCACTTTTTAAAAGTTGAGTAGGGGGCTGGCAGGAAGTCCCAGTTGGTCCTATCAAACAGCGACACATCATGTCCCTGCCCCTGCTCCCTCCTTCTTGTCCAGCCTCTGGGTTTGTTAAAAATGGTGTCATCCAGTGTCTCTGAAGCCCCTTTGAAGCCCCTTTAGCCCACGCTGCCTTCCCTCCTTGGTGCAGCCTGGTGCCTGGCACCCAGTGACAGCTGCTGATGGATGAGCCTGTAGCCCCTCCCATCTTCTCTTCGTGGAGAGGAGGCACTAGCTTGTGGAAGAAAGGTTATCAATCCATCCAGCTGAGGTCAGCCCTCAGCCTGGGTCTGGTCCTGGCTGGCTCACAGAAATATGACAGTTCTGAATGACCCAAAAGCAGTACAAATATGACTTTGGACTCTGCAGAATACTTCTTTTCACCTCCAATACAATGGACTTTAGTGCATGTCTGGAAACTGTAGGCCTTGTGGAAGTTAATTTAGCCATGGGCCCCACATTCCCTTACGGAAATAATGAAGTGAAAACACAGTAAAGCACGCTGACTTTCCCTGGCATGTTTCTTTCCAGCGTATAAAGCCTATTCCAATATCACCATCCAATACTGCATAAGTCCTGCCACACCATTCACTTTGTAGCTGCTCCTGGACTGCGTACGCTAGGAATCTCCCCTGCGCAGCCCGTACACGTGTGCACACGCATGTACACATGTGTCTGCATGTAACCAGCCCGGTGTCCCTTACTCCAGCTGCTGCGCAGTGGCCTGGTCAAGCCAGGGGAACACCAGTAAAATCCACATGCAGTCTCTTACATCCAGAGTTCACTGTGGGTGAGTCCCAACTTATGAGGCTCCCCCACAGTAAAAGCTCAACAATTAGGTGCTCAAAAATCAAAAAATCCGGGCGGCCCATAGTGTCAGAACCACCTTCTAACAGTAGCTAACAAAGTTTTGATGGAATTTCTAAAGTTAGCCCTGCCTCCTCCTAGCCACTTCAGTGTATGGGTCTTCATTCTCCAGGCACAGGAATACTGGTAAAATACGTCCACTGTCTGCTGAAGCGATCCTCACCCTTATCATGTGCCATCCAAAATGGAGCCCATTTTATTTTTGTAACTAATACTGTGAGCCAAACTTTGAGTGAACATCAGAAAACAATTACTCCAGCATTTGAAGAATCTTCTTTCTGGCAGTGGTTGGCAGAGTCCTCCTCACTAGAATCAAGACCTGGATAGATGAGGAGGGTATCCTGAGCCATTTCCAAGCCGGTTTTAGGGAAGGGGTTGGCACCATTGACCAGGTCTTCAGATTCTGTACCATACATTGGAAATCTGTAATTATCGAAAAAGGCAGCCTGTATTTGGCTTTTATTGATTTAAAAACGGCCTTTGACCTGGTCCCACGATTACAGCTGTGGCAGGTCTTGTATGACCTGGGCATCCCCCCCCTAATCTTGGACCTCCTCAAACGCCTTCACGAAGGGAATTTCGCTAAAGTCCGTTGGGGGCATCAGGGACAGCTCACAGAGAGGATCACCGTCGAGAAAGGAGTACGCCAGGGCTGTGTTTTAGCCCCGACCCTGTTCTCTCTCTTTATAAATGGGGTGGCAGACCACTTGAGAGAGGACACGGTCGATGCACCAACCCTGTGCGGGGAAAAAACACCCACCCTGCTCTTTGCTGACGACACTCTGTTGATATCTAAAAGCCCTATGGGCCTACAAAGATTGCTCTCCCGCTTCTCCCATTTTTGTGACACCAGGGGCTTGAAAATAAACACTTCTAAAACCAAGTTAATGGCACTATCACCCTCTAGAAATTTTAGGAATAACATTAAGCTTAATGACACCACTCTTGAGCTAGTTGAGGCTTTTGATTACCTTGGAGTCAGGGTAAACAATAAGCTAAAATGGGCTCCCCATCTATCGAAAATGCTTCTTGCCCATAAGAGAGCCTCAGGGGCAATAGCGAAACACCAGAGACTCTCCTACACCAGGCCCATTGCCGCGGCAGTTAAGGTCTATGAGGGGAAGGCAATGCCAGCGGCCCTATACGGGGCAGAACTGTGGGGGTTCGATAATCTAACAGAGCTGCTTAGATCTGAGAATAAGTTATTCAGAGACTTATTGTCGCTCCCTCTGTCTACCCCACTAGTTCCTCTCCGTTATGATCTTGGCAGACAAAACTTTAGCAATGTAGCCAGGCTGCGCCCATTACTATACTGGGCAAGGCTACGGAGAACCCTTGAACTCCTCCACTATGCATCTGCCCTCGACGAGCTATTAAAACTCAGAGCTGAGCGTAAGATCCCCTGGGTATCAAATTTGAAAAAGGAGCTCCAGAAGATAGGTCTGGAAGAGGCCTGGGTAACCCAGCTCCCCCCACCCAAACCTGTGATAAAGAAGGCTTACTGGGAATGGGTTATGATTAATACCCTAAGAAATCAGGGAGGTGAGCTAACTTTAAAATTCCTGGATGTGAAACCTGCACCTAGCATGGAACCCTTTCTGGACATTATTGAATCTCCTGAAGATAGGTCCCTTTATCTCAAGATGAGATATGGTACACTCCCACTCTTCGAGGTTCAATCTAGATGGAGCACGGCACCCGTAAGTTCGAAAGGCTGTCCCGGTTGTGCCTCGCCCTTGGAGTCTATTGGTCATTTTCTGTTTGCATGCAAAGCATACCGGCAACCAAGAGCGAGATGGTTGACACCGGTTTGTAAAAATATGGGGACCAGGTCCGCCAGGGTGGCTTTGCGTATCTTGATCTATGACACATCAGTCCCTAGTGTCATCTGTGGGACTGCTAAATACCTGGGCTGGGCCTGGAGGATCAGACGCAAGCTCCTTAAGGTGCAATAAATTTAAGATATAAACTTATCCCTGTTGCCCATAAAGAATATCATTGCCAAAGGTACTGACAAATGGGGGTCTTTGTTTACACTGTACATGCATATTTATTGCCATTTTTACTGCTTTTAATTGTATAAGGTTTAAAGCATATAGTTGTAGTGGGTTTTTTAAAACTGTTTTTATATTTATTCTACCAAACTTTTATGATATGTTTTTAATATATCGAATAAAGTCACTACTACTACTTTCTGGCATTTCCTTTATTTACCCTGAATATTCGCTTATGTTGCTATGATATTGAAGTCACTGCTTCCTTTGAGTGAAGCCTAAAGCTCTCAATATTTCCCTCTGTAAGCCCAGCCTTCAGTCTAGATTTCCAACCCCTGACTTGATTGCCTGTACTTGCTGAAACGGTGGTCTAGCAGGATCCTAACAGTGGACAGACTGCTTGCCAGATTCTAGTACTTATTAAAAGTCCCAAATATAGTGTTCTCACAGCAAATAATTCTGTTTTTATCTACAGGATTGCATCGTCAGATTGCGTGCAATCTCAAAAGACCGCCTCTGTATTCCTAAAACTCTGCAATGAAACACTGACCATGACTTAAAAAAACTTCAAATTGTTGATTAGCGTAGGGAATAATTCAGTTCTGCTGAACGTCACCTGACCTTTTTGTCAATTATTCAATTCCCATTTCCTTCTGTATATTTTTAATCATGTCTAAAAAAGCACCAAAGGCAAACAAATATAGACGTTTCCAAGGCAATTTAATTTGCAATGACACAGTTGCCTCAGTTTCCTAATGTAGAATTGCAAGTGCTCCCATTTGAATGGTTGAACCCATCTCGACAAGAAGAATGCTGGGATATAGAGCTCGATGACGACACGTGCCACTATTGGGGGTGAGGATTAGTATTTTTAACAGCCAATGGTTGTGCTCTAAAGAAACACTCATAACAAGCCTCACCATGGAGCCGTAGACGCTTAGTTATACTGGTGTGTGGTGAATGTATTGTAGGGAGGAAGTATTAGGAAGCTGGTGTCCACCTCCTTCTTTTGTGTATATAATCCCACTAAACAACGATGACCAGTAACCTCTGTATAAACCGGTAACCTTAGCTTCCGGAGCGGCGTTCTGCTTTGCGCAAAGCAATTTAGTGCCTCATCCAGGGTTGTAAGCAGTGGCGGCTGGTGCATAGGGGCAAATGGGGCGTTGCCCCACTAGCCTCTGGACGAGGATCGGGGAGGAAGACAAGAAAGACACCACACCAATGCAGCAACCTCAAAGGAAGTGCTCTCTGCCCCATGTGTCGATCACAATACATAGACAATACAAATTAAATTGTCTAACTCTGACTTTTTTTCTTCACGGCACGGACGACGACGAGGTCACAGCAGGTCAGAGACCTCCTGCGCATGTGCTGGCCAGGGCGAGGAATATTGCTCGCCCTGGAAGCACATACGGAAAGAGTGATGTCATCATGAAGGGAGTGGCCTAAGAAAGCGGAAAATGCCTGGTTTCAAATGGGGCGCCTGTGCTGCGCCCCAGGCGTCTTCAGCATTGCGCCACTGAAATCAATGGCAAGGGGCAGGGCAGTGGGTGGCCACAACCGGACCACGCCCCTTTCCTTCGCGCCAGTCCCAGGCCTCCTGATTGGACAATGGGAGGCGGGAGCTTGTGCATTGCTCAGGACGGGCACCGGCCACAGTCACAGCACCGCACTGCAGAACACTCTCCCTCCAGCCTCTCACACGCCACAGGCCCTGATGTGTTTCTTGGGCAGAGATCGATGTCACTTGGTAAGTGGATCGTGCAAAATAAACAGTGCAGTGGGTGGCGCTCATGAACATTCACGAACGATGCAGGTTGTGTTGAATAATGAATCGATTCGGCAGCTAGGAAAGCACAAGCAGAGTGACGCCAGGTAGGCACAAAATCCAGTTTCTGTAAAATATTGTCTCAATAAAACCTTTTTGTGCTATTTTTATTATGTTTTTATGAGCAGGAAGGTGATAAAAATTGGTATTACGAACAACAGTTGAAACTTTCTTGGAATTATGGCTTTAAATGTAATCGCCAGTACCTGTTTGGGAGCTGTAATTTACCGCACATTATGCAACAAACGGTCATAAATGAATTGCCAGCGCAGTCTCTCTCTACCGAATCACAGATTGCAGCATATAATCTCCCATGAAGGCCAGTATTTCTCTCCCCCGCCCCCTCCTATTAAACTCCTGCCTCTGAGGGGCTGGCGATGTTGATTGGATCATCAGGTCATCCTCGAGCCTTGGGGAATGGCGATCCATAATTCAGGTGGAATAATTCTGCTTTCTTTATTTTCTGGGCTACCTATATAATAATCAATTGCAGAGTTGTCACTTGGCAAAAGGCGCGCGCGTTCCAGGCTTCCCTCCCTGGATTGGCTTCACATTGCAATCAGTGTGCTGCCGCCTCTGGTGCAGGAAACCAGGGTTCGAGCCTCGAGGTCGCGTCCACATCCTGTGATTATGGGCAAATCACTTTAATCTCTCCGTGCCTGAATGTGTAATGTAAATCCGGTGCTATGTTAAGCGCTCCAATACCTTCGGGTCGAGTTCGCGCTATATAAATATGCAACAATAAAAAAAAAAGCTTTCTTATTTTTTACAGAAATCCGTGGCCCATTAATGAAGAGACATTTTAATACTATCCTTTCCTGTCAAGGCTGTAATAATATTCTTTCCGCCTAAAAAATGCTTACGAGGCGATGGGTTAAATTTGAGCCAAAGAGAATTATAAAATGTTGGGTTCCTCTTGAGGGAACCGTCATAACATTAATGTGGAGGTGCTGTCAACACTCGGAAAAACAGTATTGATGTGGCATAACATTCACAGTTTCAATTATGTTTTAACAGACATGGCATGCCTGCATGGGGGAAATTACAGCCTCAATGCCAAGCATGCCTTCTTCTCTCATTAAATTATGATTTTCATGATTTACTTCCTCTGTGCTATTACATTCTCGCGCTAGCCAGGCTTTAATTATAGTTATGAGAGGAAATGCGAATGTAAAAGATCGACTGTGGTGGTGACTGCAGTGCAGAAGTCTTAGAGTAGCGCACGTGTACAGTACTTTCAGAAATTCCCGATTGTGGCTTGGGTGGTTTAATTTATAGATTTGTGCGCACGCGGAGTTGAGCTTTGGCTGCCGAAAGGAGGCATCAGACATTGTTTCTGTTTGGCAGAAGTCAGTTTAACCCTCCCGAGCCCCCCTCCCCCTCCCACTACCGGGCACTCAACTCGGACCTCCACGCCTCACCACCTTCAAATGTCACCAGCCGCCCCTGAATGTAAGCGCTATATAGTTACAATTACAATAATAATACAAGCTTCAAACTTTACAAGTAAGAAAGAATAGATGAAGCTGTGAATCTCTCAAAGTCACAGTTGTCTATTCAGGAGGCATTTTAGTTTTCTAGTCCTAGTTGTCACCGGGAATGGGTCATGGTATATACGAAGCAATCAGAGAAGTCCATTTGATGCCTTTCTCAACTGGCTTGAGATTTGGAACCATCAGGAGAGATAGATAGACAGAAGGACGGACAGATAGACGTACAGATCCATTTCTGTCTCAATGTCTGGAGCTCCACTGTTGTTTCCTGATAAGGACTCACAGACCTCATATTTCTATACATTGGACAGACCGGGTTTCCCTCCAGTTCGCTATTTGAGATTGCAGACTCAGACACTGGCATGCAAAATATGTCTCTCTCAAGTGACTGACTACAATTCTTGCACTCCCCTCAGCAGGAAGTTACAGGAAACACCATGACCGCTATTTGAGACATGGCTTAACTGAGAGTTGAGAAGTAGATGGTGAAAGATTTCAGATGTAGTTGGCATGGGGGTGTTGAGAATTAGGGGGTTGGCTGCCTCATAAGCCACGAGACATTTAAATTTGCAAAATACTGAATGCACAAGTACACATGTACACGTACAAAATGCTAGCACTTTTTGGATTTTCCTCCCATTGTGAACTAAAGTACATAAAGAGGAGTGAGCCAGGTCCTTTCTGAACCAGACTACAAGCAACCTGAGGTCAGTTTCACCTGGGGTTCGGGTCTTTGGCTGCTTGTGTTCTGGGTGGAAAGGACCTGCTGTGGCCGTTCGGGCTGGGCTGTTCCTATTGGCGTAGGAGCAAGGCTGATTTGAATATGGGTGGGTCTAATCTGATGTGGCATGGTGAGCAAACAAATGATGGACTGCTATGCGACCCAGAGTAATTTCCAATGGCTGAGATTAATTCAAGTATTCCATTCATCCCTTTTTGTATTTTCATTGTCACCTCTTCAGTTTGATAAGTCTGCCCAGACGTGAGTCCCTTGCTCACTATTTCACTGGAACCAAGTGCATCCCACTGAAGATGCCAAATTTGGGTTGTCCAGACATGTGTCCCGTGCTCACTATCTGACTTTAACCGATCTGCACCCCACTGAAGGAACCAATTTAGATTTGTATTTCAAAAATTGAGTGATTTTATTATGAATTCCTGGAGCAACTAAAGAATATTGATGTACAATTCGAGGTGAGTTGTAAATTTTATTCCTCAGGGTACTGTGATCCGACAGGAACTGTTCTTTCTAAGAGAATGACTTACTGCATAAGATGTGTCTTCTGTGTCTTTTGTCGTGATGAGTGTGGTCTTTCTAGACTGTTCGCTTCACGTATGAACAAGGCATATGATGGAACACGTGGACCTTCTTCTTCTTACCAGCCAGCACGGCCTACTGTTATATGTCTCTCGTAATCATTTCAAAGCAATTAAAAAGTGTTGGTTTAACATTATTTAGGTTAGCTTAAAAAAGCCATTTTTTCCACTAGTTAAAAATACTAGCAGCCTGATAAATTGGACCACTTACAACAGGAGTGAGTAACACTATCTTTAAAAAATGGAAACTCCTAATGGTGGGTAAAGAACCCATGTTCATAACTCATATCTATTCACAAATATGCTTTGCTGGTGAAAATAAATGGGACCCTAAAATCAAATTTTGCAGCCAGTGTACTAATAAATGCATGTTCACCCATTTTTTACTGCAGTGCAGATATCAGGCCATGGTACAATGCACACAATAAGAGAAAACAGGCTTACTGAATTACAGATTGTATGAATGAATGACTTTACAGAGAAAACTACTCTAATATTACCAACAAGGTATTTTTTTGTGATTTTACTCCATTTCCTATTTTTAACACCTTGAATTCTGCTTGTGATCAAATACCTGTATTTATAACTGATGCACGTAAAAAATAATCTTGTCTAAACCTTACATGCAGATCCACTGCGGGTAATATGCTATTGATTACAATTGCTGGCGGAACAGAGGGGCTTCTGAGTCATGGCCCCTCCCCACGCTCAACACTGGTCATTCATATCATATTAGACTCTACATAGAAACCTTAGCCGGCAAACAGTGAAAGGGGACCCGATGTAAGTGTCAGGAACGGTTCTGAAATGGATGCAAGAAAACAAATGCAAAGCCTCCCTTTTGGGGAATTTGGCCTACCGTGACCACCGATAGACACTCTGTTTTGTTTTCTAGCCATGAGAAAGACCCCGCAGACAGAGGACAAGAAGATGCTGTCAACAAAGAATCTGGTAGACTCAGGGCTGGTGATCAGCCTTCTGCTGCTCGCTACATTGATTGCTCGCGTAATACTCTGTAAGTAAGATTTACTATCTTGAACTCTTTCAAAGAGATGTAATGAATTACTAGGAAATTAGACTTTCCCAAAGTCTCCTCTGTTTCTACTATTGGACAAATGTGATCAAATTAGCATCATCAAATGGCATTTTCTGGCCATTCTATCACTGCCCTCACTGGACTTTTGCCGATGCCATTCCATGTTTGAGAACACAGGGTAAAACTTTAAGTGAAAACAACACATGATAAATAATGTTGTCTAAACCTTACATGCACTTAAGTGAAAAGTACTATTTTCGCCTCATTCCTACATCAATAAATGAGACAGTGTGTGCCTGTACTTCTTTTTTCAGTACAAGAGATTATTTGACATTAAGTAATATCCCTCTAAATACAATTTAGTTCAAGTCACTCGTACTCCTTTCTCCAATCTTCTTAGATTCAACAGTTACTGCCAGAGCCCAGCTCACCCAGGAAAAGCTGGCACAACTGGAGAGCAATCTCAGCCGGGCAATGAAGTACATCAGGTGCAAAGAGAGAACTTCTGGCAACGATTGTGGGCGTAAGTACTCTAGCATGGGCTGGTGTCTGCACTGTACTACAGGCAGACGAGAGTCACAAGCAGGCCTGGACATTTCTAATGCCAGATCCATACTGAATGAGCATCATAGGGACTCTCCAATAAAAAGCTTTCTTTATAAAATGGGCCAATTGTTATTTTTATAGCACATTTTCCATAATTATTGAACAACAATCCAAAGTTGTTTAGGTAGGTCTGAAGAGGAATTCATGAAATACCCAATGCTTTTTCAGTAAAGCTTTAAAAATGTCTCCAAATTAATATTTGTCAGGAGTAACATTGCTAGTCTGAGTGTTCTGCATCCAATAGATCCAAGATACCTTTAAGTGAATGTGGTGCTCTTTAAATCCCATTACAAATAAAAATACCAAAAAGGCTTCAATACAAAGCACACTAACCAAGTGCATTTTTTTGCCGCATGGGAAATTATGTAATTCTCTACAACAAAACTGTGCCCCATTCTACAGAGCTGCATTTGAGGTTAAATGGTCTGAGATGGAGTGGGGAAGGCTCATGGATTGAGACAAGAAATAGAGGCCGAACACAAGTATTTGGAGCAAAGCATACAGCCGTCACAAAACTGTGTACCTTCCAAACAACTCCTTTCGATAGTCCTGTGTTTCTAGATGCCAAGACAGACTCCCAGGCTCAGGCCAAGAAAAAGACATCCCCAAAGATCTTGATAGTGTTATTGTTGGTGATCCTCATTCTGCTAGCAGGACTGTGTGTGCTGATAACTCTCTGTAAGTACCTTGTGTTTTACGATCATCCTAATCTAGAGGTCAGTCATTGTTTCTTGAGTCCGACAAGGTCACCAGAAATGTATTTCTTCCAAATCATGGTTATACCAAGTCTTTTTTTTAAACTTCTGTTCATTAGTATCATTGCTAGGCAGCGAGTATACATCACGATATATGACAAACAAAGCTGTTCATTTTGCATGTTGGAACATATTAGAGTCGAGGTTCATTATGTGCAAATAACCAATCATAGTAGAGTAACGAACAGACAAATGGGCAGGTTCTCTTCTTAAGTGGCAACATACAATGTTTTTGAGTGGTGCATAGGGTTCATTGACATGCATGTGGATAAAGGCAACACATTTCTTTCTAGTGGCCTTTTGGGTCGGGGTCATTTTGATCTGCTTCATTGTGACTGTTTCCATCAGCATCTCCACGTTCGTTCGTTTCGTTGTTTTTTTTTGGGGGGTGGTGTAAATGCTGAGCCCCCTGCGTTTTTGAGTATTCCACAAAACCTTGGGTGAATTCCCTCCAAACATCTGACATTGGTCTTCTTGGGAGCCACAGGCTTCTTCCTGCAGTAGAGCTCCTTCCTCCGCCCTGGGCATGTATTCGACCTCGATAACCCACCTGGTATAGAGCGGGCCCGATGTCGACTTCTAGGTCTTAACTATCAACTTCCTGACCAATGCAAACGCCAGGTCAACCAATCTGTTACCGTTTTCTTGGTATAGGACAGAGGAACCCTCCCAGCAGGTATGTCTCAGGTGACATATCTATTTCCCATTCAAAGGATTTGCTGAAGTGTTTGACAACCCGTGTCCAGTATCCCTGTATAATCAGGCACATCCATCCCGTATAGATGAAGTCTGCTGATGAGGTTAAACATCTAGGTCACGGTCCCTGATGAACCCCACACATATCCCCCACTTTCTTAGGGGAGAGATAGGTATAATGTAGATAATTAAATTGACTGAACTTCAGTCTATTGTTTTGGGATAACGATTGTACATAGGCCATCATTTTATCCCTTTCTCTATCCAGTATATGGTGACCCAGGCTCATTTCCCGTCTGTGTTTGAGTCCTCAGAGGTCTGTCCATATCATATAATTAAGGAATTTACAAGTCCAAGTTATTTGCTTGCTTCTGCCCAGGGTCATAAGTGAATGCGGGACCACATATTGTATGGGCTCATTTGTTCACGAAGCCCAAAGCCATGTGATTGTATGGAGTAGTGCCCCATATGTCAAAAACTGTCCAGGTGGCAGGTCATAGTCTGCAATCAATTGTCCTAAGGATAGGACTTCTCCATTCTTGTAGCAATCCTCGACCATAATGAGACCCACTTCTGCCCATTGTATCATCTGGTGGGATGTAAAGAAGGCTCTATTAGATGCTCCACGATAGGTATTGCAGGGGAGTACTGTGGGCTTTGCAATGTCATTTTCGCACATGTCCTCCAATACCTCAAGGCCATCAATAATAGCCTGGGTGCCGTATGGGTTTGGCTGTTTTATCTAGTAGAAGAGATGTTAGGGCACCTTGGTTGGGTACCCCAACCATGTTACCCATCTCTATGACCGCCTCACCATCTAGTTGAATTATCCACTGCAATTGTGCAGCCAATTAATATAATTCAAGATCTGGGACATCCACCCCCGGTGGTGATAGTATTCTTAAGAGAGTTAGGAACCACCCTCTGTCTACCTGTGCCCCAAATCAAAGCTCAACTGAGCATAATGTTCATACCATCGCCACGTAAACTGTCTCCTCCCACAAGTAAAGATCTGACCGCTTATATTCAAGTGGACAGTCCCACAACTCATAAAGGTTTTACATGGGTTAAAACTTGAAATTCCCAATCTTAAATTTTTGTTCGGTCCAAAAACCAATTCAGGTGTGTATCTGTTATGGACAGTTTGGAGTGGCTTTAGCTACTTTGATATGATTTTGAGTAGAAATTTTAATTTTCTTAGTCAGAATTAAGTGTTGTTATTTCATGAGAATGGAGCAATTTGATTAATTATGAGCTCACCAGCGGAAATATAGTGTAGCACATGGACGGGCTCGGTGCTAGCAAAGTGGCTTCAAGAATCAGTCTAGAACTTTACAAACTAGCTAAATTAATTAATAAATTAATAAAGAATCAACAAATTAGAAACATAACTTATTGAAGACCGTGATATTTATTTGTACTATGCCTGCCCAATAATAGGTAATCTCTTTTAATATCACTTTATGCCAGTTTCTTCCCATTTCCAGACATTGTAATAAGAGTATAATATTTTGCAGGTCAGTGATTCTTGGCTCAGTGGCCTACATAATAGCTTAATTGGTGGTCAGTAATAACACTTTTGAAACAGAATTCAAGCTTTGTTTCAAATCCTTTTAAATTAATCGTTTTTTTTTTCATGTATTTCTCAATTAGTAAAGTCCATCCACGGCAACTGCCTCCACCTCATATTCGTATGGTTACTTTTGCAATTTAGAGCAGTAAATTACTCAATTTTATCTTTTTGTTACTATGTTATGTTGCAATGTTTTCAATCTCAGGTTGTTAAGTGTCCTACTCCCTTACATACATTACTCCATTTGTATTTCATATCCGTAGGACTTGGATTTCTTGCCCCCTATGTATTTTAAGATCCTTGCCAGAATTTTATACTTTAAATGTCTTGTCTAATTATTGAAAACGACTTAATGTTTATAAACTCACAGATTTAAAGTCACTTTATGTCCTCATTATTCTATTGCTTTGTGATATTCTCCTCCTCTCAGTTGGATATATCTCTCCTTTATTTTATCAGAATCTCTGATTCAAGATGCAACCTAATTGTCCTCTGGAATTGTGAGACAAGCTTTTCCTCGTTCTTTATATTCAAATCTAGTCTCTTCTCAAATCCTACATTTATGATGGATTATCCCTTTTTGTCAGTCTTTTCCATAGCACACTTGTTAAACAACACATGTTGCAAATGCTATAATGCCACAGTTCAATACATGATTGCTATATAGACATCTGAAACCAATTGAGTGGAGTTTGTGCTATGCATGAAAATAAGTTTAAAAAAAAGTAAAAGTCATGAAAAACACTCCGTTTTTGTGCAGGGGTCTTTGTTCTCCCTACTCTTGGGTAGGTTAGTTGAGTATTAATCGGTGCTCAAGTTTAGCAATAAATAACAAGCAACATGTATGGTGTTGGCTGCCTGCATTTTGACTTTGTCTAAGATTATTTGTTTTGCTATGTTTCTTTTATAAAATATTATATAGTTGTGTGAGCTGCCAGGGTTCAGCCAATGTAAAAAAAACACAAAAATGTATTTTGGTTTCATAAGCACTCTATGCCATAGTATTACCTTGAGATGAAGGGAACTATTTTGAGGGTGGATGTGCTTCTTGTGAAAGAACAGAATGCCATCACCCAGAGTGAAGTTAGCTAATGGCCGAAGTGGGTGTACCCATTGACTCATGTTGTATGTTGAAAAGGGGGGAAGAACAATGGACACAACAGATCTACAGATACAGTGTGCTGCCTGAAAGCCTCTATAAGTATATTACATGTATAATTTTAGTAAAATCAAAAGGTCTTGGGCTACGGAGGACCTAAATAGGATTTTGGCAAACAGCAAAGTCAGTAGGTAGCTCAACTAAACATCTCTTCTACTTCGAAAGAGGAGGAATGATCTACATCATCTAGAATGTTGACATACCCCTTCCACAAATTCCAAATCCCAAGTTACTTCTTTCAGCAAGAGGCCTTTGACCGGTAAATGCTGATAGGATGTTATCTGAACTGATCCCAGTCTGACAACAGACTGGTAGCATTTTCAGTAGTGTTCCTCATGCCTCCTATTTTCTCAGATTAAATTCCTTTCTTTTCCTTTCAGTGGCTTGACAGTAGTGCCCTCTATGGATGATACAACACCTTTATTGAAATTCTCACATTGTTGTTTTCCATAGTGCCTTGCATATCGTTGAACTAATCTTTTATAGTGATTTACTCGGGATCGCTAAAGTTATCTGAAATGTGGGTGATAACCTTCCATTGGATACTGATGCTATTGCAGCTACAGCACTAATCATAGCTCTGCCCCTGCAAACAGGTCTCCGAGTTCCTTATTTTACCTCTTTCTTCCCTTTCTCCATCCCTCTTTCATCTCCGTGTGTGCTTTCACTTTCCCACAGCATTATCCCAAAAATTGTAGGCATACAGTATTTCTGAAGAAGAGTGACTGCGGAAATAACCGTGAAAAGGAGAAACTGTGGTTTGCAGTTTTCTATCAGGCCATAGTTACATCCCAGTCACACTATAATGGACACTTTTGGACAGTTTTTGAAGGCCACACATGATATTGGTTGCATGCCTCAGGTAATGCTCTCCACTGCTAGATTCCAGAGTTGGGTGATAAGTGAAGGAGACTCTCCCCTGTTCCTTCACAAGATTTTATTGAAACCCACTGTTCTCCTTTCACAATGTTTCTGGATGTTGCCCAGCAACCAGGATCCTCAGGCTCAGGTCTTCTGGCTGAAATCAACTTTGAGCATTTTAGACGAGCTTGACTTCCACTGACTGCCTGCCGCCAAGATCAGAACAGGGGTCTAGGGTGCACGACCACCTGAGTTAATGCAGTGTTTCAATTTTAAACCAAGCTGCACTTCGGTTGGCTTTGTCTACCTAACAGTGCTCCCTAGGTTGGGTAAATAATGACTCCAGTGACGCAGTAACATATACTTTGTTTACATGTACTTGACACACCAGTGATGACACAATGTCTGTAAGACAAAGGGCGACATTATCCACTCTGCAGTGATCCGTGAGGTAGTTTGTGCTGTGGCACCAGGTCCTAGGCTATAATGCAAACCCCAACTTTCTCTGCATCATCTGCACTTCAGTTAAAAGCCGCCTGCTCAGACTCATTTATGCAAATGCCTCCCTGGGGGTTGTCTCTGTGTAGAAATTCCTTGGGGAGTTTTGGAAGAGTCACAGCCATGAAGACAGAGACAGAATCCAGGCAGACATGGGCTAACTGATGATTGAGAAGCTGTATGTATGGACCTCATCTTGAAGAAGACGATAGAGGACAGAGAATTTGAGAGCGGAATGAAAATAGGAGATGGAAAACAGGAGTACAAATGAACGAGGTGAAGAAAAGGGAGAAAGGGGTAGAGAAGGAGAAAAGCAAAGATAAGAAGTTGATGTGAAAGCAAAGAGGAATAAAATGATAGAAAGGACAGAGAGCATACATGACAATGTGCAGGATATAAATAGAAATGATGATTAGAGAAAAGTGGGAAAGAAGAAGCAGAATGGCTATTGTTTTGACTGTAGACTCATTTAACGGAGGAGTAATAAGTGATTGGATAAAAAAAACTCCAAAATACATCAGGCAATGCAGAATAGGACAATGTAGTGTCTGCTTTATAAGTTCATTATACCTCCCAAGTAAATCAAGGTTATGAATGGTTTGTTCTTCGCCAAGTGTAGCAACATGAAGGAGAATCAATTGACACTTTCTATGCCTGAGTATTAATTGGTAGTTTGCAAATGGTGCCGTAATAATTAAGCGTGTATTCAAGTTGAATACATTATTTAGTCCAATACCAAGTGTTTTTACTTTGTGAACTGTCTGGAACATGGTCCAGCTTCAAGTATCTTGAATTGTAAGTTCTTGGCAATACTATTTCTTGGCCCACAAGTGACAAATACTAACACTGTCATGTTCTGGTTTATCCTGAGTTGCCGTGTGGAAATATAGTGTTATATTTTAAATGTACAGTTATTAACGTAGTCAATAGATAAGTCAATTTCTATTACATATATTTTTGTATCATTACCGTATTGTTAATATGACAGGCCAAGGTCGTTTTGCAAGTCGACTAATTGGCCCAGTTACAGTTCAAAAAGGTTGTGAACCAGAACTGCGTCCAGTGAGATAATGAAAGTTCTCATAGTTTGTGAGAAAATGTTGTTAATCCTCACAACCTGGATGTGCTGGTTTAGTTACCAACAGAACCACTTTACATTGTTCCTCCAATACTGAAGAGGGTGGATGAAGTGCTAAAAAGTAAAGTGCCTCGTCTACTACGGTCGGCCAATCCAGGATTGCAAGATTTGCAGAACCAGGCCTTGATTTGAAACCCGACTGAAATGTGTTAATTTTTCCATTTTCGTCAACATATTGGGTTCATTATTTTGTTACACATTCTTCCATATATTGTGGCAATGAAAGCTAGAGCCGTGATGGGACTACAGTTTTCATTGTAGCCTGGATCATCTTTAGGGTTTTTCAGGCTGGTCCTTGTGGTGCCTTTATTTAAGGAGGTGTGGGTTGGGCCTGACTCTTGGAAGGTGTTAATGGTGTTTTACCTGAGTACTGGGAGAAAGGAGCTGGTATCGTTGGCTATGTTAGAACGTATACTGATCATAACCAATCCTAAAAAGCCAAGCCAGTTAAGCCGGAACGGCCTGCTGAGCTTTTGGGGCCATTTTAAAGAGAAACTGCACAAATATACATTCAGGGCAGTAGATGGTGAAGTTAGAACGACCCATGCTTAAACTCAGGACATTAGAGACACCTCCGTCAAAAAAAGAATGTGGTTTGAGTTCTCCATTAGAGCACCCTGAGGCCTCACTTCTGATCCAAGAGAAGTATTGTTGTTGGTTGTTCTTATTGTACCTTTGTCTTTCAGAGTTCTTCTACTGGGCCTGCCCCACAGATTGGCTGCCGTACAATGGAAAATGCTATTTCTTTTCTCAAAACAAACTCTCATGGGAAGAAAGCAGAACAAAATGTATGACAAGTCAGGCAGACTTGGTTATCATCAATGACAGGATGGAGCAGGTGAGTTACGATTCGTGTAATGCTTTGTTGTGATTAAAGACAGTAAAATATAACTGTTCTCATGCAAGCGGTGCACACTGCTGTATCGTTGACACTGTTGCACATTGTAATAAAGTTGGCTTGGTTACATGCCTTCAAGGGTGCAACAGTATTTTGGTAAATCTAAAAACCCACATTTCTTTTTTACTCAGCAACTCCAATCATAATGGAATTGAGTTTAATGCACATCCTGGTGAGAGCAGTTGCTGCAGCACAGGTCAAAAACCCTATTATTCCCAGCATGATTTTGTCCATAGAAAGGATGTTGGTCAGTTGATTTGCAGAGCCTCTGCCTGCACCCAGCTCCCGCATATCTTTGACATGTCTGGCATGATAACAGGCCACATGAGTCTGAGACAGGGCACAAATACCCCACGTCCCCTAGTCCTTGTGCTCTTTTACAGCACCTGTTCCCTTTGCTCTCCTGTACAGTTTTTCATCACAAACAAGACTAAGAAGGATATCTACTGGATTGGCCTGACGGATAAGGACCAAGAAGGTGTCTGGAAGTGGGTGAACGGTCTCAGTTTACAAACAGATGAGTAAGTCACACTCCACATAAAAAGTTCATGATTTATATTTCTGTATATTATAGTTTCTTTTCTTTTTTTTAACCTTATTTTACTTACTAAAAAATCAAATGTAGAACAGCGACGTGTTAACTAAAGATAACAAGCATAGGCATGGCCAGTAGATCAAATAAGGGCTGCAGGAAGAGAAAAACAAAAAGTGGTGGTTTGTGTAAAAATTCAAGTTAGAGGAACGGGAGAGAAGGGATAGGGTTCTGTAGATCACTCTATCAACAGGGCTCCTTTCCTAATTTCCTCCATTTTAACTCCTCCCTCTCTCTCTCCTGGTCACTCTTTTCCAAATTCAGAACTTTGAGACATCCTAGAGTTGTCTAAACTCTAACATAACATGACCTCCTAAGCTTGGTCGGAAAGGATAACACAATGCAATGCAACCCAATTGAACACAACATATAAAACACAACAACAAAATCCATTATGCAAATCACATAACAGTTACCACATAGCATAACCGGGCTGGCTTATGTGGTTGCAATTGTTGCTTTCATTAGGTTGACCTGTGGCAATACTGTGGGGTGGAAAAAACTCTTAGACATCAGGTAACAGAAAGAATGAGACTGAGATATCTAAATCAGGTGTGTGCACTTCTCCAAAAGATCAACTTCTCTCTGCAGCAAAAGTAATACCCCACTGCAGCTCAAGCCCTGGTCATAAGCGGTCAAATCTGGTGGCTGAGTGGACTAATGCATTCAATGCAGAAACCTGGGTTTCACCACATAGACACAGGTTTGAATCCCGTCGAGTTTACGCAGCCATTCATCCTTTTGAGGTCAATGAAATGGGTACCATTGGGTTGGATCACATTGGCACAAGTTACTGAGCCCCAAGCTTTACCAATGCACATTGCATTCAGAAGCTATCCGGCAGATGTACAAATATTTTCCTTAATTGCAACACATTTTTTAACCTTATTTTTTAGATTTTGGGGCTGTAATCCACCTGATAACTATGGAGGCGCAGAGAATTGCGCCACAGTGGGCTCTATAACAAAGTGCAAAGGACCTTCGAATCTCTGGGATGATGCCCGCTGTGAAAATAAACAGAAATCCATCTGCGAAAAAGAGGCGGAGGACAAGAAGAAGGATTTCACCCCGTGAAATACCGAGCCAGACAATGGATTGCTTTTATTCAGCCCTTTTATGTAAAGAACACAATATTTACATATAACGACAGATTGCACAATTCTCCTGGGGCAACAGGGGTTAGTTTGTCAAAACCTGAATGATAATAGTGAATATGTATATGAGACAGAGAAAGATTTTCTTTAGCTAATTTTTTTTTATGTTTTCATTTGAATTGTACGTTTTTAGAAACTTTTAAAATGCAACGTATTGTTAATAGAGGAAAAATGTTTCAAATAAAAAAGGAAAGTCTTTTAATGGCCAGAACCGGTGATAGTGTAAACTATTAAGAAAAGGGGTGGGAGTTGAAAGAAAAGGCCTCCTGCGGTAAGATAAATAATTTGCAAATTTCACGATAAGACATTGTTCTTGACAAAGAGATATTCGAAACAATACAATTCAAGAAAAGTTTTATCCTTGGATTGGCATTCTGAATGGACATCTGGAATGTATGTACTTTGACCTCCCCAAGAAATAATTTCACATTCGAATTACTCAAACTGCAGGACTGAAAATTTAATGTGGTTTTACAATTTGTTTCCCCTTTGTAATGGAGAACGTTTGTGAGCATCAGTGTTACCGCATCGATCTACATGTGGAAATTCTGCGTTCCGGACAAATTCCAGGTTTGATCTCTTTTTGTATTAGAGCACGGAAAATTACTACAGGCCTGATTATGAATTTAGCAGTGTGGGAGCGGGACTGCAATGCCGACGCCCCTCTCCCACATCCTAAAACCTGTGTGCACACCGCACACCAGATTACGACTTTTACAGTCACTGGCAGGTGGTTCTTTGGTGGTCCAACGGCAGTGCTTATGAAATAGGCACCGCAATGGGAAAGTCAAAGGCAACACCTGCATGGCATGGACTCCACCACAGTTTTCATGGAGGAGGAACCGCCACGAAAACCGTGGCAGAGAGGAAACTTATAATATGCTTGGCGGGACCACAGCGGTCTCAAGACCGCTGCGCCACCGTCAGGGATCTCTGGTTGTTGCGGCGGTACAATGTCGGTCCGACCACCCAAGTTGTGATAGGGCAGTCGGACCATCGGTGTGGCAGTGCCCGCACTACCACCATGGCTAAGACCACCGTAGTCGTAATTAGGCCTTCTATTTCTTGTAATAACAATACAAGCAGAATTTCTGTTGTGACCCACATCGACATTACAATGAAACGTAGAACAAAGGCCTGAGTAGTTGTCAGTGTGAATTAATTGTTTATATTGGTATAATTGGACATTGTCATCTCTATGCCATATCCCTGCCCTTTTAGTTTGACCCGTAAATGGGTTGCGTCGCACACAAATAGATATAGGTTATAAGCTGAGACCTATCTATAAATATATATATATATATATATATATATATATATATATATATATATATAGACAGTTTTAGGTACTAAACTCCTCAGACAATTTCTATGTAACTACTACCCACAATAAAAACATACACAGGGATACTGTTAATATCCTCACTCCTACATTAGAAAGTTTCTAAAGCAGCAATGAGAATATGCTCAAAAACAGGCCTGACTAAATCATCAACTGGTTATACAACATTCTGTAATATTTGTCTTTTTGCTGAAGAGAATTTGTGTCCATGTCTCTTAAGAATGGCTTACACCTGGATGTTACTCCCAACAGTTGTTCTTGGATACTGAGTAAGTGAGCAATGGTGCTTTGATGCTTGGGAAGCATGGCCAACCCATCTATGGGGATGATTACTATCAGTTAAAAAGCAAAGAACTGGAATAAAAAATGTGTAATGTGTGGTACAGCTGGGATATTTTATGAACCCAGTTGTCCATAGAAGCGACTGAGGAGAGGGTTTAACCAACTGAGAGCATCCTAAGCAATAAGACTGAAAAAAGTAAATGCAGGACTTACTCAGTATTCTGTCTTAGAAGGAAAGGAAGAAAAACAGCAGTGTAATAATGTGCTTTGCATGTGTATAGGAAGAGGTATTGAGGAAGGGGTTTAAGGTGTGCTGTGGCAGTACATCTAAAAAAACAGGTAAGAGGTGGACATCGTTCAGCTTGACCAAAAGACACTGTAGTGCAGAGGTCTTCAAACTTTTGGATGCCGAGACCCCCCTGTCAACATTTTGAGGCATAAGGACCCCCTGCTGACAAAAATGTCTAAACCTGTTGACTAAATTGCGTGGGATGAAAATGTAAATGAGGTTATGTGATGCCGCGTATTTTGGGATAGCATTGCTTCATTATTTTGACATTTGTTACACACAGTAACACTGAGGAAAGATTTCACCCAATCAGTACCCATTTATAACCAAAATACAGCAATTATCATCAGAAAGATTTCGAGTCAACCTTTGTTAAGGGCCTTCCACTCTGCAGCAATACGTGCTGCCACACTAGAAGCTTACCTGGCCCTGACCGGGAGAAGCAGGGGTCCCTTTAAACCCTGGCAGTTTTGTGCAGAGTTAAGCCGTTTACCCATGCAGCTTTCCTCTCACCCCCTCCCTTCCATCCCTCTCTCCTCTCCTAACCCCGGATCCCTCTCTCACTTTGCAGACCATTTTCTTTCACCCCTTTTTACAACTTCTGAATTCTCCCCATTCAACCTCTCACTTCACCTTTAATCACCTCTTGCCATTCTGTCTTTTCACTGCCCTGATCTCTAACAGTCTCTCACATTTATCTCATGGCCTCTCTGGCCCTGTCACCTCCCGTACCCCTCAGCACTTCTCATTCACCTCGTCTCTCCATTCAAATTTTTGTCTATTTGTATCTTACACCTCTCCAGTCCGCCCATTCCTCTTTCACATCTCCCCTTTGTTCTAACAGAAGCCCTCGCCTTTGGATCACACTCACTTCTTGCGTGTCCACACTTCTCTTTGGCAATTCACATTTCTCCTCATCCCTGACCTCTTCAATCAAATTCTCTCACTCCCTTGCTGTCCTCTCTCATCCTCTCATCACCAAGCATACGGGTCGGACCCGTATGCTCCTCTCGGCAGGTGCCACTCTGCTTATTGTTCCCTTATTCAAGAAGGCATGAGTTGTCTGTCTCGCTGTTTTGATGCAGGTCATGCAGTTATGGAACTTGCATCCTCCTTTGCTTCGTTCCACCAAGAATATATTATCCTTTAGGAAGATATAAAAACCTTTCTCTATGCTCTGTAGGTTACCCCATTTGGCTGGTTCTCCTTCTCCTTCTGTGTGTTTCTCATTTGCCTTGAGGCAGTAGATCGCTATTAGCCCATTCAGAGGGGGGGTCTAACACTCCCAGTCAGGGCTGGTCCTAACGCTGGTCGCACCCGGTGCATCAGTCTTTTTTGATGCCCCACCCCCGTTTCCTCCTTCTCCATGAATTCCTTCACTGCCACTCACCAACAATGCACCTCATCTATCTATAGCACCTTTCTGACAAACATTTCATTTTTTATACCACTACTCATAGTTTACTCACACTCATTTCTGGGATCTGCATGGTACATATACTTTGTAGCAGGCACATTAACCCTCTGCACTGTGTGGGTGACAAGAGTGCCCATGTGAGTGCACGATGAGCGATGCAACAGTGTGAGAGTAGGACAAGAGGAGTGACTGCAGGGTGAGTGAGGTGGCGTATGAATTTGGGTGCAGATGCAAGTTCAGAATGGGATGAATGAATGTATGATTACTGATGGGCTTGTTTGAGTGAGTTGCATATTGAGTAGTGAGAGGGACAAGTGAGTGAAGTGTCACATGAGTGCAGGATGAGTAGTGTACTCGTGTGACTGCAGGTTGAGGTATAGGGTGAGCAGCACAAGTGCATTGTGAGTGCAGAGTGATCACTGTGAGTGCAAGGTGAGCGGGTGAATGGTGTGAGTGCATGGTGATCGGTGTGAGTGCATTGTGATCGCTGTGAGTGCAGGGTGAGCGTGAAAATGAAGGGCGAGAATGAGGAATGAGTTGTCTGAATGCAGGGTGCATTCCCAGACCCATGAAGTAACTCAGCATGTTATTGACGGCAGCGTAGAGTTTAAGATGTAAGTTAAACTATTGCGGCATTAATCGGGGATCGAGGGTGAAGGAAATAAATAATGTGCTGATCCTGCAACAAACTTCCAGTCCTATGGTTAGGGTTGCCAGCAGATTATTTTGATGGCCCAGTCGGTACAAAAAAAAGCAGTCACCTAAAGCGGTATTTTCAGCGCTTATCTGTGCATACTTCCAACAGCAAATATAAATAGAAAGCACTTTGAATTGGTTTCTAGGGCTGCCTCAATGATCCATGACTGATAATTAAAGGGAACAAAGACAGAAAAGTCACATAACGAAAGCATACATACTTTTTTTATTTCTAAGTCTATTTAGTACCAAGAGGAGATCTTTGCAGGCTCTTTAAACAAAACACGGCAGGCATTTTTCTTTTGGCAAACCTACTTTGTATTCCTTTCCATGAAATGCATTCTCACTCTACAGCAGTAAATGTAAAATACAAATGTAAGGAATAGGCTGAGTGGGGACGCAGGGGGTACTGGAACCAGCAAAAAAACCTAAGCCTCTGTAACCAGTTTGCAAAGGCATGTAAAAATGCAAATGGTCTTTAAAGACCTGTGAAAAACACAGGGGTGCCGGAGATTAGACTCCAGACACTGCCCTGACGAGCCCCCAGCAGCTCAAGTTTCACTGCAGCAGCCCAGGCTGAGACACAGGACGAGGGAAGTGGGGGGTGAGGAACTTCGACTTTCGATCACGATCGAATTGACCCGCCATTTTGTGCTCCGCCGCCATTTTGTGTTGCCCTCACTCAGGCAGCACTTCGAACGAAGTCATTTCTGCATTTCTGCTTTTTCTGCAACATCGTGTCGAAATAAGCCTTCTGCCTCTGTTTACGAAGCTGATGTCAGGGAGTGGCCGAGTGCACTAATCCCCGTCTGGTTTCCTTAATCCCTGTCTCAACTATCTGTTGGTTCACACTATTCTTTTCCGACTCTATCTTATCATCTGGCCTTCGCTGTCTTCTGCTACCATTCTCTCATTTCACAACTGTCCTCTAAAACACACAAAGGTGTCACCTGCAAGTCAGTTACAGATCCGGTTAATACCTTAACCTGTGGGAAGGGGTGACAAACACAGTTGGGGGAGAGGCTTCTTCGAGTCACTCGATATTTTTGTTTTCCAACCTTTTCTATTGGTTCTTTCCTGTTTTTCAACTTCTTGTATTGGTTCCTTTTGTATGTTTTAGGTGTGTTGTTAGCTAATGTATATGTCGTATATGTACTATATAAGATTGTGCGCCACGGAATGAAGTGGCAGTCTCCTGAGAACCTACCTTGTGTACTTCTAGGATAACTGTGCTAGCTGCAGCTAATAAATCCGATCTTTTACGCCTGACAGAGTGTCCCGTGTCTCTGTGTAGCTGAGCAGGAGAACCCCGAAGATTACAGGCGTACCCTGCGCCGCCAGGCCCATAAGATTCTGGTTCTTCAACTGGCGCCCAACGTCGGGCGGCTTCAGTGGTAGTGGTTCTGCCTGAAGGTCGTGAGGAACCCCGCAAGAAAATTCTGGAGGAATCGCGAGCCACGTCAAGCGACCCCTGTATGTCGAAGTGGTCCGAAAGTCTTTTGCAGCGTGGTAACTCCTTCCTGACGGCTACTAACGACTGCTGCCTTGACTGCCGCCCTGCCTTGGCCCTTCCTTTGATGATGTATGGTAAGGCGAGACGATAGACGGGCCTCTGTTGGTGTAAGAAGACGTCCTTAGTTAAGTATTTGGTGGGTCACGCCCACAACTTTTGTCCTTTGTTTTTGTACTTTGTTTTGTCCTTAGATTTGACTATTGCAATAGCCGAAGCCGAGGGGTAAGTGCATTTGTACTGTGTAACCATAGTGTAACCCCTTGAAGTTTGTGAACAGTCAGGTAAATTCACGAGAATGCCTGGTCTGACTAAGTTTGGAAGACTTTGTTGCTTTGGTTGTAATAGGGATTCCCGACTTGAGGACTCTTGTCCGAGTCCTTCGGTTGGAACTCCCAAATATGAGCTCTATTCAAAACATGGTGTTGGCCCCATTGACTTTAACGAGACATGGACCCGATACACAAAGAAAGATGGTGTTTTAAAATGGCCACAAAATGGTAGTTTCGAGCCTGAAGTGCTAGATAATTTGGAAGCAGTTCTATTCAAAAGAAAAGCCCGGCCGGCAATGTTTGACTCTTTCCGCCTTTTGCGTAAGGAAGCCAAACAAAGAGAAATTAAACAAGCTAAACGAGATAGGAAAGCACAGGGTATGACGATTATGCAGGCTGCCCAATAATTCAAAGATCACGAAATAAATAATGCGATGGAAATTTCAGAAAGACAGCATCGTATGGCGATAGATAAATGCTATCCAGTATTGCCTGTTTCCCCTCCCGATAATAAGAAAGACATAGAAGATCCCCTGATGTCTCACTTATTGAGATTGCCTCCGCCCTATGTACAAGGTGCTAATGCACCCCAGTTGTTACAGCCTGTTCAGCCGCCAGCAGTACCTCCGCCTGCTCCGGCTCTCCCAAATTTGCCCCTTCCAGTATTACCGCCTCCATCAGCTTTACCTTCAACCTCGACTTCTTTGCCCTCATTTCCTGAACTCCGATCTCCTTTGCCTTCTGCTCCTCCTGCAAATACTGATTCTCTTTCTATTAGTTCACCAAATACTTTGTCCCCTATTCTCATGTCCAATTCTCCGTCTGTGCGTAAGCGACTCACAGACACTGTCACTGGTATTTTATCTCCTTTCTTTGAAGCTTTAAATGTGTCTCCGGCTTTTGCTCGAAGACAATCTCGTAGTCAGTTCCCAGCTGCCGAAGAACGAGAAAAGTTGGACTCTCTCGCACGCAAATGGATCAAGAGAGGTCCGCAATATAGTGTCTACGATATTATGTCCACCTTTTCACAATGGAATGCGCCTACGCAACGATATGTTTTTAATATAATGTGTGATATTCTTGCTAAAGAATGGGAGGATATGAATTCAAGCTCGGTTCTACAGGGTCTGTTAGATGTTCAGGCTGACTTTAATAAAGGTCTTGTTGTGGGTACTAAGGCTGAGAAAGCTGTAAGGACACTTGTTACTTTTAGAACTTTATTGTCCTCTCAGACTTTCCTTGATTCCGATCCTTCGGTTAGACTGACACTGAAAAATTATTCTATGAGCGAGGTTCCCCCAGTGTGGAAGGAAGCGGTTGCAGCTCAAGGTAATAATCCAGCTGTTCCTGCTCACTTCCAACGTATATGGGTACATGTCCCCTGGAAGAGATCTGAAGTTTTAGCACTTAAACAGTCTCTACCGAATCCACGTAAAAACCCTGCAGGTTATTATAAAGAATTATCACAGACTGTTGATGCTTGCATCATGAACTTAGCTGATATCGACATGTTAATGGGAAATGTAGTTCCACAAGCGTTATGGGCTAAAATTCGTAAAGAGGATCACGTTCAAGAATTGGGTGGTGATTGGACTGCTATAATTGCCGCAGATACAGCACAAGTGGGTGGTGCCAAACCTGATGCCTTGATTACGGAACTTTCCGGTAGAATCATTACATTAATGAAAACGATGATGCCTGCCTTGAGAGTTAACTGGGATAAATTGGCAGCATGCAAACAAAAGAAAGATGAAAGTGTCTCTGATTGCTTCACTCGTTTTGAGGAGACATTTATTGATCACAGTGGTCAAGATATGGCTACAGAGGGTGGATAGCGAATATTTGTAGACAAGTTTGTATTTAATTTGCTTCCTGAGCTGTCGCACAAATTAAAAGACTCCGAAAGTTCATGGGCCATTTCTTCTTCCGCCCAGATATTGGCTACTGCACAATATTATGAAAACAGAGATAAAGAAGAAAAAGAAAAGCAAGAGAAAAAGACGAAAGAATTAAAAACTAAGCTTCTCTTGCAACAGGCTTAATCTCCTCGTTATGTTCAGCCTCAGTTTCAACAGCCTCCGCAGTTTCAGAGGTTGTATCAAAAGCCTGAGCCATATATTCCGCGACCTTTGTTAGGTCCTAATCAATGTGCCTATTGTAGAGAGGAAGGTCACTTTAAGAATAGTTGTCCGGTTTTATTGCAGCGTAATGGAGCACCATCTGCTCCACGAGGTCGTGGTGGCCTCCAGTCAGCAAACAGAGATAGAGGTCGAGGTGTGTTGACCCAAGAACAGCGCTCCCTTCCTCCTCCGAGTTCCGTGAACTATTTTGATCAGCAGAATGTTAGATCTACACAGTACTACAATGAAGATCATTATATTGAAGGCGAGAATGAAAGTCTTCATGCTAACTAGGACAGCCATGGACAAAGTAAGGGAGTTGTGTCGATTCCAGTAGATCAGAATGGACCGTATGTTAATGTTACTACGAGAGCCATTTCTTTTAGATACTGGTGCGATGAGAAGTTCTATCATTCATTCCAAACTCCCTTGGGCACCTTTGTCTGGCTTAACAAATGTATCTGTAGGATTTTCTGGCACCCCGGTTCGTAATCCGGTCTCTAACCCTTTGCCTATTTCAGTTGGCCCTTATGATTTGGAAGCTCCGCTTCTGTTGACGATTGGTTGCGGCGAGAATCTGTTGGGTTTAGACTTGTTGAAAAGAATGTATGCTACGATATATTGTTCTCCTTCTGGTGTACGTCTCACTTTAGGACAGAAACTGACTTCTCCAATGTATTTGTCTAAAGATCAATTTCCACCTGAACTGCTTTCTCTGCCTGCAACGCTTTGGGCTACAGGTCCGAATGATGTGGGTTGTCTTGAAATTCCACCGTATGTTGTTACTCTCAAACCTAATGCTGAATTGCCACGTATTCCTCAGTATAGAATTTCTAGTGAAGGTGAAAAAGCGCTTTTGGAAATCATTCATGATTTGATTCAGAAGGGTGCGGTTGAAGAAATGAGAGGAAACATATGTAACAGTCATATTCTTCCTGTTCTTAAATGCACTGATCCTTCTCAACCTCCTGTTTACCGTTTTGTAATTGATCTTCGAGAGGTCAACAAAATTGTTGTACCGCAGTTTCCTTTTGTCCCAGATATCACTGCTCTGTTGACAATGATACCTTCCACAGCAACTTGGTTTTCTGTTATCGATCTAAAGAATGCCTTCTTTAGTATTCCCATTGCAGAAGAGAGTAGGGATATTTTTGGCTTCTCTCTTGGAGGCCGAAGCTTCCGGTTCAAGCGCGCACCACAAGGCTATTGTGAAAGTCCCTCTATCTACAGTCAAGCTTTAAAATGTCATCTTGATGCTTTTCATTTGCCGTCTGGTGCTGCTCTTATCCAGTACATGGACGATTTGTTAATCGCTGCTGATTCAGAAGACATCTGCAAAGATGTGACTGTTGCACTATTACGACACTTGTTTGATCTGAATCACAAGGTTTCACCTTCCAAATTACAATATGTCCGTCGAGAGGTTACCTACTTGGGTCATCTCTTGTCAAAGGAGGGAAGGCGATTAACCCCAGAACGAATCCAAGCGATTGCTCAAATGTCTGTGCCATCCACACAAAGGGAGGTACGTGCCTTTATGGGCATTACTTCTTATTGTAGGCAGTGGATCCCGAACTTTTCTTTGTTGGCTAAACCTCTGTTGGCACTCACTCTGAAAGATACACCTCAGCCCCTTTCATGGACTGACGAATGTCAGAAGAGTTTTTCTGACTTACGTAATGCTCTGTGCTCTACTCCTGTATTGGGTACTCCTGATTACAGTAAACCTTTTATGCTCTATGTCCATGAAAGAGAGGGTTGTGCATTATCAGTCTTAACGCAGCGTTTTGGAGATAAACAGCAGCCGTGTGCCTATTTCTCAGCTACGTTAGATCCAGTAGCTAAAGCATTGCCTAGTTGTCTTAGAGCAACAGCAGCAGCTGCAATTTCTATTCGACAATCTGCTGGAGTGGTGTTAGATAACACTCTTATTGTTATGGTGCCACATGCAGTGGATACCTTACTAAACAGAACAAAAACACAACATTTGACTAGTGCTCGTTTGTCTGGATATGAGCTGACGCTTTTAGCTAGTCACGTACACATAAAACAATGTAACACTTTGAATCCAGCTACATTGTTGCCTCTTCCCGAAGAGAATAGTGTTCAAGAACAGCATGATTGTTACCTCCGAACCGAGGAAGAGACAAAAGGAAGGATTGACTAGAGAGATTCACCGCTAGAAAATCCGGATGGAATTCTATGGGTGGATGGTTCTTGTTTCAAACTTCCTAATGGAGATACGGTTTCAGCCTATGCTGTCACTACTTTGCATACAGTTGTAGAAACAGCACGCATTAGATACAATTGAGCTCAAGCAGCAGAATTAATAGTTTTGACAAGAGCGTGTGTGTTGTCGAAAGAGAAAAGAGTGAATGTGTATACTGACAGTCAGTATGCGTTTGGTGTGGCGTTTAATTTTGGACGCCTTTGGAAAGAAAGGGGATTTCTTACTTCACATGGCACTAAAATACAACATGGTGAATTAGTGACTAATCTTCTTGAGTCACTTGCTTTACCTGCTCAGATAGCGATTGTGAAGTGTAGTGCACACAAGAAAATTACAGATGATGTTGGCCGAGGAAATGCATTTGCAGATGAGGTAGCGAAAAAGACAGCGAGAGATGTGACGAGTCGAATGTATGTTGCAGGTCCTGCGAATTGGGTCAGAGAGAGAGGAATGTACGAGGATACAGTGGAAAGTGTGAAAGCGATTCAGAAAGAGGCTACAGAGAAAGAATTGAGCAAGTGGAAAGAAAGTACAGGAATGTTAGATGAGATGGGATGTTGGGTTGAGTTGTCAGAGCACCAACGTTGGCTGTTACCAGACGCCTATGTGCTGCCAGTAGTTACTATGGCGCATGGTCTAGCTCACCTTAAGTGCAAAAGGTATATGCAAGCTTTTGGCTCCAGTGTGGCAAAATGAAGGAATTCCGAAATGTGCGGACAATGTAGTGAAACATTGTATTGTCTGTCTAATGTACAATCCAGGAAAGGGAACCCCAACTCCAGCAGGTCACTTTGCTCCTCCAACATATCCATTTGAAGTATTACAAATTGATTACATTCATATGGAAAGGTGTAATAACCTCAAATATGTTCTGGTGGTAGTTTGTGCTTTTTCAAGATGGATTGAGGCTTACCCCTTAAAAGACAATACAGCTTTATCAACTGCTAAAATTCTACTAAAAGAATTCTTCCCCAGGTTTGGTTTGCCGCGCATTGCCTGGAGTGATAATGGGAGCGAATTTGTGGGCCAGGTTATGCAAAATATTTGTGCATGACTTGGCATAAAGCAAAAGTTCCATGCGGCAAACCATCCACAGTCAGCGGGTTTAGTAGAATGTTATAATGGAACCTTAAAGCTAAAGCTTGCGAAAGTGCAGGCTAGTACAGGACTAAATTGGCCAGATGCTCTGCCATTAGCTCTTCTATCCACCAGAACAGCAGTACACTCTCGTTTGGGACTTAGTCCCTACGAAGTGGTTTTCGGGCGCCCAGCTAACATATGGGGAGTCCCTCGCCCTAAAAAATATTCAGATTTACCATATCCAATGTTGGTTGATTACTTACATGACCTGATGACTAAATTGCGTGTTCTCCATCAACAGGTTCAGAGTGCTTTGCCGGAGGCTTCCACAGACCCAGGTCATACCATCCAGCCAGGTGACTGGGTCTGTATAAAGAATTTCCAAAGAACGAGGAATTTGGAGCCCAGGTGGAGAGAGCCTCGATTGGTCCTTTTAACCATGAGAACAGCGGTGAAAGTCGAAGGAAAGAAAAACTGGATTCACGGCGTGCATTGTAAGAAAGTGCCTTTGCCCTTACCGTTTGATCAGTGGGTACGGAAGGGTATTAGAGACTCGGAGAGCGAAAAGGTTCCACGTTTTGTACCTTTTAGTGATGCACGTCTGAATGGAACATTGTCAGAAAAAGAGGACGACGACATTCTCCAAGAAGCGATACCACCGCATCGTCGTTTAGACACTACAAACCCACGAACATTGTTTCAAGAACAAACTGTCCCGAATAAGGAAAGATATGACTTGAGATCCCGGCTAAACAAGAACACTTAAGATTCTCTCTCCTATGTAGTCTTCTATCCCGGTTGCAGGGTCACGGTAGGAGTCTTAGTCGCGACCTGAGTAGTGGCAATAGGCCTGCAGGACTTGCAGTGTCGTAGGACGGCAGACAATCGTGACTCAAGTGATTGAGGAAGATTGCCGTGAGCATCCATTTAGAAAAGATGGAAACTACATTAGGAGGAAGAGAGAGAAAGAACAAGATGAAAGATAATGATTGTAAAATAATGTACAGTCGTTGTGGTATTGCTTTATGTATTATTATATTATTGTTTATTCTTTTGGCGTGTATTGGTTGGATTGTTTATGCTCTGCAGCAAAAAGTTGTCCCTACTATTTCTACCTCTGCGTCTTCTCCTACTATCTCTCCACATCTATTTCATACACTTCCTCAACATGAACTCATTAGACGAACTGAATATTATAATAATTCTTTCATTCAACTATTACATCAACATCAATTAGTAATTAATACAACTGACTGTTGGGTATGTGGACTCATGCCACATTCTACAGAAAAAGGAATGCTGTATTTGGTTCTTCCGTTTTCCTATGAGGGTTCTGCTTGGGCTTACTTTGTTATCTTTTCTAAAGCCTATCAAAGCAAATTCAAACGACCCATTAGTTCATATATTGGTGGTCTAGATTTCAGCCATAGCTCATTGATCAAGGGTATGGTGGCTATGGCTAAAATCATGGAAAATAGTAAAATTTCTATTGATGAAAGAAACGCATATACCAATTGGAACGTCACGCATTATGTCACTAGCCTTAATGATAAGGTTAAACAGAGAAAGTCATCACCAATATGGACTATACCTCATTAGGGCAATTTCTGTCTACAGATAAATGACCGGTCTGTTGACACCGTGCACAGAAATAACTGTTCCCACACATACGTCTACTCTTCTCAAAACTCTCCGCCTCTAGTACCATCACAGGGCACGTATTTTATCTGCCACAATAGAGCTTATACATGGTTGCCGACTGGTTTTTCCGGTACTTGTTATGTAGCTTTTCTTCTTCCCCTACATATACTGCTTCTGCAAATCATCATCGGAACAGGTATGGCAGAGGGATTATTGACTCAAAAGACACAGCAGGACAAGAGGGAGGAGATTTCCTCAAAGGATTTCTTCCTTTTTGGGGTCCAATGGCCAATAGCAGAAATATAAGGCAATTGGTTTGTGTTGTAGAAACCACCATAGACATCACTGTAGGAGCCTTAAGTAATATCACGGCTGAACTACAGGCAGATCGTCTTATGACTTTGCAGAACCGAGTTGCCTTAGACTTTATTCTTGCAAATCGCGGTGGAGTATGTAGATTGATCGGGTCAAGTTGCTGTATTTTCATACCTGATGACGCTCTGACAGTATACCAAGCCATTTCTAAGTTACATATAATCTCCGAGTCAATTCATCAGGACGAAGGAGATTGGTCAGTATTGGAATGGTTTTGAGGACTACTGTCCAAATGGGGTTGGAAGATATTGACGTTCCTTGGAGTAGTATTAGCCATCATATTCTCTTGTTGCCTTTGTATGCACTGTGGCCCCGCCATTTGTGACTTTTGTGCTACCGTATGCATCCCTACACCCAAGCCACAAAGAACAGAGAATATTAGAATGATGCTACAGCAACAACTCGATGACCTTATGGCCATCGACATTGACTCAGATTTACGTGAGTCTATGTATCTTGCCTGAGTTCTGGCAAAATGAGGGTCTGAGGAACTTCGACTTTCGATCACGATCGAATCGACCCGCCATTTTGTGCTCCACCGCCATTTTGTGTTGCCCTCACTCAGGCAGCACGGCGAACGAAGTCATTTCTGCATTTCTGCTTTTTCTGCAACATCGTGTCGAAATAAGCCTTCTGCCTCTGTTTACGAAGCTGATGTCAGGGACTGGCCGAGTGCACTAATCCCCGTCTGGTTTCCTTAATCCCTGTCTCAACTATCTGTTGGTTCACACTATTCTTTTCCGACTCTATCTTATCATCTGGCCTTCGCTGTCTTCTGCTAGCATTCTCTCGTTTCACAACTGTCCTCTAAAACACACAAAGGTGTCTCGCCACCTGCATGTCAGTTACAGATCCGGTTAATACCTTAACCTGTGGGGAGGGGTGACAAACACAGTTGGGGGAAAGGCTTCTTCGAGTCACTCGATATTTTTGTTTTCCAACCTTTTCTATTGGTTCTTTCCTGTTTTTCAACTTCTCGTATTGGTTCCTTTTGTATGTTTTAGGTGTGTTCTTAGTTAATGTATATGTCATACATGTACTATATAAGATTGTGCGCCACGGAATGAAGTGGCAGTCTCCTGAGAACCTACCTTGTGTACTTCTAGGATAACTGTGCTAGCTGCAGCTAATAAATCCGATCTTTTATGCCTGACAGAGTGTCCCGTGTCTCTGTGTAGCTGAGCAGGAGAACCCCGAAGATTACAGGCGTAGCCTGCGCCGCCAGGCCCATAAGGTTCTGGTTCTTCAGGGGGGGGGGGCTGAAGCCCTTGGGCCTGGGCAGAAGTGTGACTGGGAAGGCGCGACCCCCTTTGCATCACTCCACAGCCCCCCTGGGGGTCGCGCCCCACAGTTTGAAGACCCCTGCTGTAGTGCATTAACAACTTAAACAGAAGAAGCACAGGAAAGAAAGGGAGAAAGAGAAGTAAAATAAAAGGAGGAAAGAGAGACTGAGAAACATAAGGAGAAGAATGAAGATAAGGAGTGTGAGCACTTGTAAGAGACGAAGGTGAAGAAAATGGAGATGTAGAGATAGAAAGAGAGATACCGAGAGAAGGGGAAAAAGAAAACAGGAAAGGTGGAGAAGGAGGAAAGGGAGATGGGGAGTGGAAACATGGAAAGAATAGATTGAGTGAGAGGAGGCGATGACAGAATGTGAGAATGAGATGGGTTAGAGAAGAATAAAAAGTATAGGGCATAGCAAAGGTAATCCCATAAGAGACAAAGGAGGGAAGAGCAGAAGGAGGAGGAAAGTGATAATAAGGAACAAAAAGTAGAGAGGGAGAAAGAGGAATGTAAAGAAGAGAGATAAATTAAGAACACCATGGCATGGTGCCTTTATATAAGGAGGTGTGGGTTGGGCCTGACTCTTGGAGGGTGGTAATGGTGTTTTACCTGAGTAATGGGAGAAAGGAGCTGGTATCGTTGGCTATGTTAGAACGTAATCTGATCATAACCAATCCTAAAAAGCCAAGCCAGTTAGGCCGGAACGGCCTGCTGAGCTTGTGGGGCCATTTTAAAGAGAAACTGCACAAATATACATTCGGGTCAGTGGATGGTGAAGTTAGAAGGTCCCATGCTTAAACTCGGGGCCCTAGAGACACCTCCATCAAAAAGAGAATGTGGTTTGAGTTCCCCATTAGAGCACCCTGAGGCCTCACTCCTGACTCAACAGAAGTATTGTTGTTGGTTGTTCTTATTGTACCTTTGTCTTTCAGAGTTATTCTACTGGGCCTGCCCCACAGGTTGGCTGTTGTACAATGGAAAATGCAATTTATTTTCCCAAGTCCCACTCTCATGGGATGAAAGCAGATTAAAATGCCTGACAAGTCAGGCAGACCTGGTCATCATCAATGACGAGATAGAGCAGGTTAGCTAAAGATTTGTGTAATGCTTTGTTGTGATTGCTAAAAACATCAGAGCAACTCCAGTATTAACAACAAGAAAATTTACTTGTTCTTATGTGAGCATTACACATTGCTGCACCGTTGACACTTTTCACACTGTAATAAATTTGGTGCTAGTCACACGCCTTCAGTGATGCAAGAGGCTATTGGTAAATATACAAATTCTCATATCTGTTTTTATGCGGCAACTCCAATAATAAAGGAATTGCATTAAAAGCACATCCTGGTGAGAGCAGCTGCTGCCGCACTGGTCAAAAAGCCCTATTATTCCTAGCAAGATTTTGTCCATAGAAAGGATGTTGTTCAATCAATTTGCAGAACCCCTGCGTGCACCAAGTTCCTGCATATCTATGAGATGTCTGGCATCAAATGTGGCCACCTGTGTATGAGACAGGTCACAAAAACCCCATGTACTCTGGCTTTAATATCTTTTACAGAACCTGTTCCCTTTGCTCTCCTGTACAGTTATTTATCGGAAACACGACTAAGACGGATATCTACTGGATTGGCCTGACAGATAAGGATCAAGAAGGTGCCTTAGAAGTGGGTGAACGGTCTCAGTTTACAATCAAAAGAGTAAGTCACCTTCCAAGCAAAAAGTCCATAATTTATATTTCTGTATTTTAGATTTTTCTTTTTTACCCTACCTTACTTACCAAAGCACTGAATCTAAAACAGCGACATGTTAGCTAAACAGAACAACCGTTCTTGCTAATAACTTAATGGGCCCCTTCAGTTCATGATGAGTTTGTGCAAGCAGTTATCTCATCTTATAAGCTTTGCCATTTATCTTGAACTTATACATTCAATCATCTATCACATGACTCATTCTTGTATTGTTAAATTTGTTAAAACTGATGTTTTCAGTAATGGCTGTATGGAAGAAACAGGAGTCTAGAATTGATAGTTTTCGAAGACTCGTGCAACAAAAAATGTGAGAAATTGTATCCAAATAGAAGATGGCTGAGCCAAAACAATGGATCAGAGATGGAATTTCACAGGTGGAAGAAGAGGAATTGAAAAGAAGTCTTAGGATCACATACAGTAGGGCTGCAAATTGTTTTTGTTCCCAGATTCAGACTGCACTCTGTAAACACCCAGAGAAAACTGAATACAAATGGGTCGTTATTTACCTGATGTGCAATTAGGGACTCATTTCCATTGAAGCGTGTTAGGAATGGGGATGACATACTACTAGGGGACTTTTCTTCCCATCCTGAGGTCACAAAAGAGCACATGTGCCCTTTTGCCCACCCTGATTTCAACAGGTTGCACTAAAACCCTGGAGTACAATTTGCTCCCAGGTTTATATTGTGAATTTGGCTGCATTCGGAAGATTGTGCCCATATCAGAATTGTGACTGGAATGAAGGCGTAAACTATAAGTGGCAGATGAAGAAGGGTAAGAGGAGTGGAGCTTTGTCTTCTTGTGAAAGACTTTTCACATGAACACAAAGCTCAGGAAAACATGTACAGGGGTAAATTGAGGAAGAATAAAGCTAGGGGAAAGAAGATGGTCAGTAGCAGAAAAGAGTGGATATGGCTGAGAAGAAGAGAACAAAACAGAAAAAACAAGTAGAGCAGAGACATGATACAACAGGAGATTGACAGACAGATAAATCAATGAGATAGAACAATTTCTTCCAGGCTTTATATAGCTTGCAGGGGCGGCCTTAGGCATGTGCAAGCTGTGCACCTGCACAGGGCCGCCAAACCCCAGGGGCCGCCACGAGGAATCAGATACAATACATATTCGTGGCGGCCCCTCGGAGGGCAAGGGGATGAGCCCTAAGGACAGTCTGCAGCCTTAAACGACCTGTCTCGAAAGATGCGTAGTATCAGTTTCTTTACAGGCTTTGTCACCGCTCTACGCTTCTCGGAACCTTTTCCTTACTCATCTGCCGGTACAAGTCTGCCGAAAGGATGATGAAGCTTTTTCTTTGGTTTGCATACATTCTTGTGTGCATGGTATTAAATGAAACGGTACGTAATGCAGAATGCATCGATTTCAGGCAGTTTATATTTTAAGTAGGTGACATCAGTCATCATACACAGTGCGATAATACTATTCGTTGTGTGCAGCGCACATCACAAAGATCATTTCTTTTGCCCCTTTTAATAGGAACCATTGTCATCCCAGTTTGCGATCTCATCAGTGGTATGTGAAAGGATAAACGTTCGGCTCGGAGCTTTTTACGGTTTAACGGTGAGCTGCTGGATGCACTTCTCTCCATTGTCAGACTTTATTATTCTATGGTTGTATTTGTATTGTGGTTATCAACTACATGAAATGGTTTAGACTTTATTTTTTGGAATTGTGATGAAGTAAGAAATTGCCAGTGTCGGTATAGCGATTTTATTTCTTTGGTTAATTTGATTGTTCTTGGAAAATTTGCTTTATTGTAGTAGTATTTTATGTAATTTTTCATAACCCTTCCGTGGCCTAAAATATCCCCAATATTTCATTGGGTTCCTGGACGCCCTTCAGGTGTATGGTTGAAAGAGGGGTGTCTGTTGCTGAGAATGGAGGACTAATGGTCATGTTTGCAAGGGACTATGTTATTTCTAGTACCAGGAACAAGTTATGTATTTCCTCCTGGTGGCAGTCGCCATAAGAAGGCATTTTTTAAAGTGTTGCCAATCTTACTTGCAAGGAGATCTAACCTCTAATCCAGAAATTTACAATTGAACATGTTTTTTTAATCCTCTGTAAATTATGTACTCTCCCTGTGCCTCGGTTCTATCACCTTTCAACAATGGAAACGCAGAGAATCAGTATAGGCAATTTTTAAACGCCGGACATTTAGCATTTAAATACATGTTGCTTTCTTATGCCGTTTCGACTCCGTCATAGGAGTCGAGGTTTGGTAAATAAAAGCAACTTTACAACACCTCTGTATGACGTGCTGATTGGCAAATAATAATCCACATGAAATAATGTCAATCTCAAAGGATAAGCAAATTTTCAGGCTTTGCTGCCTATGTTGCGTGCAAGTGACCACGCCCAGGGGAATAGTAGTAGGCGGGGGGAGGGGAATTTGATGATTTTCTTTTATAAAACATCTACTTGTCCTAGGAACAACATACTTCAGAAATCTACTTGGGCTGTAAAATAAAATCCACTTGTCCCTTTTGGTTCCAGTAGTGTGACAAATTGCTCCAGCTTTATTATTATGTAGACTTTAAATATGTCATCTTTGATTTTATCAGGGCTTTGTTCAGGGTTTGAAAGATAAGCTCTGATTTTGCTATCACAAATTTACATACAAGGATTGAAGCAGGATGGTGTAGTTCCAAGGTTGGAATACCTTTAAGTGTGTACATCCACAAACTTACATATTTAAGGGTATTCTCCAACTCTCTCCAATCTCTCTCCATACTGGAAAAGGTTGGAAATGACTCCTGTCAAGGGCAGGAATAAAACATTTTCCATGGTGGGAGCAAGGGAGTGTAGGGAAATTGAATGAGCAACCACTCAGCACATTTTTACATAAGCAAATAAATGTTTGTATATTCGCTTATTCAAAAATGAAATTCACAAAAGTTTGTTGAGAGTACTGTTTCCAGGCTTGGCTCTGTAGACTCTTGTGATTTCCTAAAAGTTGTAAAGCTGCACCAATGCAAGGACGTGTACCTTTGTGTGCACATTTGTGAATTATTATTTTTTTTTAAGTAAAAAAAAAAAAAGAATAATGCCCCTACTTTACTTTCTTTTTTCCATAAGGTACCTACATGAGTTTTACGCCGAATCTCTATTATTCATTTTTTTTTTAATTGGCATGCGTCAAACATGTTTTAGTAAATGGTCTCTCAGACAAGTTATATTTAAAGTTGTACAATATTTTCACAAAATAATTTTTTCATGGTGCATATTTTTTGTGCACGTTTTAGTTTGACAACAACCATTCTTGCTTTTATGCTCCCAAATGTATTTTGCATAGAGTTAGGGATCATTCTAGCAATCTTCTCAATTTTTACATCGTGCACACAAGTGTTCAGATTTTTATACCGGAACCACTGTCATTAAGGCAATCTGAGCTCACAGCATTTTCTTAGAGTGCTTGTGCTTATAGCAAAGGTTTTAATATTCATGAATCATTTCTACAAGTTTGACCAACTTGCACATATAGATTAAAATCTCGTTTTTAGTGGCTGGCAGACAGTCATGTTACACCAATCCATACTGTGCTACTGTACACTTGCAGCTAAAGTGTTTATGCTGCAAGGGGTTAGGCATATTATCCAGTGGAAAACTTAACCTCTTCAGTGCCCATGACGAGATAGTCTCGTCATGGAGCACGGTCGCGCTGTGCCCATGACGAGACTATCTCGTCATGAACCCCACCCACTAATAAAACGCCCGGCACAGGAGGGGGAAAGGGCGTGGCACAGAAGGGGTTAAAGATAAAAACTTGTTGTCGTTGACACAAAGCAATATGTTATGGGCATCGGGCTACAGGAATTCCACATGCCTACACACTGTCTTTTTTTTGCTGAGATAGGTGAGAGAAACTTTTCTCAGATGCTGATTATCCACCACACTTTTGATTGACCCTATCAGCAAGTTGTGTGTGAGAGCTCTGCAATTGAATTAAAAAAAAAAAAGTGAACGTGTTTCGCTTGGTGTCCCATTTTGGTTATGCTTTTGTTGGTACTTGAGGATTAAAAGGGACATTTATGTGACTTCTCAGAATGTTGCGCATTTTTTGCTAATTTTGATATGGTGTGACTAGCGTCAGGGCTATACTAGCCTCAATGTGAAATAGCAAAGTCTCTGCTCAGTGCAGTGTAATCCTCTTTGTAAGCAACACAAAAAGATGATGGGTGGAATGCTGAGGATTGTCAAACATTCACTCCCAGTCACAGATCTGGGTTAAATCCATCATTTTTTTGCTCACCAAGTCACCTCAGTTTGGACCCAGCCATATGCAAATCAGTCTTGACCCTGCTCCTCATGGGAACAGTCCAGCCCGAACTTCCAGGCCAGGCCCTCCCAAGAACGGACAACAAGCATTTCGGGACTGGTTACTGGGTATCCCCCCCCCCCCCTCAGCAGCCAGGCTAACTTGAATCCAGTGGCACAGTGAGCATTGGACCCTCGTCTGGGCATACCTTTCCCTCTTAGGGTGACTATAGCAACACAAAAAGATGATGGACGGAATGAGGAACATTATCAAACATTCACCCCTCAGCCACAGATGTGGGTTACACCCATTGTTTTTTTGCTCACCATGATACCCAAGTTTGGATCCAGCCATGTGCAAATCAGTCTTGACCCCACTATTCATGGGAACCCCCCTCTTCATGGAAACAGTCCAGCCCAAACTGCTAGGCAAGGTCCTCCGTGGACCAGGCAAGAAGCATCCTGGGACTGGTTTCGGGGTATCACCCTTCATCAGCCTGGCTAACTTAAATCCAGTGGCATAGCAAGCACAGGACCCATGTCTGGTCATACCCGTCCCACTTAGGACACCAAATGAGAAAAGAGCAAACAATGCTGAACGATGTCAAACACTCTGATACTCCGAAACAGGTTTCCATGTTTGATTCATTATTCCAAAGAGCTCAAAGGAAGGAAACCTTATTATATATACTATTACTGTGAGCACAGCTGTAGTTTCTGCTCCTTATAAATGGTAATCTATTTCATATACTTTTTTTAGCTTTTCACTGATCTCGTCGAAAGAGAGGATTTGGCTTTCGAGAGATCAAAAACTCATTTTTTTGTTCTTATATCTGTACCGTTGATCCAAAAATATATTTCAGATTTCTCAATTATAGGGATTAATTTGTAATTTTGCATTTTAAGTAGTCAAATTAGTCAATGAGAAAGCCATCTAAGTGTCAGCTTTCAGAGCACCACAAGGTTGTTTCCTTTCGCACCAATCCGATGCTTTTCCTCTTTGTTGATAGTTGTATAACTTTCCTGACTTTTACTTGTCATTCTTATGGTACAAAATGCAGGCACATCCAGCATGCATACATCTGTTGCCCTATTTAAATTCTCAAACGTCTCCTTCCTTGCATTAGCCTGTATAATGGAACTAACATTGCAGTAGTTGAATTCTTGTAGCCTCTCATGCTTTTTCTATTTCCATAGTCCTCTTTCCAAGCTTGTTCTTGCCGGGGAACAACCTTTACAACGCAACTTTTACAACGCACTACCTTTACAACGCATTTTTTACAACGCATAATCCATTACAACGCATGACATTACAACGCATACCATTACAACGCATTTTTAAAAACTACCTTTACAACGCATTCCATTACAACGCATACTACCATTACAACGCATACCATTACAACGCATAATATTACACTACACTATCCAACACTTACCCTACTGTTGCACCCCCTGGAGTTAGAATAGTAATTTTTACCCCTATACTATCCAACACTTACCCTACTGATGCACCCCCTGGAGTTAGAATAGTAATTTTTACCCCTATACTATCCAACACTTACCCTACTGATGCACCCCCTGGAGTTAGAATAGTAATTTTTACCCCTATACTATCCAACACTTACCCTACTGATGCACCCCCTGGAGTTAGAATAGTAATTGTTACCCCTATACTATCCAACACTTACCCTACTGATGCACCCCCTGGAGTTAGAATAGTAATTTTTACCCCTATACTATCCAACACTTACCCTACTGATGCACCCCCTGGAGTTAGAATAGTAATTTTTACCCCTATACTATCCAACACTTACCCTACTGATGCACCCCCTGGAGTTAGAATAGTAATTTTTACCCCTATACTATCCAACACTTACCCTACTGATGCACCCCCTGGAGTTAGAATAGTAATTTTTACCCCTATACTATCCAACACTTACCCTACTGATGCACCCCCTGGAGTTAGAATAGTAATTTTTACCACTATACTATCCAACACTTACCCTACTGATGCACCCCCTGGAGTTAGAATAGTAATTTTTACCCCTATACTATCCAACACTTACCCTACTGATGCACCCCCTGGAGTTAGAATAGTAATTTTTACCCCTATACTATCCAACACTTACCCTACTGTTGCACCCCCTGGAGTTAGAATAGTAATTTTTACCCCTACACTATCCAACACTTACCCTACTGTTGCACCCCCTGGAGTTAGAATAGTAATTTTTACCCCTATACTATCTAATACTTACCTTAAATGTAATTTAATATAATGCGTTGTAATGGTATGCGTTGTAAAGGTAGTATGCGTTGTAATGGCAATGCGTTGTAAAGGTATTTTTTAAAAATGCGTTGTAGTGTCATGCGTTGTAATGTCATGCGTTGTAATGGATTATGCGTTGTAAAAAATGCGTTGTAAGTGCATGCGTTGTAAAAGTGTGCGTTGTAACGTCATACATCCGTTCTTGCCACCCTTCAATGGCCTCTAGTTTCAGCTTGGTATTTCAGATCCGCACCATCTACTGTTGCAGCCTGTGCTCTTGGTCCGTGGTTTCCAGTTTACTCGAAAGGGCGAAACAGCAAAAGCTGGCAAAACGAAGCGGCAATTTTTGGCAAAAGTTAAACGCTTGTGTCACGAGGCGGCTATGCAGTGTCTGCAACGGACATGGCCATGCGTAAGACACCATATTCAATATGGTATAGATATTACTGTTTCCGGGCAAAGAGCCACAGATTCTTTCTCTGTGGGGGGGCTGTGGGTCCGGGGCCCCCCTGTCATGGCCCTGCAGCCGTCTGTGCCAGTCCCTCACGTCGTGTGTCACAATGCCCTCCTCCTCCTAAATGTTATCGTTCTGAGACGAATTAGGAAGGGTAGGAGCAGCCGCAGGTACTGGTCATCTAACGCCTTTTCTGGACGTTTTATTAAAACACCTTCCTGAGCTCCGCCCCGCCCGGACCCCCTCTTCCGGGTCCCCCTACCTAAGCTCCCTGCACAGGGCCACCATGAGCCTAGAGCCGCCCCTGATAGCTTGACAAGACTGCAGGCAAAGAATAACCCAGAAGGAAGCCAAATTGTGGAGATTTCCTTCCGGGCACAAGGCAAGAAAAACATTGCATCAATGAACTCCAGAGTTCCGGTCAGAAGGAGCAGAAGGTGTGTGTAGAGCTAGGTGTAAGAGGCTAGACGAGGGAGGGCTGCAGAAAAAGAAGAACAAAAAGTGGTGGGCTCTGAAAAAAATCAAATTAGTGGAACGGGAGAGAAGGGATAGAGTTCTATGGTGATGGATAAAGCTGTGCCGAACAAGCTGTGAAGGAAGGTTTTTTTCAGAGCTCTGTGTAGTGTAAAAGTTACATTGTGAGGAAGATCACTCTATCAACAGGGCTCCTTTCCCAATTTCCTCCAGCTTACTTCCTACTTCTCTCTCTCTTTCTGTTGCTCAGTCCTTTCCATATTCAGCACTTTCAGACATCCTAGAGTTGTCTAAACCCTAACATAACATGACAACCTAAGCACAATCGAAAAGTATACATAACGCAATGCATCAGAGTAGAACACAACACATAAGACAGAAGAACAAAACCCATTATACAAATCACATAACAGTTACCACATAACATAACTGGGCTGGCTTATGTGGTTGCAAGTAGTGCCTCAATTAGCTTGACCTGTGGCAATGCTGTGGAGCAGAAAAACCTCTTAGGATCAGGCAACAAAAAGAGCGAGACTGACGTATCTAAAATCAGAAGTGTGTACCTCTCCAAAAGACCCTCTTCTGTATACAGTAGATGTAATGCACATTGCTGCTTAAATCATGCTCATATGCTGTCAAATCTGGTGGCTCTGTGGACTAATGCATTCACTGCAGAGATCTTTGTTTCTCCTTATAGCCACAGGCTTGAATCCGGTCGGGTTCACTCAGCCCGTAATCCTTTTAAGATCGATGAAATGGGTACCATTGGGCTGGGTAACATTAAGCACAAGTTACTCGGCCACAAGCTTTACACACATATGCATTATATTCAGAAACTATCAGGCAGATACACAAACATTTCTGTTCATTGAAACATTTTTCTTGATCCTTATTTTTTAGATTTTGGGACGATGGCCAGCCTGATAACTTTGGAGACGCAGAGGATTGCGCCACGGTCGGCTCTAAGGACAGTGGAACTTCAAGTCTCTGGAATGATGACAGATATAAAAGGACGCACAAATCCATCTGCGAAAAAGAGGCAGAAGACAGGAAGATGGATTTTACCCTGTGAAATACTGAGCCTGACAATGGATCGCCTTTAGTTCAGCCCTTTTATGTTAAAAACAGTAGGCCACGTTTTTCTCAGAGGGACTGACTGCACAATTCTCAAGGGGCAACAGGGGTTAGTTTGAATGAAAATAGTGAAGCCTACCTCCCATGTCTATGAGAAAGATTTTCTTTAACTATATTTCTAAAATGCTTTCATTTGAATTGTATGTCTTTACGAACTGATAAAAATGCAGTGTATTATAAATTGATGAAAAATGTTGAAATGAAAAAGAAAAGTATTCTAAAGTCCAGGACAGGTGATTGTGTAAACTATGAAGAAAAGGGGTGGGAGATAAAAAAGAAACAGGCCCACGGTAAATTAAATATCACAAAATTCGTAATTGGAAAGTGTTCTTCACAAAGAGATATTCAAAACAATACAAAAGAGGTTTTAATCCTTGGATTGGCATTCTCAATGGACATCAGGAAGGTATGTATGTACTTGGACCTACCTAGGAAAAGAATGTCACATTCCAATGACTAATAATGCGGTAACAAAAAATTCCTTTGGTATTACTAACTTTTTCTCCTTTGTAATGGGGAAGGTTTGTGGACGTCAATGTTACCGCATCGATCTCTGCATGTAAGATCTGAATTCAGGAGTGTTTTCTGTGATAAATTCCAGGTTTCATCTCTTCTAGTATCAGAGCATGGGAAACTACTACAGTTCTTTTAACATCGAATGAAGCAGAAATCCTGTTGTTACCCAAATCAACCTTACAATGGAACTTAGAAAAAAAGGCCTGAGTACTTGACAGTGTGAATTAATTGTTTACTTTGGTACAGTTGGACATTGTCAGCAGTATGTCCATATACTAGCCATCTTTGTTTGGCCTGTAACTGGGTTGCGTCTCACGCAAATAGATATAGGTTATGAACTGAGATATATTTATATAGCCGTTTGTAGATACTAAACATCTCTGACAATTTCTAAGTAACTGTTACCCAAAATAAAAACAAACTCGGGAATACTCTTAATATTCTCACTTCAAGGCAGAACCTTTGGAAGGGAGAAGAACTTCATAGGTTAGAAAGTCTCTATGGTGCAATGAGAACATTCGCAAAAACAGGCCAGACTAAGGGGCATGTGATTCAAGCCCTTTTCCCGTTCGCAAATGGTCCGATTCTCAGAATCGGCCCGTTTGCGAACGGGAAAAGGCCTTTTGGGATGTATCATCCCAAAAGGGCATCGCAAATTAGAGAATTGCAAAATGTGTGATTCTCTATTTTGCGATTGCATTTAAGGAATCGCAAATTGCGATTCCCTAAATGCAATGTATGAAGCACAGAAAAAGTGCGATATGGCCTTAAGGAATCGCAAATTCCAAGTTGGTGGTAATTTGCGATTTCTTTGAAAAATGCACTTTATTGCATTTTTCAAAGTGCCATGTGTGCCACATACATGCCCTAAGGGCATGTATGTGCGCCACATGTGCACACACATATTTCAGGGGTGCAACAGGGTGTCATTTTGACACTCTGGCACCCTTGAAATTGCATTCTCATTTTGCGATTCTATAATTGCGAATCACAAATTGAGAATGTCTTCCCATTCATTCCTATGAGCCTCCTAGCCCATAGGAATGAATGGTAAGGTATTCCATAATTGCGATTCGCAATTTGCTAATCGAAATTAATGAATGCCAAGGAATTGCAAAATATTTGCAAATTTTTTATTACATCCGGTTTTGCGATTCTCAAATAATGATTCTCTAAAAATCGCTATTTGAGAATCGCAATAACGGTATTTGATACATATGCCTCTAAATCACCAACAGGTTATACAACAATCTGAAATATATGTCTCTTTGCTGAAGGGACATTGCATTCATCAAAGTTAGTCCCAACAGTTGTCCTTCAATGCTGATTAAGTGAACACTGGACCTCTGATGCTTGGGAAGCATGGCCAACCCATCCGTGGGAATGATTACGATCAGTTAGTACAAAAAGAGAACTGGAATAAAAAATGAGTAATGTGTGGTAGAGTTGGGATAGATGGGATATTTTATGAAGCCAGTCGTCCATAGAAGCAACTGAGGAGAGGGTTTGACCAGTTGAGAACATCCTAAGTGAAAAGATTAACCGAAGAAAAAGTAGTATTTAGGATGGGGTGTAGTGTGTGCTGAGGCATGATAGCTTGGAAAATAGGTCAGAGGTGGACATCATTCTGCTTGACAAAAAGAAAATGTAGTGCACCGAAGCACAAGAAAGAAAGTGAAGTAGAACAAAAGGAGGAAAGAGAGAGTGAATAAGGAGTGAGAGTGCTAGTAAGAGATGAAGGTGAAGAAAATGGAGGAGATGAAGAAATAAAGAGAGAGAAGGGGAAAAAGAAAACAGGGAAGCTGAGGAAAGAGGAAAGGGAGCTGGGGAGTGGAAGCAGGGGGTGGAATAGACTGAGAGGCAGCAGGAGAAGTCTGAATGTGAGAATGAGGATGGATTACAAAAGAATAAAGAGTATAGGGCCAATGTAGCACGGTAAGAGACAAAGGAGAAGGAGGAAAGTGAAAACAGCAGAAGGGGGGAAGGGATAAGAAAGAACAAAAAGTAGAGAGGTAGAAAGAGGAAAGAAAGAAAGAGAGATACATTAAGAAGGACATGGCAAGAGAGAAGAAGGCACAGAATACTAAGAAAAAGAGAGCAAGAAAAGAGTGGGGGAAGGCACATTTTGAAGAAAGGATGAGAAATGGAGAAGGAATACAAGAAAAAGGGAAAGGAGAATGGGAAGGATAAAGAATAGAAGGTTGAAAAGTAGAAGAAGCAAAAGGAGAAAGTAGAGATGAAGGAAATATAGAAATCAGAGTATGCAGAGTAGGAGAAGGAACGGAAGGAGTCAGTGTAAGGGAAGCAGGAGATGTGTGGAACAGTACGGGAATGTAGCAAAAGGAAGGATGAAGACACAAAATGCTTTCACTAGATCACAGAAAGAGACAATATGCTTGGCTAAGTTCAACTTTAATGATTGTAATGAGCTGAATAGTAAAGATGGTTGGACCACGGCCACCTATTGCAGTGATGGTGAAAAGACAGTATTTGTGAATTGTCAAGAAGATAATGATGAGAGTTAAACTACCAATGACATCATAAATATGCATTGCCCTTTAAAACATGCTGTGGTGTGACTTGCCATGGTCAAATTATATTGCTGTTTATTTTTTAACTTTAAGAAAGCATCAAATTGCACTTTAACCCATGTCATCAGGTTCAGAGTTAATTTCACTCTAAACAGTTAGTAACTATTTTTTGGGGAAGTGGCTGGTCACCTGAAAGACCACACTTAAAACTGTTGATGTGAAAATCCTCTTGCGTTGCAAACTTGACTTTGATAGTAAATCCTTAATCGGGATGCAACCCCCTCATGTAAACAAAATAATGTAACTCTCATAAATGTAAATCAACTTATCCTCATATTCTGTTATATAATGTATATGAGGCTGAACTGAAACGGAAATTTTCCAATTTAAATCTAATACAATTGAAAAATATTTCTCAACCCCTGCGGACCTTTCGATATCACTGTTTTAGTGTTGTTATAAAAATAATAAAAATGATAAATGAATGAAAAAAGACAACGCCTCCAGTTTTCATCTGTCTCCACTACAGAGTATGAAGGACTCTATGTTTCAGAAGGGGGCCTTGAAGCCTGTGATCCAGAGAAATAACCTGATTTGTCTTAAAGGTAAACTCTGACCTGGAAATATATTAAATGTGGATCAACTTTTCTAAACCTGGAGCACGCAACACTGAGCTCACAACTCTTCTTTTTAACCAGCCTATGAGCAGCAAACTAGAATTTAAATGGGCACAACATTAGTTTTTGCTCTTTTTAGCACTTGCGCCGCTTAGAAAGTCGGGGGATGATAGTACTTAATTGATCCATGTTTCCACCATCGTGACATATATTCCTATGACATATGTATTGTGATGAAGAAGGCATGTCAGGTGTATGAGAGGTAATTGGAGGACAGTGTACATTTTGGCCAAGTGCTAATCTGCAGAAGTATTTGCACCTGTTTGTTAACACTATGATTTTTGTCAAGCATCTGTCTTTGGTGCATAATGTGTGATTGCACGAATGTTGATGGTGTGATGAGATAGAACTCAGATTGCTCCTCATTCCAGAGGGAAGTGCTGTATTCTCCACCTGGTTCCGCTGCATCCAGTGACGGTTGGTGCCCGGCAAAAGTGGTGAGGCGGCATGAATAGAATACAGTAAAAATACATACAACTAAACAAACATGTTTAACCTACCAGTTTTGCCCCAAATCCTACTAACGGGACGAATGCTTCCTTCACCTACACTAGCCAGGAGTTGATCAAGATTATTAATGACTACTCCACTAAAAGGCTAGCAAATAAGGTATGCGTTATACCCACAGAAGTAGTAGGTCCATTTTCATGTAAATTCCAAAGCATACAACCAGTACAGCCACAGAGTGACACCATCACTAATGGGCAGGGAATTAAAACACTTCTCTGTGCCATCGACAGGTTGTGCTCCCCAGTGATTTACAATAGCGTAGGCTGGAATTGCTTTTTGGCCAATGTCAGGTCTCTGCCAAAACACGCGATCAAAATATGGGACCTGCTGTCCTCCACTCACCCTTATGTAGGGTTCCTCACAGAAACCTGGACTAAACCTTGTTCCAACCCCGCAATTGCAGTGGCACTTCCAGTTGGATACCACATACAAAAACTAGATAGACCGCACAGGGCGGGAGGAGGAATAGCCATTGTTTACAGGCACCCTATTAACATATCCATCTTAGATCAAATTTGCAATGACCAGCTGGAGATTTTAGTTTTTAAGATGGACTCACACCAACGTCTCAGCTGGAAAGGAGCTTTGGTATATCGCTCCCCAGGACACCTGTACCACTTCACAGCTCATGGAATTCATCTCCCCACACGTAATCTCAGCCAAGAATTTCATACTTCTCGGTGATTTTAACGTGCACAGTGAAAACTCTGACAACCCAGATGCGGCCACCCTTCTGACTGACCTGTCCACCCTCAACCTAACTAAAATAAATGATGAGCCCACTCACCAGGCAGGTCATAGGTAGGATGTAATTCTAACAAACTCCCGCAACATTTCCTACGGGGCGACGTACCTCTTGACATGGTCACATCATTCTATGATCGAGCTCCATATTAATGGTCCAAAAGCAGAGGCTGTACATAAACACTACTCTAAAAAAAGCTACAGACAATGGCACAAGCTCACGCCCTCACTTTTTCAAAGCACATTTATTCCAACACAAATCTCTGAAACCGATAATGTAGAGGAGTGCCTTGCCTTCTTTAATACCAGCTTGCTATCCGCTATGGATAGCTTAGCCCCTCTAAAACAATCCTCCACGCCCTTTAAACGCCGCCAGATGCAGTGGTATTCTACCACCCTTCGCCTCGAAAAAAGTCAGTGCTAAAAAACTTGAACGTCAGTGGCGCAGTTCACATGACACACTAGATAAAGATGGATTCAAGTATGCATATGCACTGACACAGTAGCACAAAAACCTGAAAAACGCTTGCAAAACGCACATCGCATCCCAACTTGATTTAGCAGGGAGTACGCTGAGAACTCTCTACCAGATTTTAAAAACATTCACCAACCCCAAAGCCTGCGACATTGAAGCGGCCCCATCACAAACACTGTGCGATGACATAGCCTGTCATCTAATTCAGAAAATTGATATGATCTACAATAAAATCACATAAGCTAAGGGCTCTCATATTGGCCCTAAGTTTGACCTTACACCAGCTAATCCCATTTACAACACTCTGCAGAATTTTCCGACACTTACTACTGAGGAGACTGAAGTCTTACTACAAATTGTCAAATCAGGGTCCCCTTTGGACCTCATTCCTGCAAAAACAGCTGCCATACTATCTAAACAACTAGCCGGCCCCATCTGCTCCATCCTAAATCGCTCCATGAAGGAAGGCACTCTCCCACTCGAAAGGAAAGCCGCACGGATTCTCCCAATTAGAAAAAAATCCTAAAATTCCCACGGAAGATGTAACCAACTACTGCCCCATTTCTTTACTTCCATTACATAGCAAACTCCTGGAAAAACACATTAACAAGCACTTGTCCGATTTCGTAGAATCCTCGAACTGCTTGGATTCCTCGCAATCTGGTTTCCGACGCAGATACAGTACAGAGTCTGCGTTGGTGGCAGTTACAGATAACATCAGGATGCTGTTGGACAAAGGTGGTACTCCTGGTGCTGCTTGACCTATCCGCAGCATTCAACACCATCTCCCACCAGACTCTACTCCGGAGACTGGGAGATATAGGCCTCACAGGGAATGCCCTCAAGTGGATGGCTAACTTTCTGTCTGACAGAACCCAGACCATTAACCTGGGTCCTTTCCGCTCACAAACAACCAGGGTGACCAAGGGAGTACCACAGGGCTCATGTTTGAGCTCTACCTTGTTTAACATTTATATTGCTCGGTTGGCAAGACTATTGAGGAACTTAGGATTTTTTCCTATATCCTACGCTGATGACACCCAACTTTTACCCCCCTTTGACAAAACCAACTCCAACACTCAGACCACCTCTCAGAGGGTATGAAGGTCATCGCGGATTGGATGAAAGAGAATTTTCTTCAGCTCAATGCAGTGAAGTCAGAGATTATGCTGTTCGGTGAAGCAACGGTGAAGTGGTCCCCTACCTGGTGGCCAGATGAATTTGGTCCTGCCCCATGTCCAAAACAGGTGGTAAAAGACCTAGGAGTTCGATTAGACCACAAACTCACTCTGAGGGAGCACACCACCTCCACCGCTGGAGCCTGCTTCCACAGCCTTAGTCTACTCAGTAGAGTTTTCCCGTTCCTGCCATTATCCACTCGAAAAACCTTGATCCAGGCATTAGTCCTCAGCCGCCTGGACTATTGCAACGCCCTGCTGATTTCAGCTAACAATAGCTCCATATACAAATTACAGGTTGTCCAGAACACTGCGGCACGCCTGGTGACCAATGCCCCCCCAGAACCGCATTGCTGCTGCTGCTTCAAAAACTTCACTGGGTACCAGTACGGAAGAAGGATCAAATTTAAGATCTGCTGTATGTTATGCAAGTCATTAAACAACTTAGGCCCGAGCTACTTAAATGACAAATTCATTAGCTATGTACCTCTCAGACCCCTTCGCTCGGGAGCTAAAGCTCCAAGTTCCGCGTTTCAGAAAATCCTGCTTTGACCGCAAAGCCTTTCACCACCTGGCCCCACGCTACTGGAATGAACTTCCCATACACTTGTGTCAATTCACTAACTATTTGGTATTCAGAAAGTTGTTGAAAACGTCACTGTCCTAAATGTCGCTCCTTGGTTACCTATGGCTGTCTTAGCGCGGAGATACCCTGATGGGGTGATTTGGGCACTAGAAACTTACTTTACCCTACAGCCTGTCCAGTCCCCGGCTCCAGACTCCTCGAGCGTGAGGTCCCACAGCTTCCCCAGGTCCTTATCCAATCCAGACGCTACTCTTATGCTGTTAGGCAGCAAGAGAGAGGCATCTGAATTTGCTGGAGCGGCTGCCTCAGTGCTCTGAAGGGCACTGGAGGCCTGTATCTTGGAGAGCTTGAATTGTGCATGTTGGTTTGGCCGTAGCAAGGTACCCGGCCAAAGCACATGCACAATTTAAACTGAAGGGGTCACTTGTCATTGCTGCCAATCAGCAGCAATGATGCACTGTCCCTGCCCTCTCCGTTCGGCAGAAAGCTGGAAAAATCAAATGGCAATAAAATCCTTTTACTACCATTTTATTTTTCCAGTTTTTTATGCAGTGGGGGGAGGGTGCTCCTACGCTCATAAGGAGGAACCACCGCTGACTGCATCTCCACTAGGGGAGGATTGAACAGGCACAGGGTGCTGAAATGGAAGACACGAGTGTACAGGGGGCAAACAATGTCCTACTTGTACCCCATATTGCACTACTCATGAATTACATAAGCGGTGAAGGACTGATTTACATTCCCACCGTAATTCATTTGTATTTTCATGTGGTATTTCAGTAGCACGAACCTAGACGAAAGGCAGTGGATTTCTGTACAGGGTCGAGGTCGACGAGTGATGGCGGGCGTTAATGCATTGTAATGCAGTGCTCTTTAAAGAGGTGTATCTTCAACTCTTTCCTAAATTGATAGAATTCTGCCATTTCTGATGTTCCAGATCCTGGGTGCATAGATTTTAAAACTTTCTGACTTATATTTTGTTTTCATACACTTCTTAGTCCACAGTCTAATGGTGTTCTGGCTCTGGGTGTGGTGACGACCACCAAAGAAAGTGAACTTGTCTGCAAGGTAAGTGTTGTGATGACTTTGTAAACGATGCGGCTGGTTTTCAAGATGGGGTGGGCTGGCAAGGAGAGCCAATGGAGTTCCATGAAGATGGGGCTGATCTTTTTTCGTCAGGCCCTGGATGACATGTGCTGCACCATCTATGATGACATTATTGGGGTGCCAGTGTGGAGTCTAGGTGGCCATTGAGAAAGCCATTACCACCATCCAGATACAAGAATACCGGGGTTTGAACAACAGTTGTAAAGTCACTTTCGGAAGAAAATGTTTCACCTTCTTTAGAAGAGAGAGTTGGTACTAGGCAGTCATTGTTTTTTACCAGGGTGTTTATTAAGGGTAAGGTTGGTGTTCAGGGTCAATTTAAGTGGCATTCTGTGAAAGATGGGGTTAGAAGCACTCAAGGCTCATGTACTTCACTCAGTTTCGTACAGTTACTTGTTGCTTGTTCTTGGCAAATAACAGGAACTCTGGAGATTTAGAGCAAAGGTGTGACATGTACATCCTTTTAAAGTCCAGGCATATCAGCCCCAGGAAGGCTGTAGGTGCATGGATGCAAGCCTACTGATATCAGCAGGCTCTGTCACCATGCCTATGTTACTTAGGGGAGCCAAGGCATAGTAATGCAGTAGACACACAACTTTGTCATACATTGAGGGTGAATATAAAAGTGCAGGCCCAGACCCTCCAATCAATGACTGGTTCTCCTAATGACTGCAAAAGTAGTGAAAGAATGGCTTTTTGAATCTTGTTCCTGACATGTAAAGGTGAAGAAGTGAGTAGGCTCAGACTGAATTGTCTAGTCCCTTCAGTTGAGCATTTTTGTTTTTGAAGCATTGAGTTCGGGATGGTTCCAGTACATTCCGTTTTATTCTGCCAGGAAGCATTGACAAAGTAGGCGGTGCTTGTTTTCTGATGGGTTCTCTCACTTTAAAATTACTTCTGCATAGTGAGGGCGAATGCATCCAAAAAGTTACATTAGCATCAATAAGTATCTGTCAGAAGAAGTCTTAGCCCTGTTGTACACTCGCGTGGACAAGCATCAATTGGGATGAAGGAAGGAGAGCATGCACATTTACCATGAAAGAAGAGAAAGAATAGAACAATTCCTAGTGTGGGGAGGGGTAGTGAAGAAACAACTCTAATGGGTAAGAGTAGACATTTTTAAGAAGACTTTGGAAGCCACCTTTTAAGCTGTTCTCTAAGGTAGTGGCTATTGACATTCAAATTGTGCAGAACTTTAACATATGGTCAATAAAGATGCCCAATGGAACTACATCTTAACTCATCACATAGTCCATTTAGAATTCAGCTTTTTCCTGGAAATTCTTGAATGAAAGGTAGAGATTCAGTATTTTCGTTTGATAGGTTCCAATGTCTGTCCCCATAAATGATAGAACAATGTGCTAAACTATCCATATTCCAGGTGCAGACTCTTCCATGACAGCTACATTTGTTTTACCTTTGACATTTTCATTGGAGGCTGAGATGAGATAAGATAAGATGAGGTGAGGTGAGGAGAGGTGAGACGAGATGAGACGAGACGAGACGAGACAAGACAAGATGAGATGATTCATCATTGTGCAGTTTGGGCTTTTCAAACCCACCCATTCACCTATAGTCCAAACTTGGTTCTTTAGTAGGCCTGGGTGGTAAAATCCGTTCCGCTTGCGAAATTTGTGTAATTTGTGTAATTTTGTGGAATTGCCAAAAATTCCGCGATCTGCGGCTTTGCAGAATTTTTTACTTGTTTGCGCTTTAATAATGCGTGTTCGCAAGATATTTCTCCCCAAGCACGCAAACAGCGTTCGCGAACAGGAAAAAAGCATCGTGAACGGGCGGAACAAGCAATTCCACGTGTTCGCAGAATTTTTACCAGTTTGCAGAGTTTTGCTTAGTGCGACTACGCAAATTCCACCCACCCCTATTCTTTAGTCCTTGATTCGAGCCATAACTTTATTTGTAGTTACTTTGTTGAGATCAGACTTTTTCCTTCATGGATTCCAGGTGAACCCAGAGAGGATCCCCCCATTCAGCCAATTGAGAGTGTGCCTTGTACCTGGATGCCTACTATGCAATGAAACAAAAGAAGAAATGCCTGTTGCCAAGTTGAGGGTAGTGGCTTCCAGGTACCACGCCTACTCATCTTTCTGGCATGTGAAACTGAATTATGCTGTGTTGGAGCACAGTGATTGAGGGCAAAGGGATCTGTCAAGTGGATCAAGATATGAGGTATTTTAAACCTTTAAATATAGAGACGTATAGCAAACAACTTTAATGAAACCTTTCTGCACCACGTAGATAAAGGTAGTTTCACAAGAGTGGTAAACAGGCATGTATAGATATAAAGCACAGAGTGTAAAGCTTTAGTTTGTGCTGAGAAAGGAACTAATATTTTGAAGAGCAGAAGGTGCTATGAGTCCTAAAAGCTTGTGATAATCCAATCCCAATCGCAATAAGTAAATAGCCTATTGAAGGTTATGCAGGATAATCAAGGGGTACATCAGTACATACGTACAACTTTTCAGAAGTGAGAATAGGCTCACATGACATGAAATAACTGGTGAGCTGAGGAGGAGATAAAAGGTTAGGAGAGGAGGCAGATTGGCTGTCTCCTGCACAGCTCGCTTGAATCACGCACCGGTTAGAAGTGACTCCAATGGGCAGAGTAGACATGTTTATAATAAAAATGAGCTCTTAATAACTATTAGAACATTGGAATGTGGAGCACTCCAAGAGAGCACCAATCTCTTAGATATAGGAAGAGGAAAATTGTACAAAAGCTTTAAACTATCTCTAAAATCATAGTTCAGCTCAAGCACTATCCAAGAGACAAGCTGAGTGTCTCTATGCTTGATGGAATTAGCATTGTTAGACCTGGCACCATTGGCGTGAGTCTCCCTTCCATTCTTTCGCTGTGCCTTCTCTGTTTTTCTGGTGATAGATGCTTTGGGCGCTGTGCCACTGCCATTCAGTACCGCAGCGCGGATGCTCCCTGTGTAAAGATGACATATGAATTGATGTATCCCTGATTGGCTTATTTGGTCTACCTGTTAGTCCCTAGTAATGTGGCCTGTGTGTGCCCAGGGCTGGTTAACCAAATTCTGCTGGTGGGCCTGCAGCGCTGGTTTGACCCACCCACAGAAGCAGCTTGTAAAGTGTGTCTCAGACCTGCCACTGCAGTGTCTGTGTGCAGTTTAGAACTGCCCTCTTGGCTGTGAAGTGCACCCACTTCCCAGCCCCTGAACCTTCCCTTGGCATCATGTAAGCCACCCCTATGGTATAGTGCATTGTATGTGTAAGGTAGGACATGCTCTGATGTGTGTAGAATGTCCTGGTAGTGAATTACACCCAATTTCGTTTTTCACTACTGTAAGGCTACCTGTTCTCCATAGGCCAGAATGGGAGGTTTTGCTATTACATTCTATAGTCCTACCTGACCCATAGAACATGGTAGAAAAACGAATTTAGTATGCCTGAGCTCAGAATATTAAAATACATCTTTTAGTGAAGTTTATTGGTATATTCTGTGTTTGAAAATACCACTTTTAGAAAGTAAGTATTTTCTTGCCCAAGCCTTCCAGTGTGCTCTGCTGTTCTGTGTAGTGGTTGTCTGGTTTTGGAGGGACAGGGCAGGCTGAGTCAAACCTGGTTTGAATAGAGAGATCTGCCTTGGAGTGAGGGGAGGGGTAGCTCCTGGACCTGAATAGAGCTGTGCCTGGCAAGGTGAATGCTGGCTCCACCTCCCACTGTGCGTCTGATGGCAGACCCCCTCTTTCTGAAAGGAAGGATGCAGCCTGGTAAACAAAGTGCTCCAGGGCTGGGCAGAACTGGTTCTGGCTGGGTTCAGTGACTTCTAGCTTCTGAGAACAAAGACTTTTGGGGTATAAATATCTGTGCTGAAACCCCTACATTTTGTATTTCCCCTGGATCTCAAGACCAACCTCTGTCCGTGGAACTGAAGGAAGCTGCAGGAGAGGACTGTCCTGGTGTTGTGTGCTGTTCCCTGGATTGGCCTGCAGTAGTTTTCATTGGACTGGAAATAAGAGGGAAAAGGAGCTGTAAGAGAACTTTTTACTCTTGAACCTGCAATCACCCAAGGGCTAGAGAGAGAACTAGCCTCCTGATTGAAGTCTCAGGACCAGTAGACTTCATTTTGTCGCTAATGCCTGTTAGCGAGCCGCCGCAGCCGAGGAGCGTCAAGAAAATCATCGCACTGCTGCCGCCGAGGGCTCGCTGGCCTGATCATCGCCCCGCACGTTTGCAGGCCTAAAAATTATCGCTAAAGCCTGTTAGCGAGCCGCCACAGCCGCGGAGCGTCAGGAAAATCATCGCACTGCTGCCGCTAAGGGCTCGCTGGCCTGATCATTGCCCCGCACGTTTGCGGGCCTCAACATTATCGCTAAAACCTGTTAGCGAGCCGCCACAGCCGCGGAGCGTCAGGAAAATCATCGCACTGCTGCCGCTGAGGGCTCGCTGGCCCGATCATCGCCCCGCACGTTTGCGGGCCTAAAAATTATCGCCACAGCCGCGGAGCGTCAGGAAAATCATCACGTGGCTGCCGCTGAGGGCTCGCTGGCCCGATCATCACCCCGCACGCTTGCGGATCTCGAAATTGTCGCTAAGGCCTGTTAGCGAGCCGCCGCAGCCACGAAGCATCAAGAAATTAAATGCGTTGCTGCCGCTGAGGACTCGCTGGCCTGATCATCGCCCCGCACATTTGCGGGCCTCAAAATTGTCGCTAACACCCGTTAGTGAGCGGCCGCGACCAAGAGTGTGAGGAAAAACATCGCTACCCCGCCTTAGCGGCATTTTTGTGGATTATTGATAACCACATCCCGGAACTGTGAGTAAAAGGGTCGCAGAGACCATTGCCCTGAACTGAACTTTGCATTCCCCATTTGAACTATTTTTGCATCATCCAGAGAGAATTATTTTTGCACAGTATTGTGGCTTTCTCATATTTGGTCTTGTGATAAGCCTATATATAAAGATAACTATTTTTTGATACCTACCTGTGTTGTGTCCCTTTGTAGTGTTCCTCACTGTATTACTGTGTATGGTCATAAACGCTTAACACACTGCCTCTGAGATTAGCCTACCTGCTCGTGCTACGTTACCACAGGGTGGAGCAGGGGTTGTCAAAGGGGTGCAGCCCTTCACTCTGACTTAGAAAGAAGGGCCCCTGCTTGGACAGTGGCCATCCACTGCCAACCAAAGACCCCCATTTCTAACAAGCATCAACTTCTTAAGCTACACTTAGCAGCCAGCCAGGAAGAGACGAGAGCAAAAGGAGTGCTGATGGCCCTATAAGTGATACTGTGCATATGTTAAAACCCATCTTAAAGGCCAAGGGGATAAGGATATGCAGGCAGGCTGTGAGAGTGTGTTTTGAAGGTGGAGATTGTCTGTTGATCTGCCATTTTGTACGGTTCATGAACACAGTGGGAAAAATTCTAACTATCGGCCTTTAATTGTTTATAATCTTCTGGTACGGCAACTGAAGGCTCTCAAAAGAGACTGATAAGAAAACGAGCAGCATCTAAGCGGGATGCCCCAACCTCCTCATATATTGGCACAACCCTCTAGTTCACTTTACACATCCCACAGCTGAAACACTGCTCACACCCAGGGTTTATGAGTCTGTCCATACCACTCATATGCATTGGCCCATTAATTCTAAGCCTCATGAACACTTACTATGAACAGGAGTTAGAGACCCTTTGAATTTGTGGCAGAACTCTCAGGTGTGCCGCTCATATGGAACACTATGGCCCATGGGCACTCAACTACGACCAATCCATTAGAACGCTCAGGATTTATTTTTCCACTAATATTTGCCAGTCACTATTGCTCTGGTGATCTAGAGGACTATTTTGCACACTGGTAACTTTGCACAATGTCCCGACATCCTGGGACCTTCCGTTCCTAATAATCTTAATTACAATTTTTTTTTTAATGAAGTCAAAGCATCTTTTAAAAGATTTCTTTTTTATACGGGTGAAACACAGTATCTTGACTTTTGGCACAAAAGCAAATTGCTAATTTTTGTATATAATTGTGGTCCTAACTCCGGAGAATTTACAATATCACTGTTTTATTATTGCAATGGTTTTAAGTAATTCTGCAAATAAAGATATGTATTATTACTATAAGTGAGTAATTTGTGTTGAGCTCAGAAGAAATCAAAAATTAGAAACATTGCTCAAACAGGTTGGTGCTCTGAGTGCAAAGCACGCGAAGTGGTCAGTGGTAAATGTACCCTCGTGTCTGCAATTGCACCAGAACACAGCATCTTTCACCAGGGTGGCCCTGGATCTGCCTCAATAACAGCTGCCAGATCCCCCTTTTCCTGCACCCTCAAGATCAATGTTCACTTGTTCCAACACTTCTAGTCAGTCATAAAGAGTTACCATAATCTATGAATGGTATTTACCTTAAGAAGCACTTCTTTTCTGTTGTTTAATCTGCATCACTATATTAAGGTGGAACCTTTTGCTATACGTAAATGGTCATGTATTAACAAATTTTCTGCTGCTGCTCACCTGTTGTACAACGCTCTGTAAGCCTTCGATAAGGTTGGCATTCGATAACATTTTAAATAAAATAATAATAATAAATATGAATAGGCAACCTAAAAGCACAGAAATGCTGCTGCTCGTGTCTCACGCAGAGACACAGTTGATGAACAGCATCCTAGCGTCATTCCCATGCTTGCCTCAATCCACAACCTTTTCTACAGGAGGAGCCTGGGGTGGGGCTGGTGGACAACCAGGGAATCTTACTATTGGCCCTTTCATCTCGTCTATGACTGGGTGACTTCTGGGAGGGGGCAGGGGGCTCACTTTCATTGTAGCCCACAGCTCCTATTGTGTGATCTGATTGCTGTATATGCATTCATGATATTGTGGTAATGAGCTTGGACTGGTTGCTTGACTAGGGGGTATCAGTGCTATGTTGCTGCCCGTGTCTCACCGAGGAGACACAGCTGATGAATAGCATCCTAGCGTCATTCCCATGCCTGTACCCGCTCGTTTCTATGGGGAAAAGGTTTGGGGTACCGGAACAATCAGGTGATTGCATTATCTGCCCTCTTCCACCCTTCCAGGGGTTAGGTTACTTCCAGGGTTGGGTCAGGAGACTTAACCTCTATATGAGAGTCTCAACCTGACGTCTTTTTGGGTAGTTGCAGCGAAAGCCGCCCTTCCTCTTAGCCTATCAGGAGATGGTTAATGTGCATTCTCTTTATTAATGGTAGGGTTCTTGTTGTAGGTAATACCACTAAATGGCACCTCAAATACCCCTTGAGAGTCAGGGTACATGCAACATACAACACAATTGCACTCAAAGGAAACCTCTGTTGAACTTACTTAGAGAGGTTGTGTATGACTGAATCATATTGGTAAATGTACGGGAGAACTTACCCTGCGAAGCACGTAATGGAGCAAACCAGTAAGTCTGTACGTATATGGACTTACCGAGAATAGTGTGATCACATTTAATGATTTGTGGGTTATGTTGTTTCAGTGCTAAAAGTCGGGTCCAATCCGAATGAACACATTAATGTCCAGAAATGCACTCAATGCTCCCACAACAATGTAGGGTACATATAGGTTTTACTGCTCTATAAAGATAAACCGTGTCTATTAACTCTTTTCAAATATTGACTATATGGCATTGGACTGTATCCAGGGCAGAGGCGGAGTCAACGTGCCAGTCACTGCTGTCACCAAATACACAAGACCATCCTCAGTATGGATAGCTAATCAACATTTGAAATAAACCAAGAAAATGTGCCCAGTAGAGTGGGCTTAGTGGCAATACCTCTCTAATACTTTGCCTGGGCCTGGTAAACGGAACGGTGCCCCTGAATTCCCTGAGAGAGTTCCAAGTCTGGGCAGCTGCCCTGGTTTCACTCTGTTTTCGCTCCATCGTTGGTGAGAGCTACAATCCCTTGGACTACGGGCTCCAGAGACGGGATAAACCCATTCCAATCAGTTTGAGTATTGCATTAGTTGTCTGTTGCTGTGATGCTTGTTGGCTAAGAAGACTGGTAGTTCGTTTAGGTTGCATCATCACTGACTACCTTTGGAACACCTGTAAGGTAACCCATTACCTTGTTTAATAAACCTGCGGCATAACTTTCTTCTATTAAAGTGTGTGCTGATACTTTACTTGGTCTGGATCCAGTGTCTGCATTAATGCAATTGTGTTAATGAGTATGCATTGTTTGCTCGTCTGTGCAATTTCAGGGCTGTGTCACTCAGAGCGAACTGGCAAATTGGCCCCACTGTGGGTGGACGCAACACTGAATTGACTTCTTAAATGGGCATCAAGTGAAGGAAAAAGCAGCTCTCTTCCTACCAGTCCTGCATCACGTACATCACTGTTTGATGACTTCTGCATGGGATTTGAGACTTCTTGTGACATCATTCATCGGATGGCCCCTTTAAGGCTGCATGATTTCCAAAACTTGCTCCGGCCACGATAGAAAAGGGGAAGTTGACAGAACCACAAATTCATAAAGAGAAGTCTGTGAGAGATGTGTGATCAGCAGAACACCCCACGGTCTGCAAACTGGTGGGCATGCCCTTCGAAGCTGAGCCCTGCTCTATCATCGAGAAGAACTTGACCATCCCAAGTGATACCAGGGACAAAATAATAGGACTGGAGTGCAGTTTTATACAAACAGAGGAGCAACTGCAGTGCAGCACAAGAGCAGAAGGATAAAACCGCTGCATCGTTAAAAGTAAGTACGACCAACACTAGCAATCCAGATTAGCAACCATGGCTAGATTGATAGACCAGTGCACGTCTGTGAATAGATGTGACACTTTTGAAAAAAACATTTCTCCTCTGAGCAAATTAATATTCACTTGTGGAGATGTGACTTAGTGGCCATATGTGCTGAATCTGTGATCTTGTGATTCTGGGCAAATTACTTAATCTCTGCCTTTCTTTAAAAAACACGTTAAATGTAGTCTTGTGTTCATGTAAAGCCCGCTAATGACCTTGGGCCAAGTTTGCACTATATCAAACTCCCAAACAATAACAAATATTTGGCATTACACTGAAGCCGGTCTATGATTAGGTGGACTAATAGATCCACTTTAGGGATCTGTATTTGACCCCTTGATCACAGGGTTAAAACTGGCAACCCACTCAGCCTTTCATCTATTTTAGGTCGATAGTATTAGTATCATGGAGTTAGGTAACAATAAACATCTGTTACTACAACAACAAGTGGCCCAAGGGTGAACATGCACTTTGCAAATACATGTAATGTTATGCAACCTGTGCTCCTGTCAGTGGTCAATCTTGTTCGCTATGTAGCCCACTAGTCTTGCCTTACACAACATACAGTTTTGCTGGCATTCATTCAAATATTTAGTGTACAATATTCCTAGAGCCTAAAAAAACAGCAGATGAAAGCTCTGGCAGCCAGGTAAAGATCATTTGAAGGGGCTTGAGAGGAAATGCAGAATGAGACGCAGAATGAGATGAAGCTTGAAAGGAGAAGGGCTTAGTAGAAAGGCCTTAGGGTACAGGGTTGGAGATGGCCTGTCCCATGATCAAGCATTTGTTACTAGAATCCGTACAATTAATTTAATGAGGTGACAACTAGAGGTGTGCAGAATTATAATTCACAAATTCAATTATTTTGCAATTTCATAAACTGCACAGTATTAAAAAGTATTTTGACTACATCTCTGGTGAAATGCTTCCATTTATTTTTTGAGGAAAAGGATTATAAAAATGTCAGTTTGCAGGGTGTTTTCATCAAAATATGTACAAAAACTGCCAAGAATCTTTATCCAAAAATGACTGAAGAAGACTGCACTATAAGTTTGCAAGTTTTTTATATGCATTTCTAAGTTATTCTATCTGCCACGGAAACACCACGCAAAGTATGGCTTGGAATGTGAATAGTACAGGGGACTAGGGATAAGAGCAGTTGCTTGAGCTCTGAAGAAGGAGCAGGGACTTAGGAGAAAGGAGGTTTACCGGGGTTGAGCATGTGGTCTGAAGAGGGAGGGACAGTGCAGAGAGCGGTTGGATGGTGGGGCAACAACGTGGGAAGTGGAAGTGTTGGTGATGAGATGTTCAATATGGTACTGATGTTGAGTAGCAGGAGCACCCCACTGCTTCTTGCAGCCCATGTGGCAATGAAAGCGGATTCTTGCTACTGTGATGGGCAAATAAGGAGCCACTATTTTTAAATCTTAAAAGAGCAGGCCTGGCCCAGACACTTCCTCACCTTGAACAAGAGAAACTGCAGTCACACCGGTATCCCCTGCAGTCCACCAAATAGCCGTGCTCAGAAAGGACTAATATGCAGTCTGTAGCTGTTGGAAAACGAGGCAGCATCTGTGAGGCCTGCACAAATAACATGACTACATTTGTCCTTCACTGGGAACCAAACACCCAATTGTAGCGCCTGACTCTCAGAGGGTAGCGTTGCAGAGCAGTCTGAGGCTTACTCAAGGGAGGTGGTGTGGGCTAGTAATCGCCATTTGCAGGTGCACAAAAATAACACTCAATAATTGATTGTCCAGTCTGTACTTTGCTTTATAAAAGTAAGAGTACATTTATTAAACACACACAGCACTCAATACTATGCACCAATTTACAAATATACATAAGCTGTTGGAATTACTTTGTGACATTGCATAACATCTCCACCCCTCCCGCAGGGGGGGTGGGGTCTAGTACCACCATTCCCATGTATGCACATCAACTTGCCCCCAATGCAGTTAGCTGAACATAACCTGGAGCGAGGGCCCTGCGCACTGGCACCATCCCAGTGGCGACCCACCCCATTACCTCACCAAGCATTAAAAAGGGGTAAACCTGCCTTGGTGACACATGACCCTGACTGAGCATCTCCTACTGACCATAAAGTATGCACCTCTATATCTTAAGGGCTAGCAGTCTGGGGTCTTCACCTAAGCGCAGCAGCAAGAATCCAGGTTTACGCACACTTTAGAATGATAGTACTCATCACCTTGGTTGATCATTTGAATGCATTGCAATTACAGCCCCTAAAGGCATCACAGATGAAATCACAGGATTGCGCATATACAGCCAGACACCCTAGCAGGACTGTCTGGCAACATAGCCCCACTTGGCTTATGACATCTCCTTACACATGTGACTTACAGTCCCTTCAAAAGAAGTACTCCTGGCAACTACACTTCTCCTGCAGTGTGCCTCTTCACTTTAAAAGGAATCACAGGTAAAAGCATGGGATTACATAAATACAGCCAGACCCCCTAGCAGGAAGGTCCAGCAACATAACTCCATTTAGCTTAACATCACCTTACACAGGTACTTCACTTTACACATGTGACTTTCAGTCCACCTAAAAAGAAATAACTAATAGTAAATGCATTTTGGTGCAATTACACCACTTCACCTCCAGGGGATGCCCTTCTCCAGACATCCCCCAACTCAGCCCTTCACTCCGTGATGCACTTCATAGTACACCCTCAGCTGTAGAACATAAGTTCCAGCCTAGAAGGTGTTAAAGGCTGGCTGAGCCCTTGAGAGGTTATTCTTTCAGATGCCCCGTGAAACTTAGGGGTGGACTGTTCTTCTTTATGCTGGGGGAGACTGCGGTGCTCCTGCAGCCCCCCTGCACCTCTTTTCACACGTGAGGGTGATCCCCTCCTCTGGGGGCCACCAGGCACCAAAATGGCAGATTTCTTCACACTGGGGGGGGGGAAGACTGGGTCTCTCCAACAGCTCCCCCAGCACCTGCTCCTTCAGCCCCCCTGCACCCCTTTTCACACATGAGGGTGACCCCCTCCTCTGGGGGCCACCAGGCACCAAAATGGCAGATTTCTTCATTATGGGGGGGGGGGAGACTGGGCCTCTCCAACAGCTCCCCCAGCACCTTTTCACAAGTGAGGGTGACCCCCCCTCCTCTGGGGGCCACAAAGCACCAAAACGTCAGATTTCCAAATGCCTGGCGACGCATTATGGGGCGCTTCATGCTCCTCTTTACCAGCCCCCGCCACTGGGAACACTCTCCTCTGCCCTCTGGGACTCTGAGAGCGTAGATTCAGCAGTGTGCTGTCTTCACTGGCTCCCTGCGCCAGCCTTTCGCCAGGCTCTATTACTGGGCCCCTCTTGTCCCTGCGCAGAGGCCCCTGTTTCTGTGCACCAGTCCTGGGCTCTTCTTCTAGTGCTGATAGGGTTCTGGGGGCAGTCAGGGGGTCTCTCCTTCCAACTGCCCATTGCGCCAGGCTCCAGCACCTTCAGCCTCAGCCGAGCACACACCCCAGAGAGCTTCTCTTCCTGTGCAGGCACTTTTTAAAAGTTGAGTAGGGGGCTGGCAGGAAGTCCCAGTTGGTCCTATCCAACAGCGACACATCACGTCCCTGCCCCTGCTCCCTCCTTCTTGTCCAGCCTCTGGGTTTGTTAAAAATGGTGTCATCCAGTGTCTCTGAAGCCCCTTTGAAGCCCCTTTCGCCCACGCTGCCTTCCCTCCTTGGTGCAGCCTGGTGCCTGGCACCCAGTGACAGCTGCTGATGGATGAGCCTGTAGCCCCTCCCATCTTCTCTTCGTGGAGAGGAGGCCCTAGCTTGTGGAAGAAAGGTTATCAATCCATCCAGCTGAGGTCAGCCCTCAGCCTGGGTCTGGTCCTGGCTGGCTCACAGAAATATGACAGTTCTGAATGACCCAAAAGCAGTACAAATATGACTTTGGACTCTGCAGAATACTTCTTTTCACCTCCAATACAATGGACTTTAGTGCATGTCTGGAAACTGTAGGCCTTGTGGAAGTTAATTTAGCCATGGGCCCCACATTCCCTTACGGAAATAATGAAGTGAAAACACAGTAAAGCACGCTGACTTTCCCTGGCATGTTTCTTTCCAGCGTATAAAGCCTATTCCAATATCACCATCCAATACTGCATAAGTCCTGCCACACCATTCACTTTGTAGCTGCTCCTGGACTGCGTACGCTAGGAATCTCCCCTGCGCAGCCCGTACACGTGTGCACACGCATGTACACATGTGTCTGCATGTAACCAGCCCGGTGTCCCTTACTCCAGCTGCTGCGCAGTGGCCTGGTCAAGCCAGGGGAACACCAGTAAAATCCACATGCAGTCTCTTACATCCAGAGTTCACTGTGGGTGAGTCCCAACTTATGAGGCTCCCCCACATTAAAAGCTCAACAATTAGGTGCTCAAAAATCAAAAAATCCGGGCGGCCCATAGTGTCAGAACCACCTTCTAACAGTAGCTAACAAAGTTTTGATGGAATTTCTAAAGTTAGCCCTGCCTCCTCCTAGCCACTTCAGTGTATGGGTCTTCATTCTCCAGGCACAGGAATACTGGTAAAATATGTCCACTGTCTGCTGAAGCGATCCTCACCCTTATCATGTGCCATCCAAAATGGAGCCCATTTTATTTTTGTAACTAATACTGTGAGCCAAACTTTGAGTGAACATCAGAAAACAATTACTCCAGCATTTGAAGAATCTTCTTTCTGGCATTTCCTTTATTTACCCTGAATATTCGCTTATGTTGCTATGATATTGAAGTCACTGCTTCCTTTGAGTGAAGCCTAAAGCTCTCAATATTTCCCTCTGTAAGCCCAGCCTTCAGTCTAGATTTCCAACCCCTGACTTGATTGCCTGTACTTGCTGAAACGGTGGTCTAGCAGGATCCTAACAGTGGACAGACTGCTTGCCAGATTCTAGTACTTATTAAAAGTCCCAAATATAGTGTTCTCACAGCAAATAATTCTGTTTTTATCTACAGGATTGCATCGTCAGATTGCGTGCAATCTCAAAAGACCGCCTCTGTATTCCTAAAACTCTGCAATGAAACACTGACCATGACTTAAAAAAACTTCAAATTGTTGATTAGCGTAGGGAATAATTCAGTTCTGCTGAACGTCACCTGACCTTTTTGTCAATTATTCAATTCCCATTTCCTTCTGTATATTTTTAATCATGTCTAAAAAAGCACCAAAGGCAAAAAAATATAGACGTTTCCAAGGCAATTTAATTTGCAATGACACAGTTGCCTCAGTTTCCTAATGTAGAATTGCAAGTGCTCCCATTTGAATGGTTGAACCCATCCCGACAAGAAGAATGCTGGGATATAGAGCTCGATGACGACACGTGCCACTATTGGGGGGTGAGGATTAGTATTTTTAACAGCCAATGGTTGTGCTCTAAAGAAACACTCATAACAAGCCTCACCATGGAGCCGTAGACGCTTAGTTATACTGGTGTGTGGTGAATGTATTGTAGGGAGGAAGTATTAGGAAGCTGGTGTCCACCTCCTTCTTTTGTGTATATAATCCCACTAAACAACGATGACCAGTAACCTCTGTATAAACCGGTAACCTTAGCTTCCGGAGCGGCGTTCTGCTTTGCGCAAAGCAATTTAGTGCCTCATCCAGGGTTGTAAGCAGTGGCGGCTGGTGCATAGGGGCAAATGGGGCGTTGCCCCACTAGCCTCTGGACGAGGATCGGGGAGGAAGACAAGAAAGACACCACACCAATGCAGCAGCCTCAAAGGAAGTGCTCTCTGCCCCATGTGTCGATCACAATACATAGACAATACAAATTAAATTGTCTAACTCTGACTTTTTTTCTTCACGGCACGGACGACGACGAGGTCACAGCAGGTCAGAGACCTCCTGCGCATGTGCTGGCCAGGGCGAGGAATATTGCTCGCCCTGGAAGCACATACGGAAAGAGTGATGTCATCATGAAGGGAGTGGCCTAAGAAAGCGGAAAATGCCTGGTTTCAAATGGGGCGCCTGTGCTGCGCCCCAGGCGTCTTCAGCATTGCGCCACTGAAATCAATGGCAAGGGGCAGGGCAGTGGGTGGCCACAACCGGACCACGCCCCTTTCCTTCGCGCCAGTCCCAGGCCTCCTGATTGGACAATGGGAGGCGGGAGCTTGTGCATTGCTCAGGATGGGCACCGGCCACAGTCACAGCACCGCACTGCAGAACACTCTCCCTCCAGCCTCTCACACGCCACAGGCCCTGATGTGTTTCTTGGGCAGAGATCGATGTCACTTGGTAAGTGGATCGTGCAAAATAAACAGTGCAGTGGGTGGCGCTCATGAACATTCACGAACGATGCAGGTTGTGTTGAATAATGAATCGATTCGGCAGCTAGGAAAGCACAAGCAGAGTGACGCCAGGTAGGCACAAAATCCAGTTTCTGTAAAATATTGTCTCAATAAAACCTTTTTGTGCTATTTTTATTATGTTTTTATGAGCAGGAAGGTGATAAAAATTGGTATTACGAACAACAGTTGAAACTTTCTTGGAATTATGGCTTTAAATGTAATCGCCGGTACCTGTTTGGGAGCTGTAATTTACCGCACATTATGCAACAAACGGTCATAAATGAATTGCCAGCGCAGTCTCTCTCTACCGAATCACAGATTGCAGCATATAATCTCCCATGAAGGCCAGTATTTCTCTCCCCCGCCCCCTCCTATTAAACTCCTGCCTCTGAGGGGCTGGCGATGTTGATTGGATCATCAGGTCATCCTCGAGCCTTGGGGAATGGCGATCCATAATTCAGGTGGAATAATTCTGCTTTCTTTATTTTCTGGGCTACCTATATAATAATCAATTGCAGAGTTGTCACTTGGCAAAAGGCGCGCGCGTTCCAGGCTTCCCTCCCTGGATTGGCTTCACATTGCAATCAGTGTGCTGCCGCCTCTGGTGCAGGAAACCAGGGTTCGAGCCTCGAGGTCGCGTCCACATCCTGTGATTATGGGCAAATCACTTTAATCTCTCCGTGCCTGAATGTGTAATGTAAATCCGGTGCTATGTTAAGCGCTCCAATACCTTCGGGTCGAGTTCGCGCTATATAAATATGCAACAATAAAAAAAAAAGCTTTCTTATTTTTTACAGAAATCCGTGGCCCATTAATGAAGAGACATTTTAATACTATCCTTTCCTGTCAAGGCTGTAATAATATTCTTTCCGCCTAAAAAATGCTTACGAGGCGATGGGTTAAATTTGAGCCAAAGAGAATTATAAAATGTTGGGTTCCTCTTGAGGGAACCGTCATAACATTAATGTGGAGGTGCTGTCAACACTCGGAAAAACAGTATTGATGTGGCATAACATTCACAGTTTCAATTATGTTTTAACAGACATGGCATGCCTGCATGGGGGAAATTACAGCCTCAATGCCAAGCATGCCTTCTTCTCTCATTAAATTATGATTTTCATGATTTACTTCCTCTGTGCTATTACATTCTCGCGCTAGCCAGGCTTTAATTATAGTTATGAGAGGAAATGCGAATGTAAAAGATCGACTGTGGTGGTGACTGCAGTGCAGAAGTCTTAGAGTAGCGCACGTGTACAGTACTTTCAGAAATTCCCGATTGTGGCTTGGGTGGTTTAATTTATAGATTTGTGCGCACGCGGAGTTGAGCTTTGGCTGCCGAAAGGAGGCATCAGGCATTGTTTCTGTTTGGCAGAAGTCAGTTTAACCCTCCCGAGCCCCCCTCCCCCTCCCACTACCGGGCACTCAACTCGGACCTCCACGCCTCACCACCTTCAAATGTCACTAGCCGCCCCTGAATGTAAGCGCTATATAGTTACAATTACAATAATAATACAAGCTTCAAACTTTACAAGTAAGAAAGAATAGATGAAGCTGTGAATCTCTCAAAGTCACAGTTGTCTATTCAGGAGGCATTTTAGTTTTCTAGTCCTAGTTGTCACCGGGAATGGGTCATGGTATATACGAAGCAATCAGAGAAGTCCATTTGATGCCTTTCTCAACTGGCTTGAGATTTGGAACCATCAGGAGAGATAGATAGACAGAAGGACGGACAGATAGACGTACAGATCCATTTCTGTCTCAATGTCTGGAGCTCCACTGTTGTTTCCTGATAAGGACTCACAGACCTCATATTTCTATACATTGGACAGACCGGGTTTCCCTCCAGTTCGCTATTTGAGATTGCAGACTCAGACACTGGCATGCAAAATATGTCTCTCTCAAGTGACTGACTACAATTCTTGCACTCCCCTCAGCAGGAAGTTACAGGAAACACCATGACCGCTATTTGAGACATGGCTTAACTGAGAGTTTAGAAGTAGATGGTGAAAGATTTCAGATGTAGTTGGCATGGGGGTGTTGAGAATTAGGGGGTTGGCTGCCTCATAAGCCATGAGACATTTAAATTTGCAAAATACTGAATGCACAAGTACACATGTACACGTACAAAATGCTAGCACTTTTTGGATTTTGCTCCCTTTGTGAACTAAAGTACATAAAGAAGAGTGAGCCAGGTCCTTTCTGAACCGGAATACAAGCAACCTGAGGTCAGTTTCACCTGGGGTTCGGGTCTTTGGCTGCTTGTGTTCTGGGTGGAAAGGACCTGCCGTGGCCGTTCTGTCGCGGCTGTTCCTATTTGCGTAGGAGCAAGGCTGATTTGAATATGGGTGGGTCTAATCTGATGTGGTATGGTGAGCAAACAAATGATGGACTGCTATGCGACCCAGAGTAATTTCCAATGGCTGAGATTAATTCAAGTATTCCATTCATCCCTTTTTGTATTTTCATTGTGACCTCTTCAGTTTGATAAGTCTGCCCAGACGTGAGTCCCTTGCTCACTATTTCACTGGAACCAAGTGCATCCCACTGAAGATGCCAAATTAGGGTTGTCCAGACATGTGTCCCGTGCTCACTATCTGACTTTAACCGATCTGCACCCCACTGAAGGATCCAATTTAGATTTGTATTTCAAAAATTGAGTGATTTTATTATGAATTCCTGGAGCAAGTAAAGAATATTGATGTACAATTCGAGGTGAGTTGTAAGTTTTATTCCTCAGGGTACTGTGATCCGACAGGAACTGTTCTTTCTAAGAGAATGACTAACTGCATAAGATGTGTCTTCTGTGTCTTTTGTCATGATGAGTGTGGTCTTTCTAGACTGTTCGCTTCACGTATGAACAAGGCATATGATGGAACACGTGGACCTTCTTCTTCTTACCAGCCAGCACGGCCTACTGTTATATGTCTCTCGTAATCATTTCAAAGCAATTCAAAAGTGTTGGTTTAACATTATTTAGGTTAGCTTAAAAAAGCAATTTTTTCCACTAGTTAAAAATACTAGCAGCCTGATAAATTGGACCACTTACATTAGGAGTGAGTAACACTATCTTTAAAAAATGGAAACTCCTAATGGTGGGTAAAGAACCCATGTTCATAACTCATATCTATTCACAAATATGCTTTGCTGGTGAAAATAAATGGGGCCCTAAAATCAAATTTTGCAGCCAGTGTAATAATAAATGCATGTTCACCCATTTTTTACGGCAGTGCAGATATCAGACCATGGTACAATGTAAACAATAAGAGAAAACAGGCTTACTGAATTACAGATTGTATGAATGAATGACTTTACAGAGAAAACTACTCTAATATTACCAACAAAGTATTTTATTGTGATTTTACTCCATTTCCTATTTTTAACCCCTTGAATTCTGCTTGTGATCATATACCTGTATTTATAACTGATACACGTGATAAACAATCTTGTCTAAACCTTGCATGCAGATCCACTGCGGGTAACATGCTATCGATCACTATTGCTGGCGGAACAGAGGGGCTCCTGAGTCATGGCCCCTCCCCACGCTCAACACTGGTCATTCATATCACATTAGACTTTACAAAGGAAACCTTAGCCGGCAAACAGTGAAAGGGGACCCGATGTAAGTGTCAGGAACGGTTCTGAAATGGATGCAAGAAAACAAATGCAAAGCATCCCTTTTGGGGAATTTGGCCTACCGTGACCAACTAATAGACACACTGTTTGTTTTCTAGCCATGAGAAAGACCTCGCAGACAGAGGACAAGAAGATGCTGTCAACAAAGAATCTGGTAGACTCAGGGCTGGTGATGAGCCTTCTGCTGCTCGCTACATTGATTGCTCGCGTAATACTCTGTAAGTAAGATTTACTACCTTGAACTCTTTCAAAGAGATGTAATGAATTACTAGGAAATTAGACTTTCCCAAAGTCTCCTCTGTTTCTACTATTAGACAAATGTGATCAAATTAGCATCATCAAATGGCATTTTCTGCCCATTCTATCACTGCCCTCACTGGACTTTTGCCGATGCCATTCCATGTTTGAGAACACAGGGTAAAACTTTAAGTGAAAACAACACATGATAAATAATGTTGTCTAAACCTTACATGCACTTAAGTGAAAAATACTATTTTCGCCTCATTCCTAAATCAATAAATGAGACAGTGTGTGCCCGTACTTCTTTTTTCAGTACAACAGATTATTTGACATTAAGTAATATCCCTCTAAATACAATTTAGTTCAAGTCACTCGTACTCCTTTCTCCAATCTTCTTAGATTCAACAGTTACTGCCAGAGCCCAGCTTACCCAGGAAAAGTTGGCACAACTGGAGAGCAATCTCAGCCGGGCAATGAAGTACATCGGGTGCAAAGAGAGAACTTCTGGCAACGATTGTGGACGTAAATTCTCTAGCATGGGCCGGTGTTTGCACTGTACTACAGGCAGACGAGAGTCACAAGCAGGCCTGGACATTTCTAATGCCAGATCCATACTGAATGAGCATCGTAGGGACTCTCCAATAAAGAGCTTTCTTTATAAAATGGGCCAATTGTTATTTTTATAGCACATATTCCATAAATATTGAACAACAATCCAAAGTTTTGTAGGTAGGTCTGAAAAGGAATTAATGAAATACCCAAAGCTTTTTCAGAAAAGCTTTAAAAATGTCTCCAAATTAATATTCGTCAGGAGTAACAGCGCTAGTCTGAGCTTTCTGCATCCAATAGATTCAAGATACCTTTAATGAATGTGGTGCTCTTTAAATCCCATTACAAATAGAGATACCAAAAAGGCTTCAATACAAGGCACACTAACCAAGTGCATTTTTTTGCCGCATGGGAAATTATGTAATTGTCTACAACAAGATGGAGATGGAGAAGGAGTGGGGAAGGCTCATGGATTGAGACAAGAAATAGAGGCCGAACACAAGTATTTGGAGCAAAGCCTACAGCCATCACAAAACTGTGTACCTTCCAAAGAACTCCTTTCGATAGTCCTGTGTATTTAGATGCCAAGACAGACTCCCAGGCTCAGGCCGAGAAAAAGACATCCCCAAAGATCCTGATAGTGTTATTGTTGGTGATCCTCATTCTGCTAGCAGGACTGTGTGTTCTGATAACTCTCTGTAAGTACCTTGTGTATTATGATCATTCTAATCTAGAGGTCAGTCATTGTTTCTTGAGTCCGACAAGGTCACCAGAAATGTATTTCTTCCAAATCATGGTTATACCAAGTCTTTTTTTTAAACCTCTGTTTATTAGTATCATTGCTAGGCAGCGAGTATACATCACGATATATGACAAACAAAACTGTTCATTTTGCCTGTTGGAACATATTAGAGTCGAGGTTCATTATGAGCAAATAACCAATCATAGTAGAGTAACGAACAGACAAATGGGCAGGTTCTCTTCTTAAGTGGCAACATACAATGTCTTTGAGTGGTGCATAGGGTTCATTGACATGCATGTGGATAAAGGCAACACATTTCTTTCTAGTGTCCTTTTGGGTCGGGGTCATTTTGATCTGCTTCATTGTGACTGTTTCCATCAGCATCTCCACGTTTGTTCGTTTCGGTGTTTTTTTGGGGGGGGGGGGTGTAAATACTGAGCCCCCTGCGACTTTGAGTATTCCACAAAACCTTGGGGGAATTCCCTCCAAACATCTGACATTGGTCTTCTTTGGGAGCCACAGGCTTCTTCCTGCAGTAGAGCTCCTTCCTCCGCCCTGGGCATGTATTCGACCTCGATAACCCACCTGGTATAGAGCGGGCCCGATGTCGACTTCTAGGTCTTAACTATCAACTTCCTGACCAATGCAAACGCCAGGTCAACCAATCTGTTACCGCTTTCTTGGTATAGGACAGAGGAACCCTCCCAGCAGGTACGTCTCAGGTGACATATCTATTTCCCATTCAAAGGATTTGCTGAAGTATTTGACAACCCGTGTCCAGTATCCCTGTATAATCAGGCACATCCATCCCGTATGGATGAAGTCTGCTGATAAGGTTAAACATCTAGGTCACGGTCCCTGATGAACCCCACACATATCCCCCACTTTCTTAGGGCAGAGATAGGTATAATGTAGATAATTAAATTGAGTGAACTTCAGTCTATTGTTTTGGGATAACGATTGTACATAGGCCATCATTTTTTCCTTTCTCTATCCAGTATATGGTGACCCAGGCTCATTTCCCGTCTGTGTTTGAGTCCTCAGAGGTCTGTCCATATCATATAATTAAGGAATTTACATGTCCAAGTTATTTGCTTGCTACTGCCCAGGGTCATAAGTGAATGCGGGACCACATATTGTTTGGGCTCATTTGTTCACGAAGCCCAAAGCCATGTAATTGTATGGAGTAGTGCCCCATATGTCAAAAACTGTCCAGGTGGCAGGTCATAGTCTGCAATCAATTGTCCTAAGGATAGGACTTCTCCATTCCTGCAGCAATCCTCGACCATAATGAGACCCACTTCTGCCCATTGTATCATCTGGTGGGATGTAAAGAAGGCTCTATTAGATGCTCCACGATAGGTATTGCAGGGAAGTACTGTGGGCTTTGCAACGTCATTTTCGCACATGTCCTCCAATACCTCAAGGCCATCAATAATAGCCTGGGCGCCGCATGGGGTTTGGCTGTTTCATCAAGTAGAAGAGATGTTAAGGCACCTTGGTTGGGTACCCCACCCATGTTACCCGTCTCTATGACCGCCTCACCATCTAGTCGAATTATCCACTGCAATTGTGCAGCCAATTAATATAATTCAAGATCTGGGACATCCACCCCCGGTGGTGATAGTATTCTTAAGAGAGTTAGGAACCACCCTCTGTCTACCTGTGCCCCAAATCAAAGCAATCTTAAATTTTTGTTCGGTCCAAAAACCAATTCAGGTGTGTACCAGTTATGGACAGTTTGGAGTGGCTTTAGCTACTTTGATATGATTTTGAGTAGAAATTTTAATTTTCTTAGTCAGAATTAAGTGTTGTTATTTCATGAGAATGGAGCAATTTGATTAATTATGAGCTCACCAGCGGAAATATAGTGTAGCACATGGACGGGCTCGATGCTAGCAAAGTGGCTTCAAGACTCAGTCTAGAACTTTACAAACTAGCTAAATTAATTAATAAATTAATAAAGAATCAACAAATTAAAAACATAACTTATTGAAGACCATGATATTTATTTGTACTATGCCTGCCCAATAATAGGTAATCTCTTTTAATATCACTTTATGCCAGTTTCTTCCCATTTCCAGACATTGTAATAAGAGTATAATATTTTGCAGGTCAGTGATTCTTGGCTCAGTGGCCTACATAATAGCTTAATTGGTGGTCAGTAATAACACTTTTGAAACAGAATTCAAGCTTTGTTTCAAATCCTTTTAAATTAATCGTTTTTTTTTTCATGTATTTCTCAATTAGTAAAGTCCATCCACGGCAACTGCCTCCACCTCATATTCTTATGGTTACTTTTGCAATTTAGAGCAGTAAATTACTCAATTTTATCTTTTTGTTACTATGTTATGTTGCAATGTTTTCAATCTCAGATTGTTAAGTGTCCTACTCCCTTACATACATTACTCCATTTGTATTTCATATCCGTAGGATTTGGATTTCTTGCCCCCTATGTATTTTAAGATCCTTGCCAGAATTTTATACTTTAAATGTCTTGTTTAATTATTGAAAACTACTTAATGTTTATAAAGGCCACAGATTTAAAGTCACTTTATGTCCTCATTATTCTATTTCTTTGTGATATTCTCCTCCTCTCAGTTGGATATATCTCTCCTTTATTTTATCAGAATCTCTGATTCAAGATGCAACCTAATTGTCCTCTGGAATTGTGAGACAAGCTTTTCCTCGTTCTTTATATTCAAATCTAGTCTCTTCTCAAATCCTACATTTATGATGGATTAACCCTTTTTGTCAGTCTTTTCCATAGCACTCTTGTTAAACAACTTATGTTGCAAATGCTATAATGCCACAGTTCAATACATGATTGCTTTATAGACATCTGAAACCAATTGAGTGGAGTTTGTGCTATGCATGAAAATAAGTTTAAAAAAAAGTAAAAGTCATGAAAAACACTCAGTTTTTGTGCAGGGGTCTTTGTTCTCCCTTCTCTTGGGTAGGTTAGTTGAGTATTAATCGGTGCTCAAGTTTAGCAATAAATAACAAGCAACAGGTATGGTGTTGGCTGCCTGCATTGTGACTTTGTCTAAGATTATTTGTTTTGCTATGTTTCTTTTATAAAATATTATATAGTTGTGTGAGCTGCCAGGGTTCAGCCAATGTAAAAAAAAACACAAAAATGTATTTTGGTTTCATAAGCACTCTATGCCATAGTATTACCTTGAGCTGAAGGGAACTACTTTGAGGGTGGATGTGCTTCTTGTGAAAGAACAGAATGCCATCACCCAGAGTGAAGTTAGCTAATGGCCGAAGTGGGTGTACCCATTGACTCATGTTGTATGTTGAAAAGGGGGGAAGAACAATGGACACAACAGATCTACAGATACAGTGTGCTGCCTGAAAGCCTCTATAAGTATATTACATGTATAATTTTAGTAAAATCAAAAGGTCTTGGGCTACGGAGGACCTAAATAGGATTTTGGCAAACAGCAAAGTCAGTAGGTAGCTCAACTAAACATCTCTTCTACTTCGAAAGAGGAGGAATGATCTACATCATCTAGAATGTTGACATACCCCTTCCACAAATTCCAAATCCCAAGTTACTTCTTTCAGCAAGAGGCCTTTGACCGGTGAATGCTGATAGAATGTTATCTGAACTGATCCCAGTCTGACAACAGACTGGTAGCATTTTCAGTAGTGTTCCTCATGCCTCCTATTTTCGCAGATTAAATTCCTTTCTTTTCCTTTCAGTGGCTTGACAGTAGTGCCCTCTATGGATGATACAACACCTTTATTGAAATTCTCACATTGTTGTTTTCCATAGTGCCTTGCATATCGTTGAACTAATCTTTTATAGTGATTTACTCGGGATCCCTAAAGTTATCTGAAATGTGGGTGATAACCTTCCATTGGATACTGATGCTATTGCAGCTACAGCACTAATGATAGCTCTGCCCCTGCAAACAGGTCTCTGAGTTCCTTATTCTACCTCTTTCTTTCCTTTCTCCATCCCTCTTTCATCTCCTTGTGTGCTTTCACTTTCCCACAGCATTATCCCAAAAATTGTAGGCATACACTATTTCTGAAGAAGAGTGACTGCGGAAATAACAATGAAAAGGAGAAACTGTGGTTTGCACAGTTTTCTATCAGGCTATAGTTACATCCCAGTCACACTATAATGGACACTTTTGGACAGTTTTTGAAGGCCACACATGATATTGGTTGCATGCCTCAGGTAATGCTAGATTCCAGAGTTGGGTGATTAATGGAGGAGACTCTCCCCTGTTCCTTCACAAGATTTTATTGAAACCCACTCTTCTCCTTTCGCAATGTTTCTGAATGTTGCCCAGCAACCAGGATCCTCAGGCTCAGGTCTTCTGGCTGAAATCAACTTTGAGCATTTTAGACGAGCTTGACCTCCACCGACTGCCTGCCGCCAAGATCAGAACAGAGGTCTAGGGTGCAGGACCACGTAAGTTAATGCAGTGTTTCAATTTTAAACCAAGCTGCACTTCGGTTGGCTCTGTCTTCCTAACAGTGCTCCCTAGGTTGGGTAAATAATAACTCCAGTGAGGCATTAAGATATACTTTGCACACCAGTGATGACACAATGCCTGTAAGACAAAGGGCGACATTATCCACTCTGCAGTGATCCGTGAGGTAGTTTGTGTAGTGGCACCAGGTCCTAGACTATGATGTGAACCCCAACTTTCTCTGCATCATCTGCACTTCACTTAAAAGCCGCCTGCTCAGACTCACTTATACATATGCCTCCCTGGGGGTTGTCTCTGTGTAGAAATTCCTTGGGGAGTTTTGGAAGAGTCACTGCCATGAAGACAGAGATAGGCTCTAGGCAGACATGGGCTAACTGATGATTGAGAAGCTGTATGTATGGACCGCATCTTGAAGAAGACGATAGAGGACAGAGAACTTGAGAGCGGAATGAAAATAGGAGATCGGAAACAGGAGTACAAATGAACGAGGTGAAGAAAAGGGAGAAAGGGGAAGAGAAGGAGAAAAGCAAAGATAAGAAGTTGATGTGAAATCAAAGAGGAGTAAAATGATAGAAAGGACAGAGAGCATACTTGACAATGTGCAGGATATAAATAGAAATGATGATTAGAGAGAAGTGGGAAAGAGGAAGAAGAATGGCTATTGTTTTGACTGTAGACTCATTTAACAGAGGAGTAATAAGTGTTTGGATAAAAAAAAACTCCAAAATACATCAGGCAATGTGGAATATGACCTTGTAGTGTGTGCTTTAGAAGTTCATTATACCTCCCAAGAAAATCAAGGTTATGAATGGTTTGTTCTTCGCCAAGTGTAGCAACATGAAGGAGAATCAATTGACACTTTCTATGCCTGAGTATTAATTGGTAGTTTGAAAATGGTGCTGTAAAAATTAAGCGTGTATTGAAGTTGAATACATTATTTAGTTCAATACCAAGTGTTTTTACCTTGTGAACTGTCTGGAACATGGTCCAGCTTCAAGTATCTTGAATTGTAAGTTCTTTGCAATGCTATTTCTTGGCCCACAAGTGACAAAAACTAACACTGTCATAATCTGGTTTATCCTGAGTTGCCGTGTGGAAATATATTGTTATATTTTAAATGTACAGTTATTAACGTAGTCAATAGATAAGTCAATTTCTATTACATATATTGTTTTATCATTACCGTATTGTTAATATGACAGGCCAAGGTCGTTTTGCAAGTCGACTAATTGGCCCAGTTACAGTTCAAAAAGGTTGTGAACCAGAACTGAGTCCAGTGAGATAATGAAAGTTCTCATAGTTTGTGAGAAAATGTTGTTAATCCTCACAACCTGGATGTGCTGGTTTAGTTACCAACAGAACCACTTTATATTGTTCCTCCAAAACTGAAGAGGGTGGATGAAGTGCTAAAAAGTAAAGTGCCTCGTCTACTACGGTTGGCCAATCCAGGATTGCAAGATTTGCTTTACCAGTAATGTTAACCAGAGGAGTTTCAGAACCAGGCCTTGATTTGAAACCCGACTGAAATGTGTTAATTTTTCCATTTTCGTCAACATATTGGGTTAATTATTTTGTTACACATTCTTCCATATATTTTGGCAATGAAAGCTAGAGCTGTGATGGGACTACAGTTTTCATTGTAGCCTGGATCATCTTTAGGGTTTTTCAGGCTGGTCCTTGTGGTGCCTTTATTTAAGGAGATGTGGGTTGGGCCTGACTCTTGGAAGGTGTTAATGGTGTTTTACCTGAGTAGTGGGCGAAAGGAGCAGGTATCGTTGGCTATGTTAGAACGTATACTCGGGATGGGATACCTCCGGGTGACTATGCGCTTTATAAAAATAAATAATAATAATAATAATAATAAAAATAATAATAATAATAATAATAATAATAATAGTATACTGATCATAACCAATCCTAAAAAGCCAAGCCAGTTAAGCCGGAACGGCCTGCTGAGCTTGTGGGGCCATTTTAAAGAGAAACTGCACAAATATACATTTGGGTCAGTGGATGGTGAAGTTAGAAGGTCCCAAGCTTAAACTCGGGGCCCTAGAGACACCTCCATCAAAAAGAGAATGTGGTTTGAGTTCCCCATTAGAGCACCCTGAGGCCTCACTCCTGACTCAACAGAAGTATTGATGTTGGTTGTTCTTATTGTACCTTTGTCTTGCAGAGTTATTCTACTGGGCCTGCCCCACAGGTTGGCTGCTGTACAATGGAACATGCTATTTCTTTCCGCAAGTCTCACTCTCATGGGAAGAAAGCAGATTAAAATGCCTGACAAGTCAGGCAGACCTGGTCATCATCAATGCCGAGATGGAGCAGGTGAGTTAAGGATTTGTGTAATGCTTTGTTGTGATTGCTAAAAACATCAGAGCAACTCCAGTATTAACGACAAGAAAATTTACTTGTTCTTATGTATGCATTACACATTGCTGTACCATTGACACTGTTGCGCACTGTAATAAATTTGGTGCTCGTCACACGCCTTCAGTGATGCAAGAGGCTATTGGTAAATATACAAATACTCATATCTGTTTTTATGCGGCAACTCCAATATCAAAGGAATTGCATTAAAAGCACATCTTGGTGAGAGCAGCTGCTGCTGCACTGGTCAAAAAGCCCTATTATTCCTAGCAAAGTTTTGTCCATAGAAAGGAGGTTGTTCAATTAATTTGCAGAACCCCTGCGTGTACCAAGTTCCTGCATATCTATGAGATGTCTGGCATCAAATGTGGCCACCTGTGTATGAGACAGGTCACAAAAACCCCATGTACTCTGGCTTTAATATCCTTTACAGAACCTGTTCCCTTTGCTCTCCTGTACAGTTTTTTATCACAAACACGACTAAGACGGATATCCACTGGATTGGCCTGACGGATAAGGATCAGGAAGGCGCCTGGAAGTGGGTGAACGGTCGCAGTTTGCAATCACAAAAGTAAGTCGCCTTCCAAGCAAAAATTCCATCATTTATATATCTGTATTTTAGATTTTTCTTTTTTTACCCTACCTTACTTACCAAAGCACCGAATCTAAAACAGCGACATGTTAGCTAAACAGAATAACCATTCTTGCTAATAACTTAATGGGCCCCTTCAGTTCATGATGAGTTTGTGCAAGCAGTTATCTCATCGTATAAGCTTTGCCATTTATCTTGAACTTATACATTCAATCGTCTATCACATGACTCATTCTTGTATTGTTAAATTTGTTAAAACTGATGTTTTCAATAATGGTTGTATGGAAGAAACAGGAGTCTAGAATTGATAGTTTTAGAAGACTCGTGCAACAGAAAATGTGAGAAATTGTATCCAAATAGGAGATGGCTGAGCCAAAACAAGGGATCAGGGATGTAATTTCTCAGATTCAGACTGCACTCTGTAAACACCCAGAGAAAACAATACAAATGGGTCGTTATTTACCTGATGTGCAATTAGGGACCCATTTCCATTGAAGCGTGTTGGGATTGGGGATGACATACTACTAGGGGACGCTCTAAATCCTTTCCTCGGTCAGCTTTATACCATTGCCTGCAACTGCCCTGTGACACGCTCTGCAAAGAACTCTGTTGAACACTATTTTTGCATCCTGCAGCTCTTTGCACGCCCGCCTCCCCCGAACTCCAACTCCCAGGGGGCCATAGCGGACCTGCGAGACGGCAACACCTGGGGAAACCAACTATTGGCCTATAAATCAGCGGCGGGCCTCACGCGACGCGGGACGCTCTAAATCCTTTCCTCGGTCAGCTTTATACCATTGCCTGCAACTGCCCTGTGACACGCTTTGCAAAGAACTCTGTTGAACACTAGTTTTGCATCCTGCAGCTCTTTGCACCCCGCCTGCCCCGAACTCCAACTCCCAGGGGGCCATAGCGGACCTGCGAGACGCGCAACACCTGGGAAAACCAACTATTGGCCTATAAATCAGCGGCGGGCCTCCCGCAATGTGGGACGCTCTAAATCCTTTCCTCGGTCAGCTTTATACCATTGCCTGCAACTGCCCTGTGATACGCTTTGCAAAGAACTCTGTTGAACACTATTTTTGCATCCTGCAGCTCTTTGCACGCCCGCCTGCCCCGAACTCCAAATCCCAGGGGGCCCTAGCGGACCTGCGAGACGCGCAACACCTGGGGAAACCAACTATTGGCCTATAAATCAGCGGCGGGCCTCCCGCGACGCGGGACATGCGCGGGCGAAGCCCGGGCCAAGGGCGGGCCCGTCCTTGCCCGTCACTGGCCGGAAGTGGCTGGGCTGGGCCACCTCCCTGCCATTTGTTGGTTCCCATTGACCGAACAGATTGACTGTGTTGCTACCGGACTGCTTGCAAAGGTACTGTTTCCCACATATATTCCCTGTGTGGCCCTACAATGGGTAAGAGGAAACTCATGGAGGGAACTGGAGGTGTGGGGGGTCAGAATGCTACTAATGCTGGCCAGGGGGCCAGAAGACCCAAGAAAGCTAAGAAAATTACGAGAATGCTCAGTGAACAAGTTATGGATCGAATTGAAACACTAGTCGACGAGTGTGAGGGTATACTAGCGGCAGATTCTATCCAAAGTCCAGAAGTTAGCAAACGTCTACCGCCAGCCCGTATACCCAAGATGTTTTGTAAAACACCAAGTATGAATCCGGCTAATGGAAGTAGTAATGCAAGACTTAGCCAACCTAGCTTAGGGCCGATCACCATCTCGCACGATCAAGTAGCCCCTCCCTCTCTGGCACAGCTAGTAACGAGTCATCTAGAGCCTCCCGCTATAGTCTGTACTAATCGCTATACTGCTCTGGCTGAGGAAATTACTCCACCCAACGATCTGACCACCCAGGTCCTATCAGATTCACTTTGTTTTTCGCAAATGAATAGCGAAACAGACTATGACGTAAGTGGCCGGATGTTGATGCCAATTATAAACTCACTTGTAGCTCAGGTGAGGGATCTCAAATCTTTAGTTTTAGATCTAACAGCTACTGTTAGAACATTATCCCTCCAACATATGGCTTGTATACCTTCAGATGCTTCACCCCTACTTGTCCCGTCACAAGACAATACTATTACTGCAGACACATCTAATACTGTGCACGCCATATCCATACCTCCTGTTTTCCCTCGTTTACCAGCAGGGCAAAATGTGACATCTCTGCCCACTAAAGTCAGAGGGCAAGTTAGGGCTACACAGAACAACAGTGACGTCCATCTTTCAACCCCAAAACTAGACCCCTATTGCCAACCCCAATCGCATTTGGCCCACATTATCCCGGACCTATTACTATAGGCAAGAGGCAGCCAGTGTTTATGGTCAACGTTGCTAAACATTCGGGCTATGAACCCGAGGATACTCTCAAGAACAAGGTCATCTATTGGATTCGCCACGTTAGTGGGGGCCGGTCGCTGATAAGAGAAGATATTGTCAAAGTCAAAAGGCACTCCTCCCATGACCTCCGACTAGACACAATAGAAATAACCTTGGCCTCTCGCCAGTTGGCCGAGGATCTATTAGCTCTAGAATACAGGACTTCTGCCCCTGGTCTATCTAATATCCAATTCAGATCTACCCCATTCGATTCTAACGTAAACACGAGGGCCATAGCTCCCAAACACAAGTCATCTAGGGAGTCGCAACTAGACGAAAATGACTGACTATCCCCAGCTGTACAAAGTTCTCTTGGGCATAATGTAATTCAGGAGTGCGCTACTTTGGCCAAACATTCCAACGCACCTATTGCACGGCCTAGCTTATTTAGCCAGACGTTACCATCTGTCACTGAACCATGTTACACATTTACTGGGGAACAACATTCCCTGCACAGAGATACAAGTATTGGCGAACAAGGGCGTTTCAAAGATAGTAATTTTAATCTTAAAATTATCTCTTGGAACATAGCCGGTCTGTCTAAGAACCTAGCCATCCCTGACTGGAACAAACTCATTGACAACTACACTATTTGTATCTTCCAAGAGACCTGGAGCACGATTCCCCACCATAAAGTTGGCTTTGCTTCCTATTTTATCCCTGCAGTATTACCAGCATCAGGAAAGGGGCGGCCATCTGGTGGCCTCCTTATTTGGGTTAGCATTACACTGGATTGCACGATACAAATAACCGAGTGCAATTGCCCAGACCTTTTAAGACTTAACCTTAGGAATAACAAAGGAGGGAGGTCTCTGGAAATGTTTAACATCTATGTACGTGGTACAAGGGGCGGAGCTCAGTCTCCAATAATTAGCTGTTTGGAAGCAGGACTTTCTCGTTGCCCCCCGAGTCTAGCATCCTGGTGGCGGGAGATTTCAATTGTACATTTGAACCTCTCGCCGCCGAGGACTTGTTGGGCTCGGAGGAGGATGACGTAAAGCAGGGGATCCCCCTGCTGAATTTATCCCCGATAAAAAGGTGGACTCAGCTAGCTATCCAGCTAAATTCTATATCACTGGAGTTTGGTCTTAGGGCTATTAATGGAAGATCATTCTCCGACCCCTTAGGAGCACACACATATAACAGGGTGGGCTTTTCCTCACGCATTGACTATATCTTGTTAAGCCAAAATCTCTGGAGCCATCTAATAGACATGGAGGTTATACCCACAACTGATAGTGACCATAATTTCTTGTCTCTGTCGTTAAATCCCTTATGGCTCCCTAACCCAGAAAATACGAGTAGAGAGGCCCGTATGATATCAAGGGAGGTTACCCTCTCGAATTGTGGAAGGCGTCTTAAATGGCAAAAGGTGGCAATGGATGAGGGAAAATTATCTGCCAGAAGGGAGACTCTGACGGAGGCATTGAGTGACCTACAAGAAATTACTACAGATCCAGAAGGTATCTTCAACATACGAGGGATTGGTTAATACTTTGGGATCTCTATTCTGCACAACTCCGGGTAGTAAACCATGTACCTCGATTAGGAACACCACCAACTCTTGGTACACGAGGACTTGCAGACAGAAAAAATCAGCTCTAATTATGGCCGTTAAAAGCAAGTCCCCTGCCAGGATCCAGACTGCTAGAAAGGACTATAACCTGACAGTCCTCAAAGCAAAGAGAGAGTGGGAGGAACAGCACTGGCAAGGACTAGAAGCAGCCAGTACAGCGAAGGATGCTAGCCTTTTCTGGAATTTGGTCAGGAAAAAGGTTTGTCTCGATAGCGGGTTAATAACGAATAAAATCTCGAGTAAGAGATGGTACGACCATTTTTTAAACCTATATTCTGACCTACAGGAAATTACCTTAGATGGCCCAATTATCGATCCTTGAGCTCCCGGCCAGGAACCAAACACAGAACCCTTTTCCAACTTGGAGGTGGAAGCTGCTATCCAGCGAATAGTCCCGGCCAAGGCAGCAGGACCCGATGGTCTGCCAGGGGACCTTTTTCGAGCTGATTCGGTGAAATGGGCAAAACTTATTGCATTGTTTTTTTTTTTTTTTTTTTTTTTTAAAAACCTTTATTTTCAAAAGTCTGGACACAGCTATTCAGCCGACAACCCGGAGGTTCGGCAGCTTCGGTAAAGAGGAACAGAGACGCGTCCACAGTACAGTGAAGGAGGAGTGCAAAGATTCCATTTTTTAAATAAACACAAAACACACAACAACCCCCAGCAAGGCAAGAAAACTGAATGCCCGTGGTGATAGCCCCCCAGGGGAGGCAGGACCCCAATCATCTACCATTTACAGTACCGTGAAAAGAGGAAGAAGGGGGACAGCAGAGGCCAAAGAAGTCCATTAACCATACTGAGCTGGAAAGAAGGTTAGGAGGAAAGCTGTTCCTCGGGGGGATCCAGATCAGGGGCAAGACAAATTCCCCCCCTGTATTGGTTCCACCGCCCCCAGATGGCGTGCCACTTCCGAGGGCGGCCTCTAGCGCAATATACCGTCTTCTCCCTTAGCATACTCCAGTCCATATTTTCTTTCCACGCGGTTAATGTGGGGGGGCCCACGGATCCCCACAATCGCGCTATATCTCTCTTAGCGACCATGTTGCCCAGAGTCACCCATTGGGTCTGCGCCGCATTGTGATCAGTGGGCCCCCAGACATTCAGGAGACAACACCGCGCTTCCGGCTGCATAGCAATGCCCGTCACCTCCCCCATCACTGCATGGACTCTCCGCCAGAATTCCGTGATGACACCACATTCCCAAATGATATGCAGGAAAGTACCCACCATACCACATCCCCTCCTGCATAGGCCGTCCTCCGAGAATCCCATGTGAACCAGCCTTGGCCCCGTCACGTACACTCGATGCAGTATTTTAAGCTGCACCAGCCTCAGACGCGACGGGATCGCAACCTCCTTAGGAGAGGAAACAGCAGACTGCCAATCCTCGTCATCCAACTCGAGGCCATCCCTAGACCACTGGTCCCTCAACCCCAGAAGCATATCCGCCCGGACGTTTATCAGTTTCTTATAGATGAGCGAGATCGTGCTCTCGGGCATATGACCATCAAGGACCCGGTCCTCCAAAGGAGAGGACTCAGGCACCTTCTCACCCTCTATGAGGACTGATCGGAGGGCGTGACGCACCTGAATATAGCGGAAAAACTCAGATGGCCCCAGCTCATACTCCTTCTGCAACTCTTCAAAGAACTTCACCCTCCCCTTAATCAGGACATCTCCGACCCTGGAGATGCCAATCAAGTCCCATTTGTCAAAGCCTTTTGTGTGCCAAAGCCTACCCAATCTCTCAGATTCAAACAGCGGGGTAGCGAGGGTGAGCCTATCCTTCCAGCCCAGCGAGTCAGTTGCCATCTTCCACACACGCACCGCCACACCAGTGGGCCCCGTGAGGGACGAGTCCAGGGACCGCGAATACAACACCCTGTAATAGTTACCACCACGCAGCAACCACCTGTCCATGGCATACCCAGGGCTGAGGGCCGGGCCATAAAACCCATGATTAATCGCACTCAGCTGGGTGGCCCAATAGTACCGTCGGATGTCTGGAAGCGCAATACCCCCGTCGTACCATGGGAGCGTCAACTTTGCAATAGCTATTCGCGGCCGCCCGTCCCACAGCAACGCTCGTTGGAGGCCTTCGACCTCCCGAAAGTAGTTGGCCGGTACCCAATCCAAAGTATTCTGCAGCGCGTAGAGGAACCGGGGAAGAGACATCATTTTGAACAGGGCCGCACGCCCAACGAGAGAGAGCGGCAGCCTCCGCCAGCCCTCCACATCCCGCCTCAGGCGCGCTAGGGGGGGGAGCAGGTTCCTCTCATATCGCACGGCAGAATCCATGGAGATAAAGATCCCCAGATACACGAAGCCCTGCTGAGCAACCTGGATCGAACACGTTCGAGGGATCGGTGGAACCTCGCCACTAAGAACATATAAATACGATTTACTCCAGTTGATAACGAGACCCGAGTTCCTACCGAAAGATGTGAGTACGTCACAGACCACTATAAGTGATTTCTTGGGTGAGGCAAGATACAACAGGATGTCATCAGCATAGAGCGATATACGGTCCTCGTGCTCAGGCGACCATCTAAGTCCCCGTATATCCGGGTGCCAGCGTATCCACGCAGCCAGCGGCTCAAGGGCGAGGGCGAACAGCAATGGCGACAGGGGACAACCTTGCCGAGTACCCCTCCCAAGCTGAAACGGAGTCGACGCCTGGCCATTTACCACCACACTCGCAAGAGGGCCCTCATACAGCAACCTCACCCAGCTCACAAAACCGTGGCCAAAGCCGAACTTGGTCAACACGGCCCACAAATATGCCCATTCCACCGTGTCAAAGGCCATCGTGGCATCGAGAGACGCCACAATAGCTGGTTCACGCAGCGTGCCCGCCCTGGCGATTACACCATGAAGGCGCCGAAGATTTAACGCTGTGTTACGGTGCGGGATGAATCCGGATTGATCCGGATGGACCAAGTCACCGAGTACCCTGATCAACCGGGCCGCCAGGATTTTAGCCAGAATTTTCGGCTCTGCGTTAAGGAGTGAGATAGGCCTATATGAGGCGCACTTATCTCGGGGTTTGCCCTCTTTGTGTATAACCACAATCGTCGCCAGTCGCTGATCCAACGGGAGGGCCCCACTCCCCCGCGCCTCCACGAACATGGCGCGCAGGTGAGGGGCAACCCTATCCGGAAATAGCTTGTACAGGTCGACCGGCAAGCCGTTCGGACCCGAGGCCTTGCCCGAGTTCAATGCGCGGATAGCCCCGGCCACCTCATCGACCGTTATGTCACCATCTAAATCGTCCCTATCTATATCAGAGAGACAGGGCAATGCAATATCACGCAGGAGGTCATGCGAGTCCTCGGGCGGCCTGTCCGACACTGAGGCATAAACCATACGGAAATAGTCCGAGAAACACTGCACAATCCTCTCAGGTTCCACAATCACCTCTCCCCCCTCTCCCGTCAACTCCGGCACTACTCTATTGACCCGTTCTTTTTTGTCCAGCCAAGCCAGGAGTTTCCCGGCCTTGTCACCAACATCATACAGACGGCCCTGCTGTTCCCTACCGAGGGTCTTAGCGGCATTCGTCACCAGGTCCTTATACTCGGATTGCTTCAAGCAAAGCTCATGCAGTGAGGCCTCTGTAACCTCCTCCTCCAGCGCTCCCTCCAAAGCCGCGATCTCCTCCTCAACCTGCAAAACCTCGCCATCTCTCCGCCGCTTGGCAGCAACTACATGGGAGAGGGCTTCCCCTCGCAGCACGGTCTTAAATGCTTCCCACAGCGACACTGCCGAGTCCACGGATCCCTGATTGTCCTTGAAAAAATTATCTACTGTCTTTACCAGCGCGCTGCGCGTCTTGGGGTCTCGGAAATACCAAGGGTTGATAGGGGCCACCCTTCCCCCTCCCTCTCGACCCAGATCCAGCCTGACCCACACCGGCGAATGGTCAGATATGCCACGCGCCATGTGCCTGGCCTCAGACACCAATGAGGCATGCGCAGCCAGAGTGAGTACGTAGTCAATCCTAGAAAGGCTACCATGTGCCTCGGAGTGGAAAGTGTATTGGCTCTGTGTGGGGTGCCGGAGCCTCCAGCAGTCTATCAGGCCAAGCGAATCTAGAAAGTCTGGAAGCCACTTCTGAGCCCCCCCCGTGTCTCTGGGCGGGTATCTATCCAGCAGGCCGGAGCCAACAGCGTTGAAATCACCTCCCACTACAAGCATACCCCCCGGGAGATCCAGCAGGGCCCTACCCAGATCTGTGAAAGTGGAGGCCTGCAGGGCCGGCGGGACATAAACCGAAACTAAAACCAAAGTTCTTCCTTCCCACCGCCCCGCCACCGCCACAAACCTTCCCCTATCATCAACAATGGTGGAGTCCACCTCAAATGGTAGCGAGGCTCTGACTAGGATGCCCACACCCCTGGACCCAGAGGAGAATCCCGAATGAGCTATGAATTTATAACCCTTCCTATTCAGGGAATAGCACGTATTACCTATAAGATGCGTCTCCTGCAGCAGGGCGACATCCGGCAATGACCGTTTCAAGAATTGCAAAACAATCCCACGCTTAATACGATCCCCCAAACCATTCACATTCCAGCTTATAACACTTAAACCCCTACCCCCCATCCCCAAACGTAAAGAGGCCCACCCCACACCCGAAGAGCCCCCATGGAACAGTCCTGGAAATAATCACTATGCCTTGCTGAAACAAACCCCCCAACAACAACCCCAAAATCCCGGAAACCCCCCCCACCCTGCACCCCTGCTGCAGCTTACAAAGCCCCCCCAACTTGCAGTGTGCCTGTCGCCCTACCAAACCCAAAATCTACAAAAAGTACCCTAAGGGAGGAAAGAGCTCCCCTCGTCCTCCCACAACCTCCGTGTTTACTGCAAGTCATTATCTAAAGTCAGTCCGAGTCAGTCCGGTTCCGAATACATCAACCTTGTTCATCCCGGCCACTGTCCCCGTCTACGGCAGTGTCCTCTTCCGTGCGTCGTCGAGGCAGAGCGTCCAGCCATTCATCCGCCATGGCAGGTGACTCAAAGAAGAATGTTCGGTCTTCAAACACCACACGTAGTCTGGCAGGGAAGAGCATGGCGTATTTCAGATCCCTCTCCCGAAGCCTCCTCTTCACCCCCAGGAAGCCCTGCCGCTGCCTCTGTACCTGCTGGGTGAAGTCAGGATAGAAATTCACCGACGCGTTCTGGAAGGGGACCGGGCCCGTTACCCTCGAGGCCTGCAGGATAGCGTCCCGGTCTCGAAAATGAAAGAGCCGGGCGACGATCGGCCTCGGTGTGGCTCCCACCTTGGGCCGCCCACCAGGCACTCTATGGGCCCACTCAACTGCGAAGAACTTCCCTAGACCCTTAGGCTGCAGATGATTGAGCACCAAGTCCTCCACGAGCAGGTCCACTGAAATCTCGTCCGAGGACTCCGGGACCCCGATAATGCGCACGTTGTTGCGCCTGGCCCAGCTCTCGAAGTCCTCCAGCCGACGGGCTGCGAGATCATGCTCGGTCCGCAACTTACGGACCTCGGTCTGCAGGTCCGAGACATCATCGGCGAGGCCCGTGGTCTTGATGTCCAGGGATTTGACCCGTTCATTTGTTTTGCCCAAATCCGCGCGGATCAGATTAACATCCACCAAGATGGTATCCACTTTGTGCGCCAGGGCATCAAACTGTCGCCCAATCGAAGTCTGCAGCCCGTCAAGTGCACCCATGACATCCTGCAGTGAGAGCTCCAGGGCCAAGGGTGAAGCAGTCTTCTGTGTATCCGGGGACTGGCTCGGTGCACCCGGTGACCCCTTCTGCTGGGCATAGCGGTCCATGTTATTGGCTTGAGTGTAGGCTCCCCGCCTGGTGGCCTTGGGCTTCGGCCGATCCACCTCTGCTTTGCCCGACATGGTGGGCTCGAGCAGGTCGGGTCAAACAGGACTGCCCTCTCTCAGCGAGAGAGAGCAGGAGTGCTCCATCTTACGATGGGTCACCAGTGTGGCATGCAGAGCGTCCAAATGATAATAAAGCAGACGCGAGCACTCCCTGGGCTGGGCAGACAAAGGGCGAGAAAGTGAAAGTGAAAGGATAGGGACCTCCGTCCGGCAGTTCACACCTCGCCTGGCCGCTGTTGTTCAATTAGAGGTCGGGCATCCTGCCAACTCGAGCCCCTGGCATCCCTCGGAGATGGGCCTCAATCTTCCGCCATGCATAACTCCGGTTCCCGGTGGGCGATTCGACCTCGGGTGGCACCGATCGCCTCCCTGACAAGTCATCTACACGATGCCATGCATACAAACAGGATTATATACAGGATAGACGACGGAGGGCACGAGGGTCTCGGGAGCTCAAAGCTCACGCGGCCATCTTGGTCAAGCGCTAGGCTCCTCCTCCACTTATTGCATTGTTAATTAATGCTATTGATCACGGTTGTCCCATTCCAGATTCCTGGAAGGGAGCAGAAGTTGTGCCTATTTTTAAAAGGGGGGGCAGGGATGACCCTGCCAACTACCGCCCGATAAGCCTGATTGACTCAACCCAGAAAGTAGTTGGTCGGGTGTTGCTAGAGAGGATCCTTGCATGGGCTGATGAAAACAGGATCCTTTCTGATTACCAAGCTGGCTTTAGAACGGGGACAGGTACCATCGAACAGGCATTCAGGCTACTACTCCTATACTGGAAGGTGGTCAAGCTAGGCAAAGGCAGTCTTTACCTTGCATTTATTGACCTAAAGACTGCCTTTGACCTGGTTCCTCGCGAGCGCCTGTGGCAAGTCCTGTCAGAGCAAGGGGTGCCCAGGTACATCCTTTACATGCTAATTAATTTGCATGAGGCCAGTTACGCCAAAATAAGATGGGGCTCACAAGGACAAACAACAGCACGGATACCGGTGAACAGGGGAGTGCGCCAGGGCTGTGTGCTAGCTCCCACTCTATTCTCCTTGTATGTTAATGGGGTGGTTGAGCACCTACAGCAAATACCATCTGATGCCCCAGCCCTGACAGGGGGAAAAATCCCTACTCTCCTGTTCGCGGATGATACCCTCCTTATCTCAAAGACCCCAAAGGGCCTGCAGGCTCTTCTTAATAGCTTTGACCAGTTTTGTAACACCAGAGGGCTTCTTATAAATACCCAGAAAACAAAGTTCCTAATCTTAAATCCACCTAAAAAGTTTAGGAACCCCCCCTCACTTTACAGTGTAGCGCTGGAGAGGGTTGCTACATTCGACTACTTGGGAATTCGTATCTCTGATTCCATGCTTTGGAGATCGCATGTGCAGAAAATGCTCTTGAACCACAAAAGGGTGGTGGGGGCAATTCTTAAAGAACATCGTTCTTCACTAAGTAAACCAATTGCCCCCGCACTAACAATTTACAAGGCTAGAGCTGTAAGTTCGGCACATTATGGAGCCGAACCGTGGGGTCTATCCAATATAGACCAAATCTGCAGATCAGAGAACAAATTTCTGAAGGATCTTGTGATGCTCCCCCTGATGACACCCACTAAGCCCCTCCTATACGATCTTGGCTGCCACTCGCTTGGGGACATAGCAAGATTACGTCCCCTCTTGCTCTGGGCCCGTTTGTGGCGGACACCCGAACTAGCCAACTACACTGCAGGGCTCAGAGAGATAATGGACATGGATGGGTGGCACAAGATCGATTGGCTAAAAGGTGTGAAAAAGCTTCTATATGATCTCGGCCTCAAAGAGGCCTGGGTCAACAGAACCTCCCCATCAAAGGCAGAACTTAAGAAGGCGTATTGGCGGTGGGTCACCATGAATGAATTCCTCAACGCCAAAATCGGAAGGCTAACAGAGGAATTTATGCAGCACAAGCACTTAATGCACTTTGAACCCTACCTGGACCTAATACAAAAACCGTATGATAGAGCCTTGTATTTTAAGTTCAGGGTAGGTATCCTCCCCTTGCGAGAATTCACCGCGCAGTGGAAGCCACCTCACCAAACTCTCCCCTCCTGTCCAAGCTGTGAGGCCGCCATGGAGTCAATTCCACACTTCATGTTCGTTTGCCCAGCTTACAAAGTACCAAGGGGGCGCTGGCTGAAACCACTTTGTAGGGAGCTATGTACCCGCAGTCACCAAGTAGCATTACGCATTTTAAGATCTGACGCAAGGGACTTTTATGCCTGTGCAATAGCTAAATTCCTCAGATGGGCATGGAGCATTAGAGCGAGAAATTTGAGCAGTAATACCTAAACAATTTAAGTGCTCAAGTGATGCCTGTTTTCTAGCATAAGCACTTTTCCCCTTATAGATACAATGTGTATACAAATGTTACATTTTTTTTTAATGACTCTGTTTTTAAATTTCTTTTTAACCAATTGTCTTATTCTACATCACACCCAAAAAATGTATTTAGGAGTACTGTAATAGTTTATTTGAAATTGTATAGCTTTTAAGATATTCTTTGTATCGAAATAAAGCTTATTGATGATGTTTTTTTCCCATTCTGAGGTCACGAAAGAGCACATGTGCCCTTTTGCCCACCCTGATTTCAACAGGTTGCACTAAAACCCTGGAGTACAATTTGCTTCCAGGTTTATATTGTGTTTTGGCTGCATTCGGAAGACTGTGCCCATATCAGAATTGTGAATGTAAGGAAAGCGTAAACTATAAGTGGCAGATGAAGAAGGGTAAGAGGAGTGGAGCTTTGTCTTCTTCTGAAAGACTTTTCACATGAACACAAAGCTCAGGAAAACATGTACAGGGGTAAAGTGAGGAAGGATAAAGCTAGGGGAAAGAAGATGGTCAGTAGCAGAGAAGAGTGAATATGGCTGAGAAGAAGAGAACATAACAGAAAAAACTAGTAGAGCAGAGACATGATACAACAGGAGATTGACAGACAGATAAATCAATGAGATAGAACAATTTCTTCCAGGCTTTATATTGATTGACAAGACTGCAGGCAAAGAATAACCCAGAAGGAAGCCAAAATTGTGGAGATTTCCTTCCGGGCACAAGGCAAGAAAAACATTGCATCAATGAACTCCAGAGTTCCGGTCAGAAGGAGCAGAAGGTGTGTAGTCAAAGTTGAGTTAGGTGTAAGAAGATAGACGAGGGAGGGCTGCAGAAAACGAAGAACAAAAAGTGGTGGGCTCTGAACAAAATCTAATTAGTGGAACGGGAGAGAAGGGATAGAGTTCTATGGTGATGGATATGGCTGTGCTGAGCAATCTGTGAAGGAAGGTTTTTTTCAGAGCTCTGTGTAGTGTAAAAGTAACATTATGAGGAAGATCACTCTATCAACAGGGCTCCTTTCCTAAAGCTTACTTCCTACTTCTCTCTCTCTCTCTCTGTTGCTCAGTCTTTTCCATATTCAGCACTTTTAGACATCCTAGAGTTGTCTAAACCCTAACATAACATGACATCCTAAGCACAATCAAAAGTATACATAACGCAATGCATCAGAGTAGAACACAACACATAAGACAGAAGAACAAAACCCATTATACAAATCACATAACAGTTACCACATAATATAACATGGCCAGCTTAAGTGGTTGCCTCAATTAGCTTGACCTGTGGCAATGCTGTGGCACACAAAAAAACGCCTATGCATCAGGCAACAGCAAGCATGAGAGCGGCATATCTAAAATCAGAAGTGTGTACCTCTCCAAACAATCATCTTCTGTAGACAGTCGATGTAATGTCCATTGCAGCTTAAATCCTGCTCATATGCGATCAAATCTGGTGGCTCTGTGGACTAATGCATTCACTGCAGACATCTTTGTTTCTCCTGATAGCCACAGGCTTGAATCCTGTTGGCTTCACTCAGCCCTTCATCCTTCTACGGTCGATGAAATGGGTACCATTGGGCCGGGTAACATTAAGCACAAGTTACTCGGCCACAAGCTTTACCGATGCACATTATATTCAGAAACTATCAGGCAGATACACAAACATTTCTGTTAATTGAAACATTTTTGTTGATCCTTATTTTTTAGATTTTGGGACAGGGGTCAGCCTGATGACTTTGAAAACGCACAAGATTGCGCTACAGTGGGATCTATAAGAGACAGGGGAGCTTCGAGTCTCTGGAATGATGACAGATGTGAACGGAAGCACAAATCCATCTGCGAAAAAGAGGCGGAGGACAGGAAGATGGATTTCACCCCGTGAAATACCGAGCCAGACAATGGATCGCCTTTAGTTCAGCCCTTATATGTTAAAAACAATAGGCCACGTTTACTCCGAGGGACTGACTGCACAATTCTCCTGGGGCAACAGGGGATAGTTTGTCAAAATCTGAATGATAATAGTGAAGCCTAACTCCCATGTCTATGAGAAAGATTTTCTTTAACTATATTTCTAAAATGCTTTCATTTGAATTGTATGTTTTTACAAACTGATAAAAATGTAGTGTATTATAAATAGATGAAAAATGTTTTAATGAAAAACAAAAGCACTCTATAGTCCAGAACAGGTGATTGTCTAAACAATGAAGAAAAGGGGTGGGAGATGAAAGAACAGGCCCACTTCGGTAAGTTAAATATTTGCAAAATTCGTAATATCACAAAGAGATATTCAAAACAATACAATTCAAGAGAGGTTTTAATCCTTGGATTGGCATTCTCAATGGACATCAGGAAGGTATGTATGTACTTGGACCTACCTAGGAAAAGAATGTCACATTCAAATGACTAATAATGCGGTACTGAAAAATTACTTTGGTATTACTAACTTTTTCTCCTTTGTAATGGAGAAGGTTTGTGGACGTCAATGTTACCGCATCGATCTCTACATGTAAAATTCTGAATTCAGGACCTTTTTCCGTGATAAATTCCAGGGTTTAGCTATTCTAGTATCAGAGCATGGAAAACTAATACAATTCTTGTAACATTGATATAAGCAGAACTCCTGTTGTTACCCAAATCGACCTTACAATGGAACTTAGAACAAAGGCCTGCGTAATTGGCAGTGTGAATTAATTGTTTACATTGGTGCAATTGGACATTGTCAGCAGTATGGCCATAAACCAGCCATCTTAGTTTGGCCTGTAACTGGGTTGCGTCTCACGCAAATAGATATGGGTTATAAACTGAGATATATTTATATAGCCGTTTGTAGATACTAAACATCTCTGACAATTTCTTAGTAATTGCTACTCAAAATAAATACACTTACTTACTTATAATATTCTCACTCTAAGGCAGAACCTATGGAAAAGAGAAGAACTTCATAGGTTAGGAAGTCTCTATGCAGCAATGAGAACATTCGCAAAAACATGCCCGACTATATCATCAACTGGTTAGACAGCAATCAAATATATCATCTTTATGCTGAAGGGACATTGCGTCCATGTCTCTTAAGAATGGGTCACACCTGAAAGTTACTCCCTACACATGTCCTTCGATGCTGAATAAGTGAACACTGACCCTCTGATGCTTGGGAAGCAAGGCCAACACATCTGTGACAATGATTACTATCAGTTTGTAGAACTAGAATTAAAAAATGTGTAATGTGTGGAGGAGCTGGGAAAGCTGGGGTGTTTTATGAAGCCAATCGTCCATAGAAGCAATTGAGGAGAGGGTTTGACCAATTGAGAACATCCTAATTGAAAAGACTGAACGAAGAAAAATGCAGGACGTTCTCGGTTGTCTGTCTTGTAAAGAAAAGAAGGAAAACTGCAGTGTAATAGCTTTGCATATGTACAGGAGGAGGTTTTTAGGAGGGAAGGGGTGTTGTGTGTGCTGAGGCATGACATCTTGAAAAATAGGTCAGAGGTGGACATCATTCAGCCTGACCAAAAAACAACTAAGCACACTGATGACTAAAACACAAGAAGCACAAGCAAGAAAGGGAGAAAGTGAAGTAGAAGCAGGAAAGAGAGAGTGAGAAGCAGGAGAAGAATGAAGATAAGGAGTGTGAGCACTAGGAAGGGTATACAACGTTTACAACGCAACTTTTACACCGCACTACCATTACAACGAAACTGTAACAACGCAAAATCTGTTACAACGCATGCCATTACAACGCATGCCATTACAACGAAATGCACTAGATGGCGTGCTAACATTAGAAATAGTGTAGTTTTACTATCCAAACACCTTCCCTACTGCAACGTGGACTGGAGTTAGAATAGTAAATTATACATTTCTAATGTCAGCACTCCATCTAGTGTACGTCGTTGTAAAAGCATGCGTTGTAAAGGCTTGCGTTGTAACAGATCTTGCGGTGTAAAAAATGCGTTGTAACAGCATGCGGTGTAAAAGCATGCGTTGTAACGTCATACATCCCTAGGAAGAGATGAAGGTGAAGAAAATGGGGGAGCGGTGAATAAATAAACGGGAAAGTTGGAGAAGGAGGAAAAGGAGATGGGGAGGGGAAGCAGGGGAAAATAGATTGATTGGCAGGAATAGAAGTCAGAATGAGAGAATAAGGATGGATTAGAGAAGAATAAAGAGTATAAGGCAAAGGTAGTCTCATAAGAGACGAAGGAGAAGGAGGAAAGTAGGGACAGCAGATGGAAGGAGGGATGAGAAGGGAGGGAGAAAGAGGAAAGAAAGAGAGAGGTATACATGAAGAGGAACATGGCAAGGGAGACGGAGGCACAAAGTACTAAGAAAAAGCGAGCAAGAAACAAATGGGGGAAGGAAAATATTGAAGAAAGGATGATAAATGGAGATGGAAGGAGAGAAAGGAGGAGAATGAGAAGCATAAAGAGAAGAAGGCAGAAAGACAGAAGAAGCAAAAGGAGGAAGTGGAGATGAGAAAAGACAGAAATGGGAGTATGTGGAGTAGGAAAGGAAGGAGTCAGTGTAAGGGAAGCAGGAGATGGGTGGAATAATAAGGGAAAGGAGCAAAAGGAAGGATGAAGACACAAGATGCTTTCAAATGATCACAGAAAGAGACAATGTTTTGGTTTAGTTCCTCAACTTTCATGATTGTAATGAGTTGAATAGAAAAGATGGTTGGATCACAGCCACCTATTGCAGTAATGGTGAAAAGACAGCGTTTGTGAATTATCAAGAAGATATTGAGGGTTAAACTACAGATGAAATCATAAATATGTATTTCCATCTGATACATTTTGTGGTGTGACATGTCATGGTCAAATTATGTTGCTGTTTATTTTGTAACTTTAAGAAAACATCAAACTGCACTCTAACCTGTGTCATCAGGGCCAGAACTAATTTCACTCTAGACAGTTAGTAACTTATTTTGGAAGTGGCTGGTCACCAAAGAGACCTCCTTCAGAGCGTTGATGTGAAAACCCTCTTGCGCCGCAAAGTTCACTGTTGATGGTAAATCCATAATGGGGATGTAACCCCTCCGCCCCCATGTAAATAAAATAATGTAACTCTCATAAGTGTAAATCACTTTATCCTCATCTTCTGGTACATAATGTTAATGAGCCGGCAAAGACAGCGCCTCCAGTTTTCAGCTGTCTCCACACTGGGGTAAGAAGGCATCCATGTTTGGGAAGGGGCCCTTTCAAGCTTGTGGCTCAGAGAAATAAGCCAATTTGTCTTGAAGGCAAACTCTGACCTGGAAATATATTGCAATTTGTATCAATATTTCTAAACCTGGAGCACACAGCACTGAGCTCACAACTCTTTTTAATCTGCTTATGGGCTTCAAACTAGAATTACAATAGGCACAAATTATTTTTGCTCTTTTTAGCACTTGCACTGCTTAGAAAGGTGGGTGATGATGGTACTGTATTGTGATGAAGAGGGCATGTCAGGTGTGTGAGAGGTAGTTGGAGAATAGCGTATTGTAATTGCTTCTATATTCTCTTTGGTCATGAGTCCCAAAAGCTTTTTCCTGATTTGGCTACGAGGAAAACAATACATATTGCTCAAGTGCTCATCTGCAGAAGTATTTGCAGCTGTGCAAAATCAGATGATTGTTAGCGCTGTTCTCTTTGCCACGCATTTGCTTTTGGTGCATAATTTGTGATTGAGCAAATGTTGAGCGTGTGATGAGATAGAACTCCACTTGCTCCTCATTTCTACAGGGAAGTGCGGAATTCTCCACCTGGTTCCACTGTATCCCCACTGAGGGAGGATTGAACAGCCACAGGGTGTTGAAAGGGAAGACACAGGTGGAGAGAGGGAAAAAATAGTCCTCGGTGTACCCCATATTCCACTGCTCATGAATTCCAGGGTTGGGTCAGGAGGTTCAACCTCTATTTGAATTCTCAGCCTGACCTCTTTTTGGGCATTTGCAGCGAAAGCCGCCATTCCGCTTGCCCTATCTTGAGTGGTTAATGTGCGCCCTCTTTATTAATGGTAGGGTTCTTGTTGTTGGTAATATCACTAAATGGCACCCGAATAGCCCCTTGAGAGTCAGGATACCTGCAACATACAACACAACTGCACCCAAAGAAAACCCCTATGGAACTTATTTAGAGAGGTTTTGAATGAATGAATCAGATGTACTGGGCAACTGGGAAGCACGTAATGGATCAAGCCAGTAAGTGTGTACGTATATGGACATATCGAGACTAGTGTACGTTGCTTGAAGTATTACATTTATTAATCTACGGGTTATGTTGTTTCAATACTAAAAGTCGGGTCCAATTTGAATGCACACATATTTGTCCAGAAATGTATTCAAGGCTCCCACAGCAATGCAGGGTGCATATAGGTTTTACTGCTCTATAAAGATAAAAAGTATCTATAAACCCTTTTCAAAAGTTGACTATATGGTATTTGACTTTTTCCAGGGCAGAGGCGGAGTCAATGTGTCAGTCACTGTTGTCACCAAATACACGAGACCATCCTCAGGACGGATATCTAATCAACAATTGAAATACAAATGTACCCAGTACCGGGGGCCTAGTGACAATACCGCTCTAATCCTTTGCTCAGCCCGGATAAAGGGAATGGTGCCCCAGAATTCCCTGCAAGGGGTTCCAAGCCTGGGCAGCAGCCCTGTTTTCGCTCCATCGTTGGTGAGAGCTACAATCCCTTGGACTATGGTCTCCAGAGACGGGATAAACCCATTCCAATCGGTTTGAGTATTGCATCAGTCGTATGTTGCTGTGATGCTTGTTGGCTAAGAAGACTGGTAGCCACTTTAGGTTGCATCATCACTGACTACTTGTGGGACACCCGTAAGGTAACCCATTATCTTCTTTAATAAAACTGCGGCATATATTTCTTCTATTAAAGTGTGTGCTGACACTTTATGTGGTCTGGATCCAGTTTATGCATTAATGCAATTGTGTTAATGAGTTTGGATTGTTTGCTTGTCAGTGCAATTTCAAGACTGTGTCACTCAGAACGAACTGGCAAACTGGCCCCACTGTGGGTGGACGCGACACTGTATTGACTTCTTAAATGGTCATCCAGTGAAGGAAACAGCAGCTCTCTCCCTACCAGTCCTGCATCACTTACATCACTTGTTTGATGACTTCTGTCTGGGATTTGAGTCTTCTTGTGACATCATTCATCGGATGGCCCCTTTAAGGCTGCATGATTTCCAAAACTTCCTCCGGCCACGATAGAAAAGGGAAGTTGATAGAACCATAAATTTATAAAGAGAAGTCTGTGAGAGATGTGTGAACAGCAGAACACCCCACGGTCTGCAAACTGGTGGGTATGCCCTTGGAAGCTGAGCCCTGCTCTATCATCGAGAAGAACTTGACCATCCCATGTGATGCCAGGGGCAAAATAAAAGGACTGGAGTGCAGTTTTATACAAACAGCGGAGCAAGTGCAGTGCAGCACAAGAGCAGAAGGATAAAACAGATGCATCGTTAAAAGTAAGTACGACCAACACTAGTAATCCAGATTAGCAGCCATGGCTAGATTGATAGACCAGTGCACGTCTGTGACTAGATGTGACACTTAATACTTTTGAACAAAATATTTGCCCTCTGAGCAAATTAATATTCACTCGGGGAGATGTGACTTAGCGGCCATAGGTGCTGAAACAGGTTCAAGTGATCTATGTTGCCCACTAGTCTGGCCTTACACCACATACAGTTTTGCTGGCATTAATTAACAGATTTAGTGTAAAATGTTCTTATTGCTTAAAAAAGCAGCTGATAGAAGCTTTGGCAGCCAGGTAAAGATCATTTGAGGGGGCTTGGGAGGAAATGCAGAGAGAGATGTAGATTGGAAGGAGAAGGGCTTAGTAGAGAGGGAAATTATATTGTCAGTGGGGAAGGCCTTAGGGTTCAGGGTCTGAAATTGATCAAACATTTGTTACTAGAAGCCTTCCAATGATTAAATTAATGAGGAGACAACTAGAGGTGTACAAAATTATAATTCACAAATTCAATTATTTTTGAAATTCATAAACTGTACAGTATAAAAAGTATATTGACTACATCTCTGAAGAAATGCTCCCATTTCTTTTTTCAGGAAAAGTATTCTAAAAATGTCAGTTTGCAGAGTGTTTTCATCAAAATATGTAGGTAAAATGGCAAGAATCGTTTTCCAAAAATGACTGAAGAAGACTGAACTATCAGTTTGCAAGTTTTTTTATATGCATTTCGAAGTTATTCTGTCTGCCACGTAAACACCATGCAAAGCATGCCATGGAATGTGGATAGTACAGGGGACTAGGGACAGGAGCAGTTGCTTGAGCTCTGAAGAAGGAGCAGGGACTTACGAGAAAGGAGGTTTACCGGGGTTGGGGGAGTGGGCTCAAGAGGGAGGGACAGTGCAGAGAGCGGTTGGATGGTGGGGCAACGACGTGGGAAGTGGAAGTGTTGGAGATGAGATGTTCAATATGGTACTGATGTTGAGTAGCAGGAGCACCCCACTGCTTCTTGCAGTGCCATGTGGCAATGAAAGCGGATTCTTGCTACTGTGATGGGAAAATAAGGAGCCACTATTTTTTAATCTTAAAAGAGCAGGCCTGGCCCAGACACTTCCTTACCTTGAACAAGAGAAACTGCAGTCACACCGGTATCCCCTGCAGTCCACCAAATAGCGGTGCTCAGAAAGGGCTAATAAGCAGTCTGTGGCTAACAAAGTTTTGATGGAATTTCTAAAGTTAGCCCTTTCTCCATCCTAGCCACTTCAGTGTACGGGTCTCCATTCTCCAGACACAGGAATGCAGGTAAAATACGTCCACTGTCTGCTGAAGCTATCCTCACCCTTATCACGTGCCATCAAAATGGAGCCCATTTAACTTTTGTTGTTAATACTGTGAGCCAAACTTTAAGAGTGAACATCAGAAAACAATTACTCCAGCATTTGAAGAATCTTCTTTCTGACATGTCCTTTATTTACCCTGAATATTCGCTTATGATGCTATGATATTGAAGTCTCTGCTTCCTTTGAGTGAAGCCTAAAGCTCTCAATATTTCCCTCTGTAAGCCCAGCCTTCAGTCTAGATTTCCAACCCCTGACTTGATTGCCTATACTTGCTGAAACTGTGGTCTAGCAGGAGCCTAGCAGTGGCTAGACTGCTTACCAGATTCTAGTACTTATTAAAAGTCCCAAATATAGCATTATCTCACGGCAAATAATTTAGTTTCTATCTACAGGATTGCATCGTCAGATTGCTTTTAAACTCAAAACACCTCCTCTGTATTCTTAAAACTCTGCAATGTAACATTGACCATGACTTAAAACTTCAAATTGTTGCCTCACGTAGGGAAAAATTCAGTTCTGATTAAAGTCACCTGACCTTTTTGTCAATTATTCAATTCCCATTTCCTTCTGTATATTTTAATCATGTCTAAAAAAAACACCAAAGGTAATATCATATAGATGTTTTCAAGGCAATTTAATTTCCAATGACACAGTTGCCTCAGTTCCCTAATGCAATATTGCAAGTGCTCCCATTCGAATGGTTGAACCCATCTCAACAAAAACATTGTTTGGATTTAGAGCTCGATGACGACACGTGCCACTATTTGTGGGTGAGGATTAGTATTTTTAACAACCAATGGTTGTGTTCTAAAGAAACACTCATAACAAGCCTTACCATGGAGCTTTAGATGCTTAGGGGGCCATTAGGATATCGGGCGGTTCGCCACCACCGGCGGTGGCGATCCGCCCGCCAAATGTCCCTGGTTCACCCCCGCATATGGAAAGACCGTCTGCCGCTTTTCCGCCGGTTGGATTGCCGGCCGGGCGGAAAAGGGATACAATATGGTGGCGGTGCCCATCCATATTACAATGCCTGCGGTGGGATGCCTTTCCATGGCAGAGACTCCGCCATTGAAAGGCATGCGGTGAAAACTGTGAGGGCCCGTTGTGGGCCCCTGGGTGGGGGGGGTGGCTGCACCTATGGTACCCCCCTACATTGGCATGCACAAGGTGGCAGGCACCACGCGGTTCCTGTCACGTATGCATATTTGACATTGTGGCGGGTGCTGCGCAAAGCACCGCCCGCCACAACGTTAAATATGCGGGATGCGACCGCCAGGGTGGTGGTTGTATCCTAATGGGCACAGCGGGACTGCCTCACCTCTGGCGGTCGGTCCTCGTTCCCGTTACGGAGTCCGCCCGCCATCGTAATGGACCCCTTAGTTATACTGGTGTGTGGTGATTGTATTGTAGGGAGGAAGTATTAGCAAGCTGGTGTTCCCCTTCTTCTTTTGTGTATATAATCGCACTAAAAAAAATGAGCAGTAACCTCTGTATTAACCGGTAACCTTAGATTCCGGAGCAGCGTTCTGCTTTGGGTAAAGCAATTGAGTGCCTCATCCAGGGTTGTAAGCGCTATATAGTTACAATTACAATTATAATACAAGCCTCAAACTTCACAAGTAAGAAAGAATAGATGAAGCTGTGTATCTCTCAACTTCACAGTTGTCTATTCAGGAGGCATTTTAGTTTTCTAGTCCTAGTTGTCATCGGGAATGGACCATGGTATATAGGAAGCAATCAGAGAAGCCCATTTGATGCCCGTCTCAACTGGCTTGACATTTGGAACCATCGGGAGAGATAGATAGACAGAAGGAAGGACAGACAGATCCATTTCAGTCTCAATTTCTGGAGATCCACTGTTGTTTTCTGATAAGCACTCACAGACCTCATATTTCTATACATTGGACAGACCGGGTTTCTCTCCAGTTCGCTATTTGAGATGTAGACTCAGACACTGGCATGCAAAATGTGTCTCTCTCAAGTGACTGACTACAATTCTTGCACTCCCCTCAACAGGAAATTACAGTAACACCATGACCGCTGTTTGAGATATGCCTTAGATGAGAGTTGAGAAGAAGATGATGAAAGATTTCAGACGTAGTTTGCTTGGGGATGTTGAGAAATAGGGGGTTGGCTGGCTCAGAAGCCATTAGACATTTACATTTGCAAATTACAGAATGTACAAGTACACATGTACATGTACAAAATGCTAACACTTTTTAAACTTTGCTCCTATTGTGAACTAAAGTACATAAAAAAGAGTGAGCCAGGTGCTTTCTGAACAGGAATACAAGCAACCAGAGGTCCGTTTCACCTTAGGTTTTGGGTCTTTGTCTGCTTGTGTTCTAGTCGGAAAGGACCTGCCGTGGCCATTCGGGCTGGGCTGTTCCAATTGGAGTAGGATCAAGGCTGATTTGAATTTGGGTGGGTCTAATCTGATGTGGCATGATGAGCAAAAAAGTGATGGACTGCTATGCGACCCAGAGTAATTTCCAATGGGCGAGAATAATTCATGCATTCTATTCATCACTTTTTTGTATTTTCATTGTGACCTCTTCAGTTTGATGAGTCTGCTCAGGCGTGAGTCCCTTGCTCACTATTCCACTGGAATCCCACTGAAGATGCCAAATTAGGTATATCCATGCATGTGTCCCGTGCTCACTATCTGACTTTAATCGATCTTCACCGCAATGAAAGATCCAATTTAGATTTGGATTTGAAAACTTTAGTGATTTTATTATCAATTCTTGGAGCAATAAAGAATATTGATGTACAATTCGAAGTGAGTTGTAAATTGTATTCCTCTGGGTACAGTGACCAAATGGTAACTGTTCTTTCTAACAGAATGACGAACTACATAAGATGTTTCTTCTGTGTCTGTTGTTGTGATGGGTGTGGTCTTTCTTGACTGTTCGCTTCACATATGAATAAGGCCTATGATGGAACACGTGGGCCTTCTTCATCTTTTCACCAGCCAGCACGGTCTACTTTTATATGTCTGGCATTATCATTTCTAGTCAATTAAAAAAATGTTGGTTTGACTTTAGTTAGTTAAGATAAAAAATAATGTTTTCACTAGTTTAAAATACTTTCAGCCTGATGAATTGGACCACTTACAACAGGAGTGAGTAACACTATCTTAAAAAAAATGGAAACTCCTAATAGTGGGTAAAGAACCCATATTCATAACTCATATCTATTAACAAGTATGCTTTGCAGTGAAATATAAATATGTCCTGGAAATCACAATTTTCAGCCAGTCTTGTAATAAATGTATGTTCACACACTTATTTCCACAGTGCAGATTTCAGACCATGATACAGTACAAGCAATGGGAGAAAACATGCTTACGGAATTACAGATTGTATGAATGAATGACTTTACAGAGAAAACAACTCTACTATCACCAACAAAGTATTTTATTGTGATTTTACTAAATTTCATATTTTTAACCCCTTGAATTCTGCTTCTGATTCATATCTGTATTTATAACTGCTACACATGATAAATAATGTTGTCTAAACCTTACATGTGGATCCACTGCGGGTAACATGCTATTGATCGCCATTGCTGGCGGAACAGAGGGGCTCCTGAGTCATGGCCCCTCCCCACGCTCAACACTGGTCATTCATATCACATTAGACTTTACAAAGAAACCTTAGCCGGCAAACAGTGAAAGGGGACCCGACGTAAGTGTAAGGAACGGTTCTGAAATGGATGCAAGAAAACAAATGCAAAGCCTCCCTTTTGGGGAATTTGGCCTACCGTGACCAACTGATAGACACACTGTTTTGTTTTCTAGGCATGAGAAAGACCTCGCAGACAGAGGACAAGAAGATGCTGTCAACAAAGAATCTGGTAGACTCAGGGCTGGTGATCAGCCTTCTGCTGCTCGCTACATTGATTGCTCGCGTAATACTCTGTAAGTAAGATTTACTATCTTTGAACTCTTTCAAAGAGATGTAATGAATTACTAGGAAATTAGACTTTCCCAAAGTCTCCTCTGATTCTACTATTGGACAAATGTGATCAAATTAGTGTCATCAAATGGCATTTTCTGTCCATTTTGTCACTGCCCTCACTCGACTGTTTTCAATGCCATTCCATGTTTAAGAGAACAAGGTAAAACTTTAAGTGAAAAGTACTATTTTCACCTCTTTCCTAAGTCAATGAATGAGACAGTGTGTGCTTGTACTTCCTTTTTAGGTACCAGAGATTATTTGACATGAAGTATTATCCCTTTAAATACAATTTAGTTCAAGTCACTCATATTCCTTTCTCCAATCTTCGTAGATTCAACAGTTACTGCCAGAGCCCAGCTCACCCAGGAAAAGTTGGCACAACTGGAGAGCAATCTCAGCCGGGCAATGAAGTACATCAGGTGCAAAGAGAGAACTTCTGGCACCGATTGTAGACGTAAGTACTCTAGCATGGACCGGTATTTGTACTGTGCTACAGGCAGACGAGAGTCACAAGCAGGCCTGGAAATGTCTAATGCCAGATCCATATTGAATGAGCAAGAGAGCATCGTTGGGACTCTCCAATAAAGAACTTTCTTTATAAAATGGGCCACTTATTATTTTTTATAGCACATATTCCGTAAATATTGAACAACAATCCAAAGGTTTTTTTAGGTAGGTTTGAAAATTAATTTATGAAATACCCAATGCTGTTTCGGAAAAGCTTTAAAAATGTCTCCAAGTTAATATTAGTCAGGAGTAACAGTGCTAGTCTGAATGTCCTGCATCCAATAGATCCAAGATACCTTTAAGTGAATGTGGTGCTCTATAAATCCCATTACAAATAAAAAATTAAAAAAAAGGCTTCAATACACAGCACACTAACCAAGTGCATTATTTTGCTGCATGGCAAATTACGTAATTGTCTACAAGAGCATTGTGCCCCGTTCTACAGAGCGCAATGGAGGTTAGATGGTCTGAGATGGCTTGGGGAAGGCTCATGGATTGAAAAAAGAAACAGAGGCTGGACACAAGTATTCGCAGCAAAGCATACAGCCATCAGACAACTGTGTACCTTCCAAAGAACTCCTTTCGACAGTCCTGGTGGATGCTGGGATCATTACAGATCCTAGGTGCTGGGATGAAATTGGCCCTTGCTCTGATTTTCAGTTTTGAACTTTAGACTCCAGTTTGATGGTGTTCTGGGTATGGTGTGCTGAGATGCACTGGGTATCAAAGATTACAAAATAAATTTTGTTAGGCACGGGAGATTAAGTGACTTGCTCAGAATCACAGGATGTTGAGCATCATTGCCGAGACTCGAACCCTGTTCCCCAGATTTAAGGTCGACCTCCCTAATCGTTAGGCCACATCCTCTCCCCTTTGTAAGATCAGATGTGAGTGAGGTCCTGGGTATATCCAGGTGGCTTGGCACTGAGTGCAACTTGCTTTATGAATAAGTCAAAGTTCATGTTGTTGAGCCAGGGTTTTGCTAGTTGATGCATGTTGTTGTTGGTGATTAGTGGAATTCCATTTTTAAAGGGCTTTGAGCTTCAAGGAGGTGTGGGACTCATGCAGGGTGTTAATGGTAAGTCTGGGTGGTAAAATACACCTCCTGGCGAGATTGTTCCTCGTTCGCGATCGTCAACATCAAGTTGGCGAGCGCGAGCATGGAAAATCAACCTCCCGGCGAGATTTCTCAACGTGGGCGTTCAGATTTCTCATTGCGAGTGATCGTGTATGCTCGCGACTGCTCGCTTTAAGAAACCGTGCGTTCACGTTGAGAAAGCTGCCCTCGATTAAAAATCTATTCAAGCGGCAGAAAGGAAGCAGCGCCCGCTTGCGCTGTGCATGATGCTGTTCGCGATGATTGTACAATGCGGTCAAGCACCTAGCACAGAAAATCACCACAAACGGCGTTTATCTAATGAAATTCCGCCGCTTGCGGAGATCCATGTATTGCGGCAGAGGTTTTTTTGCATTTCGCGGCGGAACTCCGTGAACTTCACCCAGGCTTAGTTAATGGTATTTTTCCTGAGTACTTAGAGAAAGGAGCTGGTAGCTTTTACTATGTTAGAAGGTATATTGATCAGAGCCAATCCTAAAAAGCTAAACCAGTTACGCCGGGACAGGCTGCTGAACATGTGGGGCCACTGTAAAGAGTAACTATGCAAATATACCTTCAGACCAGTGAATGGTGAAGTTAGAAGCTGCTATGCTTAAGCTCAGGGCCCTAGAGACACCGCCAACAAAAACAGAATGTGGTTTGAGTACCCCGAGGCTTCACTTCTGACCCAACAAAAGTATTGTTGTTGGTTGTTCTCACTGTACCTTTATCTTTCAGAGTTCTTCTACCAGATCTGCTCCACAGATTGGCTGCAGTACAATGGAAAATGCTATTTCTTTTCTCAAATCAAACTCTCATGGGAAGTAAGCAGATTAAAATGTCTGACAAGTCAGGCAGACCTGGTCATCATCAATGACCAGATGGAGCAGGTGAGTTAAGATTTGTGTAATGCGTTGTTGTGATTGCTTAAAAGCATCTTCCATGGTGTATGTCTGCTTCGGAAGTGTTGTAGTCTGCAGCATTGTAGCCTTAATTGTATTTTTAAATTATTTTTAATGAATATCAATCTATATATCAATTGCCTATATGGTTCTCTACCAGCCTCTTTGTCTATCCTTGTAGCTATATACATACACACACACACACACACACACACTGTAAAATAGAAGACCTTTGTCGAGCCTATTAACGGTCGGAGCTGATTTAGGCAAGGTTTTGGGTGAGAAAATTTGTAAAAGAACCAGTGCCTGAGCCAATTGTTTTCAGTAGCAGTGAAAGGTTATTTGAAGGGGCACAAATATAAGAAAACACAGAACAGTGAACAGCAGTGAAAGTGTTCCTCCCACACAAAGATCAAGTAATGCACTGCATCAACAGCTCACACTTCTCTCACATAAAAAAAACAGCAGCAATGGAAGCTGCTCTCACCAAAAAGCAGAGCAGATCCAAACCAGTAACAGCAGTGCAAGCTTCTATCTCACAAACCTGTAACAGCAGTGCAAGCTTCCATCTCACAAGCCTGTAACAACAGTGAAAGCTTCCTTCTCACAAACCTGTAACAGCAGTGCAAGGTTCCATCTCATAAACCTGTAACAGCAGTGCAAGCTTCCATCTCACAAACCTGTAACAGCAGTGCAAGCTTCCATCTCACAAGCCTGTAACAGCAGTGAAAGCTTCCTTCTCACAAACCTGTAACAGCAGTGCAAACTTCCATCTCACAGTACCGTTTGCAGCAGAGATGGCTGCAGTGCATGTTTCACTCATACAAAACAAATGAAAGCAGGATTGTAAAGGTGACATGCACAGACACCTACATACACACAGCAGCTGTTAATGTTACTTCCACGCACAGAATAGTTACAGCGCAAGCAGCTGTAGAAGAAGCTTTTCTCATAGCAACAAAATTGGCACCTTACTGGAGTCAGCTATGTATCCCAAGTCATGCACAAAAGGTACAATAGCAGCAGCCCACACGTCCATGCTATGTACATCACATACACCACCAGCAACAGAGAGAGTACAAGCTCCTCCCACACAGAAGAGGTAAAGGATTGGCAGAACAACGGAGCACAAAACTCACATACACACTGCTCAGCACAATATGTACAGTAAACACCACATTTGATCGGAACATACAAGTCATGAATAAAACCAATACAGTGAAAAGTGCAAAGTAGGTGCAATAAAGCATATTGCAGCCATAATTTGGCGGAACACTCGTTTTCCAGCAGGGAGTTAAGAACCACATTTGATCAGCACATACAAGTCATGCATAAAACCAATACAATGAAAGTGCAAAGTAAGTGCAAAAAATAAAAAGCATATTGCAGCATAATCTGGCAGAATACCCATTTTTCAAAAGTGCTTATGTTAATATCCCATCTTTTTACGGATATCCAATTCTAGTTTACTAAAGTGCTAAAGTGCTGTGGTCGAAGAGACTTCTATTGCGTCATAGTTTCGAGATTCGCTAGGAAATTCCAGATTGTAGTGAACTTTTTTGTAGTGCCCAGCCGGTTTCATCTTGTTTAGCCACCTCGCATATAAAGGTACTTCCGCCGACCTCCAATTCCGAAGAATTAGGGAGCGAGCAACGAGGGAAGAAAGAGATAGAAAAGTCTCCTCCGCTTTTGTCAAGTTTGCCCTAGATCTGGTGATAACCGAAGAGGGCGACCTCCGCCTCAAGATCTATCCTCTTCGCAATCGCACGGCTTGTGGACGAAAAAACCCTTACCCAGAATAGCCCTAACCTTGGACATGTAAAGAATATATGTAACCAAGCCCCTTCCCCTTCTGCCTGGCAAAGGAAACATTAATTCTCTACTTCTGGATATTTTTTGTTGAGAGCTTTGGGTGTATAGTATGCTATCCACCGAGACAAAAAGGCCATTCTTTTAAAATTAGCAGCTCTTAAAGCCTTGTTCCCTAACTGAGATATGGCCTGCCACTACTGGCTTGAAAAGTTACATTGAGTTTCCCGGGTTACTCTTTCTAAGAATTTCTCGACCAGTGGAGACTCACTTTGGGTGCACAAAAGACGGTACCAGTTGCCACCTCTCTTACTTTTGCTCCAAATAGAGTGGTCACCAGTTTAGTCGGGGCACCACAGACGAAAGATTATATCTATTAAAAAAATATATAATCTGTAAATATTCAAAAAAGCCAGGCTTGCTCCAGTCTCTGCATCTATTCTGAACCTCTTGCCATGTATTTACTCTATTCTGAATTAAAAAGTGCCCCAGCTCTTCTAGTCCACATTCCTTCCAATTTCTAAGGTGGCTAGATTGAATTTGGAGACCCAAGCTTTTACATTCACCTAATTTCAGATAGTGAAACCCAGAAGAACCAGATTCCTAAAAAAGGACTGTAGTCTAAGGGAGTATTCCTGCAGAGTTTTATATCTGGTCATCTTGGGGAGTTTGGAGGTTTTTAGAAATATCGGGATCTGCGAGCCGGATTCCTCCACCATTTTATCCAAGAATAAATTGTCTAATAGATCATTTGATGCCAGCAGATGAGCTGTTAAATCTAAAATAGCCGCTTCATAATATGTACAAATTTGTGGTAATGCTAACTCTCCCTGATTGATGTGTAGTTGTAGCGCCGACAGTTTAACCCTAGGTGCTTTCTTACTCCAAACAAACTTTCTGAACATAGTTTCAAGCTCTTTGAAGCAACTAGTATTAGTTTTTATGGGTATATTTGTAAACAAAAAAACGAGTAGAGAGAGTATGGATATTTTGATAAGGGCTACATGACCTATCAAAGTTAGTGGTAAGAGTGATTAAGTATCCATCAATTTTTTGATTTTGCCCCGCATGACCTCGTAGTTCAATTTATATAGCTGCCCATATTGATTAGAGACATAAATCCCCAAATAACGTATTGGATCCGACTTAAGGGCTTGATGTTTGAGATTTGTGGGAAGTAAACCACTATCAGTTTTTAAAATTAGAATCTCAGTTTTGTTTTGGTTTATTTTATAGCCCGCAATCAATTTGAATTTACTAAATTCTGTTAAGAACAGGTCCAAATTCTGGCTCTCAGGACTGAGATATAAAATGATGTAATCCGCCAACAGCTTTAATATTGACATACCCGGAATCGGGGCTCTAATTGCTACATTGTTGCGAATTTTAATAGGCAGGGGTTTGATAAAAAAAAGTGAATAATAAAGGGGAGAGCGGGCACCCTTGTCTAGTCTCACGATTCATATTTGCTATCCCTACTTGGTTTACATTTATCACCACCTAGGCCTGAGCCCCCTGATAGATATTCCAGAGCATTTTTGTGACCTGAGAGGGGACACAGAACCTGCCGAGACCATAAAAAAGGGCGTCCCAATTAACGAGATCAAACACCTATTCGGCGTCTACCATCATAATGCATGCCGGAGTGCTATTGATATTAAAAAAGTTGAGAGCCTTTATTAAAAATCCTGTGTTTGAAGACATCGACTTCCCGGCGACGAACCCAGACTGGTCTTTGTGGATCACTTGCTAGGCTAGGGGAGTAAAACGCTGCGCCCAAGTTTTCATTAAAATTTTATAGTCAGCATTTAGAAGACTGATTGGTCTATAGGAGTTGACGTCCTTGGGATTCTTACCCTTTTTCACAAAGCTAACAATAATGGCTTCTTTAAAGACTGAGGGAACGGCGCCACCAGTCTTTATATAATTAAAAAGCTTTGTCAAGAAGGGGGTCAACTCCTTTGCGAATGCTTTATAGAATTCTATGGGCAGTCCATCCTTACCGCAGGCTTTCGCTCCGGCAATTGAATTCAGGGCTACCAGGATCTCCGCGTTTGATATGTCGAGTTGGATCTGGTCCACAAGGGAGTTGGATAGCCTAGGGAGATTTACGCCTTGAAAGTAATTCTGTATTGACTCTTGCCTGACCGCATATTTAGTAGTGTAGAGCTGTTGACAATGCTCCATGAAAACTTGAGCAACCCCATCCTTATCCCTCACTACGACTCCGGTCTTGAGATCTGTAACCTCTGTAATTAAGGCCGCTTCCTGTCTGGTCTTAGTAGACCCGGCTAACAATTTGCCGACCATTTGGCTTTCTTCATACACACGTTGTTGAAAAGTTCAGTAGCTGTAAACTTCTTCTACCAAGAAAAATTCCCTTAACGTCTTCTTAGCCTTTTCAAACTGACCCCGTGGAGGGGCATTTCTCTGATCAAGGGCACTTTCAACTGCCTGCTGGAACTCAGCTATTTTAATACGTCGTGTTTTGGACTGAGCGGCCAAAAATCGATCATTTGCCCATGCATAGCTGCCTTGAATCCCCCATACTGAAAATGGTTCTGCTGTCCCCTCATTGATCCTAAAATAGTCAAGTATCCACACTCTTAACACTCTTCTTCCCATTGGTGATCTAGGAGAAGGAGACGATCCATCTGCCACCATGATCTCGTCCTCTTTCTCTCCTCAATTTCTAGGTCAAGCTTAATAAAAGAGTGGTCCGAAAATGAATTGGCCCCAATTTCTGCCTCTACGGGATTCACGGACCGAGATGTTAGCAAAAAATAACAATACGTGATGCTGTCTGAAATTGGAAGGAGTAGCAAGTATAATCACAAAGTGCCAGATTGGCTTTACGCCATGGGCCAAACAGCTGATAATCCTTTATTATGGCATCAAGGACTTTTTTAGTCTTTGGCTTCAGCTGTTTCTTGTTTTTATTGGAAGTATCGTTTCTTAAGTCTTGGATGTAATTGAAATCCCCCCTCAAGAATGACCAGACCAGGGGCTCCCCTGAGCAGTTCGTAAACCTTCATCAACGCTGAGGGGTCATCCATAATTGGGCCATAGTAATTGACAAAATTCAACACACTCCCTTTTACTTTAGCCATGACCCCTAACCATCTTCCCTGAGGATCTCTCCGGTCTTGAACAAAGTCCCAAGCCACGTTTCATGTCAGAGCCCACAGGAAAGTTCTCATCAATAATCTGATTGTGGCTGGTGTATTGGGAGGTAGGGTGTCAAAACAACATAAATACCTTGGCTCTGGTGCAATTTGGAGATCAAGTTGGCAAAATTGGAAAACTAAGATGGCCGCCAACTTGGTTCTTCCTTCAGGGCACTAGTCGTTCTTCTCTGAAGTCCGTTTAGAATGTGAAGCGCGTCCGAGTTCTAATCGGCACACTTCACCAGAGAAATCCCCGTGAGTAAACATTTCTAGAGTTTTCTCCGTCGGCTAGTCAGAGTTCAGGGTAGTTTCGGCGCTTGTCGACATTTAATGTTGCTTCGGGGTTAAGCTTATTGTGTCCTAGTCTGCGCATGCCCAATTAACGCACAGAGTAGTGTTTTTTTGTGGTTTTTGGGGGGATCTACCCGTCAGGCCCTCAGTCAGCCGGTCGAGCCAGTCTGCCACATCGGCCAGCCTAGCCTCCCGTCCCGGCCAACTCCCTCGGTGTACTCGGCATGGCTTATCTTTTCAGCCTCCCCGGTGTGTCCAGCTCTGCCCTCCCTCCAGCAGCCAACCAGCCCAGCCGAACTGCGGGGAACCAATCTGCAGTCAGCCATTAGCTGGTCAGCCTTGCGCTGGTCGGACCTAGGAGGGGTTTGCCAGACAGGGTGTCGACTTCCAGCCATGCCTTTCGGGCCCGCCATTCCACCGAGGTCGTCAGCCTGGCCGTGAGTCCTGGCTGACCTACACAGCAGACCAGCCAAGCCTGCCGACCTACGTAAAAAATCACCATCCTGCCAGTCTGCCAGTCAGCCCACTTCACAGTGAGCCGCCCAGCAGTCCAGCCGTCCAACTACTAAAAACGCTACGACGTTACCGTCACCTTTCCTTCATCGTGCCCAAGAGTTTCATGGCCACGCAAAGTGCAATGATTACATCCCAGCTGACCGTTCTCCCTCTAGGGACCACCAAATGAACTACACTTGATCGGAGCCAAAAGGCCGAACGCACAGAGTAGTGTTTCCCTTTCTGAGCAAACTCTCGTTTCCAGGGAACTGTGTGTTCATTGATGTTGTGGTTGCCCCGGTTACCTTCACTAACTAATAATTATTGCGCTATTAAGTAAACAGAAATTCCCGGGCTGTTTAACGCTTATGCTTACAGCTTACTGTACGTCAAAAGAGAGAAGTGGAATCATACTCGTGAGGTGCGTCTGCGCTCGTGAGTAGGTTCCATTATCAAGTGTTAGACTATTTGTAGTGTATATCTGCGCAGTTTGGTTCCTTACAGCTTGTGCGTGAGTAGCTATCCTAGAATGCATGTATGTCATCTGTAGAGGTTTGTTGTTCTAGAGTTCTAGAGTGTGGGACAGGAGAAGATCTGGGCATTATCCTGAGAGCTCATCTAGAAATAGAGTTCCGTAGTAGCAGTATGCTGTAGAAGTTCCCTACCTGAGTGAGGATTACCGTACACTCCAGTACCTGAGGTGTCCACTTCCAGCACACGCAAATACTTCCTGAGAAGGAGAAAAAAGATACATTTGATTAAAATGGATCGTTGTTAAAAGACAGTTAATTTTCAAACATGAACAACATTCAATAAGAAGAGGAGCAATAGCTGAGGAAACGTGGGTAGGAATTATCATATTTTGAAACAATAATATATAATTATATATTTTGATGTACAAGTATACAAAAGACCTGTTACTCCCAGCAGCCGTTTTCCATACAAAAGGTTTTGGTCAGTAAATGTTCAAAATCCTTGCGTACACCCAGCTCCGTTATATCTATGAGTTGTCTAGCATCAACATTGGCCACCTGTGTCCGAGACAGGTCACAAATACCCCAAGTACTCTGAGATTTGTGCTCTTTTGCAGAACCTGTTCCCTTTGCTCTCCTACAGCTCTTCATCTCAAACACGACAAAAAACGACAGCCTCTGGATTGGCCTGACGGATAGGGATCAGGAAGGTGTCTGGAAGTGGGTGAACGGTCTCAGTTTACAATCCGAAGCGTAAGTCGCCTTTTAAGCAAAAAGTCCATAATTTATATTTCTGGATATTATAGCTTACTATTTATACCTTATTTCACTTACCAAACCATAGAATCTAGAACAGCGACGTGTTAACTAAAGGTAATAAGCATGGGCAAGGCCAGTAGGTCTCGCTTATTTCTAAAAGTGCATCTTCAGTCCTTGGTGAGTTCGCGCAAGCAATACCTCATCTTACAGGCTTACTCATTTATCCTTGAACTCATACATCCAATCAGCTATCACATGACTCATTCCTGTATCATTACATTTGTTCAAATTGATGTTGGGAAGAAAGGTAGTACAGAAGGAACAAAGGAATACATCAGATTGAAAAAATTTGTTAAACTCAGAATCTAGAATTGATCGTTTTAGACGAACTGGGTGATAGAAACATGGAAAACTGCATCCAAATAGGAGATGGCTGAGCAAAAACATGAGCTCAGAGATGTAATTTCACAGTTTGGAGAAGAAAAATAGAAAGAAGTCCAAGGATCACATACTATTGGGCTACGATTTGGGCTTGTTTCTATATTCAGACTGCACCCTATAAACACCCAGAGAATACTGATGTCCAATTAGGGGCCCATCTCGATTGAAGCCTATTGGATTTGAGGATTGATGTACTACTAGGGGAAGTTATTCACCATACTACATTCACCAAAGAGCAAAGTGCCCTTTCACCTACTCAGATTTCAACAGGTTGTACTAAAATCCTGGAGTGCACAATCTGCTCCCAAGTTAAATTCCTGAATTTGGCCGCATTCAGGAGATTGTACCTAAATCAGAATTGTCAATGGAATTAAGGCGTAAACTGTAAGTGGTAGATGACGAAGGGAAGAGAAGAAGTGGAGCTTTGTATTCTTGTGAAAGACTTATCACATAAAACTCAGGAACAAATGTGCAAGGGAAAATTGAGGACAGATAAGGATAGGTGGAAAGGAGATGATCAGTAGCAGAGAAGAGTGGGAATGGCTGAGAAGAATAGAACAAAAGAGGAAACCAGTAGAGCAGAGTTATGACACAACCAGGGATTGGCAGACAGATGAATCAATGAGATGAGCCAATTTCTTCCAGGCGATTTGAGTCAAAATATTTATTCAGCACAATCTCATTGGACAATAAAAGAACAAACAGTATAAAATTGCTACAACAACAGAAGTTAAAAAATCAGTTTAAAAAGACAAAGGAGTGATCGTGCAATAGGAGTAGACCGCTCAGCTAAAGAAGGTTAGCTACAAATAGCACCTAAGTGGCTTCCCCAGCATGGACCTACTCCAGCAACACACATAACAACTGTTTAAAAAGACGAGGTAGCTATCATACAATAATGACAAACAGCTCGGCTAAGAAACATTGTCCGCAAATAGCACCCAGACAGGCTACGCCAATATGAAAACAAACTATGCACAGCATTAATGGGAGAACCATCTAAAATAGGCAAGAATTATGTGTAACTAGATATGCTTTTGCTAGTTTGAATCACACTCCATATATAACAAGCTATTCAAAAGCATTTAGCGTGATCCAATGCACACAGGTACCGTAAAGCAACATTATGATCCTGGATACTATTTTCAGCAAAGATTGGTTTAAAAAAAAAATCCTTCGACCGTCATAGAAACAACACAGAATAATGTACAGTGCTGAGTGCTCTGCTTCAAAACGCCATTACATTGGCATGGCACTGGGCCCCTGTGCCAGTGATTCGTAATCTAGAAGGTAACAAGGTGGTATACTATGCCCAGCAGCCGCCTTGAAAGAAAAAAGCTGTGTTGAGTGTTGTTCACCCGGGAAAGATACAATTGGAGGCCCTTGGGGAAGGTGGCCGACAAACAAGAGCCCTTTTTTCATTCCTATCACCTAAAAAAGAGGCCCTTAACTACACATTTGTGTAAAGTAGGGTTCCTTTAGGGGACTTGGAGCATGGGGGTATCAAACAATGATTTAGAGACTTTGTTAATATAGGATAGCCACTGTATTTTAAAGGCATGGTCTAACGCTAGACAATCCAGAATGATGAATTTCGTAAAAGCCGTTCCGGTTTTAGCCCAAATTGAGTGCCAACGTAAATTGAGCTTAAGAGTGAGCAAGTCCCCACGGGGCTTAGCCCCACTTCCTTATGCATAATAGTGGATGGTGTAAAGGCAGGTGAAAACAATAGGCGCCTAAGGAAAGCATTATCTTCCATTTCAAGAGGACAACAAGACGAATAACCTCCCAGGCCCCCTCCATACATAGCAGCAGAAAGGGCTCTTGCTTTGGAAATGTTGACTATTTCCCTAATGGGTCGACTGCTAAGTTTACAGGAGAACCTAAAAATTCCCTTGCACACTGTACTCATTTTTGATCGAGCTTTTTAAATATGTTAAGTCCATAAACCATTGTTAGTGAAAAGCATAACTAAGTAGCAAAATGAATTGAGCTTTATGATGGGAGAGCCCTTGATAAAAAATATTTTACACTTCTGGATGTTTCTACCACCGGTCATCGTAAATGTTTTAGCTATATTGATCATTAATTTCCTAGCCTCCATAAAGTCTGCAAAAGTGTCCATCAGTCTCTGCAGACCGACAACACCCAAACATCTTAGACCCGCGTCATCTGCATTCAAAAGCCCTGGGACCGAACGCCCAACACCTATAGGGGAATTGACCTGCAGAGTCTGCATGGCACCATCCACTCCATTGATAAAAAGGGAAAAAAGGAATGGAGCAGGATGCAGACCTGCCTAAATCCCCTCTTGATATTAAACGTGGGAGACCATTCTCCATTCCAATCCAATCAGCATTTATAAAGCATGGCTAATCGCCCAATAGGGTATCCAGGCGCTTGCAGGTCCCTGAGACTTATTCGAACAGCCAGGTCTTGAGGGCCATTCAGAATTCTGGAATTTAGGCAATGGTCCGGAGGTGCATGGGGAGACTGTTCCAGGTCTTTGCTGCAATGTGGGAGAAAGAGCGTCCTCCACTTCTGCTTCAGTAGATGCGGAGAGTATGGGCAATTGGAAGGAAGGCGGAGCATAGTCTTCTCGACCGTTAGTGAAAGTTCAGGCGGTGGTTAATGTAGGCAGGTCCTTGGTTGTGTAGAGCCTTGTGTGCGTGTGTCATCACCTTAAATTGGCATCTCTTCTGTACAGGGAGCCAGTGGAGTTTCCTGAGGTGGGGTGTAATGTGGGTTCTTTGCCAGAAACCGGTCCTAGGATGCTTGATTCCAGTCCAGGGAAGACATGGCTTGGCAGTTCGGGCTGGACTGTTCCCATGAGGCACAGGGTCAGACTGATTTGCATATGGCCATGTCTGAACTGGGGTGGCAGAGTGGGCTAAAGAACGGTGATGGATTAAACCCAGATCAGTTGACTGGGGGTGAGTGCTTGCAATGTTCAACACTCCGTCCATCATTTCCTTTGGTTCTTTGAGAAGGCCAAGGATGAGTCTGGCTGCAGTGTTCTATATGGGCTGAAGTTTCTATAGGAGGTGTGCTGCGAACCCTACATAGAGGGCATTGCTGTAGTCCGGTCGGCTGGTGATGAGGGCTTGTGTTATGGTGCATCTCGTGTGTAGGGGAAGCCTCTTGAAGATCTTACGTAGCGTGCACAAAGTGAGGAAACAGGCAGAGGAGACGGCATTGATCTGTGATTTCATGGTGAGCTTGTTGTCTATGATGATTCTAAGGTTTCTGGCGTGGTTGGAGGGAGTGGGTGCTGGTCCTAGGTCTGATGGACACCAGGAGTTTGGAATATTAAAATCGCCAGCCCATAAAATGGGACAGTTAGAGTGACTTAGATGAATAAAGCATTTAAATCCACAGATGGAGACGATATCTCAGTGGGTGGAATCAAACACGTTATTATAAAAATTCATTAACATTAGATCTGACCCACCTCTGAAAGATAAAAACACAAACTGATAATATGGGAAGGCAGTGACAGACCTTCTAATAATAACAGCCAACAAATTAGAAATTAAAATCTGCAGGCTGCCGCTGGCCCGACCTGATGGAGACGGAGTAGCAGCAGTGAATATGGAGGAGAAACCTTCAGCATGGGTTGGTTCAGCACGCCAGGTTTCCTGGAGGCTTGAGAGGTTTCAGTAATATTGAGCCAGTCTGGGGCCATTCATCTGTTTAAGAGTCCAGAAATATTCCATTAAGTGATATTACATACCCCATCCTAACCGGAGGTTATTGGTGGAATGCCTATGTCGGGGGGACCAGGCAGCATTGACTGAACCCCCTAACAGCCTGAGAGTGATTTAAGAGGGCAGGAGCAGTAGGATAAACCATCGGCTCATGACTATGATAGAGAGAGGGAAGGATGTTATCGGTAAGGCCATCCGGGGAGATTGGCTGAGGTGTACCCCAACTGCCAAACTGTCACTCAACCACCTGCAGGTCGCTCAAGGCTGCAAACCTATTAAAGAGGGGAAGTTGAAAAAGACGGTTACCAGTGCAGGACTGACCAGGAAATAGACTGTCAGGGGCAAGATGCGCACGGTTCAGGTGGCAGTAGAAGAAACCAAGTGGGAGAAGCTTAATGTTTACGGAATTAAAGAGGTGAGATTAGGACATCTAGACCGCAGAATATTTAAATTTAATAATAACCCAATCTCCCTTAAAGGACTTCTTAGATGGGCCAATCCACCCAGTCCTTTGTGCCAACAGCATGTGACCAGCTTTACAGACCGTAAAGATAAATGTGGCCTGAAGCCAGTAGAGGACTTTGTTCTTTAACTGGTCTGGGGACTCGGTGATATGCGGAGACCGGGGAGGGACGTTCGTCATTATCACAACATAAGGACAGCAGTCAGGTGGTAAATTAATGGTGACATCATTCTAACAACCCTCCTCTAGCCCTCATGTTCCCCGATCCCCGAATTGAATCACCCAGTTGGCCATAAAGTGGCGTAGTGCTGCTGGTAATGCTAGCGGGGTTATTTTCGTCAGCACTAAGGGGCTGGGTGGATAGTCCTAGAGGTCTTACCCAAAGTCGATTCCCTTCCAGAATGTAAGGCCCTTTCCACATCTCTCGGCCCAATATCTACTTGAGACTGATGATTTTCTAAAGGGTAGTGGTGCTAAATGGGGTGGGGGGTGTCTGTCCACAGAACAATTGGTTGGGAAATAGTGTTTGTTTGGGGGCAATTCAGGGCAAGAGTTCAGAGGCCCGGGTGCCAGAGCGTGAGGAAGTTGAGAAGCTATACTATTAGGGGCGGTAGAGAGTCTTGACGTAATGCTGCACGAATTATTTTTGACAGCTCCCAACCGCACAAGCATTGGAGAATGCAGTGATTCCACCTCCCCTCACAGAATCCAGTAGTTTCCACTGCAAGAGCTCCAAGTCCACGGCAATAGACCCAGTAGTGCTCACTGGGCTCTTCTCAAAAGCACAGGTTGACGGTTTTAATATAGGGGGCATCCTTCTTGATCCCTGGCATCTTTTTTGTTTAGCGGGGCATCCGCATTAAGTGGAGACGTCCTATCCACTCCAACATTCCACACAGGGAATGAAATCAAAGATGAATTAGGTTTGGACTTAGTTGGAATCGGGGCTTTATGTTTCACCCTCTCGGGTGCTGGAGCAGATCAAAGAAACAATAGCAGATCAATAAAGCAATAGCACCTCCAGAAAACTGGAATCAAGAGGAGTGGCCCAGCCCAGCCTCAGGTACGCCCTTGGCCCTGGCACAACCCGGTTGCTTCCCACACTGTGGAATTCAAAGCGCCACCCTGGCTTTGCTGGACCCTGGGTCCTCCTCCTCAGTGGGACTGGCAGTCCCTGCGGCACAGTGCTGCAAAGCATCCCATGCTGCAGGAGGAAGCCAGCGCTTAAAAGTGTTCCCCTGGTGTTGCTGGATCCTCCTGGGTCCTCTTCCTCAGTGGCCCAAGGCGGTATGGGACAGGTAGTCCCTGGCTACGCAGTGGTGCAAAACATCCAGCGCAGCAGGATGAAGGCTGCGCGTAAAAGTGCTCCACCAGCGCTGCTGGACCCTGGGCTCTATGAGCAGTATGGGACAAGTAGTCCCTGGCTACACAGCGGTGCAAAGCATCCCGTGCAGCGTGATGAAGACTGCACTTAAAAGTGCTCCCCAGCGTTGCTGGTCTGCCCTTGCCCTGGACTCAGCCCGGGTACATCCCACGCTGTGGGATTCAACATGCTACCCTGGCGTTGCTGGACCCTGGGCCCTCCTCCTCAGTGGCCCAGGGCAGTATGAGACAGGTAGTCCCTGGCTACACAGTGGTGCAAAGCGTCCCGCGCAGCGGGATGAAGACTACACTTAAAAGTGCTCTTCCGGCGTTGCTGGACCGCCCCTGGCCCAGGCACAGCCCGGCTGCATCCCTTGCTGTTGCTGGACCCTGGGCCCTCCTCCTCAGTGGCCCAGGGCAATATGGGACAGGTAGTCCCTGGCGGTACAGTGCTGCAAAGCATCTTCCTGTCTCTATATATCTTGACAAGACCATGGAGAAGATTCAACCAGAAGGAAGCCAAAACTGAGAAGATTTGCTTCGAGGTAGAAGGCAAGAAAAAAAATGGAACAAGTCCACCACAAAGTTCTGGTCAGAAGGAGCAGAAGGTGTGTAGTCAAGGTCAAGGCTGGTATGAGTAGAGGAGGGAGGGCTGCAGCAAGAGAAGAACACAAAGTAGTGGGTTGTGAAAGGCAAATTAGAGGAATAGGGGAGAAGGGATAGTGTTCTGTGGTGATGGATATGGCTTAAGCGAACAATTTCTTAAGGCTTTCCTCGGTGCTCCGTGTAGTGTAATAGTGACGTTGCGAGGAAGATCACACTATCAACATGGCTCCTTTC